>NC_090382.1:29473797-30673797 GCF_036365525.1 Heterodontus francisci
TTCTCCCCGGCCCGCTCCACTCTCTCACTCCGGCCATTGTATTCTGCCACGTGTTTGTTAGGTTTCATCTGTGTGATTCTTTGAGCAGCGCCATCTTTAGTCCTGGCAGCTACTACAGTCGCAAGCTGTGACGTTTTCGTGGCACATGCTGTATTTGCGCATGTGCCAAAACAGCGCCACCTACCGATCGCGTTGTCAACAATTGCGGTCTTGTATTTTTTGGTGCTGTTTGAAACTGTTTGGCAATGTATTTTTTACAGATTTTTATGAATGAAGTATATTTTGGAAATAAAAAAAACCCCCACTCTTGATCTCTTCATTGAAAACTGTCGGCGAGACATTGGTCATCTCAATTTCTCTGCCCCCCTCACTCACTCTAACCTGTTCCCCTCTGAATTTGAGGCACTCCGTTCTCTCAGGTCTAACCCCGACATGGTCATCAAACCTGCAGACAAGGGTGGTGCTGTTGTTGTATGGCGTACCGACCTCTACCTTGCAGAAACTCACAGACACTTCTTCCTACCTCCCTCTGGACCATGACCCCACCACCGAACATCAAGCCACCGTCCAAAGGACTGTCACTGACCTCATCTCCTCTGGAGATCTTTCCCCTACAGCTTCCAATCTCATAGTCTCACAACCCCGGACAGCCCGCTTCTACCTCCTTCCCAAAATCCACAAACGGGACTGTCCTGGCAGACCCATTGTGTTAGCCTGCTCCTGCCCCATTGAACTTATTTCTTCCTATCTTGACTCTATCTTTTCTCCGCTGGTCGAGTCTCTTCCCACCTACATCCATGACTCTTCTGACGCCCTACGTCATTTTGACAATTTCCAGTTTCCTGGTCCCAACCGCATCATCTTCACTATGGATGTCCAATCACTCTGCACCTCCATCCCCCACCAGGACGGTTTGAGGGCTCTCCGCTTCTTCCTTGAACAGAGGCCCAACCAGTCCCCATCCACCACCACCCTCCTCCGCCTGGCTGAACTTGTTCTCACATTGAACAACATCTCCTTTAACTCCACGCACTTCCTTCAAGTAAAAGGTGTCGCTACGGGTACCCGCATGGGTCCTAGTTATGCCTGTCTTTTTGTGGGATATGTCGAGCATTCTTTGTTCCAGTCCTACTCAGGTCCCCTACCCCAACTCTATTTCCAGTACATTGATGACTGTATCGGTGCCGTTTCCTGCTCCCGCCCGAATTGGAAAACTTTATCAACTTTGCTTCCAATTTCCACTCTTCTCTCACCTTTACATGGTCCATCTCTGACACTTCCCTTCCCTTCCTCGACTTCTCTGTCTCCATCTCTGGGGATAGGTTGTCTACTAATATCCATTATAAGCCCATCGACTCCCACAGCTACCTCGACTACACTTCTTCACACCCTACCTCCTGTAAGGACTCCATTCCATTCTCCCGGTTTCTCCGTCTTCAACGCATCTGCTCTGATGATGCTGCCTTCTATGAGGGTGCTTCTGGTATTACCCCCTTTTTCCTCAACCGAGGATTCCCCGCAACTGTTATTGACAGGGCCCTCAACCGTGTCCGGCCCATTTCCCGTACCTCTGCCCTCAACCCTTCCCCTCCCTCCCAGAACCGTGACAGGGTTCCCCTTGTCCTCACTTTCCACCCCATCAGCCTCCATATCCAAAGGATCATCCTCCGCCATTTCCGCCACCTCCAGCATGATGCCACTACTAAACGCATCTTCTCCTCCCTTCCCCTGTCAGCATTCCGAAGGGATCGTTCCCTCCGCGACACCCTGGTCCACTCCTCCATTACCCCCACCACCTCGTCCCCGTCCCATGGCACCTTCCCCTGCAATCGCAGGAGGTGTAATACCTGCCCATTTACCTCCTCTCTCCTCACTATCCCAGGCCCCCAAACACTCCTTTCAGGTGAAGCAGCGATTTGCTTATACTTCTTTCAATGTAGTATACTGTATTTGCTGCTCACAATGTGGTCTCCTCTACATTAGGGAGACCAAGCACAGACTGGGTGACCGCTTTGCAGAACACCTCTGCTCAGTCCGCAAGCAGAACCCTGAGCTTCCAGTTGCTTGCCATTTCAACACTCCCCCCTGCTCTCATGCTCACATCTCTGTCCTGGGATTGCTGCAGTGTTCCAGTGAACATCAACGCAAGCTCGAGGAACAGCATCTCATCTACCGATTAGGTACACTACAGCCTCCCGGACTGAACATTGAGTTCAATAATTTCAGAGCATGACAGCCCCCCATTTTACTTTCATTTTTAGCTGTTTTTTCTTTTTTCATTTTTTCTTTTTTGCAACCTTTTTTTGCATTTATTTCATTTCATCTTAGTTGTTCAGTTTGCTTACCCATCGTTTTTTTTCATGTTTGCACTTGCTGCTGTTCAATAATCAGTCCGTTAACACCTTTTCTGTACTAATGCTTTGTCTTTCAACACACCATTAACATATTGTTTGCCTTTGCTCCATGACCTTTTGGTCAGCTATGTGGCCTTGTCCAATCTACTTCTTCTCCTTTGTTATCTCTTGCCCCACCCCCACCTCACTTGCTTATAACCTGTGACATTTTTAATAGACCGCAATTGTTGACAACGCGATCGGTAGGTGGCGCTGTTTTGGCACCTGCGCAGATACAGCATGTGCCACGAAAACGTCACAGCTTGCGACTGTAGCAGCTGCCAGGACTAAAGATGGCGCTGCTCAAAAAATCACAGAGATGAAACCTAACAAACACGTGGCAGAAATCAATGGCCGGAGTGAGAGAGTGGAGCGGGCCGGGGAGAGCAGCGCGGGGGGCGGGGAGATCAGCGCAGGGGCCGGGGAGATCAGCGCGGGGGCCGGGGAGATCAGCGCAGGGGCGGGGGAGATCAGCACGGGGGCCGGAGATCAGCGCGGGGGCCGGGGACAGCAGTGCGGGTGCCGGGGAGATCAGCGCGGGGGCCGGGGAGATCAGCGCGGGGGCCGGGTGAGAGCAGCGCGGGGAGACCAGCGGTAGCGGTGCCGGGGAGGGGGGGGAGAAAGAGGGAGAGGGAGGGGGGGGGAGAAAGAGGGAGAGAAAGAGGGAGGGGGGAGAGAAGAGGGAGGGGAGAGGGGGAGAAAGAGGGAGAGGTCAGGAAGGGGGGAGGGGGAGAAAGAGGGAGGGGGGGAGAAAGAGGGAGAGGGGAGAAAGAGGGAGAGGGGGAGAAAGAGGGAGAGAAAGGGGGGAGGGGGGGTGAAAGAGGGAGAGGGAGGGGTAAGGAAGGGGGGGAGGGGGAGAGCTGGGGGGGAGAGGGAGGAAGGGGAGAGAGTGGGGGGGGGAGCAGCGGAACGGAAGAGGAGTGCCTTTTTCTGTGCATGCGCCATAAACACAACAGCAAAAGACTTACCGGCCAGTCCCTGGACCCGGTGACACCAAGGTCTTCGCACGCTCGCTCACCGCGGCTCTCTACGGCCTCTCGCTTCCGGCCCTCTCCATTCAGCCGTTCCCTCCAGCTGCGGATGCCCAATCCAGTTGCTTTCTCTACGTCTCCACAGTACTTCAGGCATTGCAACTGTTTGGTCCCTGCATTTTGCATGCTCCCTCTCCCCACCCCTCCCCGCTCTCCCCACCCCTCCCCCTCTTCAAACACCCGTCCCTCTACCCCCCCACCATAGTTGAATATCTGAAGTGCAGTTGCAAAGTCGGGGAAGTAGCATGCAAAACAAAACCTCAACAATTCTGGGTTTAATTATTGAAAAGTTTTATTAAGTTCATTAAGTATCCGAGGAACTGCTGTGCATGGATACATGAGTGTTGTGTCCAGCATTCCCGTTAGACAGACAGGCCGAGTCTCTGCTATGCACAGCTAAAGAGATTGTTCCTGGAGAGCCTTGTGGTGAATAAAAGCTTGGCTCTCTATTCCACTACTGTATTGTCCATGTGAAGAAGGCAAAGTCACAAGAGTCTGAGCTCAGTCTATTCTTGGTGAATGTTCCCCAAGCGCATCCCAATGTGCATTCCCAATTCATCCATAAATGCAATGTTCCTTTCCACATCGTGATGAGCTCCGCAGCATGATCTAGTTGCCTTCGTTGCTTGAATGCTGACCATAAGTCTCAAGGATTGTTTTCTCGACGGCATGTTTTACATGAAAAGAAATAAAGCAAATCAGAGTCAGAGCTTGCCTCCCTCCATCCACTGAAATTACTATTGCGCACACCTTTTTAAGTTCTGCAGTGAAGGCACCAATTGATAACGTCGCCAATGAAGCACTTATTACCCACCTCAGATGCAGGAATCAGCACATCCTTGCGTCCTCTCCCTCACTGCCTCCTTTGCTTGAATGCCGTCCTTAAGTGTCAAGGATTGTTTTCTCAAGGGCACGTTTTACATGAAAGAAAATAATGAAAGAACATCAGTGTCAGAGCTTCCCTCCCTCCAATGAAATTACTGTTGAGCATGCTTTGTGTTCTGCGGTAAAGGTATGTACTGATAACACCGGCAATGAATCACTTAGTACCCACCTCAGCTGTAGGAGGCAGGATGATGTTACTGCCGCCTATCTCGTGATGGTTCAATGCTGCTCTCAGGGAAAACATGAATGATGTGAGGGTGCTGGAAAAGAAGCACATTTCTTTTGGGCTATGAACATAAAGCTGGCCATTTAGCCCAGCAGTTCCCTGCCAGTGGTTATGTTACTCGTGCGTCTTTCCATCCATTCCCATTTAATCCTGCCTACGACTATCACCAGTTGTGTTCACAGCAAGAGCATTCACATTTCTGCTACCACTGGACACGGCATGCTTGTTTCTTTTAGTGCTCAGTCTCTTCTTGCTGAATGTTCCCCAAGTGCTTGACCCCTTTGGACGCCCTCTCTGCTTGACAGGCAGCAACTGGCAATTGCGGAGTCTCACAAGGCTCTGCATGGTTGTTTCAACGTCGGATGGGGTAACAGGTGGCTGTGTGTCCATGAGCACTGCCCTGATGGGTGTAGCAGCAGGTAACTGTGTGCCCATGAGCACTGCCCTGATGGGTGTAGGAGCAGGTAACTGTGTGTCCATGTGCACTGCCCTGATGGGTGTAGGAGCAGGTAACTGTGTGTCCATGTGCACTGCCCTGATGGGTGTAGGAGCAGGTGACTGTGTAACTGAGCAGCAAGGAGAGGGGTACCGCAGGTAGGGGAAGTGGAGATTTGAACAGGTAGGCATATGTATGGTCCATCAGATCATTAGGCCAGGGGGTGAGACGCTCAGGATCCAGGGTTTGTGACACGTGACTGATGTCCAGCGCGCAGCACCTCCATCCGAAGGTGCTTCCGGGCAATTGTTGGGCATAGTAAATGGCTCCATCTCATCAGCCAGTCCTTGCTGCCAGCGGAGAGTCTGTTGCCGCAGCCAGTCCAGTCTCCTCATGAATGCTGCCGTTCCACTCTGCAGAACGGCCTGTTGTAGCTGGTACAATTGATCTGAAAGCAAGCGGTATTTTTCATTGTGGCTGAGGGGCCTTGGCTGTTCCTCTGTAATCACAATGGCAGCAGCCATGCCTGTCGTCGTTGGTGTCTGAGATGCACGCCAGCGACAATTGGGGGCGAGCCTGTCCAAAGGCAGACCCAGATGCCTCTGCACAACAACAGCATGTTTGCAGGGCAACAAAGTCTGAATGGAGAAGATGCAGCTGCAGGTAGCACTGGCCATCATGTATCTGCAGTGTGTACTGTTTGGCGCCAGAAATCACAGTCACTGTGCCTTCATCCTGCTACATGCGGTGGCCCAGACAATGGAAATGTTTTCAGAGCAACTCACAACAGGGACTGGAGAACATGCGGTGGCCCAGACAATGGAAATGTTTTCAGAGCAACTTACAACAGGGACTGGAGAACATGCGGTGGCCCAGACAATGGAAATGTTTTCAGAGCAACTCACAACAGGGACTGGAGAACATGCGGTGGCCCAGACAATGGAAATGTTTTCAGAGCAACTTACAAAGGCAGAGCAACTTACCTTGGAACAATCTCCTGTGTCAAATAAAAATGAAGCAAGTCACCAAAATAAATAAATAATTCAGATAAGATGCCCGACGAAACGTCCCCTCCTTCCACTTTCAAAATGTCGCGCCGAAGCTTTGACGCATGCGCAGAACCCAAACTGGCGCGTCGGCGAGGAAGACGAAATAACGCGATGACGTCATCTGCGCATGCGCACAACCTTACCGGCAGGTCGGAACGCAGCGCATGCGCAGAGATGAAGAGAATGTGTGCGCATGCACTCAGCAGGTCTGCAGCATCTGTGGAAAGAGAAGCAGAGTTAACGTTTCGGGTCAGTGACCCTTCTTCGGAACTGACAAATATTAGAAAAGTCACAGATTATAAACAAGTGAGGTGGGGGTGGGGCAAGAGATAACAAAGGAGAAGGTGCAGATTGGACCAGGCCACATAGCTGACCAAAAGGTCACGGAGCAAAGGCAAACAATATGTTAATGGTGTGTTGAAAGACAAAGCATTAGTACAGATTAGGTGCGAATATACTGAATATTGAACAGCAGCAAGTGCAAACCTGAAGAAAAACAACCTGAAAAAAACAGTGGGTGAGACTAAGATGAAATGAAATAAATGCAAAAAAAGATTGTTAAAAATGTAAAAAGGAATGTAAAAAAAAAGGAAGAAAAAATAACTAAAAATGACTAAAAATGAAAGTAAAGTGGGGGGCTGTCATGCTCTGAACTTATTGAACTCAATGTTCAGTCCGGCAGGCTGTAGTGTGCCTAATCGGTAGATGAGATGCGGTTCCTTGAGCTTGCGTTGATGTTCACTGGAACACTGTAGCAATCCCAGGACAGAGATGTGAGCATGAGAGAAGGGGGGAGTGTTGAAATGGCAAGCAACCGGAAGCTCAGGGTCCTGCTTGCGGACTGAGCGGAGATGTTCCGCAAAGCGGTCACCCAGTCTGCGCTTGGTCTCCCCAATGTAGAGGAGACCACACTGTGAGCAGCGAATACAGTATACTACATTGAAAGAAGTACAAGTAAATCGCTGCTTCACCTGAAAGGAGTGTTTGGGGCCTGGGATAGTGAGGAGAGAGGAGGTAAATGGGCAGCTATTACACCTCCTGCGATTGCAAGGGAAGGTGCCCTGGGACGGGGACGAGGTGGTGGGGGTAATGGAGGAGTGGACCAGGGTGTCGCGGAGGGAACGATCCCTTCGGAATGCTGACAGTGGAAGGGAGGGGAAGATGCGAAAAAGACTTGCAGGGTTGTTAGGTAAATTGGCCATTGTAAATTGCCCCCAGTGTAGGTCGGTGGTAGGAGAATGGTGGGGATATGGTAGGGAATATGGGGTTAATGTAGGATTTGTATAAATGGGTGGTTGTTGGTGGGCACAGGCTCGGTGGGCTGAACGGCCTGTTTCAGTGCTGTATCAATAAATAAATAATCTAAATCGATGAAAAATCAAAGTATGTAAGGTCACAATTTCCTGCTTAGCACTCCCTCCAAGTGCTCCTGTTGCGAGTGCCAACTGGAGACTAAGCTCTGAAGTTCTGTCTTTTTTTGCCAAATACCCCAAGCTGTTTAAGAAAATACTAGCCCTTGTGTGGCATACTTAATTCCAGACAGCCATGGGTATAATTTATTGCTTTTATGTAAAAAAAAGAATTACGTACTAAAAGCGCGCATAAAGAAATTTTACACAAGCACCTTAAGCATTGTTCTTCTTGAGGAATTTAATCCCCATACATCTTCTGCTTTAAAAAGTGATGTTTAGTTCTTTGTTCACTGGATTAGCACTTTACAAAGACTTATTTTGTACCCATTTTCCAGGACAATTTTGATAGAATATCAATGAATTACTGCTGTTAAGAAGCATTATTCAATACTAGGCGAGTTTGAATTCAATTAATTGGGCAGCACAGTGGCGCCGTGGTTAGCACTGCAGCCTCAGAGCTCCAGTGACCCGGGTTCAGTTCTGTGTACTGCCTGTGTGGAGTTTGCAAGTTCTCCCTGTGACTGCATAGGTTTCCACTGGGTGCTCTGGTTTCCTCCCACAGCCAAAGACTTGCAGGTTGATGGGTAAATTGGCCATTGTAAATTGCCCCTAGTGTAGGTAGGTGGTAGGAGAATGGTGGGGATGTGGTAGGGAATATGGGATTAATGTAGGATTAGTATAAATGGGTGGTTGTTGGTTGTCACAGACTTGGTGGGCCGAAGGGTCTGTTTCAGTACTGTATCTCTAAACTAAAACTAATAAATATGGAATTAAAAAGCTAGTCTAGTGGTGACCATGAAACCGTTGTTGACTGTGGGACAGCTCTCTCAATTTTGGCACAAACCCCCTGATAGTAATAAGGATGACTTTGCAGGGTTGACAGGGCTGCATTTGCTGCTGTCACTTCCAGTGCTGAGTGGTCAATCTGGCTTCATTCTTTTTCTTAGATGTTGTAGCAGTTGATACAACTGAGTGACTTGCTAGGCCATTTCAGAGCACATTTAAGAGTCAACCACATTGCTGTGGGTCTGGGCCTCATGTAGGCCAGATCAGGTAAGGACAGCAGATTTTCTTCCCTAAAGGACATTAGCGAACCACATAGGTTTTTACAACAATCAACAATGGTCACCACTAGACTAGCTTTTTAATTCTATATTTATTAATTGAATTCAAATTTCACCATCTGCTCTGGTGGGATTTGAACTCATGTCCCCAGGGCATTAGCCTGGGGGAGGGGGAGGGGGTGGCTGGGTTATTAGTTTAGTGACATTACCACTATACCATCACCTCCCCCTATGCACCTCTATGACATGATCTCAGCTGTACTTAAAGAGACTGTTCTCAATGGAAATTGGAGGTGTTCAGGATGAATGGTGGGCAGAGCAAGGGCAACACCCAGATTCAATGACTAATCACTGGAATTGCTGCTGTGTGCAGTCAAGAGCAGAAGGGACATAGATTTCCACAGCAATGAAAGGAAGAAACCTGCGGCTCTCGCCAAGAAAGCATGGTTGGAGGTAGCTAAGGAGAACAGAAGGACCGTTGTGCCCAGGTCTTGGATGTAATATAGGAAGCAGCTTAATGGCCTAACCAGGTCAGGAAAAGTGATGACTTTTCCAGATTGAAATACATCCTGTTATTTAAACCCTCACCTCCTTTCACTTGGTCTTGCTAAACATTTTCCATTGCATCACTCCTCACAACCACTCAACTTTTAGCAGCACCCAATTTTCATTTTCTATAACTTCATCACCTCCCTATTTATCCATCCAGGACTGCCACTCACCAGAATCATTTTGCAAGGTATCTTTCTTATAGACAAACTCAGCAAATGCACTGCATCCATCATCAGAATACCTCACTTTCACCCATTCAAAGTTCTGTTTTTTTTGCCACTTGTAGAAGAGACCACAACATGCAAGGGAGAGGGAGAGGCACATCTGTCCCTTTCAATTGGAGGTGGAGAGACAGTGAGCCATAGCAGGTGACAGAATCAAATATCTCTGGCACACATGATGATGATCGTCAAGATTGTGACTTTACCAGAACTAATTGCATCTCTTTTGTCTCCCAGGGCCTTCATGTATAGAGCAAGTGTCGCAGGAAATCCATGTGGATGATGCTTCAGAAGACTCATTCCTTCTGAGGGTGCACCATCACAGGATGTACAGCCATGCACCAGTGCAAATAATCACATTTTGGTGGATCCGCTTGCACAGTTAGTTAGGTTTTCACCTGGTGATTCACAATTCACAGGTGAGCACAAGCATACACTGGTGGCAGGGACAGCTGTGGAGAGTCCATGTCAGCAGCGGAGGGGTGGGGGCAGCATAAGGCTGCCATTGGGCCATGGGTCTAGTGTGGCTAGGTGTGGGGACAGTGGGCCCAAACAGAGGTTCCGGGCCATGACTTAAATTCAAGTTGAGACCAGACCATGGATCATTATCAGGAAGGGATGGGATGGAAGGAATTGTAAGCCCAGAGGGAGGCTCAGACTGGGGTTGGATTGTGGTTTGGAAGGGAAGGAGTAGTGGGCCTGTGACTCAGGAGGGATCAGGGCATGAGAACATAGTTTGGAGAGAAGGAGTGGGCCTGTGACACACCACCCCCCACCCCCACAACACCACCACCCTCCCCCCACCCCCCCCCCCCACCCCCTATCGCCCCAGGTTTTGCCCTCAAGGTCTCTTGCAGCTGCAGTTTCCAAGACAGTAACATTCTGTACTCTCCCTCTGTACCCCACTGGACAAATTCCATCCCATTTTTGGAATTTAAATGGCAATTGTTTTGCAAAATGTGAGTGCATATTTAGACCTAAACTGCTGTAAATATACATAACCAATTGTTTGCTGCTGACTCCAGTGGGAGTGGAGTCAGCCATTTGCAAGACAGCCAATCTAAATAGAGCTAGAGTCTGCATGAGTCATTACTTGTGTATGGATAACAGTAAAATGTTTTTCTGTTTTGTGGAGTATTTTTTGAAACAAATTTATGTTTAACTGCTGTAGTTTCATCACACAAATATCTGTAAACAATTACCTTAAGTAACTATTTCAACATAATTACTTAAACTAGTAAACTTGAAAAACATGTGTTTGAATTTAGCTTGGCAGAATGCTCTGACTCCACTAAATACAGTCAGCTTCCTCAATATCCATTCTGATAATTGCTCTACCACACAGCATTTAAATCTAATGTCAGTACTCTAATCATTATCTCTTTATTTTTATACCCTAACTAATCAGTGATTCTACTGAGTAAACAGATTTGGTGAATAATTCTGTTTTGCTTTTCTTCATGGACATTACAAAATCAATATGAAACAAAGTTTATTAGGATTGGATGAAAAGTATGCTTGATGTAGTTTCCTGCAGCATTCAGGCTGTTGCAAGGACGGAATGCGAATAATTGGCATTACAACAGATATCAAGAAATGATTACAGGCTGTAATCTAATTAAATGTTATGGGTGCTAAATGCAGAATAGTGGATACCTGAATGCGTAAATGGAATTTAATTTGAATTGCTTATATAGAAAATAATAGATAGCAGGAATGAACAGCAGGATGGAATCAAATGGAAAAGTTTGAATAGATTACATATGGAAGGCTTCTACATTGAGGACCATCCTTCAGCTTCTCTTCTACCTTTACCCTTTACCCTTGCCTCCAGGATTTCTTCATCATCAAAGTAGAGATCATGGGGAGAAATTCACCTTTGGCAGGGGAGTAAATCAAGCTGTAGGGGATCAGCCACATGATATACACTTGGTAGATCTCCCTTTCCACTGATCAATAGAAAGGAAAATAGGATGGGGTGTATGAGGGGTGGCCAACTTAAAGTTACCCATTTTCACCCCTGCTAAATTTAAGAAACATGGTCAACATGACATTTGGAGAAGTGATCAAAAGTGATATCAAGACATGTAAGGTAGATAAGAGGGAGCTAATTGATAAAATAGACAAAGTTAGAGCGGATAAGACCACAGGTCCAGATGGCTTGCAACTGAGCATACATATAGCAGATGCAATAGTGTATATAAACAAAAATAGAAAAGGTAAAGAGTCAAAGCCTTAAAAATTGCAAACAAAGCACTGGAGATCATTTCCAAAGGAATAGAATTCGAAAGCAGAGAAGTTACGCCAAACCTCTAGAACCTTGTTTAGACTTGGAGGACTGTGAATAGTTCTGGTATCCATATAACAAAAAGGATATAGAAGCACTGGAAACAATGCAAAAAGAAATTTACAAGAATGATACCTGAACCGAGAGACTGAACAGGCCAGGCCTCCTTTCTCTAGAAAAGGGAAGACTGAGAGGTGACGTGCAGGAGCTGGTTAAAATTATGGAGGGGTTTCACAGTGTAGATGAAGAGAAGATACCTCTACTTGTGACAGAGTCCAGCACTAGAGTCTATAAATATAAAAGTTTACCAATACATCCAATAAGAAATTTAGCAGAAAATTCTTTACTCTTAAGAGAGTGGTGAGAATATGGAACTCATTACCACATGGGATTTTCGTTTGTCTCTTTTACCTTGTTCACCTTCATTGCTTTCTATTTCCCTCCTGATGTTTGATAAAGTGTCTACCAAAACTCGTTTTCACAGCCACATCTCCTTCCTCAGTGACTGTCTCTGGCTCCGACTTATTCCACGTGGATTCCAACTGCATTTTCACCCATCATGTTTTGAATCCACCCAGGATTACAGGTATCTCCAAGAAATACAACGTCCCTCGGACTGCTACTCTCGCCGCATCCTGAGATCCACACTCAGTGCTATGCGCCACCACATGCACACACTGAACCTCTCTCTCCAGCAGCACCGCCTCACCTTATCTCAAAGCTGTTCTACTCCGCAGTTTCATTTAATCTTTCGTCTCATCCGACGCATTAACAAAAAACTTTTTTTCTTCCTTTCAGATGTCAAGGAACACAAGCTCCAGCAGCTGATGGGGACGACTGCTCCTCCAGATCCTCTTTCCGCTTCACTTCCCTCTTACCCCACCCCTTCTGATCTGACCCCTTGCCGTGTATTCACTATACCCTCTGACCTCCCCCTCTCTGATGCTGAACGTTCTGTACTCAGCAAAGGTGTCAGTTTTATCCCCTTACGTCCCCACCTCAATGAATTTTGCGCTCGGCAAGACGTTGATCTCTTCTTCCGTCGCCTCCCTCTCCGGGCTCACTTCTTTGACCAGGAGTCCTCCCCCCGACCAGCAGACCCATTCACCCGCCTCCAGCATTGTCCCTCTACCTGGACCCCTCCCCCTGGCCACTTACCCGCTCTTGATCTCTTCATTGAAAACTGTCGGCGAGACATTGCTCATCTCAATTTCTCTGCCCCCCTCACTCACTCGAACCTGTCCCCCTCTGAACTTAAGGCACTCCGTTCTCTCAGGTCTAACCCCGACATGGTCATCAAACCTGCAGACAAGGATGGTGCTGTTGTTGTATGGCATACCTTGCAGAAGCTCAACGCAAACTCACAGACACTTCTTCCTACCTCCCTCTGGACCATGATCCCACCACCGAACATCAAGCCACTGTCCAAAGGACTGTCACTGACCTCATCTCCTCTGGAGATCTTCCCCCTACAGCTTCCAACCTCATAGTCTCACAACCCCGGACAGCCCGCTTCTACCTCCTTCCCAAAATCCACAAACGGGACTGTCCCGGCAGACCCATTGTGTCAGCCTGCTCCTGCCCCACTGAACATATTTCTTCCTATCTAGACTCTATCTTTTCTCCGCTGGTCGAGTGTCTTCCCACCTACATCCGTGATTCTTCTGACGCCCTACGTCATTTTGACAATTTCCAGTTTCCTGGTCCCAACCGCCTCCTCTTCACTATGGACATCCAATCGCTCTACACCTCCATCCCCCACCAGGATGGTTTAAGGGCTCTCCGCTTCTTCCTTGAACAGAAGCCCAACCAGTCCCCATCTACCACCACCCTCCTCCACCTGGCTGAACTTGTTCTCACATTGAACAACTTCTCCTTCAACTCCGCTCACTTCCTTCAAATAAAAGGTGTTGCTATGGGTACCCGCATGGGTCCTAGTTATGCCTGTCTTTTTGTGGGATATGTCGAGCATTCTTTGTTCCAGGTCCCCTCCCCCAACTCTTTTTCCGGTACATTGATGACTGTATCGGTGCCGTTTCCTGCTCCCGCCCCGAACTGGAAAACTTCATCAACTTTGCTTCCAATTTCCACCCTTCTCTCACCTTTACATGGTCCATCTCTGACACTTCCCTTCCCTTCCTCGACTTCTCTATCTCGTTCTCTGGGGATAGGTTGTCTACTAATATCCATTATAAGCCCACCGACTCCCACAGCTACCTGGACTACACTTCTTCACACCCTACCTCCTGTAAGGACTCCATTCCATTCTCCCGGTTTCTCCTTCTCCGACGCATCTGCTCTGATGTTACCACCTTCCATGACGGTGCTTCTGATGTGACCTCCTTTTTCCTCAACCGAGGATTCCCCCCCACTGTTGTTGACAGGGCCCTCAATCGTGTCCGGCCCAGTTTCTGCACCTCTACCCTCACCCCTTCCCCTCCCTCCCAGAACCATGACAGGGTTCCCCTTGTCCTCACTTTCCACCCATCAGCCTCCATATCCAAAAGATCATCCTCCGCCATTTCCGCCACCTCCAGCGTGATGCCAATACCAAACGCATCTTCCCCTCCCTTCCCCTGTCAGCATTCCAAAGGGATCGTTCCCTCTGTGACACTCCTCTATTACCCCCACCACCTCATCCCCGGATATGCTGATGAGATGGAGGAGGCTTGTGTGAAGCATAGACACTGGCAATGGCCTGCTATTGTGCCATAAAATATTATGTACTTCTATCTATGTAATTCTATGAAATGCTGCTTTTCATTCTCCTCTACCCTGGACTACCTGTTACTCTCCCAACCATTACTCAACATCAGCTAAGTCCTTCATTTTGATGGATAATGATTTAAATTGATGAAGAATTTTGCTCAGGCAGGGAATATGAAGAGACATGCAAAGATGAAGGGAGAAAAAATGGTTAAGTTCAAGATTCCAACGCTAATTACCATGCAGACTGTAAGAGAGACAAAACGGTCGGCAAGTAAGAAGAAGAGGCTATCACAGGAAATGAAATCAAACAGACTTTTTGTCTCTCTACCGGATCTTGCTTCTGACATAGCACTTTAACAAGAAAATTTTAATATCGTATAGCTTAGTTAACATCCAGCAAGGAATCAAAATGGGCCACCACTCAAATGTTGGAGGTGTGGAACTGCAGATGTTTCTATCATTCCCATCTTTTTGGATTGCACGACTTAGTCTCCTCTCTGATGCATTTGAGAGAAATTTGGCCCTTAAGTGATCTGTAAACTTGGATTCCTGGCTGATGATCTGGTCTCAAAAAATAGTGAAGCAAATTTTATTCTCAGTGTCATTGTCTGCTAAGGACTGATTTTTGCTGTCAAGAACCCAGTGGGAGAATGTACTGATGGATTACATGAATCTGTAAAACTTGTGAAACAACAAGGCAGAGATGCATTAAATGTTCTGGGCAATCTACAGGGAGTGTGTAAACATATCAGAAGTGCCAACTTGCCATATTTATTATCAAGACTCCCAAGTTTTCAATAAAGTCTACAGTTTTTTCAAGGTTCCAAGTTGGCATTTCGACATTGGAGGTTACAGCACAGGACAGAAGTATTCCACAAAACCTCTCAAAATATCTAAGTGTTGGAAGACACAGGAGGTTATAATTTGTAAGCAAATCAAGGAGGCACAGTGGTGCAGTGGTTAGCACCGCAGCCTCACAGCTCCATGACTCAGGTTCAGTTCTCGGTACTGCCTGTGTGGAGTTTGCAAGTTCTCCCTGTTACTGTGAGGGTTCCTGCCAGGTGTTCTGGTTTCCTCCCATAGCCAAAGACATGCAGGTTGATAGCTAAATTAGCCATTGTAAATTACCACTAGTGTAGGTAGGGAATATGGGATTAATGTAAGATTAGTATAAATGGGTGGTTGTTGGGTTAGCACAGATTCAGTGGGCCAAAGGACCTGTTTCACTGCTGTATCTCTCTATAACCTGTATTCAGGTGAAAGGATTGCGGGGCGGGGGGGGGGGGGTGCGGGGAATAAAGACATTTCACGTTCAACTTATGGGAAACAGATTTAAATTCAGTTGTTACTGATTTGCTGAAATTTCCTGTTTAAAGGATGATTATGTGTATTTATATTAATATCACTGAATAATATATACTTTGATAATATAAACTTAATATATATATTAACACTTAAGTTGGCTCCTGGGCAGTCAGCTCCCTAGGGAGCTCCTCACCTTTCATGTCTATCTGTGGCCATCTACTGCTATCCCACTAAATCCTCTCTTCTGCTGTTTAAGTTCCCCTGATTCTAACAGTGGGTGCATTTTTAGCCCAACCTTCAAGTTAACTGTTAGTTTAAACAGCCTCTGTCTGATGGTACAATCCCCATCCCCTGACCTTACCTTGTGAGCTCTAGTAAAGATCTGGATAAGACCTGGGTTTGTTTTTTCTCTCAAGTCTGGCTTCAAATCCTTGGCTTCACTGGACATCAAATTCATGTTTCTGTGTTGGACTACATTGGAAAAAATGTAAGGCTCTGCTTCCGGCTGTAATCTGCTGACATTTTTTTTGTTTTGTTTTTCTGATCTGTGAGCTGTGGAAAAGATCTGGAAAAATCTAGATCTTCTTTGAAACTTAGCTTCAAATTTCTGGACTTACCTCAACATCAAGAGAATGCTTTCGCTCTGGACAATACTGGTTATAACGTAAGACCCAACTTTGTCTCTGAATTGCTACTCTGTTGTGATATTTAAAGAAACTTTGATCAGTTTACTGCCCTTCCCCCACCACTGATGTGATTAAAAGATTTCAATCTCCTGCTGAGCCTGTGACTGGCCACTGGTTATCCAGGTTTTTCTGCTTCAATCTATTCCTGGACCAGAAAAACACTCGCCTGTGCTGAGTTCACTCCGAAGTGACCTGCAGTCATCTCAGACTGACCACCTGAGGGTGTAGTAGCTGGAGAGTTTGGAGGATGGAGGTGGCAACCTGGAGGTGGGAAGCAGTGACTTGTAGCTGCTCCCTTTGCACACCTGGAGAAAAAGATCATACCTACTTTTGTGCCAATCTTGGGCCCTGTTGATTGGTGCCTTCAATATTAACAACATCAAAAGCTAATGGCTAAGGGAGTAAACCCAACAAAATCTGCAGTCGAGTCCCATTATGCGGTTGGTGTTTCCCTCAAGTTAGCACCTTCCAGCAACTCCAGCAACCGAATAGCCCCAGACGTATAGGGTTTTGGTTTTCCTCTGGACACCAGCCTACGAGGTTGAGAGGGAGATGCAGATGCTAGGCAAGTCGGCAGATCTGAAAACCATGCCTATGCTACGTAGCAAACAAAGAAAGGTAACTTTTCAGCTTGGAAGCAGGAATATGAGGACTATGTGTCCCGGAATGAACAGTGACCAACACTCCATAGCAAGTGTGCGCAAGACAAGCCTGATTGACCGTGAGCTACACAAGCTTGGTATCGACATTACCACTCTACTAGAAACCAGATTAGCCGACAAAGGCTCTATTCAAGAGGTTAACTACACCTTCTACTAGCTTGGAAAGACCACTGAAGATCGCCATGAGCATGGTGTAAGCTTCACAGTGAGTAACTGGTTGACACAGTCAATTGAGCCATCAGCAGCAACTTCAAAGCACCTCATCTCCCTGCGGTTATCATCCGATGGAGGCACAGTCAACATCATATGCATTTATTCACCAACTCTGGATGCCAGCATCTCAGATAAAGAGCATTTCTATGACTCCCTAGGTCACGTTCTGAGGAACATCCCAAATGGCGAGATGCTATTCATCCTGGGTGACTTCAGCGCACAGGTTGGGGCAGACAGTGATTCATGGCCAATGTGCCTCGGTTGTCACGGGGCGGGCAAAAACAATGAGAATGGACGACGCTTCTTGAGCTTTGTGCCCTGAATGAACTCTGCATCACTAACACCTTCTTCCAGGGCAGACATTGCCACAAGGTATCATGGCGTCACCCAAGGTCTGGTCATTGGCACTAACTAGACTGCGTCGTCATGAGGAGGTGCGATCTGCCCAGTGTTCTTTACACCCACACCCACCACAGTGCAGATTGCAATACCGACCACTGTCTTATCAGCAGCAGAGTGAAGGTACACCCCGAAAGTTCGACAGCTCCAAACGCGTGGCCGACCATGCATCAACATCCCTTGCAAAAGTAATGATGCCAAATACCAGCACTTCATACTGTCGCTAGAATGCTGGCTACCCACCAAAGCCTTAACGGGAAGCACTGATGCCGGCATTGATGAAGCTTGGAAGTCACGAAGCTCAACCATCTCTGAAGCAGCAGCAGCATCATTTGGTTAAGGCAGAACCTGCAACAACGGCTGGTTTGAGACCTACTCAGCTGAGATGATATCTATCATTGGTGCAAAAAACAAAGCCGACATGATGCATAACATTAATCCAACAGCTAAGACCTGAAAGTAGCCAAGACAGCCGTGCAAAGGAGAGGGAGATACTGCACAAACACTGGATTAGTTTATGTCAAGAAGTCCAAACTGCATGTGACAAAGAAAATCTACGAGCTGTGTATGAAGGAATCAAGAGGGCACTTGGCTCTGTCATCACCAAAGCTGCTCCCTTGAAGTCGTCAGATGGTGAAATACTCACCAACAGAAGTACATAGATGTCCCACTAGGCTGAACATGACTGTGAGCTGTACTCCTGTGAGCCGGACATCTCTCAGTCTACGCTCGATGCCGCAGCTTCCTGTCATGGATGCATTAAATGAAGAACCTTCATCACTGGAGCTTGAGAAGGCCAGAGACCGCCTAGTGAACAGGAGGGCACTGGGCAAGGACAGAATCTCAGCTGAACTGCTCAAGCACAGAAAGTCCCATCTATTGCCACACCTTTATGACCTTCTCCTATTCTGCTGGAAAGTAGGCTCTGTTTCACAGGAGATGCGTGATGCCAAAATCATCACACTACACAAAGCAAAGGTGATAGAGGAGACTAACAACTACAGGAGCATTTCCCTCCTTAGTGTCATACTTAAAAGACTCCATTTACTTGCAGAATGAGTGAACCTGGAGGTGCAGTGTGATTTCCATGCCAGCAGATCTACAATGGATATAATCTTCTCCATACGGCAACAAGAGATGTGTAGGGACCAGAGTATACCCCTTTACCTTACATTTGTAGAACTCATTAAGGCATTTGACACCATCAGCAGAGCAAGATTTTGGAAAATAAAAACAAGAAATGCTGGAATCACTCAGCAGGTCTGGCAGCATCTGTGGAATGAGAAGCAGAGTTAACGTTTCAGGTCAGTGACCCTTCTTCTGAACTCTGAACTTCCGAAGAAGGGTCACTGACCCGAAACGTTAACTCTGCTTCTCTTTCCATAGATGCTGCCAGACTTGCTGAGTGGTTCCAGCATTTCTTGTTTTTATTTCAGATTTCCAGCATCCGCAGTATTTTGCTTTTATTTTAAGATTTTGGAAAAAACTGGCTGTCCACCAAAGTTCCTCAGTCTCAACTGCTCCTTCCATGACAACATGCACTGCACAGTACAGTTTGATGGCTCCACTTCCAACAGGTTTGGAGTGAAGAATGGCATGAAAGAAGGGTTGTGTTCTAGCCCCACTCTGTTGGGCATCTTCTTTTCCATGCTCCTGACCTTTGCCTACCCTGCAGATATAGAAGGAGTCTACTTGCACACTAGGTCAGATGGAAAGCTCTACAATCTTTCAAGGCTGAAAGAAAAGATAAAAACACAACACGTCCTGATTAGAGAATTCCTCTACGCTGATGATGCTGCACTAGTCGGTCACACGAAAACTCAATGGCAAAGACTCATGGACTATCTCTCCTATGCCCGTAACTTGTTCTCCTTGACTATAAGCATCAAGAAAACCATGGTTATTGGACAAGGTATTGTATCTCCGTCCCTCATCACACTAAATAACACCCCACTGGAAGTGGTTAGAAAATTCGGCTACCTTGGGACCACGGTGACAGGCAATCTGTCCCTTGATGCAGAGCTCGATACATGCTACCTCCTTTGGCCAACTTGTGAAATGGGCATGGAATAACACCAAGCTCATTGCTGTGTGGCTGTGAAACATGGGCGTCTTCTAGCTAGCAGGAAAAGAAGCTTAATAATTTCCATCTTCACTGTCTGCAGTGCATTATGGATATATCCTGGCAGGACAAAATCACAAATTGGCAGTCCTCTCAAAGGCAGAGCTCCCAAGTGTGTTGATACTTAACAAAAATGAGGCGGCTTTGGTGGATTGGACACGTCCGCAGGATGAAGAGGTTTGCACACCCAAGGACCTTCTGTATGTTGAGGTAGCCAGGGCCAGATGACCAGTGAGGTGCCCAAAGCTCTGCTTCAAGTATGTTTGCAAGCCTGACATGAAGGTCCTAAATGTCAACTATCGCATTTGGCAGTCATGAGCTGGCGAAAGAGGGAAATGGCGACACATCCGATGGACTGGTGTGCACTACCAAGATGACCAGATGCTACAGCAGCCTGGCAACATGCACCAACGTCAAAAACAACAACTCACAGAGTCACTTGGCAGCTTCACGTGCAGCACTTGTGGCAGAACCTGCCTCTGAGGGTTTGGCCTTCACAGCCATCAGCAAAGGTGCAGCAAGAGAAGACACCCCACTTAAATGGATTGTTTTCTGCGTGTCCATCATCTTTTGGAGATGGGAGTATGCCAACCAAACATTACTGAGTAAAAATGTATTCAAGAATTGACCTATTTTTCTGCAAGACACTCTTAAAGCACAGCTTCATTTATTCCAGTTGGTGTACAGCTTCATCGCATTACTAACATTTCCTGTTGTTGATTGTGTTGCTGCTTTTCATTTCTTCCCACAGCCCCTCTTCTATGGCCTGAGCTCCACTGCACTGCACTGCTCCAGCACTCCATCTGTACGATGTGCAGCAAGGAAAGGAAGCAACCAGTTTAAAGGTTTCAAAAACACTGATAAATAACCTCAGTATTGTGATTGACAATGACAGTTGAAACCTGATTGGGGATGAAGTCGCACACAAAATTTGTTTTGAACTATTCTGATGAAAAACAATTGGTCATTCATTTTAATTGTGTGTATAGTCATTGCTTTGACTCCATGCAATTAGGTGGCTTCTTGCATTGCCAACTTGAATGGCATGTATAGAGCAATAAGCCTGCAAGCTGTTGGATTGACATGGAGGTGAGAATACAAAAGGTGAAGTCCATTTAACGTGGATCCTTTGGGATTTCGGCCATGAATCCTGATTAGATCCTGTTAAGTTAATCCCAGATGTCTGGTTGAGAAGGCACAGTTGACACCTGCTCAGTGTGGAGCCAGTAGCACATAACATTTTATATTTTCATTGCTCATAACCACAATTGTCAATATTCTACTTTGGTTTTTGGCACCAGCTGGACCTCATCGTCACAAGGTGAGACTCTTTAAACAGCGTTCAAATCACACGCAGCTTCCACAGTGCGGACTGCGACACCGACCACTCCCTGGTGTGCAGCAAGGTTAGACTCAAACCAAAGAAGCTGCATCACTCCAAGCAGAAGGGCCGCCCGCGCATCAACACTAACAGAATTTCTCATCCACAGCTGTTAGGTAAGTTTCTAAATTCACTTGAAAAAGCCCTTCAAAACACTCCCACAGGGGATGCAGAGACCAAGTGGGCCCACATCAGAGACGCCATCTATGACTCAACAATGACCACCTATGGCAAACGTGTGAAGCGGAATGCAGACTGGTTTCAATCTCACACTGAAGAGCTGGAACCTGTCATAGTCGCTAAGCGCATTGCACTGCTGAACTACAAGAAAGCCCCCAGTGAGTTAACATCCGTAGCACTTAAAGCAGCCAGAAGCGCTGCACAATGAACAGCCAGGCGCTGCGCAAATGACTACTGGCAACACCTATGCAGTCATATTCAGCTGGCCTCTGACACCGGAAATATCAGAGGAATTTCTGATGGCATTAAGAGAGCTTTTGGGCCAACCGTCAAGAAGATTGCCCCCCTCAAATCTAAATCAGCGTTCACAATCACTGACCAACGCAAGCAAATGGTCCGCTGGGTGGAGCACTACCTAGCAACAATGGCCACTGCAATTATTGCAGAGACCTTGGACACAGGTAATTGAGACAGATTCACAGGGGCCCCCCCCTGACAAGGGGGCTGGGGGGTGCGATCATGAGGTCGACGGGGCGGAGAGGTCCTGTGAGGTGAATTGTTTCCCGACCGGGGCCCTCCATGGGTCACAGATTGCCCATGAAGGAAGGCCCCCCCCCACGACCCAAGCCTGCAGGGAGGGTGCCTCGTTTTACAAGGCAACCTCCCCGCAGGGCGGAGATCCCCTGATGAGGCGCCGCTATGCTGAATTGTGCCTTTCATATTGTCATGGAATGAGGTGATGATACTTAGTAGCTTTGGTGGGCATCCAATCGTATCTACTAGTCTGAAGAGACCACTTCTGCTGACGAGGTCAAAGGCTTTGGTGAGATCAATGAAAGCAACATAGAGGGGCATCTGTTGTTCGTGGCATTTCTCCTGTAGCTGGCGAAGGGAGAACAGCATGTCAATGGTGGATCTCTCTGCTCAAAAGCCACACTGTGGCTCAGGATAGACATGCTCAGCCAGCTTCTGGAGCCTGTTTAAAGCGACACGAGCGAAGACTTTCCCCACTATGCTGAGCAGGGAGATTCCACGGTAGTTGTTGCAGTCACCGCGGTCACCCTTGTTCTTATAGAGGGTGATGATATTATCATCGCGCATGTCCTGTGGTACTGCTCCCTCGTCCCAGCACAGGCAAAGCAGTTCGTACAGTGATGAAAGTATAGCAGGCTTGGCACTCTTGATGATTTCAGGGGTAATGCCGTCCTTCCCTGGGGCTTTTCCGCTGGCTAGAGAATCAATGGCATCACTGAGTTCCGATTTTGTTGGCTGTATGTCCAGCTCATCCATGACTGGCAGAGACTGGGTTGCATTGAGGGCGGTCTCAGTGACAACATTTTCCCTGGAGTACAGTTCTAGGTAGTGCTCCACCCAGCGGACCATTTGCTTGCGTTGGTCAGTGATTGTGTCCCCTGATTTAGATTTGAGGGGGGCAATCTTCTTGACGGTTGGCCCAAAAGCTCTCTTAATGCCATCATACATCCCACTGATATTTCCTGTGTCAGAGGCCAGCTGAATATGACTACATAGGTGTTGCCAGTAGTCATTTGCGCAGCGCCTGGCTGTTCATTGTGCAGCGCTTCTGGCTGCTTTAAGTGCTACGGATGTTAACTCACTGGGGGCTTTCTTGTAGTTCAGCAGTGCAATGCGCTTAGCGGCCATGACAGGTTCCAGCTCTTCAATGTGAGATTGAAACCAGTCTGCATTCCGCTTCACACGATTTCCATTGGTGGTCATTGCTGAGGCATAGATGGCGTCTCCAATGTGGGCTCACTTGGTCTCTGCATCCCCTGTGGGAGTGTTTTGGAGGGCTTTTTCAAGTGAATTTAGAAACTTGCATAACAGCTGTGGATGAGAAATTCTGCTAGTGTTGATGCGCGGGCGGCCCTTCTGCTTGGAGTGATGCAGCTTCTTTGGTTTGAGGCTAACCTTGCTGCACACCAGGGAGTGGTCGGTGTCGCAGTCCGCACTGTGGAAGCTGCGTGTGATTTGAACACTGTTTAAAGAGGCTCGCCTTGTGATGATGAGGTCCAATTGGTGCCAATGACGTGATCTTGGGTGCCTCCAAAAAACCTGGTGACAGGGTTTAGTGTGAAAGAATGAGTTGGTGATGCAGAGGTTATGATAGGTACACAACTCAAGCAGTCTCTGTCCATTCTCATTCATCCTTCCAATGCCATAGTGCCTAAGGCAGGAGGGCCATGAGTCATGGTCGGCCCCAACCCTGGCATTAAAGTCCCCCAGCAGGAATAGGTGTTCGGTGTTGGGGACGCTACTAATGATATTATGGAGTTCCTCATAGAACTGGTCTTTGGCTTCAGGTGGGGAGCAGAGTGTTGGAGCATAGATGCTGAGTAGGTGTACTAGACCAGAGGCAGTGAACAGTCGGATGGACAGTATGTGTTCCGAGCCATTTGAGGGTGGTTCTATCATGCTGAGCAAAGAGTCTCTGATGATGAAGCCCACTCCGTGCTGTATTGGTTCTTCAGGATCCCTACCCTGCCAGAAGAAGGTGTAGTCTTGCTCTCTTAGAGATCCACTTGCAGGGAGGCGTGTCTCCTGAAGTGCTGCAATGTCCACATTGTGTCTACTGAGCTCGTTGTTGATGATGGCGGTCTTCCGAGAATCGTTGATTTGTGTAAAGTCTTCCGACAGGCCAGGACACATGGTTCTGACATTCCAGCTTGCAAAACAAAGGGCTTGTACCTTCTTTCCTTTTTTGGTCATGCTGTTTGGTGCGGTCTTACAGTCCACTTGTCGGGCAATGACCCTGAGCTCCAAGCACCCATTGAAGCAGGTGGACTGTGGCAGGACAGAACCTTACTGACCGGGGGCTGCCCGGTTTGAGGCGGGTGGCAGCTGTCCAGTGAGGTGCAATGACCTCTCCCACCGACAAAGGCAACCCGTGGCGCCCAATCTCTACGCCAATTGAGCTGGACTTATAACCCGTAACTGCTGCCTTCCGTGTTGATTTGGTCGCTGTGTGGCGACTATGGAGTGACCTCTACATGGCGCATGCCTGGGCGAATGTATGGAGGTTGAGAGTTGCCCAAGCGTCAAAACCTCCCTCTCGGCCTTCCTGGCGAGGTCCAAAGGAGTGCAGAGCACGACGTTTGGCACCAGTGCGGCTGCAGGAACTGCCGGAAACATGTCAGAGGTGACACATGACCGCCTTCGGGGTTCCGCTCCGGATTTTCAGTTCGGGTTTACTCCCTTAGCCTTGGTCTCTCCCAAGTCGCCCACAAGGCAGTGGGGTTGATGGGGCCCCTACACAAGGGTGGGTGGATGCCGGTGGGAGGAGGTGGAAGGAAGGGGGGCAAAGGGGGTGCGGGGCTGGGGGGGTGCAAGGAGGAGGAGTGCGGTGGGAAGGGGTGGAGGGAAGGGGGTGTGGGGGGAGCTGGGAGGGGGGCTGCAGGGGGTAGGGGAGAGGGGTGCAGGGGAAGGGGGTGGGGGGGGAAAGATGGTGCAAGTGGGGAGCTGGGAAGGCGGTGCGAGGTGGGTAAGGGGAAAGGGGTGCGAGGGGGGTGAGCTGGGAGTGGTGCGGGGGGGGGCGGGGAGGGGGTGCAGGTAATAAAACATTGCATCAGCTCCCACCATTGTCCCTTTTACAATGGTGCTCGTCGTAGAAATGCTATATACAGCAGCTTCCATTCCCCTTTCCAGCCGCCCATGCTTTTAAATAACGAGTGATGCAGGCAGAACAGTTAATATTCTCCACAGTGTTACTCGTTCTTAAATGTCCAATATAATTGAAATTGATTGACGAGTCGCTGAGTGAGCGGAAGCCGCTGCCGGGACCATGTGGCCGCTCTTCCCCCTGATCGTCGCCGTGGACAGGCTCCCTGAACACAACCAAGTAATTATTTATTAATGAACTATTGCAGTCCCATGGTAGTGTACTGCACTCAGTTTTAATCTGGAGGGATAGATATGTTGAACATGACTGCAAATGTGTAACTTGACTCCCCCATGAAAGTTTATTGACCTGAAATGTTAACTCTGGCCAGGATTTTATGAGTCCCAAGGCATTCCCAACAGTGGGACCGAAAGTTGGCATAACTTCTGTTTCCGCTATTTTTTCCCATATCCCACGCAATGTAAAGTAATGGTGCAGAAATGGGCACAGGGGACATGTGCAATCATGCAGTGGGGACAGCCTTTCATTGGTAGAACCTGCCGTCACTGGGCCAACCACACGAGTGCCACAGCCGTAAAGTATTCTGTGTTTCAAGCCTCAGGGAACAGCAGTCTTCATGTTTTACAGGTTTCTTTAGAGTTCGCAAAATTAAATCTTTTACTAGTTTGTAACTGCTCTTTCCTTCCTTAATTTTTCAAACCCAGCACCAACTCCTCATCATGCTTTTGCACTGCAGCAAGAGCAAAAAAAATGGCAGCCAGCAGGCAGCATTCCCCCCCACCGGCACTCTCCCCCCTCATCCCCTTGCAGGTTCTCCTCCAGGCTGTCAGGGAAAGGCAGAAGGTCCTCTTCCCCACAGATGGAGTCAGTAGACCCTTCCGCCTGACCAAGGAGGCCTGAATGGAGGTAGCAGAGACGGCCTCGAACCCTGGGTGCAGTGTTGCAAACATATCCATGACTTGCTCAGATCAACGAGGTTAAGTGGTCCTGGTGAAGCTGTTCCATTATTTTTCTCCCTGGCTCAGTATCGTTAAGACACAGGGTAGACAAGTCATGCATTGGAATGCATGAGCAGCCTTGGTGCCATACACTTACTGATTGTGTGCAAAGTTGACGATTGATGTGCTTGGCTGTGTCGTGCAAAAGCCAGTCCTGAATGAGTGATGTTGATGCATGCATACAATGGCTGTGATTCATCTTTTGACATGCCATTAACTTTGCACTATCTCCTGCGGGATAAACGCCCCCACAACCAGCATGAGTAGGCAAAGACAGGTGAAGGTTTCCCAGACATCTGGGTGCTGATACTGGCTGAGGAGGAGGCAGCAGAAATAGCGAGAGAGGAGGGAGACAAGGAAATTGCAGATGGCGAGGCAGAATCCTAAAGCCGTAATGATGAGGCGCCATCTTCAGTCTTGCAGGCATATGTGGACACCAAGGGAAAGTGTGTGAACTCATATTCAGCTGATGCTTAATGTGTCTCTGTCTGTGTCTCCATTGCAGGTGCCCACATTCAAGTCTCAGAATGTCACAAAGCACAAGACTCCTCTAGGGAGGAAGAAGAAGCCCCCACCCCCAAAGGGTGCATCATCACCTGACACCTCTTCCACCTTGCCAATGCAGATATGTCCACATGGTCCATGGGGGTGGGGGGGGGGTGGTGGTGGGGAGTGGGGTTTAAGATTAGAATTTAGGTCACAATCTGGTGTGCATGGCACAGAAATGTCACCACAACTGAGGGAGAATGCCCCAGCCAGGTCTCCTGATAATCGGAGGACTGCCAGGGACCAGGCCCCTGCTCAGCCCCATGCTCATGATGATCCTTTGCTTGTTGTGATGAGAAGTCTGCTGGATGTGCAGCAAAGCCTATGGAAAATATGTCCGAGATGCCTGAGGTCATGCGTGACTTTGTACGTGCCATGGAGGAGTCCATGCAAGCCATGACATCTGCCGTGTCCCAGGCATTTGAGCGTATGGCTTCCTCAGTCAAGAGTCTGGCGAGCTCTGTGGCAAGTCTCGTTGAGTATTCCAGGTATATCCTCTCTGATCTGCACTCTGTCGCTGTAGCCATGGGCTTCATGCAGCAGAGTCGAAGCAAGAGGGGATGAGGAACCTGGACCTCCCTACGGATGTTCTTTTCCCTAATGGAAACAGGCAGGTGCCACTGTGCACCCAGATGGAGGACGTCTCTCAGGACATCCCCCAGGGTAAGTGGCTTCTTGTTCTCTCCCCTGACAGTGACTCCCTTACCCCCAGCAGACGAGCACACGGGGGATTCTCATGCACCAGTGCTACATACCCCCAGTACGATGGAGCCATCAAGGCCCCATTCCTCCAGAGGACGCCTGCTACAATCATACAGGGTAATGGGGCAGCACAATGAGCAAACTGCCTCCACCTCAGTTGCTAATGTCAGGGTTGCACCAAGACGTAGTGGAAAAAAACAGAAAAAGAAACAGTTTTGAGCACGAAGGTGGCACGGGTGCTGTAAATATTGTGCACATATGGCAGAAGTTTAAATACATCTTTATTTACTTTAATATTTGATGCACTCTCATAAATCATTTCCTTTGTTTCAGATGAAAATGTTTATTCGAGGCCAATGGCAGAAACGCATTGATGCTTGCAAAGCATTTCAGAATGTGTTCAGTTTCCATTTATCATTGCTATTTGAGCCTTCATACTTCAATGCTGGTTGGTTGTCAGATTTTTCACTTTCTTCACTACCAACACGCCTTACGTTTGTGGTTCTGTGGTCAAACCCTTACTTTCTTTGCACTGGTATGTTTTTGGTTCCATCGTAGCCCTGAGAAGATTTGATCTGCTGGTCACATCAAAGTGCAGCAATGCTGTAGCTTCCTGTGTGTGCGGGTGGGGTAATGTCTTGATGCAGGACAATTTTTCCAATAGAAATGCAGGACTCTTTAATGGACTTGATAGCATACAGGCCATTTGGCACATCTCCACTGCAGATTCATGTGCTGTTGTCAGAAGAGTCCCCATAGGGTGGCACAGTGGCACAATGGTTAGCACCGCAGTCTCACAGCTCCAGCGACCCGGGTTTGGTTCTGGATACCGCCTGTGCGGCGTTTGCAAGTTCTTCCTGTGACTGTGTGGGTTTTTGCCGGGTGCTCCGGTTTCTCCCACAGCCAAAAGACTTGCAGGTTGATAGGTAAATTGGACATTGTAAATTGCCCCTAGTGTAGGTAGGTGGTAGGAGAATGGTGGGGATGTGGTAGGGAATATGGGATTAATGTAGGACTCGTATAAATGGGTGGTTGTTGGTCAGTACAGACTCGGTGGGCCAAAGGGCCTGTTTCAGTGCTGTATCTCTCTATGACTATGAGCACTTCTTTTTGATTACAGCAATGAATAACACCTCAAGCTCATTTGAACGTATTTGGAGAACTTATTTTTTTCTCTACCCAATGTTCCTTTATGAAGTGGCTTATTGTTGGCTGAAATGTGCAAAAATGAGGTTTTGCCTGATGTCCCTTGCATGTCTCTCAATGGTCCTAATATCTATAACAGCATCATTGACATTGTTGTCTTCCTCCTCACCCTCTTCATAGTCATCCTCATCTGAGGAGGACAAGTGTTCCTCCTGTTCCTCCGCCTGCAGAATGTTGACGCGTCTAATCGCAAGGTTGTGCAAAACACAGTAGAGAATGATTATTTGTGCGACACTTTGTGGTGCATACTGAAGAGCCCCTCTAGACCAGTCAAGGCAGCAGAAGCACATTTTCAACATGCCAATGTTCAATGATGGCTCTGGTGGATGTGTGAGCAGCATTCTATCTCTCTTCAGCTGCACTTTGGGGATGCCGCACTGGTGTCATCAACCATGTAAAAAGGGGGTAACCCTTGTCACCCGGAATCCAGCTGTCCACTTCGGCTGCTTCGTCAAAAACTCCTAGCAGCTGTGAGTTCCTCAAAATGTAAAAGTCGCGACAGCTCCTTGCGAAACAAATGCAAACATGCAAGATGCTTCTCAGGTAATCGCAAGCCAGTTGTACATTCAAAGACTTTTCTCTCTTGTGGTTCATGTGTCTTCAGTGGATTCAGAGGCTTGTGAGAAAGAGATGGGAGCAGACAGGGGAGAGATCTTCTCAGTCCAGGAGCAAACAGACACTCTGCCCAAACTTTTTGTACAAATTCAAAAAACTCAGGTTGCCCAGCAGGTTAGTCATGTGACTAGCTGGTTTGACCATGTCCATTCGTGTGTTCGGCCATCTTAGAAGTCAACCTTAAATGCGAGCTCTCCCACCTTCAACGTCTGGGGATCATACGTCTATTGTGGGTTGAATGTCAGGGAATGGCTACTTTGTCCTTCTAAACACCATCTGTTAATATGCAAATGTCTTTTCCAGCCACGGCTGGTTTAACAAGTCCTGCCCTCACTCCAGTAACAGTTTAAAATCAATGTTCATGACAAAATTAATGTGCTTCATTCTGGGCAGGTGGTGGCCTAGCATGACAATAAGTGTAATCAATCACTTCCAAATTCCATCTGGCAACATAACAAATTATAAAAATCAAATCACTTTTTTTGTATCAAATCTATTTCTGTTTTTTTGTCTCCTTTGTTTTGTTATGAAATGACTGAAATGATTGAATAGAGCCATGGTAAATTGACTTTTGTTATTTATTTTATAATTTATAGAAACACTGATCCGATCAACATATCCTCATCCAAGATAAACATTTGTTGATTAATGATGTCTTTATTAACATTAATAGTGTGGGTCTACTTTCAATCTCATCCTTATAATCTATTTCGTACACTTTTGAAATAAATTACTTGTTACAGATTTGGCACCTGTACAGCATTAAATCAATCAGAGATTACATCAATACCTAGCATTTAGCAATTTATCTGAAAAATGTGACATTTTGTGCTTGTGGAATATTAATCAACAATATAGTAATTTTATAAACTGCTCTTTGGAGTTTAGGCGAGGCACATATATTACTATATATTACAATGAGCGTGTGAGCTCATTTACTTAACTTTCTGATATTCCAAGCGCGTCACTCATGACACACAAGAAAGGAATACCATGTAGCAATAACCAGTGAAGCAATCCTGGCTGCCCATTCAGAACCTGTGGTTTCTCTAACATGGACAGAGGGATACCAGGGTAGGGGCACAGGATAAATGACATCATAGGGACAGAGTGTGCCAGCTTTTTTGATTGCGGTCTTCCTATGACTGCCTATTACAAATGGGTGCTGTGGGACTGAAGCACTGTTTTGACACTCCAGTCACATTGTGGGGAAACCATCCTGGCCTTCATACTTTTCAGGGACTTACTAAACCTTATGCATAGCTTGTGTGCAGTCTACCAGTGCCCACATTAGCATACCCCTGGGATAAGCTGAGATACCCTAATAGATGTGAGCTGAACAAGGTATATATTTATTTGCATCTAAGGTCTGCTAAGTACAATTCTGACAGAATAACAAATCAGAGGTGAATAAAAATACTCAAATACAGAGAACCAATAGCAGACAAACACAATCATCCAAGAATTATTTTATGGAGTAACACATTTAATTATCCATCGGGCCTTCTGTGAGGTAGAGCATAAAGATGTAGGTTTGCAATTGCAAATCAGAGTTATGTGGGTCACACAAGTATACGCTAGCCTTTCGACACCCCAGACCCTCTGGAACAATTTATTCAACTGCTTCGAAGTAACATAGGCAATTAATAATGTCCATGATAGGACACAGGATACAAACATCGAGATACATAGTAATTTTGGACAATGCATTTATTCCATGTATAATTGGCAGAGCATGTTGACTTTCTCGTTAATGTAATCACCTCATTGGTGTGACAACAATGACTCAGTTCTGAGATATTGCCATTCAGAGTTCCATGAGATCTTTTCTCCAAGGTTCCTAGGGCCAGCAGCCAATTCTTCAATGGATAATGGGGCCTCCAGAGGATTTATCAAGTGATGGGCCCATATAATTTCAAGTCTTTCTTGTGATTCACTTTATAGTCATTTCTCCAGTCCTTTGAGTATAGCCCAGTTAAATAACTTCTTACATTTATGTGCTTGTTTCTCTCAGTGTTTTCACAATGGAAATCATGGCTCCAATAATGACTGCAAGGTGGGGACGGAGCGGAGAGATTTGGTGACTGCGAAACCCTAAGGTCCTGTTTTCTGAAGGTCCTGCTGGCAGGATCTGATTTCAAGTTTTTTGAATTAGGAGGCTGACTGGTTGTTAGGTGTGTAGGAGCAGAGCGGACGAGCAGAGGTAAATTGGACATGGGTGGAAAGGGACGCTGGAGGTCGGGGTAGGGGTGATGATGGGGAGCTGGACATCGGAGGGTGGGAATGGGTGGAAGTCGGGGAAGTTGGACATCAAAGAACATTGGGGGGAAGTTGGACACTGGAGGTTGAAGATCAGTATCAAACAATGAGGGGAAGGATTGAACATCAAGGGTCCGATCACAGGGGGAAGGTGGCTGATCACAGGAGACGGATCACAGAGTGGCTTACAAGGCAGCTTTGCAGGCTGAAGAAGTACTCCTGCTCCTGCTGAAAAATCAGCTTGTTCGTGTCACATCTTAGGCTGAAGAATCACACTCAAAATCACAGATTTAACTTTAATAAAGATTTAACAAGTTTTAATAAAAAGACATCTGTAGAGTTCTTGCTTATTGCTGTTCACTACTGGAGCATTGCCTACCTGAACTTTCAACAACCCCCAGGTCAGGTGTTTTCCCCAAAACACTGAGTTCCTTTCAGTTTTACTTCGAAGTAGCATATATTTCCTAATACTCAAGCCCACGCATATAATCATGACATTCCTCCCTTATCGGACTAAAACATGTCCATGATTTTTGAATATAATCACAATAAATCTTCATATTGCTTTGGCAGTCTCCTCTTGTGCCCTGGTCTTCCTGTTGTCTCAGGAACTGTGGTCAACACGTCAGGATTAAGAAATCATTGACCCCTCTGGAATGAATGTTTCTCCCTCTGGATAACAAGCTGTCTGCCTGCCAACAGCGTCATTGGCTTGGACATCTGAATTGCTAGATGTCAGCTTCGCCTCAGCTCCTACATCTAGTTCATCTGCTGTTGTGTCTTTGTCACCATGATACTTTTTAATACATGATGAATTTCTGTCATACAGCACTCCTTCTGGCAACTGTAGAGTCACACTGTTTCCCTTCTTGGCAATAACCATATATGGCTTGGAATAATATGGTGTATCCATCTTACTCAGAGTCTCCAGTCTCAGCAATACTTCATCATCTGGCATCACATCAGACTGTCTAGCTTCGCTTCTGTGGTCTGCATAAAACTCTGCAGCACACTTTTTCTTAGCATCATGATCTAGAACCTCCTGATCAACTCTAATGTGCCTCAGCTCTGGTACCATGGTGCGTAGTTTGAATCCAAATAACAACTCAGCTGGACTTTTTCCCATTGTATAGTGTGTAGTTGCTCTATACATGGCTGCATATGACAACAACATCTTCTTCCAGTCTTTACTCTCAGCCTGAGCTATTCTCATCCATTTCTCTAAGGATTGGTTTTGTCTTTCCACTTCCCCATTTGCCTGTGGCCATTTAGGTGTTACTGTTTGATGATGAATACCTGTGGCTTGCATGTAATCTGCAAAGGTCTGTGAAATGAATTGTGGCCCATTGTCTGAATACAAAGTGACTGGTAGACCGTGCCTTGCAAATATTTCAATCAATGCAAACACAGTTTTCTCTGTCATTGTAGACTTCATTACCACATACTCATAATAATGGCTGTAATAATCAATCACCACTAGTATGGACTCTCCTGATGGAAATGGACCTAATAAGTCAACTGCTTTGGGGCGGCACAGTGGCGCATAAGCTAGCACCACAGCCTCATAGCTCCAGCGACCCGGGCTTCGATGCTGGGTCCTGCCTGTGCGGAGTTTGCAAGTTCTCCCTGTGACTGTGTGGGTTTTCACCGGGTGCTCTGGTTTCCTGTCAAAGACTTGCAGGTTGATAGGTAAATTGGCTATTATAAATTGCCCCTAGTATAGGTAGGTGGTGTGGGGATGTGAGAGGGTAATGGGATTAATGTAGGATTAGTATAAATGGGTGGTTGATGGTCGGCTCAGACTCGGTGGGCCTGTTTCAGTTTTGTATCAAAAAATAAATAACTAGCTACATCCTCCCATGGTCCAGCCAGTAACAGTGTACTGCGTACTGGTTCTGGTGGATTGGGTCTACTGACTAGTTTACATCCATGACATGTTTTGACAAACTGCTCCACATCTTTCTCCATCCCTGGCCAACATACTTTGGTTCGTAAGTTTTGCTTAGCACCTACCATTCCCAAGTGACCCTCATGAGCTAGCATCACCAGTCAAGGCCTAAGCTTCTGTGGCACCATAAGTCTGTTACCTCTGAGAATGCACTTCCTAATTGTGCACAGTTCATCTCATATAACAATGTATGTCTTGAATGGGCAATTCTCCCAATTTCCAGCTTGGATTCTCTGTCTGATGCAATGTAATGCTAGATCTTTGTCTGTCTCTGTCAATCCCTCTAGTTGCCATTGCTCTGGGTGTAGCATGAACTGCCACAAACTGCATGAACGATTCAGCTTCTTTCTCCCATGAAGATCTGTGTGTTTGTCCTACAACTGGCTTTATGATGTTTTGGCCAATCTGTTCCTTGATCTTTTCCTCAACTTCCCTCTCAGACCAAAAAGTGTTCTGCGTATAGGCAGAGCTACAGGCTTCACATTCTCGTCAATTGTTAATCTCACTTCGTTGTGCAATTCCTTGAAACACTGGACCAAACTCCTCTCGAAGCTCCACATAGGATTTCACAGAATTCACTTTCAAGCCAATGTGTAGCACTTGCAAAGCTTGGTCAGTTTCTCTACTCAGAAGAGGCTCACCATCCTCCTGAATCACTACAAATTCTGCCTCCACACTCCAATCTCCAGCTCTTACACTTGCAGTGAAACAGCCAACAATTTGAAGTGGGGTTTTAGATGTGCAAGGATAAAGCTTTTTGACACATTTTCAATGGGCTGGATTTTACCAAGCCCATGATGTCAGGCTCTGTGACGGGGGGTTGCGGAAGATGCTTGCGGTAGAGGACCACCATGGAGCTTGAAGCCGGGAGGGCCAGCCTAATCCTCCTGGCAGTGGTGAGGCTCAGTGGTGGCACCCCACCCACTCCCGCCCCGTCACTCAGCGATGGGACCAGGATTTGAATATGCAAAGAGCCGCTTACCATACATTATTATACATGCCATTGTGATGCAGCCATCAGTTCAAGATCTTCAACTGGTCGTGCGGCACTCATATGACTTCACTTTCACGTCCGTGAAAGCCGACGGCACCGAGGCATCAGTCCTCGGAGCCTGTGAAGGTGGGTGGATGCGTGTTTGGAAGGGGATCTCAACTCTGCAGTTTTAAAGGGAACTGGGTTTGTGTGTTTCGATGGGGGTCTCAACTCTGCAGTTTTGAAGGGAGGGACCCCGTCCCCTTGTTCCGTAAAGGGGACCACTCTGCGCCCATGAATGTTTGGGGGAGGGGGAGTCCAATGGCAGTTCATGACTCCTTTATATGGGATGGGGACGACAAATGGTAGCTAGTTTAAAGTCATGTCGCTGGTGGGCCAATCCAGGCAACTACAATAATATGACTGATGTCATGCTGCCTCGCTCTTATTTAAAGCTAAGAAAGGCAATATCATGCCATACCATATAGGTGATGCTGGAATGCAGCTGAAGCACCAATTCACATCACTCTCTGCCCTTCGTGCAGCTAGTATGTGACCACAGGAAGCACTTCATGCAAGTGTGTGCCCACATTCCAGGCATCTGCCATGACTCCTTCATCCTGCACCAGTCTCAGGTGCTGCCGCTCTTCGCTGCACCTCCTCTGATCCAGGAGTGGATTCTTGGAGATAAGGGCTACCCCTTGCAGACATGGCTCCTGACATTGGTGAGAAACCCCACCAGCGATACAGAAGAGAGATCTTAAACCTGCCATGGCTCAACACGAGCTACCATCGAGCAGGCCATCGGCATGTTGAAGATGTGCTTTCGCCACCTGGATAGATCTGGTGGGGTCCTACAGTACACTCCAGAAAGGGTTGTGCCTAGAATTGCTGTATGCTGTGCTCTGCACAACTTTGCATTACAGTGGGGAGAGGCCATGCAGGTTGATGAGAGATTGGAGCAGGTGACATCCTTGGACAATGAGGACAGAGGGGTTGCAGCAGCATATGCGCATAGGAGGACGGAGAGCATCGATGCAGTGCATACATGGCGAGCAGCAAGCAATAGATGCATGACAACGCCTTATCGCTGAGTGCTTCCTCAATCCCTGAAGTGCACCATATGCTCCCCACGTCACACACCACTGTCCTTCATCTGCTGTGTAGTTTTCTGCATCTGTGACATCTTTGTCTCCACCATTACTGGCAGCAGCTGACTGAGCCATTGCCCATGTGACTATATCTGTGCAGTGCCACATCACACACACTGGCATGGCAATGATGTTATTCCATACATTGGAAGTCCTGCCAGGTCAATGATGTAATGGGAAGAGACATAATTGGTACATGCTGGCATACGTCATTCACACAGTAGAAAGGAGACACACGTTAAAGCACATTTAGTAGGAAGGAATTAATACATAGCCATATCACTCATGAAAATCCATTTGTGTCATGGTGTCTTTCTGAAATGTTTGTGGGTGCTCCTTCGCAGTGCCACTTCTGCGTTAGCAGCTTGACTGGAGGCAGGCTGCTGATCAGGATGCCCTTTGGCTTTGGGTGACTTCAGCGGTCGTCCTTTGGGTGCCTGAGGCCTGGAGGGCCCTGGCTGCCTGAGGGCCTCCTGCACCAGTGCAGGACTGTGGCTGCTGGAGCTGGCGGAGGGACTGAGGAACTGGGGTCCACATTGGAATCATCCTCGGGGGAATCCCAGATGTGGCGCGCATGCTCACCTCCTCCCTGTCAAGCATCGTAGGAACCTCACTGCTCTTCCGAGAAAGACCAGGAGCAGAAAGAGTCTCCAGGCCCGGTCCCTCTCTTGCCCAGTCACTGCTGCGTCCAGCTCATGGCTGAGGCGAGGTTTGCATGTCAGTACAGATCATTGGAATCTGGCTGTCCATGAGGGTCGCCAACCTCTCGATGGAGGAAGCCATGCACTCACATGCCTGGATCATGGCAGCTGTCATAGCCTGGATGGACTCCCCCATTATCCGTTCAATGCTGCGCATGGCCTGTGGCATCACCACCAGATGTTGCCTTACCTCTCCCTGCAAATCCAGCATGCCGTGTGCTGTTGATACCAGAGGATCATCATCAGTCTGGGGCTCAGCATGGGCCTAGGCACTTACAGTCCTCTGACTGTCAGAGGCATTGCCTTTCTCAGCCTCAGCCAGCTTTTCGGGTGCGTGTGTGGTGCTCTCACCAGCTTGTGACCCAGACTCTAAAGCCAAACAGATTCCCACCGAGGTGAATGTATCTACGCTGATGGAAGGTGCGGGAGTGTCAAGAGACACTGCATCCTCTGAGGTTCTCTCTTCCTCAGAGGTGCTGGAAGTCTCCAGGGTATCCAATGTCAACTCAGAGCGTCACCTTGCAAGATACAATGTGAAGAGCACAGTTTTAGTTTTTATGGTGCACATGTCACGATTATGACAGTATTTTCTCCAAAAATAAAATGTTATGAGTATCATTGTGTTTGTCAAAGAGCTGTATGTTCACCCGGGACCCCAAGCTCCGCGTCAGAAATGGCAGGTCTAATCTCTGGTGCCATGCTCTGAGCAGCAAACGAGGGTGAGTTCTTTCACACATGTTGCCACTCATGCGGCATCAATCCTTCCTGCTAGGCCTCCCTATCATTTACATAGCAGTGGTACCCAGGTGCCACTTTGTGTGGGGACACCTAGATCAACCGGAGCCATACAACAAAGTGCCACTTACCTTTGCTGAGCACATGAGATTGTTTACCCTCTTGGAGCACTGCACCCAGTTTTGGTGGATGGCCTTACGATAGCTTACCTCCTCTGCGATCTCTGTCCCGGCTTGCTGAGTCAGGGGGGAGGACCTCTTCTTACCATTGCAGGGGAAAAGGACCTCCTGCCTTTCCCTTGCAGCCTGGAGGAGAGTGAGCAGACAGGCATCGCTGAACCATGAGGCCATCCTTCCTCCGACATCTCTGTTGCCTTGCAGGGGCAGTTCTTTGGCAGATGGGTTGTTCAGACATCACTGCTGGCTGGTCAGCGCCAGCTGCAAAGGTCTAAATGTGCAGGAGGTTGCATTCAGGGCTGACTGCCATTTAAATATGGCACCAGCACCTGCTGACTTGTCATCTTACGCCATTTCTGGTATCGCACAGCTCGCCCCCCCCACGTGATTGTGGGGGGTGGGCAGGCTGACCTGGCGATCGCGGCAGCTCTTTGGCATGCAGCCCACATGTGCGGGCTGCCATTTTTTGAGCTCGCTGCCGAGATCGGTAGTGGGCTCTTAAAATCCAGCTGAAGATGTGCACTTGATTCACTTTGTCTTCAGTTCCTCCCACAATGCTCAGGTGATGACATTACTGTCACTGCCTGAATCTACAATAATGCTCACTTCAACACCCCCGACAATCACTGGAACTTTCTTATAGTTGCTTCCATTGACAGAAAACATGTATCCATGATTGCTATTCACGTACTCACTCACTGCATCTTCTTCAACTCGTCTTACAGTTGTTCTACTGCCATGTCTCTTCCCTTTACATTGTTTGCCAGACTTCCCATTCTTTTCAGCTTTGCTCCTGCACTTCTTGGCAAAAAGGTCTCCGCCCCCACATTTTCTGCATATTTTTCCCTTGGCAGGGCAACAATCATCTCTTCCATAGTGCCCCAAGTTGCCACATCTGAAACACTCTCTCTCAGACTTTTGCTGTTTACATTTACGCGTACCTGGATTCCACTGTGTCACTTGATTAAGCTTAGACTTTGCTGTTCCGATGGCGAAAATGGGACAAAGTTTCCTGCTGTGAACTTGTCCATCCACTGCTTCCAATGTAGCCGCTATCTTCAAAATCTCATCCAACGTTAAGTCACCTCCTCTTTCTAGCAGCCTGTGCCTCAACTTATCCAACTTGCACTGTCAGACCACTTTCTAATTATTCAGATCCTTTGCAACATAATTGCATCCATCTGATGCCTGCCTCAAACGAGTCACAAATTGGACCAGTGTTTCCCCCTGTTTCTGTCTCATTTGATGGAAAACATGCCGTTGGAATGTGGCATTTGGTGTCACCACATAATTGTCCTTCAAAGCTTTCACTGCATGTTCATAATCTGCCTTTTCTCCCATATCAGGCAATGTCTTGGAAGTCTCGCTCACCGACGCACCCGCATTGAACAGCAAGAAGGCCCATCGCTGTGCTTTCTGCACCTCCATTGCCCCAACCAAAAATAAACCTCGAATGTCAGCATATGCTTTGAACTCCTCCGGCCACGCTTTCCATTTCACACTGACAGAACTGGCATCATCCGTCGGATCAAACGGCTCAATTCCCCGGACTGCAGACATATCAGCTCCAGGAAATGTCATGACACAATCCTAAATATTTCCGCTTTTACCTCTGTAATTTTTGTCTTTATAACCTCGATGCCAATGTCACTTCTCAGGCTGGAGAATCACACTTGGTCACAGATCTAACTTTAACAAAGATTTAACAAGCTTTAATAAAGAGATGTCTGTAGAGTTCTTGCTTACTGCTGCTCACTACTGGAGGATTGCCTGTCTGAACTTACAACAACCCCCAGGTCAGTGTTTTCCCCAAAACATTGAGTTCATTTCAGTTTCACTTCCAAGTACTATATAGTCTCTAACAGTAAAGCCCACACATACAATCATGACAGTTCTCACCTCCTTTCAGCTGCTGCGTTCCCCTCCAAGCTACACACCATTCTGACTTGGAAATACATCGCATTCCTTCACTGTCACTGGATCAAAATCCTGGAACGCTCTCCCTAACAGCACTGTGGGTGCACCTGCGCCAGTTCGACGGCAGTGGTTCAAGAAGGCGGTTCACTACCACCTTCTCAAGAGCAATTCGGGATGGGCAACAAATGCTGGCCTTGCTAGTGACACCCACATCCCATGAAATGAATAAAAAAAAATCCCCATGTTAGCCATGCAGGGGGATGCTAAATTTAAAGGTTAATGAAATTCAATTTAAAAATATCTGATTGATGTCTCATAAGGACATTAATTTCCGCAATAACTACCTGCCCGCCTGCACTAATGAAGGTCCCGACTGTGGCAAGTAGTTTACTTGCAGGCATCCAAACGCGCCTCAATTAAACCCAGAAGTGAGCACATTGGCTGTAGTTGCGATCCAAAAATCAATTATTTTAACTACCCATCCACTCTCAACCAACCTATTCTTGTGGGTTAAAACTGCACCCCACCTCCATGCTAAAATTACCATCTCGGTCCCACTTTAACCACAAATGTGGTGCTTTGTTATAAGTTGCCTAGGTCAACCTGCCTTTTTGTCTTTCACCTGACCTAAAGGCAAGTTTGATGTTGCAATTCAACCTATTTATTTTCCTTTATTTTTAATTTTACTTATTTTGCTTAATTTCACCCTCTTGCCACCACCCTCAACAATTGGCCTTCATTTGGTGTCCAGCTGGATTCCATGCTACCATAGATACTTTGAACAAATCACCATTCACAGAGCTTGCAAAATCTGTCTGTCACTATTCAGTTTATAATTCTACTGGTGAGGAGCATTTCTGAGCCTGGGTCCTTCAGCTGTGGACTGCAAGCAGTGGTTACTGATGTAGCTGTCTCTTTGGAAAGTGGCAATGAGCCTGCTTCCTTAAGGTCCTCTGCAGTGTCTACAGTTAAGGGCCTTGCATCCCATGCCACAGCAACAGAAATTCTACCTGAAACACTGAGACAGGGATGAGGCACACCGCAGACCTTAAAGACTTCAAAGGAACCATCCCAGTCATGCATTTCTCAACTTCATCTCACTTAGGGAACACCTTGTAGAAGTTGCAGATTAGGAGCCCAAGCAAGTAAGTTGCTCACAGAGAGGGAAGATAGGCTAAGAAGTCGGAAATAGGGTGAAAGGATCTTTTTGGCATGTTTTGGTTCTCTAAAATATATACAGTCTGAGCACATAGTGTTCAGAGTTGAGTTGTGTGCTTGCCTTCATCTTTTGGGAGTTGGAGGATGACAGAAGAAAGATGGATTTCTTTCTTATGAAGGAACTTGTCAGAAGTCTTTGAGAGTAAGGGACTTATAAAAGATGTGACTGAGAACATAGGTGTAAAGTGACTTCATTTGGTAAGGCAATATGTATTTATTTAAAACACAGTTAAAAGTTATGGTCTCTTTTCCCTAGCTGCTGGATATCATATTTCACATCTTCTCCATCCTATGGATTCTCCTCATGCTGTGGGAAGGGAGATCAATTCACTTTCTTTTTGTCATCATTGATTTCAGCTTTCAGAAGCAGCAAGCCTTTCTTCATGATCATGAAAAGCAAGAAAGCCATACTAAATATTTAGAAGTTATGCTCCAATTCTGCACATCTTATTTTAAGAAGGATGTCAAGACCTTGAAGAGGGTGCAGAAGAGATTTACTAGAATAGGACCAGGGATGCAAGAGTTCAGTTACATGGACAGACTAGAGAAACTGGAATCGTTCTCCTTAGAACAGAGCAAGTTATGGGGAAATTTAATAGAGGTGTTCAAAATCATGAAGGGGTTTGTTTCCATTAGCAGAAGGGTCAGTAACAAGAGGATATAGATTTAAGATAATTGGCAAAATAACTGGAGGTAAGATGAGAATTTTTTTTAATGCAGCAAGTTGTTATGATTTGGAATGTACTAGCTGATAGGATGATAGAAACAGGTCCAGTAATAATTTTCAGAAGGGAATTGGACAAATACTTGAAGGGGAAAATCTTGCTGTGCTATGGGGAAAGTGCAGGGGAATGGGACTAACTGGAGAGCTCTTTCAAAGACCCAGCATAGGTATGACAGACTGAATGGCCTCGTTCTGTGCTGTATCATTCTATGATTCTATGTTACGTACTATGCAGCATGTGAGCCGCATGGAAGATGGCAGGATCCCCAAGGACACATTGTACAGCGAGCTCGTCACTGGTACCAGACCCACCGGCCGTCCATGTCTCCGCTTTAAAGGTGTCGGCAAACGTGACATGAAGTCCTGTGACATTGACCACAAGTCGTGGGAGTCAGTTGCCAGCGATCGCCAGAGCTGGCGGGCAACCATAAAGGCGGGGCTAAAGCGTGGCGAGTCGAAGAGACTTAGCAGTTGGCAGGAAAAAAGACAGAAGCGCAAGGAGGGAGCCAACTGTGTAACAGCCCTGACAACCAATCTTATCTGCAGCACCTGTGGAAGAGTCTGTCACTCTATAATTGGCCTTTATAGCCACTCCAGGCGCTTCTTCACAAACCACTGACCACCTCCAGGCGCTTACCCATTGTCTCTCGAGACAAGGAGGCCAAAGAAGAGAATGGTAAGGGGAATAGATAGGTGTTTCTGTGGCTGCAAAAGAGACTCCAGGATGGTATGTTGCCTCCCTAGTGCGAGGGTCAAGGATGTCTCAGAGTGGTTACAAGACATTCTGAAGGGGGAGGGTCGTGGAACACATTGGCACAAATGACACAGGTAAAAAAAAGGATGAGGTCCTAAAAGCAGAATATAGGGAGCTAGGAAGTAAGTTGAAAAGTAGGACCTCAAAGGTAGGGATCTCAGAATTACTACCAGTACCACGTGCTAGTCAGAGTAGAAATAGCAGGATATATCGGATGAATATGTGGCTGAAGAAATGGTGTGCGGGGGAGGGTTTTAGATCCCTGGGGCATAGGGACCTGTTCTGGGGGAGCTGGAACCAGTACGAACTGGATGGGTTACACCTGGGCAGGACTGGGACTGATGTCCTGGGGGGAGTATTTGCTGGAGTGGTTGGGGGGCGTTTAAACTAAAATGGCAGGGGGATGGGAAACTTTGCAAGGAGTCTGAGGAGGGGAGATCAAAGACAAGAACAAAAGACAGTAAGGGGAATAAGAAAAGTGATAGGCAGAGAAATCAAGGGCCAGAATCAAACAGGGCCACAGTGCAAAATAGTGGGAAGAGGACAAGTAATGTTAAAAAGACAAGCCTTAAGGCTTTGTGCCTTAACGCGCGGAGCATTTGCAATAAAATGGATGAATTAATCGTGCAAATATACGTAAACGGGAATGATATAGTCTGGATTACGGAGACATGGCTGCAAGGTGACCAGGGATGGGAAATGAACATCCAGGGATATTCAGTATTTAGGAATGACAGACAAAAAGCAAAAGGCGGTGGAGTTGCATTGCTAGTTAAAGAGGAATTTAGCGCAATAGTGAGGAAAGATATTAGCACTGACAATGTGGAATCTGTATGGGCAGAGCTGAGAAACACTAGTGGGGGTTGTATATAGACCCCCAAACCATAGTGGGGATGTTGGGAATGGCATTAAACAGTAAGTTAGAGATGCATGCGATAAAGAAACAATCTGTAATTATGGGTGAGTTTAATCTGCATATAGATTGGGCAAATCAAATTAGTCACAATACTGCAGAGGAAAAATTCTTGGAGTGTATACGGGATGGTTTTCTGGACCAATACATTGAGGAACCAACCAGAGAACAAGCCATCCTAGACTGGGTATTGTGTAATGAGAGAGGAATAACTAACAATCTAGTGGTGCGAGACCCCTTGAGAACGAGCGAACATAATATGATAGAATTCTTCATCAAGGTGGAGAGTATAGGGTCCTGAATCTTAGTAAAAGAAACTACGAAGGTATGAGGCGCGAGTTGGCCATGACGGATTGGGAAACGTTATTAGCGAGAGGCAGCATGGTTTTGTGAAGGGGAGGTCGTGTCTCACTAACTTAACTGAGTTTTTTGAGGAAGTGACGAAGATGATTGATGAAGGAAGGGCAGTGGATGTTGTCTATATGGACTTCAGTAAAGCCTTTGACAAGGTCCCTCATGGCAGACTGGTACAAAAGGTGAAGTCACACGGGATCAGAGGTGAGCTGGCAAGATGGATACAGAACTGGCTCAGTCATAGAAGACAAAGAGTAGCAGTGGAAGGGTGCTTTTCTGAATGGAGGGCTGTGACTAGTGGTGTTCCACAGGGATCTGTGCTGGGACCTTTGCTCTTTGTAGTATATATAAATGAGTTGGAGGAAAATGTAGCTGGTCTGATTAGGACGACACAAAGGTTGGTGGAGTTGCAGATAGTGATGAGGATTGTCAGAGGATACAGCAGGATATAGATCGGTTGGAGACTTGGGCAGAGAAATGGCAGATGGAGTTTAATCCGGACAAATGTGAGGTAATGCATTTTGGAAGATCAAATACAGGTGGGAAGTATACAGTAAATGGCAGAACCCTGAGGAGTATCGACAGGCAGAGAGATCTGGGCGTACAGATCCACAGGTCACTGAAAGTGGCAACGCAGATGGATAAGGTAGTCAAGCAGGCATATGGCATGCTGGCCTTCATCGGTCGGGGCATAGAGTATAAAAATTGTCAAGTTATGCTGCAGCTGTACAGAACCTTAGTTAGGCCACACTGAGAATATTGCGTGCAATTCTGGTCGCCACACTACCAGAAGGACATGGAGGCTTTCGAGAGGGTACAGAAGAGGTTTACCAGGATGTTGCCTGGTCTGGAGGGCATTAGCTATGAGGAGAGGTTGGATAAACTCGGATTGTTTTCACTGGAACGACGGAGGTGGAGGGGCGACATGATAGAGGTCTACAAAGTTATGAGTGGCATGGACAGAGTGGATAGTCAGAAGTTTTTTCCCAGGGTAGAAGAGTCAGTTACTAGGGGACATAGGTTTAAGGTGCGAGGGGCAATGTTTAGAGGGGATGTGTGGGGCAAGTTCTTTACACAGAGGGCAGTGAGTGCCTGGAACTTGCTGCCGGGGGAGGTGGTGGAAGCAGGTACGATAGCGATGTTTAAGAAGCATCTTGACAAATACATGAATAGGATGGGAATAGAGGGATACGGTCCCCAGAAGTGCAGAAGGTTTTAGTTCAGGCAGCCATCAAGATCGGCGCAGGCTTGGAGGGCCGAATGGCCTGTTCCTGTGCTGTACTGTTCTTTGTTACTTAAAGGGATGACGGTGGATAGGCAATGGCAAACATTTAAAGAGCGCATGGATGAACTGCAACAATTGTTTATCCCTGTCTGGCGCAAAAGTAAAACAGGAAAGGTAACCAAACCATGGCTTACAAGGGAAATTAGAGATAGCATTAGATCCAAGGAAGAGGCATATAAACTTGCCAGGAAAAACAACAGACCTGAGGATCGGGAGCAGTTTAGAATTCAGCAAAGGAGGACCAAGGGATTGATTAAGAAGGGGAAAATAGAGTGCGAGAGCAAGCTTGCAGGGAACATAAAATCTGACTGTAAAAGTTTCTATAGGTATGTGAAGAGAAAAAGATTGGTGAAGACAAATGTAGGTCCCTTACAGTCAGAAACAGGGGAATTTATTATGGGGAATAAAGAAATGGCTGACCAACTAAATGCATAGTTTGGTTCTGTCTTCACAAAGGAGGACACAAATATCATACCAGAAATGTTGGGGAACACAGGGCTTAGTGAGAGAGTGGAACTGAAAGAAATCAGTATTAGTAGAGAAATGGTGTTGGGGAAATTGATGGGATTGAAGGCCGATAAATCCCCAGGGCCTGATGGTCTGCATCCCAGAGTACTTAAGGAAGTGGCCCTAGAAATAGTGGATGCATTGGTGGTCATCTTCTAAGATTCTATAGGCTCTGGAACAGTTCCTTCGGATTGGAGGGTAGCTAATGTAACCCCACTATTTAAAAATGGAGGTAGAGCGAAAGCAGGGAATTATAGATCAGTCAGCCTGATGTCGGTAGTGGGGAAAATTCTAGAGTCCATTACCAAAGATTTCATAGCAGAGCACTTGGAGAACAGTGGTAGAATCAGGCAGAGTCAGCATGGATTTACAAAAGGGAAATCATGCTTGACAAATCTACTAGAATTCTTCGAGGATGTAACTGGTAGAGTTGATGAGGGGGAGCCAGTGGATGTGGTTTATTTGGACTTTCAGAAGGCTTTCGACAAAGTCCCACATAAGAGATTAGCATGTAAAATTAAAGCGCATGGGATTGGGGGTAGTGTATTGCAATGGATAGAAAATTGGTTGGCGGACAGGAAACAAAGAGTAGGGATAAATGGGTCTTTTTCTGAATGGCAGGCAGTGACTGGTGGGGTACCACAGGGATCGGTGCTAGGATCCCAGATATTCACAATACATTTATGTTTTAGATTAGGGAACTAAATGTAATAACCCAAATTTGCAGATGACACAAAACTGGGTGGGAGGGTGAGTTGTGAGGAGGATGCAGAGAGGCTTCTGGGTGATTTGGATAAGTTCAGTGAATGGGCTAAAGCATGGCTGATTCAGTATAATGTGGATAAGTGTGAGGTTATCCACTTTGGTAGCAAAAACAGGAAGGCAGATTATTATCTTAACGGCTATAAACTGAGAGAGGGGAATATGCAGTGAGACCTGGGTGTTCTCGTGCACCAGTCGCTGAAGGTAAGCATGCAGGTGCAACAGGCGGTAAAAAAGGCAAATGGTATGTTGGCCTTCATAGCGAGAGGATTCGAGTACAGAAACAGGGATGTCTTGCTGCAATTACACAGGGCCTTGGTGAGGCCACGCCTGGAATATTGTGTGCAGTTTTGGTCTCCTTATCTGAGGAAGGATGTTCTTGCTGTAGAGGGAGTGCAGCAAAGATTTACCAGGTTGATTCCTGGGATGGCGGGACTGATGTATGAGGGGAGACTGAATCGGTTAGGATTATATTCACTGGAGTTCAGAAGAGTGAGGGGGGATCTCATAGAAACCTATAAAATTCTAACAGGACTTGACGGGGTAGATGCAGGAAGGACGTTCCCGATGGTGGGGGATTCCAGAACCTGTGGTCATATTCTAAGGATACGAGGTAAACCTTTCAGGACTGAGATAAGGAGAAATTTCTTCACCCAGAGAGTGGTGAGCCTGTGGAATTCGCTACCACAGAAAGCAGTTGAGGCCAAAACATTATATGTTTTCCAAAAGGAGTTAGATATATATCTCTTGGGTCTAAAGGGATCAAAGGGTATGGGGCGAAAGCCGGAACAGGCTACTAAGTTGGATGATCAGCCATGATCATAATGAATGGCGGAGCAGGCTCGAAGGGCTGAATGGCCTACTCTTGCTCCTATTTTCTATGTTTCCCTCCAGTCTTCTGGCTCTACTGTACCGGGCAAGTATTTTTCTTTAAATGTTTTCATTGTTAGCCTCTGCAACCATATGTGTATTCAGATCAAACGTTGTTTAAATAAGTCTTGGGTTCTTTGTAGGGCTAAAGAATAACATGTTTATTATATACATATAATTATCGACACTTTCCACAAGCCTGTCTAGCCAGCACACCTTGCGCTGCTTCTATCTTCTTCCCAGCCTGATACCCATGTGACTATTACATTTATCATCACTACTGTGGGAGATGTTTACTCGTACTGTCTCAAACATTAATCCTCTCAGGCCCGAATACTGCAGGCATTGCTAGTATTGTCCAAAGGAAAGGATAAAACCAGTACTGATTGGTGCCAGCTCTGCTGCAGGTGTTGCCGGAAATCTGCCTGGTAAGTGTTATGACTGAGGTGGGGGGAGTGCACGGTTTTTCCACTTCCACTTCTCCACAGGTCACAGCATATACCTTTTTTCCCAGTTACCAATAAGGTCAATCATGGACTCTATTTTAATCCCAGAATAAAATACACCAACCAGGTTTCTTTAATAAACTACAGAATTATCAGTTTATTATAAAATAAGTCTCAACCAGTAATGGTGCAAAGCATTAACACACAGATTGAAATATAAATGTTCGCTTTTTACCTTAGCCCCTCACACACACACATATACCCACATCCACTGGTTAACCAAAAAAAGAGAGAGATTTACTCTTTAGAGCTCTATTACAGGCAAAAAAGAATAATTTGGTCAAATTTGGTCAAATACTTGCTAATTCTTGAAAAGAAAAGAGAAGATATGGAAAGATGTCAGATGTTCTTTGTTTTGGTTCAGTGTCCCAAATACGCATAGACAGCTGTCACTGGGATCTCCCTCGAACACTTCTTGTCAGGCAACGTTGAAGATCAGTTTGGGCAGGCATTCCAGGAAAAATGCAGCAACAGTTTCAGTCTGTTTCTTACACTTGCTCCTCAGAGCATCTCAAAGAGATGGAAAACTGGCAAGCTTTTCAAAGGGCTGCTACAAGAGGTGGGCTCGTTCCCTTGGCAAGTTTTCTCCAGCTGTCTTTTTTTAACACTGTCCATATCACCAACTCACTGTCCAAAGTGAAACCAAAAATAATGCCGCAAGAGTCAAGCTTCCTGGCCCCTATAAATTTTGATCTGTCAATTCTTTGTAAACATCTTTTCCCAAGTCAAAAAAGGCCCACTGCTGGGTATTTATCTGAAAACAGATGCCTTCCAGTAACTGTTTGTTTACAATCTCAGTCCAAAAGACCTTCTGATGACCTCTTTAAAAAAAAACACTAAGTTCCAGCATCCATGGAATTTTTTTTCAGTTTTTAAAACCCAAGTACACAAAAAAATGTAACAAAAAAAATGGAAGCACTCATAACATAAGTGACAAGTAACTACCTGCAGGACTCCACTCTGGATTTTCTGTCAGGATTTACTCCCTTAGTCTTCTCTACCAGGACACACACAAGGAAATGAGGTTACTTACCCATAGCTGGGAGTCTGGGTCGTGGGCACCAGGTTGTAACCACACGCCAGTGGGCCTGCATGCCATGTGTCTGGGTGCCAGGCCTCCCAAGAAACCTCCAATAACCCAGGGATTAAACTGCCAACAACCCAGGGACAATCCCTATCCCTGGAACATCCACCTATTCATATCATAACAGAAGGAAATCCATGCCTCCAATGCAAAGCAACACTTTGAGCCCAACTGAATAAAAATAGCAAGAAAAGTCCTAACTGAACTTTCAAGGTCCTAAGCAGATCGATATGCAAGCAAAGTAACACAGTGGAGTGAAAGCACACAAAATTGTCTGCTCAGTATGGAATCCACCTCAGAGATGCCTTCATTCAGGTCACCTATATTATATAATAGCAGTAATTATTGGAACATGTATGAGGTGGAATTTGGGCGAAATGGGTCAGAGGTTTTGGCCAAGTCTGCTTGACCTTATTCAAAGGTACTTTTTTAGAAGGATTATTCTGATGCTTTTTTTTTTAAACGTTTTGAGGCAGTAGCATTTAGGAGACCATTTGTCCAGAATGGCAATAATTTATCAGAGAAGCCAGCCCAGACTATCTTTTAATGCTCAGGAAGAATGTATTTTCACTGTGTAACTGAACCATAAAGATCAGAAGGTTGCAGATTTGTTTTTTGCTCTGTTCTGAATTAGTTGTGGTTAGCTATAATTTTAGCCTCCCCACAAGTTTGAATAAACTTCCCAACATTAACTGTTTAGCTTCACACATTAGTAACAGCTACTTGGAAGTATACCAAAGCATGTCTGATACCTGTGGAGTCCACAGCCCAATTGGAGGCAATGCCTTTGGATGAAAAACATGGGTAAAAATTGACAAAAGTAACACATCAATTTAGTAATTATGCATTACCTAAAGGGGAGCTGTCATGTTGAAGGACAGGTAACATTCGTGTCACACAAGTACCAGGCAATGATCATCTCCAACAAGAGAGAATCTAACCATCTCTCCTTGACATTCAACAGCATTACCATCACTGAATCAACTTTCTAGAGGTTACCATTGACCATAAACTTAACTGGACCAACCATATAAATACTGTGGCTACAAAAGCAGGTCAGAGGCTGGGAATTCTGTGGTGGGTAACTCAACTCCTAACTCCCCAAAGCCTGTCCGCCATCTGCGGTGCACAAGTCAGGAGTGGGATGGAATACTCTCCATTTGCCTGGATGGGTGCAACAACACTCAAGAAGCTCAACACCATCCAGGACAAAGCAGCCTGCTTAATCGGCACCCCCTCCACCACATTCAACATTCACCCCCTCCACCACCAGCTCACAGTGGCAGCAGTGTGTACCATTTACAAGATGCACTGCAGCAACTCACGAAGGCTCCTTCAACAGCACCTTCTAAACCCGCGACCTCTACCACCTAAAAGAACAAGGGCAGCAGACACATGGGAACACCACCACCTGCAAGTTTCCCTCCAAGTCACAAACCATCTATCTTTGAATTACATCGCTGTTCCTTCACTGTCACTGGGATCAAAACCTGGATCTCTCTTCCTAACAGCACTGTGGGTGGAGCTGCACCACATCGACTGCAGCTGTTCAAGAAGGCAGCTCATCACCAGCTTCTCAAGGGCAATTAGGGATGGACAATATGTGCTGGCCTTGCCAACAACACTCACATCCCATTGAAGAATAATAAAACAAATTTTATGGAATGTGATATTTCATTGAAAACTTGGGATCCACAAAATATTGAAAACAAACTATTCCAGTAAATCTCACATGTGCAATATCAACTGGAGTAAATAACTTACACAATGGTGAGAGAAGTATGGTGGGTAACACTGAACACAGTAAAGAGACCAAGAAAACAAGACTGGGAACTGACTCCCTTTCACTTCCTTTTAAATTTGCTATTATTTCTTCTTTTTTACTTAAAAAAATGCATAATTTCAAAATTAAGTGCCTACTAAAAGCAAGTCCTATTTCTTATGCAACTGATGTGCTATTTCATCCTTGAAGCAGTGAAGCATATGACATTTTTTAACTTTACCATTAAGAATGAATCTACTCATCTTTCCTATCACTTCAAACAAAATTAATTCATTGGTATTTGTTGCTTTTATCACTGTTGTCAATATTTCTGCTACCATCAGTCTCTAATTTTTCCCAGTGTCCCTTGGGTACTCAGAATAAATTTAAACATTATCTATGCATGCTGTAAAAAGAGATACCAATTATATTTTATATAACCAAAAGACACTAACCCTTTGGAGCACTACAGGAAATATTTGATGTCAATGTTTACATTTCTTAGAGCCTACATTATAGGCTCTATACTTTTCTCATTATATCATGACAAAACATGTTTGCATCACAATTTACCATGCACATGCATTTTATAGAATTATAGAATGATACAGCACAGAGAGACTGTTCAGCCCATCATACCTGTGCCCGCTCTTTGAAAGAGGTATCAATTAGTCCCACTCCCTTGCTCTTTCCCCACAGCCCTGCAAATTTTTCCCTTTCAAGCATTTATCGAATTCCCTTTTGAAAATTGTTATTGAATCTGCTTACACCACTCTTTCAGGCAGTACATTTCAGTGCATAACTCACTGCTTAGTGTTACGACCAGGTGAGAAAGAGGTCTGGAGTTCCCTGTCAGCCTTCACCTGGTGTTACTGTAACAGATTTAATTTTTAACACATCGTGTTTTTAGCTCCCCCTTGGTGAATCTTTGTTCACCGTTTTCCAATTATAAGGCAAAGAAACAGCACACGCAGGTTTTCTTAGGTTTAAAGAAGAAAAGTGAACTTTTATTAAACTTAAACTCTAATTCGGTTAGCACCTATGGATGCACGACGCTCCCAAGTTAGCATGCATACATGATGCACACATGCAGATCGAGACAGAAAAGAGTAGAAGAAATAAAGTGGAAAAGTTTGAGGCAATATCTGAAGAGTTTTGTTACGGTTCTTCAAGCTGACTGTAGAGTCCTTGCTTGTAGATAGATCTGTTGGTGTCAAGTATTCTTCTTAAACCTTATTCGCTGTAGGGGACTTTTCTCTTTTGGGGTTCATGTATCTTCAGTGGGTTTTTTTTGAAGTTCCGTGAGACAGACAGGCAGGAGGTCTTTTTCAGTCCCGGAGCATTCTGCTTTCTGCCAGTTCAAACACTGTCTCTCCAATTTAAAACTCCTCAGTTCAAACACTGCAACAGCCAGTTAGTCATGTGACTAACTGGTCTGACCACGTTTGTTTGTGGATTGAATTGGAGCAGGGGATAGCTCCTTTGTTCCCAAACATTGTCTGTTAATATGCAAAAATGTCTTTCCAGCCAGGGGCTTGACAACCCCTTGTCGCAGGCCTTCTCTTCTTCACAGCAACAATTTGAAATGTAATGTCAATGTGGCAAAATTAATATGTCTCATCCTTGGCAGGTGGGGGCCTGCATGACATTAGAAAAAAATCTCTCATCTGGTTCTTTTGCCAATTTCCTTAAATCTTGGTCTTCTGGTTATTGGCCCTCCTGCTAATGGAAACAGTTTCTCCTTATTCACTCAAAAAAAAAAACCTTCATAATTATGAACACCTCTATCAGCTTGTAGATCAATTTTATCTTTCAAGTACATTTCTTTTCTTATGCCCACCTTGTCATCTTCATAATGGAGCAGAGCATTGATGGTTAAAACACTATATATTTTAATATGAAACTTATACAAATGGCTACAAATTCTTTAATGTACCAGATATTGAAATAACCCCCTAAAACAAAAAGAAAGACTGCTGTAAATATACACTCAGTCAGCATCTGTAAAGAGAAAAAATACATGAGCATTTTGGGTAGCATTTGTTAGAACTGAATAGCGAAAGATAAGTGAGCATTTCAGTAAGGAGAAAAACAACAAAAAACAACAGATATTCCGATATGGAGAGAATGTTAATGAGTTAAATGACCTGCTGGTTGGCATCCTTCCATCTATGAAAGATGATGGACACGCAGCAAACATTCTATTTAGGTGGTGTGTCTTCTCTTGGTGCACCTTTGCTGATGGTTGTGAAGGCCAATCCTTGAGAGTCAGGTTCCGCCTCAAGTGCTGCAGGTGAAGCTGCCAAGTGATGCAGTGAGGTGTTGTTTGTGACGTTGGCACCTGTTGCCAAGCTGCTGTAGCAACTGGTCATTGTGGTAGTGCACACCAGTCCACAGGATGTGTTGCCATTTCCCTCTTTCGCCAGCTAGTGACTCCCAGGTGCAAAAGTAGACATGTTGCACATTCATGTCATGCTTGCAAGCAAACTTGAAGCAGAGCTTTGGGCACCCCACTGGTCATCTGGCTCCGGCTACATCATCAGACAGAAGGTTTTTAGGTATGCAACCTACCGATGCTTAATATAAAAAAACTTGGATGATATAAATTATCATTTCAACGAGGCACTGGAAAAGCATTAGAAGACCAAAAGAACTTCCAAATTACAAAGATGATAAACTGATGGGGCAGGGGCATAAAATGGAAAAGGCAAGAAAATGGAAAAATTGAAGTGTAGATGCACAAGATCTGAAATAAAATCAGAGAAATGCCAAAAATGCACAATAGATCCAGCAATCCTAAAAAAGAGAAAACAGGCCAACACTCTCAGCAACCTGTGCCCCAGCCAATACTATATTGTGATAAACGTTTACACCTGAAAAGTCAATTTGAGCATGACTGTACCCCCCAACCCTCCCTGACACTGAAGCCCAAATTCCTCATTCTCAGCATCCTCTGGTGTGAATAAAATAGGAGGGATAGTTGTAGAGTCTAAAGTTATGGCAGCCAACATTTAGATCAGAGATATGCAGGAGAAAGCTGAACTACTCAAGGAGATTCTGCACTCCTATGAGGCAGATCACAGGAAATCACTGGGAATGCAGTATGTACTTTTTTTCGATCAATTCTAATGGATGGAAAATCAGAAATTGTACACCTACAGTATCTTGCGATTCGCTGCCTTTGAACAGCACTCCTCAATTAGAGCACATAATCAACCTGCCTTTTAGTGACGTTCAGTGTCCCACATCCCCTTCGTCTCTTAGCACGCAAGAGCTTTATAGTGGTCTCCTCACCCTTCATTCCGACTCCCACCTACCTTGCTTTGCAGGCCTCAGTGTCTGCTAAGTTGTATTTGGCTGGCAATGTGCCGATCTTCGTGGTGTTTGTGTCTGTTTAACTGATTGACTGCCTCTTCTGATGTAGAAGCTCATCCAGAATTTTGCAGCCAGGGAATGGTGGGCTCTCTCTAGGAGCAGGCCTACTTTACACATTGGGCTGAATTTAGTAACTCCAGCATGGGTCACGGTGGCGGACCCGGAAGCGGGTGCCGTTGCCATCTGTGATGCATGTAGCCGCCCAACCGAGATCACGCAGTGGGCAGCCTCCTAACATATTGGAGGCGCAGGGTGCATCCAGTCACGCGATAGGGGCAGGCTCTGAGGCGACAGATGACACCAACGCAGGTACAGACGCCATATTTAAAGCGCTGCCAGGCTTGTTTGTATTGATGTCTTTCACTGAATCACTGATTCTGGATTGCTGCTGGACCTGGTGAAGAGGTGTTCAAACTCCTGGAACCCCACCCCCAGAGAAAGACGTACCACCGTTGGCACACAGCAGGAGCGACCTGGCACCCTGGCTGAGGCAACACACCGGGTGGCCCCATGGTTTAGCGATACCTCCCTGGAGATTCTCCTCCAGGCTGCAACGGGAAGGTGAGTGGTCCACTTTCCAAGACATGGCAAGAAGAGTTCCTCCTGCCTGACCAAGCAAGCTGGATGGAGATCGCAGAGGAGGTCAGCAGCCGTGGGATGCGCACTTGAGGGAAATGAACTTGCAGGGCTACGGGAATAGAGTGGGGGAATGGCACTGATTGGCTTGTTCTACAGAAAGCCGACTTGGACTCAATGGGCCGAGTGGCCTCCTTCTGCCCTGTTATGATTCTTTGGGACAGATTTTTAAAACACCCTGAGGGCAGGAGCAGGTGCGCGTGATTTGAAAATCATGTACTCAGAGGTTGGCACTGGATCCTGCCACCTCTGGAACGCACGCTATTTTTAAAAGGCCGCTGGGAGGGAGGGAACAGCAACCCCATACGCCTCCAAAGAGTGCTTGTTGAGCTCATTGAAGAGCTCATTAACAGATTTGTCAGCTGCAGTACATAATTTTAAAAGGCTAGGAATGGGGAAGACACCTTGGATTTTACAGACACCAAGACACGGGTTTCGTGGCAGGGGGGAGTTGCTGGAAAATGCCTCCAGGAGAGGGCCACACCCCAATGTCGGGAGGGCTCGGCCCAATGTTGCCGGTGGCGGCAAGGCCTCATGGCAGCACCCCCGCCGCTCGCTAACGCGACCTCCATTTGCATATTTAAATAAAGTAAAATTAATGAATTAATCATACTTACGCCACCGCCTTCTGTCACATTGCGATCTTCCTGCTGCTGGCCGGTATTCCCGTGCCTTCGGATCCCCATCTGGGGAAATGAGGTGAAACACTTGTGGGGAGGGGGAAGGCGGTACGTTTCTCAGTGCGGAGTGGGGGGGGGGGGGGAATGGGTCAAAGTAACATCATTGGTGTCGGAGAGGGTGGGAAGAGTATAAGGTTAAAGTTTATGCACTTTGGTGGCAGGTTGGGGGAAGGTCAGGTGGACAAGGCAAGTGTTTTGAGGGGAAGACAAGTCATTAATTTTATGGTTATTCATGCCACTTCGTGCTCTCACCCCAAACTGAAAAACTTCATCAAATTTGCTTCCAATTTCCACCCTTCTCTCACCTTTGCATGATCTATCTCTGACACTTCCCTTCCCTTCCTCAACTTCTCTGTCTCCATCTCTGAGGATAGGCTGTCTACTAATATTCATTATAAGTCCACCGACTCCCACAGCTACCTTGACTACACTTCCTCACACCCTGTTTCCTATAAGGACTCTATCTCATTCTCCCAGTTTCTCCATCTCCGACACATCTGTTCTGATGATGCTACCTTCCACAACAGCACTTCTGTTTTTTCAGGTGGACAGAGCTGCTCATTATTCTGCCATTAACACTCTCCCTGGACTCTTCCTTTATCTTTCACCACAAGCATTCACACACTCTCTGCCTTTGTCCCATGACAGCTTTGTTATTTAGTCTCTCCTGCCCTCTGCCCTATCACACACCTTCCCTTTTGACCTCTTCCTCACAAACTGCCTCCCCCCCACCCTTTCACTTACTTAAGACCTATTGCATTTCTAACCTTTGCCAGTTCTGTTGAAAGGTCACAGACCTGAAATGTTAACGCTGCTTCTCTCTCCACAGACGCTGCCAGACCTGCAGCGTATTTCCAGCACTTTTTGTTTTGATGTCTACTTTATTTGCTGCTTATGTACCTGTACAGTCAACTTCTTAAAGCTGTTTGCTCAGCCTGGTTGTTTCATACCATGCTGCTTATGTGCAAATATTCTGTTCATCCCTCCATTTTTGGGTGAGGAGGAGAATCAGAGGAGCAATTTTAGGTAGGCAGATTTACACCCTCTGCATGTATGGCAGATGAGATATTTTGACACCCACATATACATGGTCAGGCATTCATTTATTTTTCTCATGCAAGCAAGCACCTGTCTCTGGATATGATTCCCCAAAGCAGTCTACTCCTGCAATCAAGTCTGGTGCCATTTCTGCCAAAGGGATCCAGCAACTCACCTGATTCAGATAATTGGCCAGTTAATCTTGTTAACAAGCTTGTTGTCAGCTGGTTAAGGGTCAGTTTGGAATTTTTCTGAGTGTGAATGGGTTACTTGATGGATCAGGAGCAGTCCAAGTGGAAGGAGGTGGCAACAGAGTGAGGAGCCAGTAATGACAGAGCCATTCAAATATGTGGGCCCATAAAAGGGTGCACAGCTGAGAGGGGCACACAGCCATGGCACACAGCTGCCATCAGGTGAGCAGAATGAGATGAGCAAATGTTCTGTGCGCACTTGAGAGTGGAGGGGTTCTTGACCCTCCAGGGATCATGGGGCTAAAAGAGAGGGGGTCCAGTAAGCATTGTGAGTGCAGTTGGCTAAAAACAAGACAGTAACTGGACATGGGATTAAGGTACTCAGAGATAGGACCAAGTAGCAATGAGGATCAACATCCTCAGGAGCAGATGCAGAGCATGAGAATGCCAGAGGAAAGTAACAAGGGGCAGGTAGGCAATGGAGACCATAGCCTCAGCATCAAGTGTAACGCTGAAGAAGAAGCTACCTGGAAATGTCAGAGAATCAGTGCCACAGGAGACTGTGCCTATCCAGGCAGATGGTAACTGAGATTTGTGCCCTTGTTGAGGAAGACCTCAGACCTTGCACTACTGCTCTCCATGCCCTGCCAGTGAAAGTCACTGTGGTCTTGAACTTCTTTTATCTCTGGCTTGTTCCAAGGATTAGCAGCAGACACACCACTGCATCTCACAGGCCACTGATGCCCTATTTGTGAGAGTAGGACAATTCATGCAGAGAGATGGGGCCTCACAAGCAGAAAGGTAGTGGGATTCACATCTATCACTGGATTCCTGCAGCATCATTTGCATCTATGTGGCCATCAAGGTGCCGAGTGAGCAGCCAGTGAGATTCATCAACTGGATGGGCTTCCACTCCCACAACAAAAGCTTTATGCGCGTGTATGCTCGCTATCCTGGCAGCTGCCATAATGCCTTCATCCTCCAGCAGTCCAGGGTGCCGCAGTTCTTCATGCCACCACCCAAACTCTGGATGGATTCTAGGCGACAAGTAATATCCCTTGAAGAGATGGCTACTCACTCTTTTACATGACCCTGAGATGGGGGCCCAGAGGTGCTACAAGCCATCTGCTCACAAGGACCATCATTGAGCTGGACATCAGGCTTGTGAAGATGCGATTCCGATGCCTGGACAGGTCAGGCGGCGCCTTGCAAATACACTTCTGCAAGGGTGTTGCACATTGTGGTGGTCTGCTCTCCTCCAGAGAGGACTGGATCGAAGAGGGTGAGGCGCTAGATCAACACAGTTCATTGGAGGAGGATGAGGAGGAGGTGGAAGAGGAGGAGGAGGAGGAGGAGGAGGAAAAGAAAGATTCAGAGCAGACAGGTGCCTATGCTGAGCAGGAGGTGGCTGGGGCCGGCTTAGGAGTCTAAGCTGTCATCATGAACGCCAGGGCACATCTGATCCAGGCACGTTTCACATGAGCGCTTCTCATCTGGCAGGACTGAAAGCTCTTGAAATCACTTTGATCTGCCTGTGAGAATACTTCCATTGAAGACACAAGCTTGATTAGATCCACTCAATGCCAATGTTTGATGCACATTTGTCCAGCATCCCCATTCAAAGACCACAGCTTCCCTTCATCACTTCATTACCTCTTTTCCAGTTCTGGCATTACAGAATGAAAGCTCACACGTCTGGGATCATGTCTCAAAATTTACTGCGTTAACAATAAATTACAAAGTGCACATTTAGAAGTGAAATAAACCCCAGTGAACCGCCTAGTCCTCTGACGGATGCATTGGCCTCTGCTCTCAGCCACTTCAACATGTTGTTCCCCTTGTGGCCTTGGATGAGGTGGGGCCAGCGTGCTCACGGTTGAGATGCCTGTGGCAGTTGCCCTCGTTGTGGAGGTGTCAGTGGGTGCACCTCCAGATGCTGCTGCACCGGCGCCAATGCAGCGGTAGCCTTCATCACAGGGATCTGGCTGCATAAATGATCCTTCAGCCAGAGGGGCCAAGGAGGCCAATGATGATGATGATGGCATCCTGTACGGGGTGAGACCCCCATTCTCACCTGCGATTGCCTCAGCTCTTGGATGGCACTCTGGATTACTACAGGGGACCACCAGCTGGGGTGCAAGTGGCATCTTTGTGCCATCCGCGCCACTGCTGCAGAGTGTTGCATGCATTCTGTGCAGGTCAGTGCGCAGTTGCTGCATGCACTCGGGTGCCGCGTATATGGCTCTCTGTGAAGTTGGCCACTCAATGGAGGAGCTCATGCATTCAAAGCTCTGAGCCATGGTGGCGCACATGAGCTGAATGGACTAGTCCATTCTCAGCCCATGGCCCTGGACAGCCTCAGGGAACTCTGACATGCGGGTGCACATCTTTTGCTGCTAGCCTAAGGAGAGCGACTTGCTTGTGATTCCCGAGGTCCTGCATCTGTGCCCAACTGAGTATGGCTGTGTCTGTCCTCCATCCTCTGAAGAGAATTGACTACAGCTGCTTTTGCCTCAGTCATCTCCTCCCGGTCTTTAGTGCCATGATCTTCACCCAGTGCCATCCTTTCTAATCATGTGTGAGGACCCACCAATGCTAGTGTACCTGCACTGGTGGAGGGTGCACTTCAATAATGTGTTGGTGTTTGCACTACTTCTTTGGATTCTTGACAGGCCCCTAGTGATGCTGCAGCACTTTCCTGCTTCCCCTCCATGACCAACCTTGTGGGAGACATAAGGAGATCATAAGCAGTCGCCTGTGACAGCAGAAACCTCTGCAGAAGTGAGGCTTCCCAATGCAGCTGAGAATTCAATATCTTTTCAGACCCTCCTCTATGTATTACCACCTCTCCATTGCCCACTTGGCCACTTACTCTTGCAGCCTTCTCCATGTATGTGAGGATGGTGAGCTGGGGCACTCCTCCTTCTGTGCATGGCCTCCAATGCCGTGTATTCTGAGCCCTCTTCTACTGCAAGGACAAACAAAGAGAGAGATAAGGCAATGGTGCTCTCTTTCACCAATGCCACTGGCTTATTTAAAAAAGATACATGTATCAGTGCTGCCAGATCCTCAACAGTGCTAGGGCTCTGGGCATGGCTGATGGGTCATTAATTACCCTGGGCACACATATTTCCCATGTTCAGGCTGCTCAGCTGGGGTGTCTGCTGGTGGCTGCAGACTTGGAGGTCTGTAATTTGGGTCTAGCGGTGCATTCATCTTGCCAGAGCAGAAGTCATGTAACCACTTGTGCCATGCACTCAGTTCCTCCGACACTTCTGCTGCTGACAATTTCTGCCACCTGCAGCCAGGCTTGCTTTGTTTGGCTGGGTGGCCTTTTCCTATCACCCTCCAGAACAAGATCTCAAGATCTCTCACCTTTCTCTCTCACTGCCTCCAACAGTATCTCAAGAGCTGCGTCTGGGTACCAGGCCTCTGCCTTTCTTCCTGCTGAACTCAGGCTTCCATGGGAAATCAAAATGGGTCCCACAGTATTGGCTGCTATTAAGCCTTTAAATCGGGCCCATACTTTAAAAGTCCTGTCTCCGTCCCACACCCTCTGCCTCTAATTGGCTGCCTAAGCCACCCTCCAGACAATTAGCAGCTGACAGCTGGGAAAATCGTGGGCTGTGACTACTTGGCTCCCGCTGCAGGGTTAGGACCTGGAAATGATTCCGACGTCGAGTTCCCAGCCCCGGAGGCAAAATCCTGCCCTTCCTTTCTGACAGTAGTATATGGATGGAAATAAAACTTTGGCTGATAAACTGAACATAGATTGTGCAATGTCCAATATAACTTGCAATCAAAGGATAGAGGACCATAACGTTTATAGTTGCGTAATGAATTGTTTCAGTAAGTGTACTGCTGAGTGTCAGAAAACCAGATTTGGTTCTTTCATATCTGAATGTCTGAGAACCTTTTGGAGGATGCTCAAAACAGAAAATTCTGCTATTTTAGTGGAGACATCAGCATGTTTGCTAAAATATCGAACAAAAGAATTTCAGATGTAAGCATTAAATATTTGTAATCCATTTTTGTGTTGTTTCTGTCACTTTTGCTCTCCCTCTATCTCTGTGAGAGAAGCAAAGACATATAACAACAACTTATATTTATACAGCGCCTTGATTGCAATAAAACATCCCAAGGTGCTTTACAGGAGCATTATAAAAAAAAAATGACACCAAGCCACAAAAGGAGATAGTAGCTCAGATGACCAAAAGCTTGGTCACAGAGGTAGGTTTTATGGAGTGTCTTAAAGGAGGAAAGCAAGGTGTAGGGAGGGTATTGCAGAGCTTGGAGCCTAGGCAACTAAAGGCCTGGCTACCAGTCATGGAGCAATCAAAATCAGGGATGCACAAGAGGCCAGGATTAGAGGAGCGCAGACACCTTGGAGGGTTGTGGGGTTGGAGGACAGTGCAGAGATAGGGAAGGGGTGAGGCCATGGAGGGATTTGAAAACAAGGATGATCCCATGGAGGGATTTGAAAACAATGTAGGTCAGCGAGCAGAAGGCTAGTAGAGGAACTGAACTTGGTGCAAGTTAAGACACGGGCAGCCGAGTTTTGGATGGCCTCAAGTTTACAGAGAGTAGAATGTGGGACACCAACCAGGAGTGCATTGGAATAGTCAAGTCGGTATAAACACAAGTTAAATAGTCAGAAGTACAATTTCAGAGACAGATGGGTACAATACACTAACACACAGTTATAAAGTTCAAAACACAAGTGTATAAAAAGTGAAGCACACACAATGAGAGAGCAAAACTCAGAGATGGAGTGGGGGGGGGGGGGTGCGGGGTGGTGCGGAGGGGGATAGACTGTGTAAATAAGATCCACAGAAACAACCTTCACTGATTCACCTGGCTTCATTTCATCATTTGCTGTAAATATGTCACCAATATTGCATATTGTTCCATAGTAGAAAGCAGGACACACTCTGAAAGCAGCAAATACCTGTCAATCTTAAAAACGTTGTGAAAATATTATACACTGTGAGGTTTATTTTATTTTTATGTTTTTTTTGATTGCATCACAAAAATATTACTTGAAAATACTCTCTCATGAAAATGATGCAGGCCATTACAGTTAATTACATTTTAACAATTATCTATGACATTTAAATAGCTGTACTGTAATTACTTTGTTGAGGAGTTCTTTTCAAGGTGAACCCAAAATTGTTGCTAAGTGTTGGCATAATATTAGCACAATAGAGCCAAACAGAAGCAGAAAATAAACACATTCTACACTCTGGAGAATTGAGTCTTTGTTGCAGGATTATCATTTCTTCTAGTCATGAATTAACCATCATTTCTCAGGGTTTACTGACTGTAAGTTCGAGAGGTGAATGGAACGAAGCTGCTCATTATTTTCACTCTGGGAATGAACTGACAAGTGAAGGAAATTTTATCGAATTTGCACCTGCAGATAAAGTGGGCTGAGAAACATAACAGCACAGAGCAATACAGGATGCAATGTGTAACAATGTAAGAATAAAAAAATGATTTCCTTCACCCTCTCTTTTCTGAGTTATGTATTCAATAATTCTTGGATCTAGTTGAGACAAACTCAAAATCGAAGTTCATCACTCTAATATAAATAGCTTTTTAGAAACGTAAAGTGGACCTGGAGGAGTTGTGGTTAGCACTGAGTACAACACTTGAGAAGCACTATATCATCCAGGACAAAGTAGTCTGCTTGATCGATACGTAGCCCACTAGCCTAAACATCCACTGCCTCTACCATCTGTACACAGTGGCAGAAGTGTACACTATCTACAGGATTAACCTCCACCACCCAGAAGGACAAGGGCAGCACATGCATGGGAATGCCATCACCTCCAGATTCCTCTCCAAGTCACGCAGCATCCTAACTTGGGCACATAGTGCCATCCCTTCATCATTGCTGAGTTGAAATTCAGGAACTCTATACCTAACAGCATTGTACAGGTACCTTCACCACATGACTGCAGCAGTTTCAACAGAAATCTCACTATCTCTTTCACAAGGGCAAATAGAGATGGACAATTAATGCCAGCCTTAGCAGTAATGTCCAAATCCCAAGAATTTTTAAAATCTACATGGTTTTCTCGAGATGCTAGAGAAGAGCATGACAGTACATCCCCTCAATGAGGGCTCTAATCCACATCACTCTTCCATTACACCTAGCTGATATTTGTAACGTAGCCTTATGGGGAGATGTGGATACAGGTTCACCCTTTTGGCCACAACTAGGTGTGCAGAAATTGAAAGGAGTAGTGTGAAATTGTCGGGAGCAGGGTGGTGGAGGAGAAGGAGGAATGTATTATGCAATCCATACCTTTAAGATTTGCTGATATATTCATATATCTAACATCCACAAATTCTTTACAGCTGCAGATCAAATCTTAACAGCGGTCTTGTTGAGGATGATTACATAAGCCACAAGTCTGCAATTATTGCTTTGGGAACCATTCTGAAATCTGTAGTACTTTGCCAACTATGAAACAAATTACATAAATCAAATATTAAGGTTGTAAATTACATTCTGCAATCTAAATATTTTTGCATATCTTCAGTCCTGGAAAGCAGACCAATCAACTTTTCACCTAGGAGGAGGATATTTTCAAACAAGGTTAATAGCTGAGGTGGGATTCAATCTTTTTTATTTAAAACACTCATCAAATAACCTCTTCCACTAAAATTAAAATCCACAATTTTCCATTTTAACACCTTTACATGGGCGATTTTAACTGGCTGAAATCAATGTCTTGGGGTGTTAACAGCCTTAAATGGCATTGGTAGACTTACCGCTCCGTAAACGTTAATGCTGCAGCCCTGGACATTTTGAAAGAAGCCTTCTCATGGATGGCAAAATGTCTGCCAGCTGCAGGCAGTAGACCTCTTGATTATGCAAATAAGGGTCCTCGACTGCAATTTTAAGGGATGCATGGGAGCTTGTTCTACCATTGTCTCCTGGCATTGAGTGAGCAGAAGCAGTCCTGAATTGGAGAGCTGCTGTTCATTCCAGAATCAACCCTAAAATCTGTTCAAATGTATAGTTTTGTGTGGAGCCAAACAGGGTAGGAACACCCCAGGAAAACACAGTGGTCTTCTGTCAGCCTGGGTTTACCCCATCCCTGCTCCACCTTGCTTGGTCTCCGTATTCCGGGACCTACTTGCTTGCTGTCGGCCAGCTAACTATAGGACTCAGCCAAAATTCTCAGGCCTGAAACTACCTATTTGGCACTTGTAAGTTACTGGATTCCAGGTCTCAAAATGGCTGCAACTGCTTCACCCCCAGAACGGGTGAGCAGCCAGTGTGCTCTTGTTTACAGACACCCGATGTCAAGGTTCAAACATCAAGAATAGCCACTTAAGTGAATATTATAAATTCTAGGTTTGCACAAGATAGAGGTGTTCCTGGTCTTGCCCATATGTGGATCCCATGTTCCTTTCTGTCAGGAATTTTAGGTTTACTGCCCAAAATTTAGTCATGATAGCATGACTCAAGGTGGTTTAACAATGAAATCCCTTGTTGTGTGAACTGGATCCTGCAATCTTGCATGTTTGCAGTCATGTGCTTTTCCAGACTTCCAAAAGATCAACATCTTAACACTTTAGTGAGATGAAGAAAGATTAAATCATCAGTAAAAGAATGTACAGAGAAACAGTTATATCTGTTTTTCGAATGAGACGTTAAATCATCTGCCCTCTCTGGTGGATGGAAAAGACCCCTTGGCACTATTTCGAAGAAGCACAGGGGAATTATCCCCAATGTCCTGGCTGATATTTAGCCCTCAATCAACATCACAAAAACAGATTACCTGGTCATAATCACATTGCTGTTTGTAGGAACTTGCTGTGTGCAAATTAGCTGCCACATTTCTACATGAGAACAATGACTACACTTCAAAAAAGTTCTTCATTGGATGTAAAGCACTTTGAGACATCCCGTAATCATGAAAGGCACTATGTAAATGCAAGTCTTTCTTTTTCAATCTCACCTAACTTCAACTTGATTCAGTTCCTTTCATAATGAAGGAAAATAGAAATTAAAAAATTAATTATCATGTTACTGGTCAGCTGTTCCTCTGATCCTGACTGCCTCTGAATATAAGATGAGGGACCCTTCTCTTGTGATCTTTCTCCACTGACTTAACTGTGTGCTTCTATGGTTTGTTTCCCAGCTGGACAGGAAGCCAAGAGCTTGACCTCTGACCCACTCCTGACTCTTCCTGTCTGGGGATGGGTCAGTGGAGCTGCCAATTAAACAGCTTCCAAAGCTAAATATTCAAAAATGACAAAGCCTTACAGTAAAGTAGCATGGTGCTGCCAGTAGCCATGGAACCCCACAGGAGTTAATGTTTTAAGGAAAAGAGCAAAGAAAATTGGACAAGAAAATACAAATGTAATTTAACTGTTCTTAAAGGAAGTGAAATAGTGAGTAGAGTTTAAAACATTAGCAATAACTTCACAAGAGAAGTAATTAAATTGGTGTGCCTTTATTGGTGAATTGATTTGAAACAGGGTTGTCCAACATATGGCCCATGGGCCAGAATCCAGCCCCCCGAAGGTTTCCATCCACCCGCCAATCTGCCTAGGGCTCAGCTCTGATTGACAGCTCTCATGTATGTCAGGTGGAGGGTGTAGGCGGGAGCTGTGACTGACGGTCAGGGGCCCCCAATCTGTGATTGGTCACGCCCTGTGACTGACAGGGCTGCCCAGGCACCACTAGAGCTGACTGGTGAAATGCGTCGCAGGGGCTCTGGGATTGGCCACCCCTGCTGCTTTCACACGATTCAGTAAATGTCTAGTATCCTGCACAGTGGGCAGGTTCCTGCCTCCACTCGCCCCAACTTAAATAATACAGGCATGGTAAATATCCGGTCATGGGAATGGCTGCTGCGGGGAACGGGGAACACTGAGCAGGGAGCGGGGAACACTGAGCGGGGAGTGTGGAACACTAAGCGGGGAGCCATAGAGTCATTTACTTACAGCACAGAAGGAGGCCATTTGGTCCATTGAGTCCATGCTGACTCTTAACGGAGCCGTGCAGTCAGTCCCACGCCTTGGCTCGATTCCCGTAGCGCTGCAAGTCTGTTTCTCTCAGGTGGTCATCGAACTTCCTCTTGAAGTCATTGATCATCTCCGCTTCCACCACCCTTGTTGGCAGCGAGTTCCAGGTCATTACCACCCGCTGTGTAAAAAGTGCTCCTCATATTCCCCCTGCATCTTTTGCCCAAAACTTTCAATCTGTGTCCCCTAGTCCTAGAGATGAGAGGGAGAGGGGAAGAAAGACAGAGACACAGAGAGAGAGAGAGAGAGAGTGGGGACAGGGGTGGGGGGAGAGAGAGATCAAGATCTCTCCCAACAGATAGACAACTATTCAGAATACTCTGTATCGCTACATCAAGTATGCGAGCAGAGATTGATTACTTATGCAAGCAAAAACAATGCCAGTATGTCACTAAATTAGTTTTCAATATAGTGATGAGAAAGTAAGTCAATAAAAAGCCTCTTCACAAAAATGCACATTTGTTGTTGCTTTTATTAGTAAGATAAATTTTAATGCCTTTATCTTTCAAAATTTGTTCACCGGCCTCCGGGCCGAGCAAAAATCGTAATGTGGCCCTCCGCCTGAAAAGGTTGGACAACCCTGATTTAAAGCAAATAGCTTATGGCATAGAATTGAGACGTTGGCCTGTTTTAATGAAAATTAATTATTGTTCTTTCCAAGAGCTGGATTTGTTCCAGTGTCCTGGCTAATATTCTCCCCGCAACAAAAGCCATTGAAAAAAATACTTCTTGTTAATCTCCCTGGTGGCTGTGGTACATTACTGCCACAGAATGACTACAACATTTGCTTATGTGACAACAAGCCCTGCACTAATGAAGTCACTTTTTTGTGCTATGTAATGTTGTGATTAAATGTAGGCATTATTATAATATGGGAATACAGCATCAGTTAAACATTATATGGGAGGTTCAGAGACAGAGTAAGGAAAGATGAATCTAACAGATTGTAAGGATTTAAGGCATGAAGGATACAACAGATCTCGGACATTGTGGAAGGTGGAGGCACCAGAGAAATAAAGGTAATGAACGTAAGCTAAGTTAGGAAAAGAGAATCACAAGGCAGCACTTGTTTTCACTGGAGCACAGAAGAGAGGAGACATTATCTAAGTGTTTTACATAGTGGAAGGCAATGTTGGATAACGTAGGTTCAGGGAGGTTACTTAAATGTGACTATGAACACAGAGTACATAAATACAAATATAAAATTAACAAGCCCAAACAGTGACAGAGGAAGTAGGGGTCATACCTCACCACCCCACCCACCAAATCACTGAGGTTAATAAATGTAGCACTTGAGAACATTGTCATCACTCAATGGATCTCTTTCTTTTCTTTTCCAAAGGATAGGGGCTGAGACTCTTTGGGGTTTGGAAAGGGCCATATTTTATTTGTAAGTTGCAGGTCCCAACATCGGGATCTAAAGCGGGTGTGGCTTCTGTCGGGGCCATGAGCAGTGAGCCGCATGTGATCAAGCAGTAGCCGGCCAATTACAGTGAATGAGGCGCAGGGGCTGTCCAATACAGTGGATGGGGACGGAGATGCTGGCGTCAACTGATGCTGTGGCAGGTGCTGGTGCCATTTTTAAAGGGCAGCCAGACCTGCATTCAATGCTTCATTGGCAGATATATGGATTCCTTCAGGGGAGAAAGGCTGCAGAACAATGTCAGCCAGTGTTGTGCGAGTGCCTTTAAGAGTAATGTACTTTAAAATCTTAGTATGCCAGTCTCACTATGCTACTGCGACACCAAGAGGCAAGTCCTGCAAATAAGTAGCTCTGTGCTGTATATATTATTTAGTTGTTTAATACACCTGTTTGAGATCTTCAAAAACCTGAACTCCACTCATCTCATTTATGCTGGATCAGCATAAAAAAAAGCTTCTCATTGCATGGTGGCAGCTGTGGTGAGATAAAAAAAAATCTAAGTTTGAAGACCACAGGAAAACAGGTTTTAAAAACAACCTCCCTACAGCTGGAAGACAGAAAGTTCAAAAAGATACTGGCTCAAACAGTCAGAAAAACAAGAAATTAACCCAATCTGGAGAAGACAGAGCTGAATGACAGGCTGCAAATCAATCACTGTGATCTGGTGAGCCAGTTTGTCGTTGGTACAGGAATCCCAGTTTTTTTAAAAAAGAGAAGCTTGAAGTCCTTAAAAGTTTGAGTTCTTTTTCTTCAAGGGCTCCTTGGGAGAGTAAAAAATACAGGGAAGACCCAATTCCTTTCTGTACTTGATTAAGTCTGTGCCATTACAAGAGGCACCCGACAGTGAAAAGCGTAGGAATCCTCCATTCAGTAGCTTTCAGCTGAAGCTATAAAAAAAAACATTAAAATCTCTCAACCACGAAGAGCTTTCATTCACTCAAACTGAGTTTTAAAAAAATCAAAAACTTGCAGGTTGATAGGTAAATTGGCCATTATAAATTGACCCTAGTATAGGTAGGTGGTAGGGAAATATAGGAACAGGTGGGGATGTGGTAGGAATATGGGATTAGTGTAGGATTAGTATAAATGGGTGGTTGATGGTCGGCACAGACTCGGTGGGCTGAAGGGCCTGTTTCAGTGCTGTATCTCTAAACTAAACTAAACTAAACTAAACTAAACTCGAGCATTAAGAATTGCCTTTTGCACAGCTGTATAAACAAACCCTGTTAAAAAAGATCACTTTTTTTTTATTCATTCATGGGATGTGGGCATCTCTGGCCAGGCCAGCATTTATTTCCCATCTCTAATTGCCCTTGAAAAGGTGGTGGTGAGCTGCCTTCTTGAACTGCTGCAGTCCATGTGGGGTAGGTATACCCACAGTGGTGTTAGGAAGGGAGTTCCAGGATTTTGAACCAGCGACAGTGAAGGTCCGCTGATATAATTCCAAGTCAGGATGGTGTGTGACTTGGAGGGGAACTTGCAGGTGGTGGTGCTCCCATGCATTTGCTGCCATTGTCCTTCTAGTTGGTAGAGGTCGCAGGTTTGGAAGGTGCTGTCTAAGGAGCCCTGGTGCATTGCTGCAGTGCATCTTGTAGATGGTACACACTGCTGCCATTGTGCGTCGGTGGTGGAGGGAGTGAATGTTTGTAGATGGGGTGCCAATCAAGCGGGCTGCTTTGTCCTGGATGGTGTCGAGCTTCTTGAGTGTTGTTGGAGCTGCACCCATCCAGGCAAGTGGAGAGTATTCCATCACACTCCTGACTTGTGCCTTGTAGATGGTGGACAGGCTTGGGGGAGTCAGGAGGTGAGTTACTCGCCTCAGGATTCCTAGCCTCTGACCTGCTCTTGTAGCCACGGTATTTATATAGCTACTCCAGTTCAGTTTCTGGTCAATGTTAGCCCCTAGGATGTTTAATAGTGGGGGATTCAGCGATGGTAATGCTGTTGAATGTCAAGGGGAGATGGTTAGATTCTCTCTTGTTGGAGATGGTCATTGCCTGGCACTTGTGTGGCGCGAATGTTACTTGGAACTTATCAGCCCAAGTCTGGATATTGTCCTGGTCTTGCTGCATTTCTACACGGACTGCTTCAGTATCTGAGGAGTCACGAATGGTGCTGAACATTGTGCAATCATCAGCGAACATCCCCACTTCTAACCTTATGATTGAAGGAAGTTCATTGATGAAGCAGCTGAAGATCGTTGGCCCTAGGACACTACCCTGAGGAACTTCTGCAGTGATGTCCTGGAGCTCAGATGATTGACCTCCAACAACCACAACCATCTTCCTTTGCGCTAGATATGACTGCAGCCAGCGGAGAGTTTTCCCCCTGATTCCCATTGACCTCAGTTTTGCTAGGGCTCCTTGATGCCAGCTGTTCAAACAGAGAATGTAGTTATGCTTCACAGACCAAATGATGGTAGAACCAAAGAAGCAAGTTCTAAAAATAATGATAGCAATTGGAATTGAGGGATTGCACAGAATCAATACCTCTGGATTATCTGAACAGGACCAAGAGGATCCCGCGAAGATATGGAAAGTGCTGCAAGATCAGCTCCGATTACGAGTGAATTTTAGAATTCACTGCCTGGAATTGATGTCCTACAGGCAATAGCCGCAGGAATCAATAGACCAGTTTGTAAGCAGATGCTGTAGCAAGGGCAACAAATGCGATTTTTCAGAAACTGAGCTGTCATACTGAATAATGGATCTTGTGATTACATCAACATCCATTGAAGCATTTCAGAAAGACCTCTTGGGGAAAACGAAAGGTCACAGCATCGATGCAATGCTGGAAGACGGCAAAAAATACAAAGCCATTGTAGCTGGACAACAGCATCTGCAAGCAGCAGGTGCAGCCAAATGCATTGGCACCATAAGCGGTTGAAAAGAGCAAGCAAGCTGTGAGGTAAGTGTGTTTGGTCCCACTCACGGCGAAATTGCCCTGCATTTCGCGCTTGTGCAAGGCATGTGGTGTAAAAGCAGCAATTCTGGCTCCAAAGACACAACCAGAAGCCACGGTAGGACATAAGCCAACAGAAGACAGGCACAGCAGCACTGCAACAGCAGCAAGGGAAGTGCCAGAGACCTGCATAAATGCTAGCCAATACATGAAGTCTGCAGCAAAACAGACCTGAGGCAAGATTCAGTCAGAAGAGGAGCAGCAGAAGCTATAAAACAAAACCCCATTAAAATCACTCAACCGTGAAGAGCTTTCATTCACTCAACCTGAGTTTTAAAAAATTCAAAAAACCACTCAAGCGTTAAGAATTGCCTCTTGCACGATCGGCTGGCTAGCAGAAAGCAGAAAGTATGCATAAATGGGTCCTTGTCTGATTGGCAGGATGTGTTGAGTGGAGTCCAGCAGGGGTCAGTGCTGGGGCCTCAACCTTTTACAATTTATATCAATGAGTTAGATGGCATGGTAGCTAAATTTGCAGATGACACAAACATAGGTAGGAAAGTATTTTGTGAAGAGAACATAAGGAGGTTGCAGACCGATATAGATAGGTTGAATGAGTGGGCAAAAATCTGGCAGATGGAGTATAATGTGGGAAAATTTGAAGTTGTTCACTTTGGCAGGAAGAATAAAAAAAACAGAGTATTACTTAAATGGAGAATGACTGCTAAACTCCGAGGTGCAGAGGGATCTAGGCGTTCTAGTGCATGAGTCACAAGAAGGTACAGCAGGTAATAAAGAAGGTGAATGGAATGCTGTCCTTTATTATGAGAGGAATTGAAAATAAAAGTAAGGATGTTATGCTTCAGTTATACAGGGCATTGGTGAGACCACATCTCGAATACTATCTGCAGTTTTGGTTTCCTTATTTAAGGAAGGATGTGAATGCATTGGAGGCAGTTCAGAGGAGGTTTACTAGATTGATACCTGGAATGAGTGGGTTGTCTTATGAGGAAAGTTCAACAGACTGGGCTTGTTTTCACTCCAGTTTAGAAGAGTGAGGGGAGACTTGATTGAAGTATATAAGATCCTGAATGGTCTTGACAAGTTGGATATGGAAAGGATGTTTCCTCTTGTGTGGAGTCCAGAACTAGGGAGCACTGTTGTAAAATTAGGGGTTTCCCTTTTAGGACAGAGATGAGGAGAAATTTTTTCTCTCAGAGGGTTGTGCGACTTTGGAGTTCTTTGCCTCAGAAGGTGGTGGAGGCAGGGTCATTGAATAATTTTAATGCGAGGTAGATAGGTTCTTGTTAGGCAAGGGAATCAAAGGTTATCAGGGGTTAGATGGGAGTGTGGAATTGAGACACAAACAGATCAGCATGATCTTATTGAATGGCAGAGCAGGCTAGAGGGGCCAAATAGCCTACTTCTGCTCCTAATTCGTATGTTTGTATGTAAGCATTCCACATTGTGAACCTGACACATCATGTTGATGAAGTCAAGCAACTGGAAACTTTCACCACCATCAACATCACGTGCCCAAAGAAAGCTGGCAAACATACACTCAAGGTCAAGATTGACACCGGTGCTAGTGCAAATATCCTACCAGTCCAAATACTCAAAGATATGTACCGGAGTTATTGGAGATCGGTGATACAACTGATGATTGCCAAACTATCTGCATACAACGGGCCATCCATTCTTTGCAGTGGCACATTAACAATGCAATGCAAATACGGCAATGCTGCTTGGAAACCATAAGCGTTCTACCTAGTAGACACAAGAGCACCAGCAGTGGCAGGACTACCATCGTGTAAGGATCTCAGCATCATAATTATTCAAGAGAGCATTGCCAAGGGGAAATCTCCAAGGACCGGAAACCACCCGCAGAGTCTGACCAGCATCAAATGGTGCAGTCTGGGAACCCAGCAACAGCACAACCGTGACACGCCTTTACTCCTGCACTTCTGCTATCCAGAGAACGGCCAGCACCACAATGAGCCAGAATGGATAGGTATCTCCATGAGACCAAGTACTCTTTCCCCAACAAGTCCTTGACCTTGAGCTCAAGATCTTCAGTTGCGGATGATGAGGAGAGGCAAAGGACATGCAATGCCCTGAAGAGGCAGAGGAGGAACGAGTTGAAGCATTGTCTAATGCCTCTTCAAGATGAGGTGCTGGAACTTTCCAAGAATGACAAAGCCCCAAAAGTGGTCATCTTGAGAAAAGCAACAGAGTACATTAGCAGGCTGAAGGCAGAGAAACAGAAACTGAATGCAGAGAAGGAGAAACTTCAGAAAGAACAGCAACAGATGAGACGCAAATTCCTCGAGCAAGAGTTGTCAAACCATCAAGACTTTTATGGACTTTTGAGCCTCTGTATTTGTAAAGATCATAATCTGTATACCTATGTAAATAATTTTGATGTTATCTAATGTTATGCACTTTTACTTTTAGCATACAAGACTTATCTTTGGAAAGAAGGGGAATGTTGTGTGATTGCCTTTAAGAGTAATGTACATTTAAGATCTTAGTATGCTAATGAGCCAAGTACCAGGACATAGTCATGCGACTATATGCCATTCTCACTCTGCTACTATAACACCAGAGGCAAGTCCTGTAAATAAGTAGCTCTGCACTGTATATATTAGTTAGCTGTTTAATAAACCTGTTTGAGATCTTCAACAACTTGAACTCCACGCATCTCATTTATGTTGCATCAGACAACATAACAAAGCTTCTCATGGCAGACAGAAGATCCCTAGTGGTCCCATGCTTTAGTGATGCCTCACTTCAGGTTCTCTCGCAGGCTGCCAGGCAAAGGCGGGAAGTCCTCTTCCCTAGGGACAGGAAGAGGAGAGCTGGGTACCTGACCAAGCAAAACTGGCTGTAGATAGCAGAGGAGGTCACCAGCACACCAAAGACATGGATTCAGTGCTGCAAGTGGCTCAATGACCTCATCTAGGCAGCGAAAGTGAGTACCTCTTAAAGCCCTCAGCTCTTGGGCTTTGCATTTGTCAAAGGAGTAGGATGCATTAGGCGGAGAGAGCATACAGACAAGCTGCCTGAGGCATGGCTAAATGGGACTGAAAGGCAGCCTTTTGTCATTGGAGACCCTTATAAAGTCCCTGAAAAGGGGCCGCATGCAGGAATCATCTGTGTGCCCCCATCAATAATAGCTGGACTACCACCAGCATTTGTCTTGGGCTTGTCCCTGCTGGGAGACCAACAACATTCATCTTTGAGTCTTCAGGAGAAGATAGCACACATTTGCAGAGAGTCTTGGCAATGGATTGCCAAATCTCCATGTCCTGACCCCGATGGCGTAGGAAGCCTTGGAGCTGGCATGGCCACAGGACGGATGGTGCATTGCAGACGGAGAGAGAGAGGCACCTTCCCAAGACAGTGAATAAGGTGACCATGGGCCACAAGTGTACATCAGCAGTGATGGCAGCCTACTGGTCATGATCCATCTGGTGCCTAAAGGCATCTCCAATATAGGGATGTTTGCAATGTCAGGAGGGGAGGCTCTTGAACCTTCAATGTCTACAAAGAGCCTTTGAGACTATGGGAGAGTCTGCAACCTCTGAGGGGGAGGATGGAGCCTCAGAGGGTGCATTGTAACCTCATACCCCTGCACCCTTCACCAGTGCAAATACTCTCACATCGGTGGGTATGCACTCGCAGTTAGATTTGGTCACACAACCTGGTGAACACAGCATGGATGTGCCCGAGCACCTGACGGAGGCTGTGACAGCCCAGGCCTCTGACAGTCAGAGGACTGTGGGAGGTCATACTCATGCTGAACCCCAAGCTCATGACGTACCTCTGGTGTCACCAGCATCACGGGAAATGCTGCAGCTTTAGCGAGAGGTCAGGCAACAACTGGCAGAGATGTCAGAGGCTATGAGTCCCCAAGTGCGGACGATGGAGGAATCTATCCAGGCCTTGAGCGCTGCATTCACCATCAAGTCCTCTAGTCCTCTATCCTCCCAGGTCAAGCAGGGAGGCAGAATTCAGCCTTTCAAGGGAGGAGGAGCGACTGCCACCATCGCACCCCCCCCCCACCACCACCGCCCCTCGCAGTTGGGTGCTCCTCTCAGGTTGCTCCTGGTTCAGTCAGCAGTTCCGCTGCCCATCTGACAGTGATGCCAGATCCTCCTTCATCCCTGATGACAGAGTGATGCTGCTTCTGTGCAGGAGGCCCTCAACATCCCAGCGCCCACCAGGTCTAAAGCATCCAGAGGACGACCACCAAGATCATCCCTAGCCAAGGGGCAGCCAGGTCAGCAGCCTGCCTCCACCTCAGCTGACAGCGCAGGGGCAGCACTGCAAAGGAGTGCATGCAAAAGAATAAAGAAGAGTGCCTAGAATCACGGGGGATTCACGGGTGAATGTGTAATGTAAATAGAAAGGGTAGTGCTTGGTATCAGGGATAATAAAGATTATTTTTAATTGCACAAGATCTTCCTCTTTTTTATGAGTTTTGGTGCTTAATTTCAACCCTCCCTCTGTCAAGGGGCTCAAGGTGAGGCATCGTGATGCAAGGGGTCAGGTCTGGATCCTTGCCAGCTGAATGCTGCACACCTGGGTGCTGAGCGAATGCTTCCTGAAGGAAGGAAGGTGACAACAGGGCTGCATAAAGGTAAGTCTTTATTGCTCAACCTACAACTGGCAGTAAGGATCAAAGGAAACGCAAATGTCTAAGGGCATTGTGAGCCTCCCTTGCACATATTGCATGGCGTCTCTCCTGTTGTCCTTAGGATCCTTCATCTGGTGAAGCTTGGCCAGCTTCCTCCTCCCCATCCTCATCATCTGAGGAGGTGTTATGCTCCTCACTATCCTCGTTGTTCAACGCCTCTCCGCCTCTGTAGCAAAAAGGTTGTGCACAGCAGACCACCAGTATAATGTGAGACCCTTATCGGGGCATACTGAAGGGTTCCACCGGACCAATTTAGGTACCTGATTCTCATCTTGAATTGACCAATGGTCTGCTTGATGGTCGCTTGCGTTGTCCCACGGCAGGTGTTATAGAGTCATAGAGTCACTTATGGTGCAGAAGGAAGCCATTCGGCCCATCAAGTCCATGCCAGCTCTCTACGGAGCTGTGCAGTCAGTCCCTCTCCTCGGCTTGATCCCCGTAGCCCTGCAAGTCTATTTCGCTCAGGCGACCATCCAACTTCCTCTTGAAGTCATTGATTGTCTCTGCTTCCACCACCCTTGTGGGCAGCGAGTTCCAGGTTATACCTCTCCTCTGCATCTGTTGGATGCAGAAGCCATATCTTCAGTGAGTAACCCTTGTCTCCAAGGATCCATCCCTGAAGATGCACAGGAGACTAGAAAAGCTCTGGCACCTGGTACTCCCTTAAAATGTAGGCATCGTGGCAACTTGCTGGGAAGTGTGCACAGACCTGCAGGAACTGTTTACTGTGATCACAGACAATTGTACATGTGGAAGTGGAAGCCCTTCCTGTTCTTGAAGGTTGCTGGCTGGTATGCAAGAGCCTTGATAGCCACATGTGTGCAGTCGATGAAATCCTGCATTTGGGGGAATCCAGGAATGGTTCGGAACCCCATGAACCTCTCAGCTTGACTGTTGGGATCCGTGCGGAAGCGCACATCATAGCTGGGCTTCCTGAAAAGGGCATTGGTGACCTCCTTGATGCACTGATGAGCCACTGACTGTGAGATCCCACACATGTCCCCCGTGGATCCCTAGAATGATCCAGAGGCGTAGAAGCTCAGTGCCACGGTGACCTTCAGCGCTACTCACATGGGGTTTCCACCAAGTCCCCTGGGGCACAGCTCCTCCTACATCATAGTGCATAGGTCAGTGATGACCTGCCTGAAGAGTGGAGTCTTTGTTGGCACTACCCCTCAGACATCTGAAGGTAGTTGAGCCTCAAACAGTAAACCTCTCTGGAGGGTAGCTTCTTCTGTGCGGAGGAGACTGCTGGGTTTTCCCTCTGTGTCTTTCTGCACCATCAGAAGGCCAATGCTGATCCTCCTGTGGCCTCACAGGTCATTGTAGTGCCACTGCTGGTGCCTGCACCTCCCTCCTGCTGTGATGCACCTCATCTTCAATGGGGTCCCAGAAGCCTGGAAGAATGAAACCCATGATAGGGGGCCTCCCCCTGAATTCAAGGACTTCACTGCCAATGGTGCCCTTCACTTGTCACCTCTGATCAGGTGGCACTTGCACATTGCCCCCCTGGTATGGCACCCCCTCAGTGCTGGCACCTTTGGTCCCACTCCTCAGATGATGCTCTCTTCTACACTCTTCCTGGCAGCTGATGCTGTCTCTCCTGATGGCCTCCCTTTGCAGCCAGCAATAAACTCCTGCCTCCATGTCATCTCCCTCAACCAGGCGAGGCTCGGAAGCCCTGTGATCCCTGAGCACCATTACTGAAATTTAAAAGTAATAATAAAATCACTGTCAATAGGTCTCTGAACTACTTTAATTGCCTGCCCACCACATCAATGAATGCTCTCCGTGTTTACTGCCATTGAAAGAATGGGATGGGACATCATGATATTGGAGTTCAGGTCTGACATCTCCCGTCCCAATTTAATGCAACCCCTGCACCCCACCCCCACCGCCTCTATTCCTGCTTCCTTCCCCATAAAGTTTTGCCTAATGAATCATACTGGCAGACAGATGAAGGCAGAAGCAGGAACCTAGAAGGGAATTGGTGGCAGTTTTGGTGCTATAATTGCAGGAGTTATCAAGAACGATGAAAGTTTGAGCTGATAAAGAGAAGGATTCAACCATGCAATTCTAGGCAGGGAAGGAACAGCTACTGGAAAGGACGATGATGTTTCGGAATGGACAAAAGTGCCAAGTGAAGGAAAGCTGGCCCAGTCTCAGAGTGTTCGAGGTAGGGATGGTACGGCACCCATGGGAGAGGAGGAGACAGTGAGTGGGAAGGTGGGGTGGTGAGGAGTAGCTGGAGGTAGCGATGTGAAAACGAATGGGACAGAATCATAGGGCAGCAGGTCACAGTGAAGGGCTAGGAATTAGCATGGAATGAGCAGTAGATAAGGAAGGAGGCTGTCAGTCAGGGGAAACAGGCAGATGGGCTACCAAAAGCCCTATTTAAAATCGGAGGAAGGTGTTGAAACAACAGAGGGTACAAGAGGTGGCCAAGAACTGGCGTTTTTTAAAAATTCTTTCATGGGATGTGGGCATCGCTGCCAAGGCCAGCATTTGTGGCCTTGACAACTGAGTGACTTGCTAGGCCATTTTAGAGGACAGTTAAGAGTCAACCATATTGCAGTCACATATAGGCCAGACCAGGTAAGGATGGCAGATTCTCTTCCCGAAAGGACATTGGTGAACCAGATGGATTTTTCGAACAATCGATGATAGTTTCATTGCACTATTCCTGAAACTTGTTTTAAAAATTTCAGACTTTTATTAATTAAATTCCACCAGCTGCTATGGTGGAATTTGAACCCATATCCCCAAGGAATTAGCCTGGGCCTCTGAATTATTAATCTGGTGATATTACCACTATGCCACAGAAGGAGGCCAGGTTACTGGTGGCAGCAACAGCCCCACGGGAGAGAAGGAGTCATGGACAGAGGTGAGGAGGGAGAATATACATGATAGAGAAGATGAGTTCACTGGTTAAACTTCAACTTTTGGTGATCATCTCCATTGTATCAGTTAATGTGAATTGACTGAGTGGGGGGGAAAGAAATTGCATCATAGTCCAACATTTTAAGGAACTGACCTGTGTTTGTGGAAAAGGCTTTGGGACTTGTACGAAGGAACTAGAACTCGATACTACCCGGTCTGCCTCATTGACTCCTTCAGTTCCTGACTGGGCCTACTCTCTGAGGAACCAGGGAAATTTTTCTCTTGGCTTTAGTGCATTATCCCTTGCACTAAAATAAATGAGCTGCAACTTACAGCCGACAAGTCAATAATGGTTTTAAACCTAGCAAATACTTCCCCAAATCTGGGAGCAGAGTCGGCCAAATATGACTTTGTTCTACCCTGCTCCCTCAAATCCCTCAACAATAGTTCCACTGCTGAGCCCAAGGAAAGTTCAAAATTTCTCAAGTAGTAAATGTGGGGAGCAGCATCCAAACAAGAATCAGTTAATGCGATGTCAACTAACACTTCTGAAAAAAAGACTTGCATAATTATATGGTTAAGAACACTATTAAAGGTTCTGATGATAAGTATAGACACACATAATAAAATACTCCAAAAATAGATATTGTGCCATTGGAAATGAAAGTGTCACCTATGGAATATAACTTGTCAACACTGATTAGTGTCTGTTATGTTGGATTGATATCATGGAAATTGGCTAGATTACAGGAGAGGCAAGGAGAAAATTCAGAACTTTATCTTGAAATTTTACAATAGTTTGTCATTACTCTTGTGAGTAAATACACAAGATAAGAGTACATGAGAGAAACAAATTGTGTTCAGACTGTGAAATAAGTAATGGGCTAAATGGCCTTGTGTTATGTTCCAAGAATAGAGCTGGGAGATTGAGAATGATAGCAGCAGAGTCAGAACAGATCATAGTAAGATAACAGATTGCGTGCAGAGAATACAGACTAACAATAAGAAAAAGCTAAAGAGAGAATACGTATTGAGGTAAAAATAAATAGAAAGTGAGATAGTTGGGGCTCACAAAAGACTAATTTAGCTTGTTATACAGCCAAAAGATAGGAATAGGGGCCATTAGCGAGAGGCTAAGATAATGACAGAGGTAGAGAAAGACTGAAGATACTTTGGTGTTCATTTTTGAAAGGTAATATTTAATAAACAGTGCAGAAAAGGTAAATTCAGAACACTACTTCAAACTAACCTGTGACCGAAAGATAAGGAGACACAAGTTCGTACTAATGCAGGTTAAATTTAACACTGATGTTAGAAAATTCTTCTAAGTGTGATTAACATAGGAAAGGGATTTCCAGGAGGCAAAAGCACTAGAATAATTTAAGAAACACTCTGCAATGAAGGGTGTAAATTTTTGCATTTGACATTGGATATTCTCCCCTGCTTCATAATCACCAACCCCTCTGCAAGAAGACTTTGCAGCCCATAGAATCTGGAGTGTGCATTTGCCTGCTCAATATCCAGGTAAATTTGAACGAGGCACTTAAAGCCTTTCCACGATGCAGCAACTTAATGGAACATATCACATTCCACAACACACGATTCTTCTTTCTTTTGATGGGTAGACTGAACTGACATTCTCTGAGACTATGTCCTGGCTATAAATTGACAGATCATTTAGAGAAACAGTCGTTCGCGCAACAAAAATGCATTACAGTAATTTATAAGCTTTACTCGTGTCAGTGCATCTACTCGTAACAATAAAAAACTTGTTGGGCTAACTTTTTGCCAAGGAGACAGAGAACAGAAGTTGGGTTTGTTTTCAGGTCAGGAAGCCACCTCTGATGGGAAACTGATTGGAAGTCCCGTTTTTCACATGGGTGAGCCCTTAATTGATATGGAAACAGGTTCCCTGTCCAAGTGGACCCCGTAGGTGGGAACAGAGACAGGTCCAATGAAGTAGGTGACCACTTTAGACTCCTCACGGCAACCATCACTGAGGCTACTGGTTGTCCTGAGGGAGAGATCTGCGGTTTGTGCCAAATCCTTCCACAGCGAAATGAGTCAGGAGAACGGGATGCCTGGCACCTGGGGGAGGGCTATCCCTCAGTTCATTGATGCCAACCTTGACCTAATGTTGGATGCCTTGAGGGAGAGGAGCGAGGTTCCCGGTGGGTGGAGGAAGGAGGCCACCAGCCGAAACCAAAGAGGCCTGGCTCCAGATTGCTGCCGCCGTTAGTGGCAGAAGTGAGTCAAGAAGAATCTGTATCCATGCTGTAAAAGGTTCAATGACCTCATACATTCTGGCAAGATGAGTGCAACCCAAACACTCTTGAAATGTCTCAGGCCTTACACCCTCCTGCAGACACACCATCTGAGAAGCCTCAGGGAGCATGCTACTCCAGAACATGGGGGGGGCGGTCATGTGCACCGGCCACTTTCTCACCCCTCAGAATAGCTCACAGAGGTCTTGCTGCAATTGTATAGAGCCTTGGTGAGACTGCACCTGGAATATTGTGTACAGTTTTGGTCTCCTCATCTAAGGAATGATATACTTGCCATAGAGGGAGTGCAGTGGAGGTTCACCAGACTAATCCTTGGGATGGCGGGATTGTCTTATGAGGAGATATTGAGGAAACTGGGCCGTTATTCTCTAGAATTTAGAAGAATGAGAGCTGATCTCATTGAAGCATACAAAATTCTTACAGGGCGTGACAGTGTTGATGTAGATCGGATGTTTCCCCTGGCTGCTGAGTCTGGAACCAGGGGGCATAGCCTCAAAATAAAAGGTATGCCATTTAAAACTGAGATGAGGAGGAATTTCTTCACTCAAATGGTGGTGAATCTTTGGAATTCTCTACCCCAGAGGGCTGTGGAAGCTCAATCATTGAGCATGTATAAGACAGAAATCTATAGATATATGGATACTAATAACATCAAGGGATATGGAGATAACGCAGAAAAGTGACGTTAAGGTAGATGATCAGCCATGGTCTAACTGAATGGTGGAGCAAGCTCAATGGGCTGACTGGCCTACTCCTGCTCCTATATTCCTATGTTCCTATTGGGTCCTGCTCTCATCTGCTAAAACTGCTCACTATTCCAGGATCACTATTCCAGGATCACTTTGGAATGTAAAGATAACCCTCGGCTTCTTTTCTCCATTGCAAAACATCTTCTTAAACCCATCTCCCTGTCCCCTCCATCCTCATCTCCAACAATAAGTGCAAGGAGCTCACGGACCTCTTTGTCACTAAGATCGAGACCATCCAATCGGCGGTCTCTTCCTTGTCCCTCCCTTTCACTAGCCTACCTGGCTAAACTTCCTATAATGATCAACCATGCCCTAGCCCTGAACTTGCATCTTTCTCTGATTTCTTTCCTATCTGCCATCAGGCCTCTCAGAGCTCATTTGGTCCATGAGACCCACCTCCTGTTCCCTCGATCCTATTCTCACTAAATTACTGATCACCCAACTCCCCCCCCTCCCCCCCACCGGTCCCCATGTTAGCCAATATTGTAAATGATTCTCTTCAGGTGTTGTCCCTCTCTCCTTTAAATCTGCTATTATCACCTCTCTCCTCAAAAAACAAACTCTTGACCCCACCACCCTTGTAAACTACAATCCCATCTCCAACCTCCCTTTCCTTTCCAAAGTTCTTGAACATGTTGTCGCCTCCAAATCCATTCCCATCTTTCCCGGCACTCCATGTTTGAATCCCTCCAATAATGTTTCCACCCCTGCCACTGTACTGAAACAGCTCTTATCAAAGTCACAAATGACATCTTATGTGACTGTGAAAAAGGTCAAATTTCCCTCTTTGTCCTTCTTGACCTGTCTACAGCCTTTGGCATGCTTGACCGCATCATCCTCCTCCAACACCTCTCCACTATCATCCAGCTGGGTGGACTGCTTTCACCTCATTCCATTGTTATCTATCCAATCATAGTGAGGGAATCACTTCCTGTTCCCCTCCTATTTCGTATCTATATTTTGCTTCTCGGCCACATCATCAGAAAGCACAGCATTGGTTTTCACATCTATGCTGATGACACCCAGCTCTACCTCACCACCATCTCTCTCGACTCCTCCACTGTTGCTAAATTATCAGACTGCTCATCTGACATCCGGTACTGGTATTAGTAGTAAGTAAGACAAGTATTTTAAACTTAAATACGGGCAACTATGTGGGCATGAAAGCTGAGCTAGCTGAAGTGAACTGGGTTACAAGGCTAGGAGATAGATCAAAAGATAAGCAGTGGCAGACATTCAAGGGGATATTTCAGAATACTCAACCACCATCCGTGGTTAACTAAAGAAGTTAAAGAAAGCATCAAACTTAAGGAAAAGGCATATAATTGCACAAAGATAACTGGCAAGTCAGACAATTGGTCAGAATATAAAGAACGGCAAAGAATGACGAAAAGGTTAATCAGAGAAATTAGAGTATGAGAGGAAGCTAGCTAGAAATGTAAAAATGGATAGCAAGAGTTTCTGCAGGTATTTAAAAAGGAAAAGAGCAAGTAAAGTGAGTGTTGGTCCTCCAGAGAGTGAGAATGGGGAGTTAATAGTAGATACTGTTTCCCATGGTCGGGGTGACTAAAACTAGAGAGCATAGATTTAAGGTGAGAGGGAGGAGGTTTAAAGGGGATCAAAGGGGTAAATTTTTCACACAAATAATAGTGGGTATCTGGAATGAGCTGCCAGAGGAGGTGGTGGAGGCAGGAACAGTAGCAACATTTAAGAGGCATCTGGACAGGTACTTGAATGAGAAAGGCATAGAGGGATATGGAATTAATGCAGGCAGGTGGGATTGGTATAGACAGGCATTATGGTCGGCATGGACACGGTGGGCCGAAGGGCCTGTTTCTATGCTGTACGACTCTATAATAATGAAATGGCAGATGAAATGAACAAATATTTTGCTTCTGTCTTCACTATAGAGGATTCAAAAAACATTCCAGTAATAGCTGTAAATCAGGAGATGGAAGGAAGAGAGGAACTTGGCGAAATTACAATCACCAGGGAAGCGGTACTGACCAAACTGATGAAGCTGCGAGCTGACAAGTCCCCAGGTCCTGATGGGCTTCATCCTAGGGTCTTAAAAGAGGTGGCTAATGAGGTCGTAGATGTGTTGTTATTAATTTTTCAAAATTCGTTAGATTCTGGAAGGGTTCCATCAGACTGGAAAGTAGCAAATATAACCCCTCTGTTCAAGAAGTTGGGGGCGGGCGGGGGGGTGCGGCAGGGGGTGGGGGGGGAGGCCGAAAACAGGTAACTTTAGGCCAGTTAGCTTGCCGTCTGTCATGGTGAAGGTGTTAGAATCGATCATTAAGGAGGCTATAGCTGGGAACTTGGAAAAACTCAAGGTAATCGGGAATAGTCAGCATGGCTTTGTGAAAGGGAGATCATGTTTAACCAATTTATTGCAGTTCTTTGAAGGAGTAACATGTGTCGTACATAACATATTAGCATGGATAGAACATTGGCTGGCTGGCAGAAAATAGAGAGTATGCATAAATGGGTCGTTTTCTGACTGGCAGGATGTGACGAGTGGAGTCCCGCAGGGTCTGTGCTGGGCCCTCAACTTTTTACAATTTATATCAATGACTTAGATGAGGGGAGCGATGACATGGTAGCTAAATTTGTAGATGACACAAAGATAAGTAGGAAAGTATATTGTGAAGAGGACATAAGGAGGTTGCAGAACGATATAGATAGGTTGAGTGAGTGGGCAAAAATCGGGCATTTGGAGTATAATGTGGGAAAATGTGAAGTTGTTCACGTTGGCAGGAAGAAAAAAAAAGCAGAGTGTTACTTAAATGGAGAATGACTGCAGAACACTGAGGTGCAGAGGGATCTAGGTGTTCTAGCGCATGAGTCACAAAAAGTTAATTTACAGGTACAACAAGTAATTAAGAAGGCAAATGGAATGCTATCCTTTATTACGAGAGGAACTGAAAATAAAAGTAAGGATATTATGCTTCAGTTATACAGGGCATTGGTGAGACCACATCTCGAATACTGTGTGCAGTTTTGGTCTCCTTATTTAAGGAAGAATGTGAATGCGTTGGAGGGTTTCAGAGGAGGTTTACTGGACTGATACCTGGAATGAGTGGGTTATCTTATGAAGAAAGGTTGGACAGACTGGGCTTGTTTTCACTGGAGTTTAGAAGAGTGAGGGGAGACTGGATTGAAGTATATAAGATCCTGAACGGTCTTGGCAAGGTGAATGTAGAAAGGATGTTTTCTAGTGGGTGAGTCCAGAACTAGGGGGCACTGTTGTAAAATTAGGGGTCACCATTTTAGGACAGTGATGAGGAGAAATTTTTTCTCTCATAAGGTTGTGCGACTTTGGAACTCTTTGCCTCAGAAGGTGGTGGAGGTGGGGTCATTGAATATTTTTAATGCAGGGTAGATAGATTCTTGTTAGGCAAGGGAATCAAAGGTTATCAGGGCAAGATGGGAGTGTGGAATTCAAGAAACAAACAAATCAACCATGATCTTATTGAATGGCGGAGCAGGCTAGAGAGGCCGAATGGCCTACTTCTGCTCCTAATTTGTATGTGTATGTGGATGAGCAGAAATTTCCTCCAATTAAATATTGGGAAGACTGAAGCCATTGTTTTCACTCCAAACTCTGTTCCCTGCCTATCAACGTCATCCATTTCCCTGGCAACGGTCTGAGATTAAGTCAGTCTTTTCGCAACCGTGATCGCAACATTTGACCCCGAGATGTGCTTCTGACCTCATATTTGTGCAATCACTAAGAATGCCTATTTCCACCTCTGTAATATTGCCCTAAACCTTTTTGCCTCTCTACCTCACTTTCCTCCTTCAAGACACTCCCTGAAACCTACCTCTTTGACTGAGCTTTTGGTCATCTGACTTAATATCTTCTGTTGTGGTTCTGTTTCATACTTTGTTTTCTAATGCTCTTGTGAAAAGCACCTTGGGATGTTTCGTTATGTTTTGCTTGGTTTGGGAGAGTGGCCTTCTCCTACTACTCTCTGGAAAGAGCACCTTCCTTCTCTCCCTCACTACTTCAAGAAGCACCTTCAGGTCACCGTCAGGGTCCATCCCTCTGCTTCTTTTCTGGGATCCCTGGTGCTTGCATTCTTTAAGTTAAATGGCAGCCACAATAATGGTGCCGTGGTTGGTTTAAATTGGGCCTGCACTCTCTCAGTCTTGCTCCATTCCCACCCTGTGGTCATTAATTGGCCACCCAGCCCGCCCTCCAGCCAATTAACAGTCCATCTCCATGAAATTCAGAGGCTGTGACTGCTTCCTCCTTGCAGTGGTATCGGGACACAAAATGGTCCTGATGTCAGTTTCAAGCCCAGAAGGAAAATCAGGACCCAACATACACTGTTGAGGTTTTCTTCTATTTCTTCCATACAAGATCACCAGATGGCACAGGTGAGAAAGGCCATTTAGCTCTTTCTCCACCCAATAATACCAAACATATATTTGTCTGCATTAAATAATTAATTTAAAGTTATTTCTTGGATCAGCATGACAGAAGTTACAATGCAGGTTCACTTTGAAGGAAATAGATATTTTCAATACTTCAGTAGCCAGATGAGATTCTGGGGTGAATTTCCGGACTCCCCGGTGGGCTGGAACAGAGGCAGGGGGAGTGCCCAAAAATACCGGTGCCGGCCAGTTTGCCTGTTTCAAAATGCTGTTCCCGGCATCAGCAGTGTTCACCAGAGCGGGGGGAGGGCTAGACAGCGATCCCACTCGCCTCCCAATTGGGACCAATTCAAGCACTTAAGAAGCTTGAGGGGGAGGTTTGACTTTTGAAGGTGATGCATGGATCACGCGTGCTGTCTAATGCTGATTAGCTGAAGGGAGGCGGGTACAAAGCAGGGAGCCAGTCATGGTTGCCTCAGAGAATCACCCTGGCCCCATAAGAGGTCCAGTGCGACAGACGGGGACTTGACCTTTGGAAAGAAGGTGCCCTTTGTGCTGCACAGGTGGTGGTGAGAATAGGCAATCAACACTTGGGCAATGAATGGGGTTATCACTACTCTGGCATCTTGGGGGCAGAAGAACAGGGGAAAGGGTGCCAATCACAATAGGGCATCACCCGTGCAAGAGGAAGGCTGCAGCTGGCAATGGGAGAACGATTGTCAGATTTTGGGCCCAGTGACAAAGGCAAAGAGCAGAGCCCCAAGCAGCAGGACGGCACACCCCCAACACAGGATCTACCGTTGAAGACGGTGCTACCAGGATATGACCGAGACCCAGTGCCACAGGAGACTGCAACACTCCAGGCAGGTGGCCAAGAACATCTGTGACCTTATCACTGAAAACTTTGCATATCACACTTCGCAGTACTGCTCACCATGCCCTGCCGCTGGCTGTCAAAGTCACTGTGGTCTTGACCTTCTTCACTTCTGGCTCTTTCCATGGATCAGCTGCAGATGTTAGTGGGATCAGGCAAACAGCTGCAGACCACTGCATTTGCTGACCACTGATGCCCTCTTTGCCAGATTTGGACAGTTCATTCATTTCACAATAGACGTGGCCTCGCAGGAATATATATCATTGGATTTTTCCACCATTGCTGGATTCCCCCAGGTATAGGGCATCATCAATTGCACCCATGTGGCCAACATGGCACCCAGTGACCACCCAATCCAATTAATTAGCAGGAAGGGCTTCCATTCCCTCATTGTTCAACTGGTCTATGACCACAATAAGAGTTTCCTCCATGTGTGCGCTCGCTTTCCTGGCAGCTGCCATGACTCCTTCATCCACCAGCAGTCCATGCTGCCTCAGATCTTCACTCCAACCCCCAAAGTGTATGGATGGATGCTAGGGGACAAGTGAAGACATGGCTACTTACCCCTCTGCGGGAATCCTAGACAGAGGCACGGAGGCGATATAACCAAAGCCATCTGCTCACTAGGACAACCATTGAAAAGGCCATTGGGCTTCTCAAGATGTGGTTCCAGTGCCTTGACCATTTGGGTGACGCCCTGCAATACCTTCTTGCAAGGATCTTGGTCATTGTGGTGGTCTGCCGCATTCTCCATAACATGGCCCGAAAACCAGGAGGTCAATATCTCAAGGACAGTGAGGCCCTGGAAGGAGACAGTTCATCATGGGGAAGAGCAGGAGCAGGAGGTGAGAGAGGAGGAGGAAATGGAGGCGGAGAGATATGACACTGAAGAGAGTATTGCCCCTGCTAGATGGCTGGGCACAGATCGCGGGGCAAAGGGTTCATGAGGATGCCATGTTTGTCAGGGATCTGCTGAGTCAGAAACATTTCAACTGAGCCCCTCTAACCCAGGTCAGGGTGTTGGCATGGAAAGGAGTCTGAGATAAGTGTGCTCACGCATGCATGGAAGATGTAGCCTGGAATATCTAATCACTTATCGCCAATGAAAGAAGCACATCTGCCCAGAGGCGTTGCTCTCACTGTGGAGGATCCTGTTACCTCTTTCACCAGCTCATACCATTTTTGCTATCACGGCAGCAATAAATTGAGTCGCAGATGATTGTGCCTTAAAGTGTCATCATTTATACGGTGTAAAGAGAGGAAATCAGTAGACAGAGACAGTAAGAAGATACCTCATTGACCCACTTAGTGCTCCACGTGACGCAGTGGCCTCCATGACCGACCACTCCTACGCAGTGCTCCCATTGTGGCCCAGAGGAGGTGGAGGCAGCCTGCTGACTCGTCTTGGCTTGCAGCTGAGATGCATGTGGAGGTCGTCCACGTCGTGCAGGTGCCCATGAGGGCATCTCCAGAGGCAGCTGCACCTGTATCATTGCAGGTTGCAGGGACAGCCTCCATCACTTGGCCCTGCTGCATAGGCGGCCCCGCAGTCAGAGGGCACCCCATGAGGGTTGACATCCTTATTCTCCTGCATGAGATCCTCAGCCCTCGCCAGGTACTTTGGATGCTTGGCAGGGGACACCAGCTGAGGCACAGCTGGCATCCTCTCTGCACCACCAGCATCATTGACTGGCCCACGCTACCCAGTGTCTCGTGGATCCTGAGAACCTCGGTGTACTGTTCTGCACGCACTCCAAGTGATGTTGCATAAGACTCTCCAAGAGTTTATGGAGGGGTTCATGTGCTCATAGCCCTGAGCCATTGTGGCACACATGAGCTGGATAGACTCCTCCATCCTCTGCCCAAAACACTGCACTATCTCAGGGAAATCGAACATGTGGGAGCTCATCTCCTGCTCCTGTTAAAGGTAGAGTCTCCTTTGCAGTGACTCGTGAGGCCCTGCATCTTTGCCCAGCTGAGTTGTGTCTGTCCTTCTTGTGAGTGGAATTGTCCATAGCTCCCTCTGCCTGTGGCACCAATTAAGGGCTTCTTCCCGACACTGCTGGTATTAACCCAGTGGCGGGTAGGTCTGTTGCCAAGCAGGGAGGACGACATGCACACCTGTGCGGGGTTGCTTGTGGTGCCTTGATCATCACCCTGTGCCACCATATCTACACTTGTGCAAGGACCCACCGCGGTGAGAGTATCTCAGCTGGTGGACAGTGCCATTGAAAGGTATGACGGTGCAACTTCTTCTCCTTCTTGCTGCTCTTGGACCATGGAGGGAGGGAGAGAAGCTGTCATGGGTTGGACATCTGTGCCAGTGGGAGACACAGGAAGAGATGATGAGAGCTACCTAAGAGACTAGAAGCCTGTGCAGTACTGAGGCTACCCAATGTTACTCAGTGTGCGACATGCTATCAGACAGGGTGAAGTGGACTGCACCCCCTTAATGACCACTTTGCCCTTTGTAATCACCAGGTTGATAAGAGCTCCTGTTATGCCAGGCCCAACTGCTTCCTCTTCCACTATCCTACCCATTCCCATTGCTGTCTGTCCATTGGGTTAACTCAGTAGGAGAAGAGAACCCCTCCTCCCATCTGGGCTCTCTCCCACACAATGGACTGAATTTTATGTTCTCCTCCGTGGTGGGTTTGGAGGCAGGGAGGGCATTTAATTGGGCCGGATGGTGGCAGATGGAGACCCAGCTACCTTCCCGCCTCCACCCCGATTAAGCTTTGCTTCCAATTGAGGCCCTTAAGCAGCACTTAATGCCCAATTAAGAGACTCTTCCCGCTGCTGCTATTATTAACCCAGTGACAGACGGGCCTCCCAAGCGGGGAGCACAACATGCACACCTGTGTGGAGTTGCTTGTGGTCTCCCAGGGTGCCGGTGGGGGGTGGGGGGGGGGGGGGTCCATCATTTAAAGGCACTCAGTGCCGGATTGATGGATCCAGCATCGCGAAGGGAGCACCTGCTGAGAGCCACCCCCCTGCCCGTGTTGCCAAACCCCCTACAGCCCCTCGCCCACAACCCCCACCTCTTGAAACTCCCCCCACCATCACTCACCTCTGGCCTGGTTCACTCTGCCATCCTGGGTCTCTGGTAGGTGTTCCAGCAGCAGCCACCGCCTCCCCTGTGGCACTGCTGAGCAACAGAGCTGCTGACCTCTGATTGACTGGCAACTCTTGGCTGGCAGGGCTTCCCGCCCCTGGGGTTCCGATCCTGGGAAAGGATTGGCTTGTCATATGCCGGGCCTTCCCAAAGGAGGTAACGCGGATTTCTCGCCAGCTCTCCAGCCACTGGCGGAGACGCCTGTCGCTTCCATAAAATTCCCCCATTGAGCACCGTTTTCTCCTTCAAGGAGAAAAGAGAGCAAGATAAGGCACTGCTGTCCTCTGTGTCCAATGTCATTAGGACAGGGGTTGGCAATCTTGATGACAAGAAGAGCCATTTATTTTAAATTTAGTTAAAAAGGCAATGGTTCAAGAGCCGCAATAATGTTACTCAAATACCAAAAACAATGAAAAACAAGATGGATGCACATTTCAACAACATATTCGAGATTTTATAAAAAAGTTGTTAACTGAATGATACTTTTTCACAAGTATAATGTTAATAAAAGTTTAAAAAAAGAAACAAGACATTTCATTACAACAACAAAAACTTATATTTATATAGCACCTTGAAAGTCATAAAACATCCCAAGGCACATCACAGGAGCATAAGAAAACAAAATATGACACCAAGCCACAAAAGGAGATATTAGGTCAGATGACCAAAAGCTTGATCAAAGAGGTAGGTTTTAAGGAGTGTCTTTAGGAAGGAAAGTAAGGTGGAGAGGCAGATACGTAGAGGGAGGGTATTCCAGAGCTTGGGACCGAGGCAACTGAAGGCACAGCTACCAATCATAGAGTAATAAAAATCAGGGACACAAAAGAGGCCAGAATTAGAGGAGCACAGATAACTTAGAGGGTTGTAAGGCTGGAGGAGATTACAGAGTTAGGGAGGGACGAGGCCACGGAGCAATTTGAAAACAAGAATTAGAGTTTTAAAGTCAAGACAGTGCTTAACTGTAGGTTGAATTTAAAATGTAGGTCAGCAAGAACAGGGCTGATCGGAGAATGGGACCTCATGTGATTTAAGACATGGGCAGCAGAGATTTGGATGACCTCAAGTTTATGCAGGATAGAATGTGGAAAATGGGCCAGGATTGTTTTTGCGATTGGAAGCCTGTGACCAGTAGTGTGCCACAGGGATCAGTGCTGGGACCCTTGCTGTTTGTCGTGTACATGAATGATTTAGACGTAAATATAGGAGGTATGATCGGTAAGTTTACAGATGACACGAAAATTGGTGGTGTCGTAAATAATGAGGAGGAAAGCTTTAGATGACAGAATGATATAGATGGGCTGGTAAGATGGGCAGAGCAGTGGCAAATGGAATTTAATCCCGAGAAGTGAGGTGATGCATTTTGGGATGACTAATAAGGCCGGATTTATTGGTGATCGCCTGAAAGATGAAGGAGTGAGGTCACTGCTCTCGAGCTGGCGGGAAACTCAGTTGTCCATCCAGAGTGTCGAGCGTGAAGGGCGGCGCTGTCATGCCGGGCTCCAGGGAGGAGGCCCCTCTGAGTGAGTGAGGATCACCAGTGGACAATGGTGGGAGTTGATGAAATGTTTTATTACCTGCACCCCCTTCCCCCCACCCCCTCCCACCCGCTCCCCCCTCCCAGCTCACCCCCCTCACACCCCCTTCCCCCCACCCCCCTCGCACCCCCTTCCCAGCTCCCACCTCGCACCATCTTCCCCTCGCACCACCATCCCCCCACCTCCTCCTATCCGCATCCACCTACCCCTGAGCAGGGGCCCTAACAACCCCACTGCCTTGTGGGTGTCTCGGGAGAGACCAAGGCTAAGGGAGCAAACCCTAACAGAAAATCCGTAGTGGAACCCCGAAGGCGGTCATGTGTCACCTTTGGCATGTTTCCGGCAGTTCCTGCAGCCAAACCGGTGCCAAACGTCATGCTCTGCACTCCTTTGGACGCCACCAGGAAAGCCGAGAGGGGGGGTTTGACGCTTGGGCAACTCACAACCTCCATACATCCGCCCAGGCATGCGCCATGGAGAGGTCACTCCATAGTCGCCTCACAGCGACCAAAACAACACGGAAGGCAGCAGTTACGGGTTATAAGTCCAGCTCAATTGGCGTAGAGATTGGGCGCCACGGGTTGCCTTTGTCGGTGGGAGAGGTCATCGCATCTCACTGGACAGCTGCCACCCGCCTCAAACCGGGCAGCCCCCGGTCAGTAAGGTTCTGTCCCGCCACAGTCCACCTGCTTCAATGGGTGCTTGGAGCTCAGGGTCATTGCCCGACAAGTGGACTGTAAGACCGCACCAAACAGCACGACAAAAAAGGAAATAAGGTACCAGCCCTTCGTTTTGCAAGGTGGAACAACAGAACCATGTGGCCTGGCCTGTCGGAAGACCTTACACAAATCAACGATTCACGGAAGACCACCATCATTAAAAACGAGCTCAGTAGACTCAATGTGGACATTGCAGCACTTCAGGAGACACGCCTCCCTAGGAGCGGATCTCTAAGAGAGCAAGACTACACCTTCTTCTGGCAGGGTAAGGATCCTAAAGAACCAAGACAGCATGGAGTGGGCTTCACCATCAGAGACTCTTTGCTCAGCATGATAGAGCCACCCTGAAATGGCTCGGAACGCATACTGTCCATCCGACTGCTCACCACCTCTGGTCCAGTACACCTACTCAGCATCTATGCACCAACACTCTGCTCCCCACCTGAAGTTAAAGACCAGTTCTGCGAGAAACTCCATAATATCATTACTAGCATCCCCAAGACCGAATACCTGTTCCTGCTGGGGGACTTTAATGCCAGGGTTGGGGCCGACCATGACTCATGGCCCTCCTGCCTTGGGCGCTATGGCATTGGAAGGATGAATGAGAATGGACAGAGACTGCTTGACTTGTGTACTTGTCATAACCTCTGCATCACCAACTCGTTCTTTCACACTAAACCCTGTCACCAGGTTTCTTAGAGGCACCCAAGATCACGTCATTGGCATCAATTGGACCTCATCATCACAAGGCAAGCCTCTTTAAACAGCGTTCAAATCACACGCAGCTTCCACAGTGCGGACTGCGACACCGACCACTCCCTGGTGTGCAGCAAAGTTAGACTCAAACCAAAGAAGCTGCATCACTCCAAGCAGAAGGGCCGCCCGCGCAACAACACTAGCAGAATTTCTTATCCACAGCTGTTACATAAGTTTCTAAATTCACTTGAAAAAGCCCTTCAAAACACTCCTACAGGGGATGCAGAGACCAATTGGGCCCACATCTGAGCCACCATCTATGACTCAGCAATGACCACCTATGGCAAACGTATGAAGCGGAATGCAGACTGGTTTCAATATCACTTTGAAGAGCTGGAACCTGTCATAGCCGCTAAGCGCATTGCACTGCTGAACTACAAGAAAGCCCCCAGCGAGTTAATATCCTTAGCACTTAAAGTAGCCAGAAGCGCTGCACAATGAACAGCCAGGCACTGTGCAGATGACTACTGGCAACACCTATGCAGTCATATTCAGCTGGCCTCTGACACCAGAAACATCAGAGGAATGTATGATGGCATTAAGAGAACTTTTGGGCCAACCATCAAGAAGATCGCCCCCCTCAAATCTAAATCGGGCACACAATCACTGACCAAAGCAAGCAAATGGACTGCTGGGTGGAGCACTACCTAGAACTGTACTCCAGGGAAAATGTTGTCACTGAGACCGCCCTCAGTGCAGCCCAGTCTCTGCCAGTCACGGATGAGCTGGACATACAGCCAACAAAATCGGAACTCAGTGATGCCATTGATTCTCTAGCCAGTGGAAAAGCCCCTGGAAAGGACGGCATTACCCCTGAAATAATCAAGAGTGCCAAGCCTGCTATACTTTCATCACTATACGAACTGCTTTGCCTGTGCTGGGAGGAGGGAGCAGTACCACAGGACATGCGCGATGCCAATATCATCACCTTTATAAGAACAAGGGTGACCACGGTGACTGCAACAACTACCGTGGAATCTCCCTCCTCAGCATAGTGGGGAAAGTCTTCGCTCGAGTCGCTTTAACAGGCTCCAGAAGCTGGCTGAGCGTGTCTACCCTGAGGCACAGTGTGGATTTCGAGCAGAGAGATCCACCATTGACATGCTGTTCTCCCTTCGCCAGCCACAGGAGAAATACCGTGAACAACAGATGCCCCTCTACGTTGCTTTAATTGATCTCACCAAAGCCTTTGACCTCGTCAGCAGACGTGGTCTCTTCAGACTACTAGAAAAGATCGGATGTCCACCAAAGCTACTAAGTATCATCACCTCATTCCATGACAATATGAACGGCACAATTCAGCATAGAGGTGCCTCATCAGACCCCTTTCCTATCCTGAATGGCGTGAAACAGGGCTGTGTTCTCACACCTACACTGTTTGGGATCTTCTTCTCACTGCTGCTCTCACATGCGTTCAAGTCTTCAGAAGAAGGAATTTTCCTCCACACAAGATCAGATGGCAGGTTGTTCAACCTTGCCCATCTAAGAGCAAAGACCAAAGTACGGAAAGTCCTCATCAGGGAACTCCTCTTTGCTGACGGTGCTGCATTAACATCTCACACTGAAGAGCGTCTGCAGAGTGTCATCGACAGGATTGCGGCTGCCTGCAATGAATTTGGCCTAACCATCAGCCTCAAGAAAACGAACATCATGGGACAGGACATCAGAAATGCTCCATCCATCAATATCGGTGACCACACTCTGGAAGTGATTCAAGAGTTCACCTACCTAGACTCAGCTATCATCAGTAACCTGTCTCTTGATGCAGAAATCAACAAGCGCATGTGAAAGGCTTCCACTGCTATGTCAAGACTGGCCAAGTGAGTGTGGGAAAATGGCGCACTGACACGGAACACAAAAGTCCGAGTGTATCAAGCCTGTGTTCTCAGTACCTTGCTCTATGGCAGCGAGGCCTGGACAACGTATGTCAGCCAAGAGCGACGTCTCAATTCATTCCATCTTTGCTGCCTCCGGAGAATCCTTGGCATCAGTTGGCAGGACCATATCTCCAATGCAGAAGTCCTCGAGGCGGCCAACATCCTCAGCATATACACACTACTGAGTCAGCGGCGCTTGAGATGGCTTGGCCATGTGAGCCGCATAGAAGATGGCAGGATCTTCAAGGACACATTGTACAGCGAGCTTGTCACTGGTATCAGACCCATCGGCCGTCCATGTCTCCGCTTTAAAGACATCTGAAAACACGACATGAAGTCCTGTGACATTGATCACAAGTCGTGGGAGTCTGTTGCCAGCGATCATCAGAGCTGGTGGGCAGCCATAAAGGCGGGGCTAAAGTGTGGTGAGTCGAAGAGACGTCGCACTTGGGAGAAAAAAAGACAGAAGCGCAAGGGAAGAGCCAACTGTGTAACAGCCCCGACAACCAATTTTATGTGTAGCACCTGTGGAAGAATCTGTCACTCTAGAATTGGCCTTTATAGCCACTCCAGGCGCTGCTTCACAAACCACTGACCACCTCCAAGTGCTTACCCATTGACTCTCGAGACAAGGAGGCCAAAGAAAGAAGAAGAATAAGGCAAGGGAATCTCCAACGGATGGTAGGACCCTAGGAAGTACAGAGGGTCAGAGGGACCTTGGTGTACTTGTCCATAGATCACTGAAGACAGCAGCACAGGTAGATAAGGTGGTTAGGAAGGCATATGGGATACTTGCCTTTATTAGCCAAGGCATAGAATACAAGAGCAGGGAGGTTATGATGGAGCTGTATAAAATGCTAGTTAGGCCACAGCTGGAGTGCAGTGTACAATTTTGGTTGCCACACTATATGAAGGATGTGATTGCACTGGAGAGGTACAGAGGAAATTCACCAGAATGTTGCCTGGGCTGGAACATTTAAGCTATGAAGAGAGACTGGATAGGCTTGGGTTGTTTTCCTTAGAGCAGAGAAGGCTGAGGGGGGACCTGATTGAGGTATAGAAAATTGTGAGGGGCATAGATAGGGTAGATGGGAAGAAACTTTTTCCCTTAGCGGAGGTGTCTATAACCAGGGGGCATAGATTTAAGGTAAGGGGCAGGTGGGTTAGAGGGGATTTGAGGAAAAACGTTTTCACTCAGACGGTGGTTGGAATCTGGAACACACTGCCTGAAGGGGTGGTAGAGGCAGGAACCCTCACAACATGTAACAAGTATTTAGCTGAGCACTTGAAACGCCATAGCATACAAGGCTACAGGCCAAGTGCTGGAAAATAGGATTGGAATAGATAGGTGTTTGATGGCCGGCACGGACACGGTGAGCCGAAGGGCCTGTTTCTGTGCTGTATAACTCTATGACTCTATGAGTGTCTTGAAATAGTCAAGTCTGGAGGCAACAAAGGTATGAATGAGGGTTTTAGCAGCAGATGAGCTGAGACAGAGGCAAGGTCATGCAATGTTATGGAGGTGGAAAAAGGCAGTCTTAGTGATGGCACGAATATGAGCTTGGAAGCTCATCTCATCAAATGTGACACCAAGGTTGTGAACAGAACTGGCTTAAACTTGGACTGTTGCCAAGGAGAAAGCTGGAGTTGGTAGCTGGGGAACGGACTTTGGAGCGGGACCGAAAACAAAGGCTTCAGTCTCCTCAATATATAATTGGAGAATATTTCTGCTCATCCAGTACTGGATTCAGTTAAGCAGTCTGATAGCTTAGCAACAATGGAGGAATTGAGAGAGGTGGTGAGGTAGACCTGGTGTCATCAGTGTACATTGAAAACTAACGCTGTGCTTTTTGATAATGTCACCGACAGGCACTATGTAGATGAGAAATTAGAGGGGGCAAGGATAGATCCTTGAGGTGCAGCAGAGGTAATGGTGTGGGAGCAGGAAGAGAAGTCATTACAAGTGATTCACCGGCTGGAACCATGGTTAGAGAAGTCCCATCCAGCTGAACAATAGCGGAGAGGCATTCGAGCACAATGGTGTTGTCAACTCTGTTAACAGCTGCGAACAGGTCGAGAAGGACGAGGAGCTAGAGTTTACCTTTGTCACAATCACATCGGATGTCATTTCTGACTTTGATAAGAGCTGTTTCAGTACTGTGGCAAGGGAGGAAACCTGATTGGAGGGATTCAAACATGGAGTTCCGGGAAAGATGGGAATGGATTTGGAAGGTGACAACATGTTCGAGGACTTTGGAAAGGAAAAGGAGGTTAGAGGTGGGATGGTAGATTACAAGGATGGTGAGGAGAGGGGTGATACCGGCAGATTTAAAGGAGAGAAGGACAATACCAGAAGAAAGAGAATCGTTTACCATGTTAGCTAACATGGGGATCAGGAGGGGATGTTGGGTGATCTGTAGGTTAGTGGGATTAGGATCGAAGATTGGGCTCAGAGAGGGCATAATGGGAGATCAGAGAGAAAGTAGAGAAAGATGCGAGTTAATTGTACAATGTTTGGCCCAGTGGGCTACTGGAAGGGAGAGACATGGCAGAGGAAGCTGATTGGATGGTCTCGATCTTAGTGCCAAAGACATCCATGAGCTCGTTGCACTTATTTTTTTCAATTCTTTCCTGGGATGTGGGCATCATTGGCGAGGCCAGCATTTGTTGCCCATCCCTAATTGCACTTGACAACTGGACAGTTCAGAGTCAACCACATTGCTGTGGGTTTGGAGTCACATGTAGGCCAGACCAGTAAGGACAGCAGATTTCATTCCTTAAAGGACATTAATACTGTATTAAAATAAATAATATCAAACAAACATATTACTCGATGGGTTTTCACAACAATTGATGATAGTTTATGACACCATTACTGAGACTAGATTTTAATTGAATTTAAATTCCATCAGCTGCTATGGTGGATTTGAACCCGTGTCCCCAGGTCATTAGCTTAGGCCTCTAGATTACTAGTTCAGTGACATTACCACTATGCCACCGTCTCCCCAAGGAGGTGAGGGTTGAGGGGACAGGAAGAGGGGTTTAAGAAGATGGTTTCCAGTACTGAAAATAAGTCGGGGGTTATCTTTGCATTCTAGGATGATCCTGGAATGGTGAGCAGTTTTAGCAATCGAGAGCAGGACCAGATAGTTTTTTAAGTGGTCCAGCCAGATCTGGAAGTGGATGGCTGAACCAGTTCTTTTAAATCTGCGCCCCCTCCCCACCACCCCCGCGCCCCCTTGGACTTAAGGGAGTGGAGATGAGGGCCACACTGGAGGACCAGCCAGGGTGAGAGGGACTGAGTTTTTTTTACTGGGGACTCAAGCAAAGGTGGAGGTGAGGGTGCGGTTAAGTAAATAAGTAGCTGCAGAAATGTTGTGGTGAACAGAGGGCCAAAGACTAGGTAGTTGAGATTTTGGAAGTGCAGCTATAAGTGAATAGTGGGATAGTTTTTTTTCCGGGGCTGGATTCAGAAAGAGGTAGGGTTGGGGTGTAGAAGGGGGGAATTTGGGTGCAAAGTGATAAAAGGAAGTGATTAAAGATGGCCTTGTCTGTAATTGATATGATGGGCCTAGCAAGACCATCTGAGATGGCAAGGTCCACAAGGTGGCTGTGAATCTGGGTTGAGGAGTTTACATATCGGTAGAAATTTAGAGAGGATAAGAGGGCAATGAATCGAGAGGAGAGAGAGCATGATGAATTGAGATGGAGATTGAAATCACTGAGGATGAGAAGCATTGGTGAAGAGGCTGAGGGAGAAAAGCAGTGAAGGTGTATCTGTGATAATATTTTTTATTGTTCTTGGGAGGGCAGTAGAGACTGATGACTTTGAAAAAGAGTGTGGGGGGGAACAAGGTTAAATGCTCATAGGAATATAAGAAATAGGAGCAGAAGTAGGCCATTCAGCCCCTCGAGCCTGCACCGCCATTCACCTAGATCATGGCTGATCTTCTACCTCAATGCCATTTTCCTGCACTATTCCCATATCCTGTGATATATTTAATATATAGAAAGCTATCAATCTCGGTCTTGAATATACTCAATGACTGAGCCTCCACAGCCCTCTGGGGTAGAGAATTCCAGAGATCCACTACCCTCTGTGTGAAGAAATTCCTCCTCATCTGAATCCGAACTGGTCTACCTCTTATTCTGAGTGTCCCCTGGTTCTAGACCCTCAAGCCAGGGGAAACATCCTTTCTTTTTCTACCCTGTGGAGTCCTGTAAGAATTTTGTATGCTTCAATGAGATCACCTCTCATTCTTCCAAACTCTAAAGAATATAGACCCAGTCTCCTCAATCTCTCCTTCGAGGATAATTCCGCCATCCCAGCGATCAGTCTGGTGAACCTTTGTTGCACTCCTTTTATCGCTTTCCTGGCAGCTGCCATGACTCCTTCACCCTCCAGCAGTTCACACTGCCACAGCTCTTCACTCCAACACCCAAACTCTGTCGGTGGATTCTATGGGACAAAGGATATACCTTGAAGAGATGGACACTTATCCCTTTACATGACCAGAAGATAGAGCCACAGAGGCGCAACAATCAAAGCCATCTGTTCACAAAGACAATCATCGAGCAGGCCATTGGCCTGCTGAAGATACAAAGTATTTGTTTAGCTTCTCTACCATTTCCTTATTTCACATTATAAATTCTCCTGTCTCTGCCTGTAGTGGTCCCATCTTTTGTCTTTGCTAATCTTTTCCTTTTTACATACCTATAGAAGATTTATAGTCCACTTTTATGCTTGTCACTAGTTAAACTTTCATATTCTATTTTCTCTTTCTTCATCAGTTTCTTGGTCCTCCTTTGTTGAATTCTAAAATTTTCCCAATCCTCGGGCTTGCTACTTTTTTGGCAACTTTATAAGCCTCTTCCTTTGCTCTAATGCTATCTTTAACTTTTTCTTGTTATCCATGGTTGGATTATCTTTCCTGCTGGGTTTTTATGACTCAAAGGAATGTAACTTTGTTGTAAACCATGTATTAATTATTAAAATGTTACCATCAGACCTTCTAAATGTAGTTTCCCAATCTAGCACAGCCAATTTGCCATTCATACCTTTGTAGATTCTTTTGTTTAGATTTAAGACCCTAATTTTGGATTGAAATACATTACTTCCAAACTTAATATAAAATTCTTCACATTATGATCACTCTTTCCTAGAAACTCCTTTACAATGAGATTAATTAGCCATTTCTCATTGCACAATACTAGATCTAAAATAGCCCCATTCCTTAGTTGGTTCCTCAACATACCCTTTTAGAAAGCCATCTTATATACATTCCCCAAATTCGTCCTCCACAGCATTACTGCTAATCAGGTTTACCCAGTCTATATGTATATTTAATTCCCCCATGATTACTGCATTACTGCTTGAAGGTGTAGAAAGTTTCAGAGGAGTTAAGGGTCAGGCCAAGTGTAATCTGGTTATAAGTGCCACACCACCACCACAACAATCTTGGCAGGGCAAGTGGTGGAAGATGCAGCCTGGCTTCATTGAGTCGCAAGGTGTCATTACCTCTCAGCCAGGTTTTCATTAAGGCTAGATGTAGATGCAATCATCCACATTAAGTTCATGGATGGCAAGGGCCATTTTCACAAGTTAACAGACATTTTGGTGAGAGCTGATCTGCTGGCAAAGTCCACAGGGTCAGCAGTGGGAGGAGTGAGTTAGGTAGAAAATTGTCAAGGTTAGCCCCAGCAGTGGGTAGGAAGGTCGATGACAGAGTAGGATGGGGCAATTGGGTTGCTGCTCATAATTAACCAGCACCAAGTGCCTCAATGAGCCTGTCGCAGGATGCCGAGAAAGGCACAAATGGAAACTGTAGGCTTATCTAATAGGGAGTCAAGCCTGGGACAGCTGCAAGAGAGCAGGAAGATTGAGGAGTACTGAAGGGTTGGGATAGGGAATTGGGAGGGCAGAGTACCTGAGAGTGGTGAAATGAAAGGAGGTATGACACTAGAAGACTGTCTCGGAGGGGTAAAGAAAAAAGAAGTTAAAGAGAAAGAGCAAAACTGAAAATAGATTGTTGGGTTCGTGTCCAGAGCGGAAGCCACATGGCGCATGCATAAAAATTTGATAGTAAACAGGAACTAGGAATAGATAGTGATAATAGGAAGCAGTTCAGAGTTAAAGTTGGAGGTCCCATGGTGGAATCAGCATGGAGCATCAATGAGCTGTTGTCCAAATTTGGAGACAGGTGTAGCAAGTGAAGTCCAGAAGCTGCTTGAGGGTAGATGATCGGAGGAAACACTCAGAGGTATTTTCATAGGAATGAAGATCGAGGAGGTGTACAGTCAGTTGCAGAATAAAAAGATGATGGCAAAGTTGGAGGACACCATAAAATCCAGAAGCAGCAGAGGTTTGTTTTTCAGCCCAGGGGGCCAGGAATAGACTGAAATTGGAAAACCAGTATAACCAGTGGCCAATCACAGGCTCAGCAAAAGACTGAGGTCTCTCAATCAAAGCAGTGATGGGGTAAGGGCAATAGACTGATCAAAGTTACTTTAAATATTGCAAAACATCTGCAAATCAAAGACAGAAGTTTGGGTCTTATGATATAACGAGTATAGTACAGAGCAGAAGCACCACCTTGATGTTGAGAGGAGTCCAGGAATTTGAAGTCAAGTTTGAAGGAAGATCTAGAGCTGGATTTTTCCAGATCTTTTGCACAGCTGACAGACCAAAAAATGGCAGCAGATTGTAGACAGAAGCAGAGTCTTACATTTTTTCCAATGTATTCCAGCACAGAAATGTAGTCTTGATGTCCAGTGAAGCCAGGAATTTGAGCCAGATTTGAGAGGAAAGTACTTACAGATCCATCAGCAAGGCTCAGAGCCATAGTGCTGTTGAGGACATGCCTGCATTGCTACATACAACTTCTTATGTCAATGAGCCGCTAGCAGTGCAGTATCTATTTGTCTATTGCCTTTGCAGGAAAAAAGCGCGCATAATGCCCGAGAAAGGGTGCAGAACAGAGGAGGAGTGCCCTGTAGGATGTGAGAATCTTACTTTTAAGTTCAGAGCCTTACTCTGGACAAGTATGAATAAGAGACACTCAGATTAGATTCAACTTGTTTTCACTAAGCGTGGGATCATTTATTATAAATAACAGTTTGTGGAAAAGTTACACTTACAATACCCCCCGAATCTCTGAGTTACCCTTGTGTGGGTACAGACTTCATTGGCCGGTCGCTCTGCGTGGTCCCATCTCTCCACGTCTTTGAGTGATTGGCCAGATCACTCCTACCCGACTGCAGTACCTGAGGCTTTACAATCCCCTCCTCTTAAGCTGATTTCTGGCTTTGTTGTAACCTCTGGCATCAATAGTCACGGGGCGTATGATGATATGGTTTGTCAGATCAGTCGAAAAAGTTGTTTTTGCAAGTTCTACAGACTTTGTAAAGTTTAAATTAATCATGTCCAGATTGCAGCTTTGGTAGTGTGACCCATATCACAGTTTCATCTTCTGTTAATCTTGACTTGTAGTAGCCGCCCTACATGCGGGGTTACTCATGAATTCAGTTACCACAAACATTATATGACAATGAGTGTTCCCATTTATTTGAAACAAGCAGGCATTATAGTTTCTTAGGACTGAAAACATGACATGACACTGATTAGTTTAACAATATCACTGTCCCCAAATGCATGTCAATTTCTGAAACCTCATTAAATCCCTCCATAAGTCATAGAATTAAAGAACACATTTCAGAGAAATACACTTATAAAACGTACGCAGAAATTAGGCAGCAAAGGTTGGGAAGGATGGGTAGTGAGCGTTCCGGCTTACATGCCCAACCTACATATCATCACTGCCATGGAAAATAGAGAAATGGAGATTGTCAAGATGGTTGATCGTGAGCAAGCCAGGAAAGGCAGGATGAGCATACCTGGTGCAGAGAGTGAACAGATGTGTAAATGAAGGGGGTACGGTGCACTCCACCCTGCCCAACAGCATGCCAAGGACTCAGCTGCATTGGGAAGCCTCAGCACTGCACAGGCTTCTACTCTCCAAAGGTAGTTCTCATGATCTCTTCTTATGTCTCCCACAGGTTCAAACGTCGAGGGGGAAGGGCGATCTTATGTCTGCACTGAGGCAAGTGCTGTCAGCAGAGATATTAGAGTAAGTACAAGCTCATCTTCCACCAGCTCAGGTGGGTGGGTCCTCATGCACACTTCGATACGGTGGCACGGGCAGATGAGCACATCATGAGTGAGCAGGAGGAGGTAAGACACAGTGGCGCAGTGGTTAGCACCGCAGCCTCACAGCTCCAGGGACCCGGGTTCGATTCTGGGTACTGCCTGTGTGGAGTTTGCAAGTTCTCCCTGTGTCTGCGTGGGTTTCCTCCGGGTGCTCTGGTTTCCTCCCACATGCCAAAGACTTGCAGGTTGATAGGTTAATTGGCCATTATAAATTGCCCCTAGTATAGGTAGGTGGTAGGGAAATATATAGGGACAGGTGGGGATGTGATAGGAATATGGGATTAGTGTAGGATTAGTATAAATGGGTGGTTGATGGTCGGCACAGACTCGGTGGGCCGAAGGGCCTGTTTCAGTGCTGTATCTCTAAACTAAACTAAACTAAGAGAGAGGCAGAGGCAGCTGTGGGCAGTCGTCCTCAAAGGAGGGAGGACAGACATAGTCCTACTCAGCTGGGCACACATGGAGGGCCTCGGGAGTCGTCATAAGCAAGGAGGCTGTACTTAGGCCAGCACAACAGATGTGCTCCTACATGTCAGAGTTCCCTGAGGCAGTGCAGGGTCATGGACTGAGAATGGAGGAGTCCATTCAGCTCATGTGTGGTACAATGGCTCAGGGATTTGAAAACATGAGCTTCTCCAGGGAGAGAGTGGCCAATTTCATGGAGAGCCATACACATGGCACTCAGAGCGCCATGCAAGAACTGCACACTGACGTTTTCAGAATGCATGCCACACTCTGTAGCACAGTCAATGATGCTGGTGGTGCAGAGATGTCTGGAGGGGATGCCAGTAGTTCCCCAACTCATGGGCCATCCAGATCGCCATCCAAGGTCTGAGGCAGTCACCGAATAGGATGAGCGTGCCACCCCTCACGGGGTGCAATAATCATCATCATTGACCTCCTTGGCCCCTCTGACTGAGAAAAGATCTGTGCAGCAAGGCCCAGTGACAGAGGCTGCCCCTGGAATGATGCTGATGCAGCAGCCTCTGGAGGTTCACCCACTGGAACATCCAGGTGAGGACGACCGCCACACACAGCTCAGCCTCAAATGGAGATAAACGAACAGGCTGTCTCCACCTCATCTGAGGCCACAAGGGGGGACACCACATAGAGGTGGCCAAGAACGGAGATTTTCCACGTTAGGCAGAATACTGATTGGTTCACTGGGGTTTGCCTGTAAATATGCACTTTTTCTATTTTTCTACCCAATGTAAATGTTGACACATGATGCCAGACATGTGGGCTTCCATTGTTTCATGGCAAGACAGGAAAACAGAGATGAAGTGGTGAAGTGTTGTTGAACGGGAACAGTGAAACCTCTGAACAGTGGTGTATCTTTCAATGGCAGTAAGAATGGATCTATTCCAGGCTGCATCTTCAATGGAAATGTTTTCACAAGCCGCTCAAAGTCAGTTCCATCCTCCAGGGTTAGGAGGACTCAGCTGAAACGTGCCTGGATCAGATAATTCTTGACATTGATGGCATCCTGACAAGACCCTCGAGTCCTGCACCAGGTCCGTGCAGCTGCCTGTGCAACAGAGGCACCTCTGTGTTCTGCATCTTCCTCCTCCTCTTCCTGTTCCTCCTCCTCTTCCACATCCTGCTCCTCCTCTTCCTCTGATGAGCTGTGTCGTTCCAGGACCTCACCCTCTTCATGGTCACACCTCTCTGGAGGACCATGTTATGGAGAGCGCAGAAGACCACCATGATGCTTGAGACCCTTGCAGGGAGCTACCTGACAAGTTCATGCACCGGAACCGCACATTCAGTAGCCTGATGGCCTGCTCAATGATTGTCTTTGTGAACAGATGGCTTATGTAAAAGGGTGAGTAGCCATCTCTTCAAGGGATATCCCTTGTCCTCGAGAATCCACCCACAGAGTTTGGGTGTTGGAGTGAAGAGCTGTGGCAGTATGGACTGCTGGAGGATGAAGGAGTCAAAGCAGCTGTCAGGACAGTGAGCACACACTTGGAGAAAGCTCTTGCTGTGGTTACAGACCAGCTGAACGCTGAGGGAGTGGAAGCACGTCCTGTTGACGAATATCACTGGCCTGTCGCTGGGTGCCTTGATGGCCACATGGGTGCAATCAATGATGCCCTGCACCTGGGGGAACCCAGCGATGGAGGCGAAACCCACTGCCCTCTGTCCCTACAAAGCCCCATCTGTTTGGAAATGAATGTACCGTCCAGCTGTCGCATAAAGGTCCTTCGAGATGCAGTGCTGTGCTGCCGTTTGTGAGATGCCACCAAGGCCCACAGCTGATCCTTGGAAGGACCCAGAGGCAAAGGGGTTCGAGGCCACAGTGACTTTCGTGGCTATTGTCAGGGCATGGTGAGCAGTGCTGTGAAGTGTAAGATGAGGCACAAATCTCTGTGACCATCTGCCTGGAGAGTCGCGTCTCCTACGGAACATGTTCTCTGTCATCTCAAGGTAGCTCCTTCTTTACTCTTAAATTCTATGCTGGGGAGTGGTCTCCATGGCCTTCCTGCCCCTCTTCACTATCCGCTGTCCTCCTCATGCCCAGGGCTCTGCCCTTCCGGTGGAGGATGTTGTTTCTTATCACCGCTGGATTTAAAATCTGAGAGTCGTTTTCCCATTGCCAGCTACTGCCTTCATTGCACTCAGGTGAACTTCCAATTGTGTCCAGAAGCCTTTCCCCCTCCTCTTATGCTTCCGCGATGCCAGGAGGGTGAGGACCCTCTGTTCTGCCCCAGGGTGGATTCAACACTCTCCCCGCAACCTGTGCACTCCCAATGGCACCTGTGTGCCAATGGCTGAGTACCCCTCTCAGCCATTCTCCCTTTCATGGGACCCATTTAATTTCTTGCAGCAACTATGACTGGCTCCCTATTATGTTGACACCTTCCTACACCTGGTCTGCCCCTAACCCAGCATGCATCTCATCTGCTCTCACCAAAATTTCAAGCTAGCCCTCTACAAGCTCTCAATAAGCCCTTTTAACCAGCTTAATTGGACTTATTTGAGAATAGGTAGGCTCTCGGGGGTCAACCTTCCCCATCCTGGTGGCAGGAGTTTCAGTGCCCGCCCACCTACGTTCCCGCCTCCACTGGCACCTAAAAGTCAGACTGGAAATGGCGACTAGTTCCTGACCCCACATGGCATGCATTAGGCATGCCTATAGGGATTTTCAAATCTCCAGCTAATTAAAGGCCAGGGAGCAGACTAGCCATTCAATCAGGGATGGTGGACGGGCTCCCGATGCTGGAGGACCAATGGGAGGCTCTCTCGCACTCAGTGATTGGCGACACCACCAACTGATGGTGGGAGCTGACCATCTGAAGATAGAGACTGTAAAGGACAAGAAAAGGTCAGTTAATTTTTATGTTTGAATAACTACAGCTGCCTGACCATGACCCTGCAGAAGCAACCCCTTCAGGAGATGGCCAGCAGTCGCAGCTGTATCCTGGCAGTCATTCTGGATCTGGGCAAGGGTGGTGCCGTGTGTGATCCATCCAACAGCTGCCCTTCTCCACCTCCCACCCTGAACTCACTCCATTGGACGGGACATGGTCCAGGTCAACATGGGCTGCCCGCATTGCCAACTGGAAATTCCAGTTGACTCAGGAACGGGGCCCGTAATTACCAATAATTGGCCTCAGTTGGCTGCCCACTGCTTCCCAGCAGGCAGCTGATCCGACCCCGAGCTGCCCTCATTCAAAATGGCCTGCAGTCAGGATCATGGCAGCAAACCGGCCCAGAGGCTGATGTGCCAAATTGTGCGCCCACCCGCCTCTGATCCGGACCCCAAGCTATTTTAAAAATCCAGCCCAAGGCCTCTGAACCAAAGGTTTTCCTATGTATTGATTTAAGTTAATCTTGTTTACACATCATCATTCAAACTTGATTAAATAAAAAGATGCTATTTGCTCCTTTTGTATTAAACATCCTCTTTGATTCTATTATCTTTTAGCAAAAGAGAGAATACATTAACATTTTAATTTAGAACCATAGAATGTGATAGCAGTGTTGGAGGCCATTCTGCCCATCCTGTCTATGCTGGCTGTTTGCTTGAGCAATCTGGAATGAATCACACTGCAATTGCTCCCCAGAGTTCTGTATCTCTCTGCTTCAAATATTTATTTACTTTTCTTTCAAATATGTAATAGTCACTGTCTTAACTACTCCATGTAGCAAAGCATTCATGCTCCAATGATAACCCCTTGTATAAATACATTTTCCCACACCTTGTTGGGTGGTCTGAAGAGAGTTCGGTGAAATGGCTTGTCCCTGGACAGGTACAGACTAGACAGTCTGCAAGGGTTCTAGGGACAGGCTTAAGATTACGTTAGGAAGTTTTAACCCACCACCCAGGATAATTTGAAGTATTCACAGCCTTCTGATTGCTGCCATCAATAGGGGGTAAGCCTGCACCTTGATAAACATGGATAGCTGTCAGGTGCAGTGCATTTGAAACCAATAAAACCACAACACCAATCTTGAATAAAAGAGAAAGGTCGAGCAATAAAACCAGCCACTTCCTCTTATTCTTCACACTCTTGGTAATCACTGTTTCACAAGCTACTGCTTGTAGGTGCATTGCTGCCCTTTTACCAACTCTCAAAGCTGGCTGTCATAGATTCCCAGAGTCCTGCTTGGGTTGTTATTGCCAGCCTAGCCATTGCACAGCAGTACCTTAAATTGTATGCTTCAAAATTAACAATTAGACTTTTACAAAGATATAGGCCCACCAGGCATTAAAAAGGCAATTAGGAATGATAGCAAAACAAATCATTTTCATTAAAAAGCTCTTTTCATGTTCTCAGAATACTGCAAAATGTTTCAAAGCCAATTAATCACACTGAGATGTGGATTTGAGGCTTACAACAGTGCTAAGTATGTGAGGGTGAAGTATGTTGCATGTTCTTTTAACCTCTGTGTTAGCAGCTACTATACACAAAGCACTGGCCACTCAAGAAGGGATCAATAACACAGTAATGTGGATTCTTTATTTAAGGGTGGTTCTGCATGTGCACACAGGTCTTCACGGTACAGGTATTTACTTAAGACTGCCCCCACCCAGAAAACACTGCTGGCAAGATTACATAGCCACACCTCTTAAAGGTGTACACATAACATCCTCCCTTTCCCAAACAGAAACATATCCCCCTCAAATAGGTAAAAGTTAACGGTATACAATTCAACAACAATAATAGGAGATAAACATACATGGTAGAAAACAGTAGCAGAAACATGCAAGTACATCTGTCACAGAAATGTAAGGGTGGTTTGATCAATGGCCTGATTTAGAAACAGGATAACTGTTCTTGGAATCTGGAGGAGATATCTGTGGACTCGGCTGTATGGAAGTGGAATGCGTAGACTCTGCCTGGGACGTCCTTTTGATCTCATCCGATTTGAGATAGGGTCTTCGATGGACCCGAAAATTGAGTGTGACACAAAGTTGATCCTCTAATGTGGACCAGATTTTCACGGGATCCTTTTGCTCTTTCTCAGTAAGACCAGAAGTATTAAGGTGATGTAAACATTCCTTCACTGCCAATGGCAATGCATATTTTCACTGCCTTCTTCTGTGGATCTGCGACTTCTAAGTCGACGAAACATAGCTCGACTCTTTGCTTGAAGAGCTGAAATTCTAATAGCAAGGGAGATGCTTTCCATTTGATGGTGGGGAACTGTGCTGTCATTTTTTTAATGACTCACTGCCATTGCTCTTAAAAGAAATCTCCTGCTGTACAGGTGAGCAGAAGCAGCTGCCTGCAGTTCCATTTGTGAACAGGCATGGAGGGTATGATGCTGATGTTATGCAGGCAGACAGAAATACTGCAACAATAACTGGCTGCAATTCCACTTGGAGGATGTGGCGTTGTTGCCCGATGCATGCGCTTTTGTTAGGCTCTACCAACAAAGCAATCAGCCTGGAAAAGAACTCTGCAATGGCAGCTGCAGCTTTTTAAAAAATTTTGTCTGGGTCAATTGGGCTTTGGATGACACGATCTTGGACCAACTCACAGTGAACTTGGACAGCGTGATCCTGGACCAACCTGCACCTTCTTCTGGCCGCTGGTTCGGCAATTTTAAAATCAGGTACTCATTCTGCTGCTCGGGTGCTCCTTTTAAAGAAACTTTGCCTCTTCTATGTGTAGTTTCTGCTCTTGCTGTCGATGGCTTGTGTGGTCCCAAACTTCTGTGGCTCTTCTTGACGTCGGGCTGGTTCTTCTCCATGACCTTGCACTGAAGTAAAGCACCACGATCCAGATCTTCTGTTCCACTTTTGAACTTTAAATTTTTGAAATTCTGCATTGTGGTCCAGTCCTCCAAAGCACATCACTGCCACCATATCGTGTATTCTCTTAAACTCTTTGTTAGCCGCTACACAAAGCACTGCCTACTCAAGATGGGATCAATAGCGCAGTAACATGGATTCTTTATTTAAGGATGGTTCTGCATGTAAATACAGGCCTTCACTGTACAGGCACTTACTTAAGACTACCCCCGTCCAGAAGTAACATGGTTTGTTACAGCACAGCTTCTGTTGGTATGATAACATAGCCACACCTCTTAAAGGTGTAAACACAACAAAGTGAAGCATATGAATGTTAGGTATGAGTCCTGAATGAGAGAGATTGTTTGTCAGTGAGTGATGGGGGTGTGGTGAATTGAGCAGTCACTGCAGCGGTGCAGTTGGTAGGACATTTCATTTGAAGATGCATAGACTGACCTTAACCACTTGTGTGAGGCCACTAAACTTGTCGCAGCACTGTATCCACATCCATGGGGCTAGATGCCTGACATTAACCTCCACAACTATCTGTTCCCACTGTCTTCTCATCGTGTGTCTGGCAGGCCTCCTGTCCCTTGTAAGAATAAAGAATGTTTCTTCTCCTTTCCACCTCCTGCAGCAAGACCACCAGTGCAGTGTCTAAAAACCTGACTTTGTTCCATATTCAGCCATTCTTCAAACTTTCCCAGGTCAGGTTCAGTTGTAAAATGACTGCCAGCACCTGCTCCAGCCACAATGTGCCTTCTCTTTAAAAGGCACAGGGTAGCATTAATACATTGCAAGTTGCTAACCATATTGGGCCCCTGACTGAATGCCTTTGTAGATGGCAGTGCAACTTGCGCTGGCTGCACATAGAAATCATTATTATGATCCGGCAGCATGAAGTTGGCATGCTGCCTGCATTACACTGAAGGGGAGGTGGTGGGGTGGGGGGGGGGGGTGCGGGTTAACTGCGCATTGCAATCCCTGTACCAGTTTTCGGGATCTATCCAGTTTCCACAGTCTATTTTTTGGCAGCTGTCTTTGCTCTTTCATCATACTACATTTTATGTTTTCCCATGTAATATCTTATCTACACTGCTGGGTTTCTATACAATCAACATTTGTACTTCCACATAGTTGCACCAATTCGCTCAGGAAATGAACACTAGCTAAAAGATATTTGCTTAAGTGTGAATGCTGCCACCCATGAGCGTCTTGCAAGAAAAAAGTTTGAAAAATGTAATTTAGATACATATGAGAAATAAGGCATGAAATTTGTAAATGTTGATGTTCAGAGAGACTTGGGTATGCTCGTACAGGGAACACAGAAAGTTGGCATGTAGGTATAGCAAGCAATTAGGAAGGCAAATGGCATATTGGCCTTTCTTGCAAGAATAAAGAAGTCTTGCTACAATTGTACAGGGCTTTGTTGAGACCACACCTGGAATATGTGTATGGGGCTTTTTAAACCAGCAATCTCATTATTGATGCTTTATAAAGAGGGGATCTCAGTAGACTGGATGCCACACTATTCTTTCACCTCTGGGCTCTGGATTTGAATTCAACTCACACTAATTCAATAAAACTACTTCTGTGTTGCTGAAAATAGAGACATGTTGTCGAAGCTTTTTTATCTTACACTCATCACGACAATCCTCAAGAATACCGATGTAAGGGAGAACAACAACTTTATACTGTATGAGAAGAGAGTGCTGATTCGTTGGCAAGTGAACTCTGACTGGTAGAAGCATTGCCCTGGAGAATGCACTAGTTTGTGGTGACTGACAGTTAACTGCCAAGCTTTGTTTGAAATTTAAACCAGGCAGCTTGACTCTTATTGGTTAAGGCATTGTCCTGAAGAATGAATCAGCAAATGGCTGTCACTTATTTTGTTTAGCTGAAACAGGTGCAATGTTTGTACATGTTCTTTCTGTCTGCAAAGAACAGGGCCCTGCGTATTAATATATGTAGTTTCCAGCACATGCAAATGTGCCACACTGAGAGCCTTACTGACAATCTTAAATTGGTTGTCAGTGTAATTCTTAGCACAATGAGGATTATTTAGCAAATGTTGTCCAATCGCAGAATCACATCTAACGTTGGACACTGGGTTTCAAGTTTTGCAAGCATGGGCTGATTGGGTACGGCTTGTATCTTGCCCGTTGCGAACAGCAGAAGTTACTTCTCTTTGTTAGATGCTATTAGTAAGTTCTTCCGAGTTCAGTTTCAGAAATGCATGTCTTCCAGGCCGACCTCTGTTCCCTGTTTCAGTACAAAACCTAAATTAAACTCACCAGTGCTGTCTGGAACAACAAAATACAGAAGAATGATCTCTGTTGTCAAAGTCTTGATATCAGAATAGCAGAGGGTGCAAGATGATTTGTCGCAGATAAAACATGCTTAACATCTAACAGTAAGTTGAAACACAGTAGCAATAACAAGAGTCAAAATGATACTAAACCATGAAAGAATTTGAATAACCTCACAAACCCAGTGTATATTATACAATTAATCCAACAAACTTTGGCTGAATATTCCAGCAGCTCTAGACGAATTGGACATGGAGAAGGTCTAAGCTGAACAAGAATTAGAAACTAGGCAATAACTTCATACCTTGAGCTTTGAATATGTGTTAAATTTAATTGTGCATACAGAGTAGAAATATTTAAAAAGAAATGGTTCAATTCATCATTCAGCTTACTGTAGAAGGCCATCGAGTTGGAGAGCAGCGGAGGAGGGTAACAGTCAGCCCAGATGGGCCTAACTAAATGGGTAAATCAAGTAGGCTGTCTGGCCTCTTGTATTATGTACCTTCTGATATCTTCACATGGCTCTTCAGTCTGGTACTCTAGTGGCAATAATGATCCTCTAATTTCACATAAAGTTTGAATATGTTGATAACGTTCCATTTGCACACTTTTATTTGGTCCTGTGTCAATGCAGCAGCTTGACTGCAAATTTGAAGATATATTTTTAATGAGTTTGTTTAAAGGTTGCCAATTCCCATAAAACTAGTCTGTTTCATTTCATATGGGTTATGAAACAAGAGATTTTGGTCTGGACCTTGAACTTCTCAAACAAATCTGCCCATTTGTAAACAATAAAGAACAATGGCAATGGGAGCAAATTGAGCACGATTTATATTATTGGTTTTTTACTCTCTTGGAGCCAGCTGCAGTGTGCCTGATTTTCCTTTATTTACCTAAACTAAAAATAAATACTCTTCTCTGTACAAAGAGCAGGATAAGCCTATTGGATTAAACAGAAATGTTCTGGCGTCCTGTTCTTCTGCCATCAAGCGATTGAAATACAAAGGTAGAATGGCTCCTGTTGGATTGAGTTAATGAATGTCTAACAACTTCATATCCGACAGATTGAGGATGGTTTAATGCAGCATCTGGGGTGAGATGAACAGTGCTAAGTTTTTAAATCCATTTATATCTTCCAAAAGCTGTAATCTGCATGTTTGTAGCATTCCTGTTTATTTAAATATGTTGGTTGTTTATTTAAATAAATGGTTGTGCTCTCACTCCTTATTCAGGAGATAGTAGGTTCAAACCCTTCGCCAGGATTCAATCATATGATCTGAGCTGAAACTTCAATGCAAAAGGGAGGAAGTGCTGCATTGCTGGAAGTGCTGGGGGCTAAATTGAATAGCCCCCAAAAATGGGTGGGGAATAGCAAAGTGTGATTAACCCATAGCCATTCATTGTAATGCAGGCAGCGTGCCAACTTTGTGCTGCCTACTCATTTGAATGAGTGCTGCATGCAGACAATGCTTAATTGTATTGTTCATTAGCTGCATACATCAGCAGGGAGCAAAAAATTGTAACATCCTAGCACCACTTAAAGCTAGCCTGCACTGCTTATAGCTAACATGCACCTCTTAAAGGTGAGATGCATTCTGCTGGAGCAGGTGAATCTGACCTGGGAAGTAGTGAAGCATGGCACAACATGGGATAGAGCAGGCTCCATAAATTTTGTCTGCTGCACTGGGGGCCTTGGTGGAAAGCAGGAGAGATGTCTTTATTGCAGGGGGCCAGGAGGCCTCCAGGCACAAGCTCAAAAGACGCGGAGATTACAAGGTCAGGAGTCAAGTGTCAAGGTCCTAAATGCAGTGCCGCAAGAAGTTCAATGTCCTCACATGAGTGCAAGCCTCACACATCTCACAGCTTGCACAGTGACAGTTATTCAACCATGACAGTCACATCTCACAGCTTGCACACTGACAGTTATTCAACCATGAAAGTCACATCATGCAAACATATTACACATCATTCATTGACACACATCCTTCTATCTTACAGGAGAAGGTGGGGCGTGCCTGGGGGCAGCACGAACTAACCGGTGGGGGAGAGGTGCGCTTGCTATTCTAACTTGCCTGGAGGAGACAGTGCTGGCTATTATGGGAATGGCCGTTCTGAGGCCATGGACACTGGTGGGGCTGAATCTATTGAAGATAATAGTATCCTCATACCTAATCCTCCTCCTAACATCCCAACTCCCCAATCCCTAACTCTTCTTACTTCCAAGTTGCAGATGGTGTAAGATTACAAGAGGGCATAGGCTGAGAGGGGAGCCTCAAAATGGCAACACTGGTTTCAAATCAATGTTACACGCTGGTTGGCATCATCATCTGCCAGCTCTGCAGATGTTGGTGTGTACATGCTTGTCATGCAGGCCCCGACCTGCCAAGAATGAGGCATATTAATTTTGCCACATGGACATTAAATTTCAAATTGCTGCTGGAAAGAAGAGAAGGCCTGATACAAGGGATTGCCAAGTCCCTGGCTGGAAAGACATTTTTGCATATTAACAGATAGTATTTGTAGACAAAGGACCATTCCCTGACCCACCCAAAACACAAAGCCAGAAGTGGTTAGACCAGTTATGTGACTACCCTGCTGGCCAACTTGGGGAGTTTTAAATGATAGAGACAGTATTTGAACTGGCAGAAAGCTCTTTGCTCCTGGACTGAAGAAGACCTCCTGCCAGTCTGCCTGCTGCCAACTCTTTCTCATGGAACTCCAAAATCCCACTAAAGGCACATGAACCCCAAGAGAGGAAAGTCTCCTACAGCGAACAAAGTTTAAAGAAGAATAATGGGCCCCAACAGATCTACCTACAAGCAACGACTGTACAGTGAGCCTGAAGAACCATAACAACTCTTCAGATATTGTCTCAAACTTTTCCACTTTATTTTTCTTTTGTTCTTTCTGTCCCTATCTGCATGTGTGTATCGCGTATGCATGCTAGCGTGGGCGTTAACCGAATTAGAGTTTAAGTTTAAGTTTAATAAATTTCACTTTTCTTCTTTAAACATAAGAAAACCTGCGTGTTGTGCTGGTTTCCTTGCCTTATCATTGGAAAGCGATGAACAAGGATTCACCAACGAGGAGCTAAAGACACGGTGTATTTAAAATTAAACCCTGTTACAGTAAGACCAGGTGAAGGCTGAAAAGGAATCCTAGACCTCTTTCTCACCTGGTCGTAACAGTGCTCAATCCTTTATCAAGATGGCATCTTGTCCACCACCTGTGAGTAATAGGGTGGCTATTGTTGGATGCCAAGAATACTGGACACCAGAACTGGCAGACCAGGAGCGCTACAGTGCGGAGGAAAGACATCACCGCACATGCAGATGACAGCATTACAGGCCTCCCATTCACAAGCCTACAACTTAAAAATGCACCAGAACCACCTGTGTTTGTGAGTATAATGGATTAATTTCAAGTGAAAAACAATGATGAGAATAGCAAACTGAATCACAGTGTATTCCTGGCTAGTCATTGTCTTTTAGACTCCTGTATTTTGCGAAATTGCAAAATTACTTTAGGTACATGTCTCTTTAAATGATTCTTCCATTCTAACCCTAGTATACCAGACATAAAGGCATCCACGACCAGACAGTGGACAGACTGGCTAAAAACTGGACTATCCAGTATAAAACCGGACAAATGGCCACCCTAGTGAGTATTCTCATTTTCAATAACTGAAAATGACTTTAAAACAGTATGCAAAACTATTTTCTTGTTATATTGGTATGCAGTAGTCAGTTTTTTAGTAAATTTAAAAACTTTTCAGAAGTTTTAAAAATGTGTCTATGAGTGTCCTTGTGCCCAAAAGAACCAGCTTAAATTTAAGAGCCTCCTTGAAGGCCCTCAAATGGGCACAATTAGTGGAACCTTGCAATGGTGATTAATTAGCCCCAGGGCACGGTCAGTTTTTTGGGCGGGATCAACTTCTAGCACAATGACTTTTAAACTAGTGCACAATTTGCAAAACTCAATTTGCATTGCACGTTTTATTTGGTTGAAATTTCTCAATATTTTGCACTGATTTTGCTGATTTCAGGCAAATTATGCTGGAAATAAGGAGGAGGAGGAGAACTTGGAGGTGATGGTGTTTTCATGTGCCTTGTCCATCTAGGTGGTAGAGGTTGTGGGTATGGGAGTTTCTGTTGAAGAAGTTATTGTAGTGCATCTTGTAGATAGTACATACTGCAGCCACAGTGCAGGGAGTGAATGTTTAAGGTGGTAGAAAGGGAGTCAATCAAGTGGCTGTTTTGTCCTAGATGGTAGTGAGCTTCTTTGTTGTGGAAATGTTAATGTCACTTATCAGCCCAAGCCTGAATGTTGTTTAGGTCTTGCTGCATGCGGGCACGGTCTGCTTCATTATATGAGGAATTGTGAATGGAACTAAACACTGTACATTCATCAGTGAACATTCCCACTTCTGACCTTATCATGCATGGAAGATCATTGATGAAACATCTGAAGATGGTTGGTTCTAGGACATTACCCTGACGACCCCTGCAGTGTCCTGCAATATGAAGTAATAAATTTTGTGATAGGAAGTAAACTGAAAATAGTAAGATTCATAACAGAGTGAACCAGGAGTTGAGAGGTTGACATGCAGATAAGATGCTTAGATCTTCAAAGGTTACAGTGTAGGTAAAAAAATACCATTATGAGCTAATAGGATTCTAAGTTATATGCATAGGTGCATTGAATATAAGAGTGAAGAAGTCATGGTAATTGTGTGCAAGATATTGGTTAGGCTCCAGTTGAAGTTGACATGTAGCTCTGGCACCCCATTATAGAACGGATTTTAGAGTTATGGGAAGGTCATAACAAAGTTTCACTGGAATTATACCAAGAGTGCAAGGTTACAGTTACAAATAAACAGAAAGGGCAAGAGGATTAAGTGGATGTTTTCATAATTAGGACATGTTTTGAGAGATTAATAGTGAACGATTGTTTCCACTGGTTGGTGAATGAGTAGCATGAGGATATCACTGCAAGACTAAAGTAGTTAGAAGCATTCTTTTCCCAGAGGGCTATTTGGATATAGAATGCTTCGCTGTAGAGACAGAGATTATAACATTGTCTAAAATGGAACTAAAGAGGTATTTGGAAAAGAAGAATTTATAAATAAAAATATGGGGACAGCATGGGGAAATTCACCTTGAGTAACTAGCTTCACATTTTTTTTGTTATTCTTTCATGGGATGTGGGTGTTGCTGGCAAGACCAGCCAGCATTTGTTTCCCATCCCTAATTGCCCTTGACAATTGATTGGCTTGCTTGGCCATTTCAGAGGGCAGTTAAATGTTAAACATATTGATGTGGGTCTGGAGTTACATGCAGGCCAGCAGATTTCCTTCCTTAAAGGACATTAGTGAACCAGATGGGTTTTCATAACAATCAATGATAGTTTCATGACACTATTACTAACACTAGCTTTCAGCTCCAGGTGTTTATGAATTAATTGAATTTAAATTCCACCAGCTGCCATGATGGAATTTGAATCGTTGTCCTCTTTTGATTACTAGTTCAGTGGCATTATCACAACCAACTGTCTTCTTATGAAGAGCTAGGACCAACACAAGAATGTGGTGCATTTCAAACTGCAGATACCTAGATCTTCATAGCCTCTGGCTTCATTCAGCTAGGATTTGAGAGCTAAGGCTTAAAAAGATTTTTTAAAAATGTCATTTTTGCTAATCAACTAGAGAGCAAAATTTGAGATCATCATCATCTAAAGAACAATGCAAAGTTAGGTATTCATTGTGCAGAGAGTTGTTAGGGAATGGATGTTCCATCTGTTGTAGACAGGTAGAAAGGGATATGGGTGGTTGCCACTGTTCGCCTCCCAACTGACTGTCTTTTGTTAAAAATGGTGTTAGTCCTTGAATTTCTTTTTTAAGGGTCAAATAAACAGACAAATGATAGTTATTTTTTTCTAACCTATTTATTTTAACACAATTACTGAAATGATCACAACTTCACCCCACACACATTTACTCACACACACAAACACAAGAATAGATAAAGAGAAAGGGGTAGGATTTTGTTTAAAGTCCAAAGTGAGGTAAGTGTTTGTGGTTTCCAGTAAACCTGTTGAATGGTCTTAGGTGGAAAGTCTCTTTTAAAGGTGCAGGCCTGGGTGTTTGTAATCTTGATCTTGTTGAGGTGTTGTAGAATTTTAGTGGTTTCAACTTCAGACTGGAGGTGGTGGTCACTTTAAGTTCTCTGCTGTAGCAAGTTGAAGTGTGGAATTAGCAGCAGGGCTTCTTCCTTGTTTTGCTGGATCTCTTGCAAAGCCTCTGACTGGACTTCTTTCTGAAGGTGTTGGCTTGATCCCCCCTCTAAAAAGGGTTACCTTTTTAAGGTAAAAAGCCATCACAGAGTTTCCGTTAGGAGCCACATGACTCCCTCCCCTGGTGTGATCACACAATGGACCAGGATGTGGCGACCATGGCTATCAATTGATGTCTGAATGGAGACCATTTGTTAACACGGTGCTATTTCACACCTATTCAGTTTTGGTTTGGGCTGTGAGTCCGTCTATCTCCAGAATCCTTTATTAGTTCATTCATGGTGATAAGAGTAATTAATATGTAATAGTGCTCCTTTCAATTTCTAACGGGTTCTCCCCAGAGCTATTTCAAACAAGGTTAATGAGTTCCATTTTTTCTGACAGGTTTAGTGATTTTCAGTACAGGAGGGGTCATGTGACCGCTACTGCATTTTGACTGTGGTACGTGTGCCCGTGTTCTTGTGGTTTTGTTTTAACAGTTGATTTTTTAAATTCATAATTCTTCCACTTCATAGTTTATTTCATCATGGCTCCTTCTGTGCATGACACACCAGAACAACTGTAAATGCAAAACTTGTAATGTTTTTAAAGAAAGATGGGCAAATTTATTCAGAGATACAGCACTGAAACAGGCCCTTCGGCCCACCGAGTCTGTGCTGACCATCAACCACCCATTTATACTATTCCTACATTAATCCCATATTCCTACCACATTCCCACCTTCCCTCAATTCCCCTACCACCTACCTATACTAGGAGCAATTCACAATGGGCAATTTACCTATCAACCTGCAAGTCTTTGGCTGTGAGAGGAAACCAGAGCACCTGGCGGAAACCCATGTGGTCACAGGGAGAACCTGCAAACTCTGCACAGGCAGTACCCAGAATCAAACCCGGGTCGCTGGAGCTGTGAGGCTGCGGTGCTAACCACTGCGCCGCTAACCACTGCGCCACTGTGTAATTGACAAAGAAACAAAATGTAACAGGATGCATGGAAAACACAGGGGACTGCGTCTAATTGGATAGCTCTGAAAAAGAAATGTGATGGACCAAAATAACCTCACTCTGTGCTTTAAAGCATTTCTTGATTATATGACTGAAGAAGTCCACATTGCAGATTCTCCACTTCGTCAATCCATTGGTTCCTAAACCAGGCATCGAAAGCAGTCTCAGATGAAGAATTTTCCATTTCCATCTTTCTGCAGTCAGGATTATGGAATAGTCCAAGCTGCTGGCCCCTCCATATGCATACCACCCAATGTCTTTCAGCTGGCCATACAGTAAAATCTTCCATCTGTTAACCTCACATCTGGGCTGCCAGTATGGTCCATACCACAAATCTCTATATCTCTAAATCTGCAATTTCCTCTAGCCATTGAGATCCAATCAGCAGATCATCATGGTCCTGTGCATTCGCATCTGAATGCTCAGAAAGGAAGTGCATTTAAAATATAGGGGTAGAAAATGGTATGAGCATAAAACAGATACAACACATACAAGTTTAGCAAGGAGACAGTCTGTGCCCAATCTGCAAAGATGTTTGTTCCACTACTAAATATGTTGGACCCATTTTATTAGGCATCCCACCTGGCATTAGGTCCCTTGAAAATGATAATGAGTGGCCTTGCTCTGGAATCCTCAGCAGCCTCTCCAACCACAAACTAAAAGTAAGTTATAATTTTAAATTAAAAATTATTTTCTGTGGAACAGGAGTGATTTCCGCCCCCACCCCCCAACTATTGCTCATCCCAACCCTCCATTTGGAACCTACCTGAGGGCCACTCTAAGTCATTTAGTGAGAGAATGAGTAAAGGTAACAATGAGAGAAAGAATAGGAAGATACTTACTCCAAAACTACCCCTAGTGACCGAGGGAAAATATTCCAAAGGTCATCAATGCGTCAACTGCTTCAACTATGGTGATCTACAACCTGTGAGCAATCACTTATAGAGATTGTGAGCAGCCTTTTACATTTGGCACACACAACACATCTGGATTTTTTAAATCGGCAGAGCATCCAGGCAGCCCTGTCGACTGTGCAAGTCCTTCCTTGTGTGAATACAATCCAATGCTGCATACATGCAGGTCTTGGTAGCAGTGTGGGTTTGGAGCACACCAATATTTAGATACCACATTGCAAGCCACTTATGTGGTGTCCAAATATTGTGCCATCAAGAGACTTTTATGTGATCGAAAAGCACAAAATCTTCTTGGATGATTTGCAGGATTTCTCACTTAGGGTTCAGCAATTCACAGTATGGGTTTGTGCCATGTGTACTATACCTCAATATTAATAAAGTGTGCATACTTGCATTGGTACTTGTCCTGATTTCATTAAACCTTTTAGAGCCATATCCGATGAACCTATGAAATTCCATGTATGTGCTTAGCTACCTCCATTCTTCCAGCTTGCATCTCTACTTTTGCTGGAGCATAGTCTTCTGCTCCAGAGCGCCTTCTTTCTTTGCTGAACCTTTTGCATTAGCTCCTGCAATCTGTCTTCCATAAAATGGGCAATTACTCTACATTGGCCTTTGGCCCAATTGCAGCTTTGATTAAATTGTATCTATTAAATTAGAAAAGAGCACTTCTCTTTAAGGGCAAGCATGAGTCTTAAAAATCTGTTGCCTTAATGTATATCCAATTATATCTAATTGTGTTTCCAGACGAGGTCCCTGTGCCTATTTTCCAGGCTCTGGGAGCCTATTGCTGATGGCCCTCCTGCCTTGGGCGCAATGGCGTTCGAAGGATGAATGAGAACGGGCAGACACTGCTTGAGTTGTGTACCTATCATAACCTCTGCATCACCAACTCGTTCTTTCACACTAAACCCTGTCACCAGGTTTCATGGAGGCACCCAAGATCGCGTCGTTGGCACCAGCTAGACCTCATCGTCACAAGGCGAGCCTCCTTAAACAGTGTTCAAATCACACGCAGCTTCCACAGTGCGGATTGCGACACCGGCCACTCCCTGGTCTGCAGCAAAGTTAGACGCAGACCAAAGACGTTGCATCATTCCAAGCAGAAGGGCCACCTGCGCATCAACACGAGCAGAATTTAGCATCCACAGCTGTTACAAAAATTTCTTAATTCACTTGTAACAGCCCTTCAAAACACTCCCACTGGGGATGCTGAGACCAAGTGGGCCCACATCAGAGACGCCATCTATGAATCAGCTTTGACCACCTACGGCAAACATGAGAAGAGAAATGCAGACTGGTTTCAATCTCATAATGAAGAGCTGGAACCTGTCATAGCCGCTAAGCGCATTGCACTGTTGAACTACAAGAAAGCCCCCAGCGAGTTAACATCCGTAGCACTTAAAGCAGCCAGAAGCACTGCACAAAGAACAGCCAGGCGCTGCGCAAATGACTACTGGCAACATCTATGCAGTCATATTCAGCTGGCCTCAGACACCGGAAACATCAGAGGAATGTATGATGGCATTAAGAGAGCTTTTGGGCCAACCATCAAGAAGATCGCCCCCCCCTCAAATCTAAATAAGGGGACATAATCACTGACCAACACAAACAAATGGACCGCTGGGTTGAGCACTACCTAGAACCAGGGAGAATGTTGTCACTGAGACTGCCCTCAATGCAGCCCAGCCTCTACCAGTCATGGATGAGCTGGTCATACAGCCAACAAAATCGGAACTCAGTGATGCCACTGATTCTCTAACCAGCGGAAAAGCCCCTGGGAAGGACAGCATTACCCCTGAAATAATCAAGAGTGCCAAGCCTGCTATACTCTCAGCACTACATGAACTGCTATCCCTGTGCTGGGACGAGGGAGCAGTACCTCAGGATATGCGCGATGCCAATATCATCATCCTCTATAAAAACAAAGGTGACCGAGGTGACTGCAACAACTACCGTGGAATCTCCCTGCTCAGCATAGTGGGGAAAGTCTTTGCTCAAGTCGCTCTAAACAGGCTCCAGAAGCTGGCCGAGCGCGTGTACCCTGAGGCACAGTGTGGCTTTCGTGCAGAGAGATCGACCGTTGACATGATGTTCTCCCTTTGTCAGGTACAGGAGAAATGCCGCGAACAACAGATGCCCCTCTACATTGCTTTCATTGATCTCACCAAAGCCTTTGACCTCGTCAGCAGACGTGGTCTCTTCAGACTACTAGAAAAGATTGGATGTCCACCAAAGCTACTAAGTATCATCACCTCATTCCATGACAATATGAAAGGCACAATTCAACATGGCGGCACCTCATCAGACCCCTTTCCTATCCTGAGTTGCGTGAAACAAGGCTGTGTTCTCGCACCCACACTTTTTGGTATTTTCTTCTCCCTGCTGCTTTCACATGCGTTCGAGTCTTCTGAAGAAGGAATTTTCCTCCACACAAGATCAGGGGGCAGTCTAACTTGCCAGTCTAAAGTGTGGCGAGTCGAAGAGACTTAGCAGTTGGCAGGAAAAAAGACAAAAGCGCAAGGGGAGAGCCAACTGTGTAACAGCCTCGACAAACAAATATTTCTGCAGCACCTGTGGAAGAGCCTGTCACTCTAGAATTGGCCTTTATAGCCACTCCAGGCGCTGCTCCGCACACCACTGACCACCTCCAGGCGTTTACCCATTGTCTCTCGAGATAAGGAGGCCAAAGAAGAAGAAGGGAGCCTACTGCAATTGGTGGGAGAAGTACAATTTTCAGCAAGGCTAGCCCTCTTAGCTGATGGTGGGTAAGTACCTATGGCTGGGCACTGCCATATTGCCATTTCAGAGTAATTGTGTACAACCCAAAACTTTGATCAAGGCAACACAGTCAGAGCTTTGTATGAAAGGCATGGATCCTAGTCTGAAAAGGATGGTGGTACACCTCTCAACCAATTACTGTGCATAGCTACCTGGAGTGAAAGGTTTTGAAGGCCTTTTGTGCTTTATGAATTTCAAAAAGTAGATCAGGCTTATGACACCCCCTTGAAATCTTATCTTCAGTGAACACCACAACTGGAATTATTCAAAATTTAGGAAACAGATCAAATTGTAAAGTATAATGGTTTTGCAAAGTCAAATTTAGATTCACTAAGTAGAGGACTAAAATAGAATATTAAGACCTCCTTGATTCATAGCGCAAACATTGTAAAGTTTTGTTTGCTTTCTCACGTATCTAATTCATCTCAATTATACAGCTGCAGCCATTCAAACAGTTGACTTATTTTAGACTGTTTACATATAGAGCAGGGACTGATATATTACAGAAACAACTTTGATATGAGGCCATGCACCTTTTGGCATTTGCCAGATACTGGCTGTTGCTTTTCATTTGTTGAAACGTTATGTGGAACTATCTGAGTGCTACCCATATGGTGAAATCTCTGCAGGCTAACAGGAAATCATCTCAATCTCATTCAGTGTATTTCCTCTTTTATCTAATCATATTTGTGTTAGTTAACAGCCTGTAATGAGTTGATGGAGTCTGCTGTCTGCTCTCATTAAATAATAATTATTTCATTTTAGTCCAAATTGCCCAATGTGAATCTGTTTTTCTAAATTGGTAATATTCCTTCTTTTAATTGATCTATGTGTACTAAAGTGAAGAATAATGGACTTTTTGGGGAAACTACAATAGGATCAAATGATTCTTAAGCCACTGAAGCAGAAGGTGAGTGTTGTGGAACCATTGTTTGGACCTTGTATAAAGTGAACTTTTTGCTTCATTTAAGAGACATGGTCAAAGCCTGTTCCATAAATATCAAAGTTGAAAAGCATGGGAGACATGAGCCAAGTGGTGCTCAATGTGCGAACTTTCCTCCAACAATATGCCAATTTCCCATTATAAATTCAGTGGGAAAAAGTAAACATCAGGGTTGGGAGCCATTCTGCCAGCTTTGTGGTGGTGGTGGGGGGAGGGGGGGTGGTGATGTGGTGGTGGGGGGATGGGAGGGTGATGTGGTGGTGGGGGGATGGGAGGGTGATGTGGGAGCAGTGGGGGGTGCGGCTGGGGGAGTGGGGGTGGGGTGTGGAGGTTTGTGGAGGTGAGTGAGGATAGTGGGGTGGGTGGAGGGAGGGAGGGCGTGGGGAGTGTGTTGGGGTGGGTGGACAGGTAGGGGCGGGGGGTGTTGGGTGGGTGTGGGGTGGGTGGATGGAGGGAGGGAGGGCGTGGGGAGTGTGTTGGGGTGGGGTGGACAGGTAGGGGCGGGGGGTGTTGGGTGGGTGTGGGGTGGGTGGACGGAGGGAGGGAGGGCGTGGGGAGTGTGGTGGGGTGGGTGGACAGGTAGGGGCGGGGGGTGTTGGATGGGTGTGGGGTGGGTGGATGGAGGGAGGGAGGGCGTGGGGAGTGTGGTGGGGTGGATGGACAGGTTGGGGCGGGGGGTGTTGGGTGATTGGGGGGTGGTGGGTGTTGGTGGTGGCGGGGGTGGTACGGTGGTGGGGGTTGGTGATGGGGTGTGGGTGGGAGTATGATGCGGGGTGTGGGGTGGTTGGGGGTTGTGTGGGTGTTGATGGTGGCAGGGAGGTGGTATGGGGGATGTGTGGGTGGGGAAGTGGGGGGTGGTTGAGAGGGTGGGGGTGTTGGTGGTGGTGGGGTGGTACAAAGATGGTGGGGGGGACATACTATCATGTTGCTGAATTCTAAAACACAGAAAGAGGCGATTCAGTTTCTTGCTTTTTTTTATTTTTTCATATATTTATTCTCTTCCCATTTTAAAGGCTATAATGGATTATTTGTCCATCAATGTTCCTGGTAGGGCTTTCATCTTCAAATATGGATTGCCATGTTCAAATATGTTAATGAAGGGAAAATGCCAAATAATGTATTTCCTGTCATTAACTGCACAACAACACTGGATATTGGGAACACCGATGCTATCAGTTGAAGAATAGGATTTAAAATTTATATTTCAATGATTAAGTCTTCCCTTATCTCTCTTTCCCCTGCACCAAAGGGAATGTACTCAATTGACTAATAATTCAAATTTTTTCTGCTTATGGTTAACCAGGTATCATGATAGTTTTTGTCAAGATCTGACTGCGGTGAACTGTAGCCGGGGTGATTGAGCAAATTATGTATAATACTCTTGTCAGACTCTTACTGAAGAACTCAATGGGTAAATATTATGTTCAATCGTTTATTGTACAGTGTCAAGTTGTGGGTAATTGGTAATGGGGAAATGGCGATGGGTTATTTAGCAGATGTGTGTTCCATAAATGATAGTTCATTAAATACAGAGGAATATTTTGCTTACATTTGGATAGACTAAGGAATTCCTTTCAGAACAAAAATGTGCAACACCAGGCTCATGGGCCAAGTTTGCTGTGGGCCATTAACAATATATTGTAGTTACTAACAAGTGCAGCACTCATAACACTTTAGGACTAAACAAGTTGAATTTTTTGATGAAGTCACAGAGAAGGTTGATGAAGGGAATATGGTGGATGTTATTTGAATTTTAAGAAAGTGTTTGATGAGGTACCACATAAAAGGTTGGTTAACAAAATTGAGGCTCATGGAATAAGAGGGTCAGTGTCAGCTTGGATAAGAAAACTGGCTTAAGGACAGCAAACGGCGAATCGTGGCAAATGGTTGCTTTTCAGACGAGAGGATGGTATACAGTGGTGTCCCCCAAGGGTCAGTGCTAGGACCACTGCTTTTTTTGCTATATATAAATGACTTGGATCTTGGAATACAGAGTAGAATCTCAAAATTTGCTGATGACACCAAACATGGAGGTGTGCCAACAGGGAGGATGATATGAACCGCCTGCAACAGGACATAGATGGGCTATCGGAATGGGCAGACAGGTAGCAGATGGAATTTAATACTGACAAGCGTGAGGTGATGCATTTTGGCAGAAGGAATATGGAGAGGCAATATGTACTTAATGGCACAGTTCTAAAGAGTGCGCAGGAACGGAGGGACCTGTGGGTGCATGTGCATTGATCTTTGAAGGTGGAGGGACATATTGAGAGAGTGATTAGTAAAGCATATGGGATCTTGGGCTTCATTGAGTACAAAAGCACGGAAGTTATGCTGAACCTTTATAAAGCTCCGGTTAGGCCCCAACTGGAGTATTGCATCCAGTTCTGTTCAACACATTTTAGGAGGGATGTGTGGGTCCTGGAGAGATGATTTACCAGAATGATTCCATGGATGGGGGATTTTAGTTACAAGGTTAGGCTGGAAAAGCTGGGGTTGTTCTCCTTAGAACAAAGGAGATTGAGGGGAGATTTAATAGAAATGTACAAGATTATGACAGAGAAAAGCTGTTCCCATTAACTAATGGTACAAAGATTATGGATCACAGATGGAAGGTTTTGAACAAGAGATGCAGGGGCGATATGAGGAACATAGAAACATAGGGAAATAGGAACAGGAGTAGGCCATTTGGCCTCTCAAAACTGCTAGATCATGGCTGATCTTCTATCTCAACACCATTTCCCACACTGTCCCCATTATCCATGATATCTTTAATATCTAGAAATCAATTGATCTATGTCTTGTATATACGCAATGAATGAGCCTCCACAGCCCTCTGGGGGGTAGAGAATTCCAAAGATTCACCACCCTCTGAGTGAAGAAAGATCTCCTTATCTCAGTCCTAAATGGCCTACCTCTTATTCAGAGACTGTATCCCCTGGTTCTAGACACCACATCCCCCCCCACTCCCCACCAGCCAGGAGAAACATCCTTCCTGCATCTATCCTGTGGAGCCCTATAAAGAATTTTCTATGCTTCAATGAGATCACCTCTCATTCTTCTAAACTCTAGAGAATACAAACCCAGCCTCCTCAATCTCTCCTCATGGGACAATCCCACCATTGCATGGTGAACCTCGTTGCACTCTCTCTATGACAAGTATATCCATCCTTGGGTAAGGGCACCAAAACTGTACACGATACTCCAGGTGTGGTCTCACCAAGGCTCTATAAAATTGCAGCAAGGTTTATTTACTGCTGTACTCAAATCCTCTTGCAATAACGGCCAACATACCAGTTACTTTCCTAATTGCTTGCTGCATCTACATGTTAGCTTTCAGTGACGTATGAACAAGGACACCCAGGTCGTTTTGGATGTCAACACTTCCCAATCTCTCACCATTTAAGAAATACTCTGCATTTCTATTTTTTTACCAAAGTGGATAACTTCACATTTTTCCACATTATATTTTCATCAGCCATGCTCTTGCCCACTCACTTAGCCAGTCTAAATCCCCTTGAAGCCTCTTTGCATCCTCCTCACAACTCACATTCCCACCTAGTTTTGTGTAATCAGAAAACTTGTAAATATTACATTTGGTCCTCACATCCAAATCATTGATACAGATTGAGAATAGCTGGGGCCCAAGCACTGATCCTTGCGGTACCCCACTCGTTACAACCTGCCAAGCTGAGAATGACCCGTTCTTCTTTTTTCATTCATGGGATGTGGGCGTCACTGGCCAGGCCAGCATTTATTGCCCATCCCTAATTGCCCTTGAGAAGGTGGTGGTGAGCTGCCTTCTTGAACCGCTGCAGTCCATTTGGGGTAGGTATACCCACAGTGCTGTTAGAAAGGGAGTTCCAGGATTTTGACCCAGCGACAGTGAAGGAACGGCGATATAGTTCCAAGTCAGGATGGTGTGTGACTTGGAGGGGAACTTGCAGGTGGTGGTGTTCCCATGTATTTGCTGCCCTTGTCCTTCTAGTTGGTAGAGGTCGCGGGTTTGGAAGGTGCTGTCTAAGGAACCTTGATGCATAGCTGCAGTGCATCCTCTAGCCTTATCTGCTGGCACACTCTTAGGTTTGTATACTCTGTCCCTTCCTGCCACATGATTATCATTGTCCTTATCACTGCCTTGCTGTCTTGCCGTCTCCTTTCTCTTTAAATTATCACATCTTCCTTCATGATCCCTCACCTCCACTTTTTAGTTTAAAGCCCTCTCTACTGCCCAAGTATTACGACTCGCCAGAACCCTGGTCCCAGCACGGTTCAGGTGAAAACTGTCTCAAAGGTACAGTTCCCACTTTCCTCAGTACTGGTTCCAGTGCTCCATGAATCGAAACCCATTTCTCCCATACCAATTTTTCAGCCATGCATTTAACTCTTTAATCTTATTTACCCTACACTAATTTGCTCATGGCTCGGGTAATAACCCAGAAATTATTACCTTTGAGGTTCTGCTTTTTAATTTAGCCCCTTCTTTTGGGCCTCCTTATCTCGAGAGACAATGGATATGCGCCTGGAGGTGGTCAGTGGTTTGTGAAGCAGCGCCTGGAGTGGCTATAAAGGCCAATTCTGGAGTGACAGGCTTTTCCACAGGTGCTGCAGAGAAATTTGTTTGTTGGGGCTGTTGCACAGTTGGCTCTCCCCTTGCGCCTCTGTCTTTTTTCCTGCCAACTACTAAGTCTCTTCGACTCGCCACAATTTAGCCCTGTCTTTATGGCTGCCCGCCAGCTCTGGCGAATGCAGCCCCTAGCTGCTCATATTCCCTGCACAGAACCTCTTTCCTACTACTGTCTATGTTGTTGGTACCCATGTGGACTATGAATACTGGATCCTCCGCCTTCCACTGCAAGTTTCTCTCTAGCCCCAAGCAGATCTCCCAAACCCTGGCACCGGGCAGACAACACAGCTTTCTGGATTCTCACTCTTGACCACAGAGAACTGTGTCTATCCCCCTGACTATAATATCTCCTACTATCACTACATTCCTATTTACTTAAATAAGGGTTCTAGAGTACATTACCATTGATTGTTGGTTTCAAATGCACAACCACTACATCAAATCCTGTCATTGATTTGCATACTTGTCTGGGGATTGCACATAATGGGGGGAATTTTAATGTGAGTGAGGCGAGCACATGGGTTTGGGTGTAGGGGTGTTGGGGGGGGGGGGGGTGTGGATGAAAACCAGGAAAAATGCAAGCGTGATGGGAGCTAGCTCCAACCTGCCGATTTCAGTATTTAACTCCAGTGTGTTACACTACATGTGTGCAACTCTCTTGGGAGAGGCAGTTTGTCCATTTCAATATGATAATTGCTCAATGAGCGTGCCATGAATGTGGGTTTTGCAGTTTAACTTTGGCTCCACGGGTTTCCTGAGCTTCTAGGAACTCGCCAGTGAAAGCCAGGCAGGAAGACAGCAACAGCTGAGGGGGCTCAAGCCATGCCAGGGAAAAATGCAAACTCAGTACTCACAGAAGCTTTGTGTGAAAGGGTTTGTTCACAGTACTTATGATGACAGGTTACTTTATACACTTTGGAGGTGCCATTACATACATATAGATGAAGTCTCATCTATACTTTGGAGGTTTGGAGGGCTGATCTGCACTTTGGAGCTCAAATCTATCAGATCAGCATGGGTGCTACTTATGTTGTGTGACTTTGGACTCCAAATGAGTACCACGGTGACGAGCGGGTCCTGCAGCAGCGGCGGCAGCATCAGGACCTGCACCAGCAGCAGCCTTGCTTCTCACAGATCTGTAGCTCCACAGGAGAACGGGGATCAGCAGAGAGATGCAGCTCCTAGGAGGCCATACCTGGTAGGCAGGATGCACAGACAGAGGATAAGCCTCTTCAACATGTTGGAACACCAGTATCTAACACCAGTATATCAGGGTCCCACGTGAGGCGGTGGCAGACATTTGCAGCCTGTTGTAATGTGACTGGCCACCATTAATTATGTAGTCGTGAATATAGGAGATATGATCACTAAGTTTGCAGATGACACGAAAATTGGTGGTGTCGTAAATAGTGAGGAGGAAAGCCTTAGATTACAGGACGATATAGATGGGCTGGTAAGATGGGCAGAGCAGTGGAAAATGGAATTTAATCCTGAGAAGTGTGAGGAGGACTAACAAGGCAAGGGAATATACAATAGATAGTAGGACCCTAGGAAGTACAGAGGGTCAGAGGGATCTTGGTATACTTGTTCGTAGATCAATGAAGGCAACAGCATAGGTAGATAAGGTGGTTAGGAAGGCATATGGGACACTTGCCTTTATTAGCCGAGGCATAGAATATGAGAGCAGGGGGGTTATGATGGAGCTGTATAAAACACAAGTTAGGCCACAGCTGGAGTACTGTGTACAGTTCTGGTCGCCACACTATAGGAAGGGTGTGATTGCACTGGCGAAGGTGGAGAGAAGATTCACCAGGATGTTGCCTGGGCAGGAGCATTTCAGCTATGAAGAGAGACTGGATAGGCTAGAGCTGTTTTCCTTAGAGCAAAAAAGGCTGAGGGGGACCTGATTGAGATGTACAAAATTATGAGGGGCATAGATAGGGTAGATGGGAAGAAACTTTTTCCTTTAGCGGAGGTGTCAATAACCAGGGGGCATGAATTTAAGGTAAGGCGAAGGAGGCTTAGAAGGGATTTGAGGAAAGGTTTTTTTCACCCAGAGGGTGGCTGAAATCTGGAACACACTGCCTGAAGAGGTGGTAGAGGCAGGAACCCTCATAACATTTAAGAAGTGTTTAGATGAGCACTTGAAATGCCATAGCGTACAAGGCTACGGGCCAAGTGCAGGAATATGGGATTAGAATAGTTGGGTGCTTGATGGCCGCTACGGACATGATGGGCCGATCGGCCTGTTTCTGTGCTGTTTAACTCTATGACTCTATGACCACAGTTTAGAAAAGATGTGAGGGTCATTGAAAGGGCGCAGAGGAGATTTACCAGAATGGTTCCAGGAATGAGGGAACTTAGCTACAAAGTTAGGTTTGAGAAGCTGGCATTGCTCTCCTTGGAGCAAAGGAGGTTGAGGGGAGATCTGGGAGAGGTGTGCAAAAGTATGACAGGTTTAGCTAAATATATACAAAGAAAAGCTGTTCCCATCAGCTGATTGTACAAGGACTAGGATTTAAGATGTCAGACAAGCGATACAGTGGGGGTTTGAGAAAGAACCTTTTATGCAGCAAGTGGTATTGACCTGAAACTCACTGTCTACAAGGGTGGTGGAAGGGGAGACGATCAATGATTTCAAAAGGAAATTGGATGTGCATGAGGGAAATAAACTTGCGGAGCTATAAAGATAGACGAAGTTGCTATGGGTACCCGCATGGGTCTATGCCTGCCTTTTTGTGGGATATGTGGAACATTCCTACTCAGTCCCCACCCCCTCCCCCTCCTCACCTCTTCCTGTGTCTTCCTGCTCTTATTCTGAACTAGAAAATTTCAATGACTTTATTTCCAATTTCCACCCTTCTCTCACCTTCACATGGTTTATCTCTGACTTTTCCCTTCTCTTCCTCTGTTTCCATTTCTGGGGATAGGCTATCAACCAATATTCACTGTATGCCCACAGACTCCCGTAGCTGCCTAGATTACACTTCCTCACTCCCGCTTCTTGCAAGGACTCAATTCCATCCTCCCAGTTTCTCCGTCTGTTCGGATGATGCAACCTTCCATGCTAGTGCTTCTGATATATTTTCCTTTTTCCTCAACCGAGGATTCCCCTCCACCGGGTTGACAGGGCCCTCAATCGTGTCAATCTACTTCACGCATTACTGCTATTTCAGCTCTTATCCCTTCCCCTCCATCCCAGAACCATGATAGAGGACCCCTTCTCCTCATCTTCCACCCCTCCAGCCTCCGTATTCAACAAATCATCCTCTGCCATTTCTGTCACCTCCAGCGTGATGCAACCACCAAACATATTTTCCCCTGCCTTCCAATGCCAAAGGGATGATTCCCTCTGTGACACCCTGGTCCATTCCTCAGTTACCACCAGCACCTCCTCCCTTTTCTATGGCATCTTTCCATGCAAGCAAAGTAAATGCAGCAGCTGCCCATCTTACCTCCGCTTTTCTCACTGTCCAGGGCCCTAAACACTCCTTCCATGTGAAACAATGATTTACATGTATTTCTTTCAATTTAATATACCGTATTTAAGCTCGCAATGTGGCCTCCTCTACATTGGGGAGACTAAATGCAGACTGGTTGATCACTTTACAGAACACCTCCATTCAGTCCTCAAGCATGGCTCCAAGCTTCCTGTCACCTGTCGTTTTAATCCTCCACCTTGCTCCCACTCTGACCTTTCTGTCCTTGGCCTGCTATAGTGTTCCAATGAAGCTCAAAGCAAGCTCGACGAACAGCACTTCATCTTTCGACTGGGCACTTTGCAGTCTTCCAGACTCAACATTGAGTTCAATAATTTTAAATCACAACAATTGCTTCCATTTTTTTCCTTTTTTTTTTGTATATTTTTTGCTGGTTCATTTATTTCTCCCCTCTTTGTTCTTTCTTAATCCCTTTACTTTGTGTTCCGACAGCTGTTATCCTGCCATTCCATCCAAACACATCTTTTGTTTCTTTACTTGTCCCATTTCCAGCCAACTTTGGCTTTGTACCATGAAACCTTTTGTCATTTAATCTGTTCTACCCTCTACCTTAAAACATACCTTCCCTTTTGTCTTCTTCCTCCCTCCCTGCTTTCACTTGCTCACTGATGAAAGGTCACTGACCTGAAGCACTCTCTCTGTTTTTCTCTCCACAGATGCCGCTTGACCTGCTGAGTATTTCCAGGATTTTCTGTTTTTGTTGTGGTGTGCCAAGCTCTGCATTGTGCAGCAGTGAGGTTTGGACCTGCAGGAGGAAAAAGGCACAGAGCACAATGCCTCTTCGGATGATTCTAAGGAGGAGGAGGAAAACAAGAAAGAAGATGGTGCAGGCAATGCACCATCAGTGGCTGATATTGCGGCCTGGGATGCCCTCATTATTGCAAGTTTCACTCAGGTTTCACCGGTGCACCCATTTAACAACTGCATGCAAAAGACACTTTTGCACCTCTCACCACCCTTCATGACCCCCACCACCAAATGACACTAACACAAAGCAGTCATGAAAACAACCAAGCCTCCTTTTCATAGCTCCACCCATTGCCCAGCATCAATTGCCAGCCAGCTACCAAGAATGGGTAAGATGAAGAAAGTGGTACAAAAGAATAATAATGATGTGGCTCAAATAGAAACCCAGAACCTAAACATTCTAACAATGTATAATACACCCGTGTGCATGCCTTGGTGCGATTAGAAATCTTTACTCAACCTCTTCCATGCACTTCCACATGCTGCAACCTCTAAGACTTCAAAACAGGTAGGGGCAAGTTGCTGAGTTCCCTGCTCTGACTGCTGAAATGTTCTTGGCCAACGGCCTCTGGTTTTTGAAGACCATGAGGGCCCCACCAAACACTGATCCACCTGCATCTGTGTAGGGGCAGACTCGGCCATCCAGGACACACGGTAGCATGCGGGGCTCTGACCGGGGTGAGGAGACAACAGGTGAGAAGCGGACACAAAAACAAGAAATGCTGGATTCACTCAGCAGGTCTGGCAGCATCTGTGGAAAGAGAAGCAGAGTTAACGTTTCGGGTCAGTGACCCTTCTTCGGAACTGACAAATATTAGAAAAGTCACAGATTATAAACAAGTGAGGTGGGGGTTGGGCAAGAGATAACAAAGGAGAAGGTGCAGATTGGACCAGGCCACATAGCTGACCAAAAGGTCACGGAGCAAAGGCAAACAATATGTTAATGGTGTTTTGAAAGACAAAGCATTAGTACAGATTAGGTGTGAATATACTGAATATAGAACATCAGCAAGTGCAAACCTGAAGAAAAACAACCTGAAAAAAACAGTGGGTAAGCAAACTGAACAAACTAAGATGAAATGAAATAAATGCAAAAAATGTAAAAAGGAATGCAAAAAAAAGGAAGAAAAAATAACTAAAAATGAAAGTAAAGTGGGGGGCTGTCATGCTCTGAAATTATTGAACTCAATGTTCAGTCCGGCAGGCTGTAGTGTGCCTAATCGGTAGATGAGATGCTGTTCCTCGAGCTTGCGTTGATGTTCACTGGAACACTGCAGCAATCCCAGGACAGAGATGTGAGCATGAGAGCAGGGGGGAGTGTTGAAATGGCACATGAGAAGCGGAAGCGCTTTGAGTTGAGTCCTCATTTCTACATCCCCTTTCTTCATCGTCCCTCTCATGGCTCACTCGCACTTCCCTGTCAACAATGAGCTGGAGAGCACTTTGCTGTAGATCAGTTAAGTCAATAAATGACCAAGGCTAGGGTGGCATTCATAGGGCTGGATTTTGTGTAGGGTGCTGGGCCAAAAAGGTGGGGCAGCCTCACCTCTGCATTTTCGTGACTTTAAAGGGACAGGGATCCTGCTTCCAAGAGCTGCTGGGTAATCAGAGGGCTGGCAGCTAGGCAGAATAGGCAGTGCCACTGGGAACAATGGCCACTGCCAGTACTACAGAGGCCTCAGACCCAGGCCCAGTGATGGAACTGGGAGGAGAAGCGGAGTCACCAGGGCCAGTCCAGAAGGCCGTGGAGAAGGAGGGGGGTGGGGAGTGGTCATTCAGTCCAGGGGGTGGGGGTGTCCCTGGGAATAAAGCTGTTCCTGGTGGTGTCCTCCGTGGGCCACAAATTTCCCACAGAGGGATCCCCCCCCACCACCACCCCCGACTAAGTACGCAGGGAGGGCAGACCCTCGCTTCATCGATGCTGACCTGGATTTAAAGCTGCAGGCTGTGAGGGAGAGGAGAGACTTCCTCTTCCCGGAGGGTGTCAGTAGGAGGCCACCTCATCCTGCAGCAGTCTGTCTTATCCCCCTTCACCCCCTCTTCCTCCTCCCCTCTCACCTCCTGCTCCTGATTCTGCTCCCGCCTCTCCCTGGATGAACTGTCTTCTTCCAGGACCTCACTGTCCTCAAGGTCCACACTTTTCTGGAAGGCCATATTATAGTGTGTGCAGAAGACCACCACAATGACCGAGACCCTTGCAGAAGGGTATTGGAGGGCACCACTCAACCAGTCCAGGCACTGGAATCACTTCTTCAGAAAGGAGGAAGCTCTTGTTGTGGTCACAGACCAGTTAGATGTTGAGGGAGTGGAAGCCCTTCCTGTTGATGGATCTCACTGTCCGGTAACTGGGTGCCTTGGTGGTCACATGGGCACAATCAATGATGCCCCGCACATGGGGAATACAGCAATTGGAGGCCAAACACAATGCCCTCTGTACCTGCGCAGGCCCATCTGTGCCAAAGTGGATGTAGCACCCCCCCCCCCCCCGCCCCCCCGCGTCCTCCTGAATATGATATCTGTGACCTGCCTGATGGTCTGATAAGCTGCCAACTGCAAGATGCCACCTAGGTCTGCAGGTGATCCTTGGAATGACCTAGTTGCATAGAAGTTTAGAGCGATGGAGACCGTGACAGCTGCAAATAGGGGATTGCCATGGGAGCCGTGAGGGCTCAGGTTATTTTTGTTCAGAGCAAACAGGCCCAAGACTATTTGCCTGGATCGGTGCAGGCTTCTACGACACTAGCGCTGATATTTGCAGATAGCTGACTCTTGGGCTGTGCACTCGATATCGTGGGTAGTGTCTACCTCCTCTTGCAGTCCCCTCGCTGTGCTCCTCTGGCCTCCTGCTGTCCAGGAAGTTGCATCTGTCGCAGGTCATCCTGATTACTTTGTCCAATGTCAGAGTAGCCTTTTCCCATCTGAACTCCGTCAGCTGGGCTTTGTGCCTTCATCAGGCCTTCCTCTGCCAACCCCAGCTGCCCTAGTGATGCCAGCAGGCTCACGTCCTTCTCTGGACTCCTGCCACTCACCACTGAGAAAAGCAAGTCTTACAGCTCCAACAATGGCGACTATGTGGCACTTTTGAAGCAGCTGCACTTTACTTTGTGCCTCTGCAGTGTTTTAATCAGCCCATCCCATAGCACTCCTGGCCCTCCGCATTGTGGACATCTTCTAAACCCCACCGTGGTCCAAACATAGTGTTCTCCCCATGCCCTCCGTATGAAAATCAACAACTGCTCCTGAAAAGCTTATTAATGAGTTCCATTGTCATCATCATCATCAGTACCTTGAAATAAAGATGATGTCTGCCAGGGTCCATGACTTGTATATGCTCAGCTGACTCAGCAGGCCAATCCTGGAACCACAGGTCTTCATGCAGAGAGTACAAATGTTGCCCTGAGGGAGGGGCATTTTCAAGCCAGGGTCCTGCTCTCTCTCCTTCCGCTTTCGACATTTCTCCACAGCAGAGTTTATAAGGTCAGTTTCTGACTCTGTTGTGGCTTGTTGGATGAGGCGTCACCACATGGCACGTTTAGTGGCCTTCAGAGTGTCTTTAAAATGTTTTCTCTGTCCTCCTTGAGATTGAGTGCCATCCTTAAGTTGTGAAAAGAGGATCTGCTTTCAAAACTGATTATTTGGCATGTGGATGCAATGTCCAGACTGGCAGAGCAGGGTGGAAATTCTCCAGCAATCACAATGAGCTCAACAAGTGATTTATTGGAGCTGTAGAGGCTTGTCATTCCTGCTTTCCTGGCATCCCTTTTAAAAACGGCATGCTTTCTGGGGGTGGCGGGACCCAGTGCCAACCTCCAAGAATGCGATCTTTAAATCACACTTGCCTCCGCACCCACGCTCAGTGAGCTTTAAAAATCTGGCCCATTAAATCTGTTTCTCTCTCCACTGATGCTGCCAGAACTGCCAAGTATTTCCAGTGTTTTTTGTTTCTATTTCAGATTTCCAGCATCTGCAATATTTTGCTCTTAATTTAGCATGCATCTGCCTTGTTTGGAATGAGTGATTAATAAACCAGTTATTAGAAACTGGAAGTTGGTCCAACTTTATTCGTCTAAAGTGACAGGTTCTACTTCAACTGTTTTTGAATTTCTTGCTCTGTATTTTAAGTCTCTGACTATTTCTTTGTCTTTCCTTCCATTTGTTGTCTCTTGTTTTTCTCTCTGTTTCTTCACTACTTTCTGTTTGCTTTTACATTAACCTTTTCCTATATCATGTAATTATACAATGCATCAATATGTTTCCAAGTCACTGTATCTTTCTCTCCTGGGCCCTACTGAGTCTCAGCGCTTGTTACTTACATTGATCATGTGATGCTATCTTTCAACACCCAAACAAATTCAAAAGCACAATACTGTTAATGCTGGAAATCTGAAATAAAATAGAAAATGCTGGAGATACTCAGAGGTCAGGCAACATCCATGGAGAGAAAAACAGACATTCCCTTTCCAACAACAAACTGCAGGTTGTTAATCTTTTTACTCTGCTGCCAGCCTCGTATTCCAGCCAATGGTATAGTCTCTGGCTTGCTATCAGAGAGCCAACCAGGAGTGACCACAGTGAAAGGAATTCTAATGACAAGAAAACAACTCTGTCGGCACTACTTTAAGTGACAAAGAATTATTCCCCACAGGAGAAGAATGTACTCATCAATAGAGCAAGTTCTTGGCTTCTGCACTAGACTACATGAGGAGGAGGGGAGGGAAAAATAAAAGTATCTAGCCCCTGTAAAAATATATTAAAATACTTAAAGAGGCAAATGAGCGCATTCATAATTTTTTAGTAATGTGAAATCTAATTTCCTTTCAAACAGTTTTACAGTTATCAATATTTACAGTTACATTCCTCTAATACATCACAACTATTTTCACTAGGTCACTGGATACTAATAACTAGGAGCAGGAACCCAAGCTGATATTTCTGCCCATCCTGGTTAGAGTCCTTGGAGCCAATTGCACTGCCCCAGCTGCTGGCCAATTAAAATCAACTCACTGAGAAAGATTAGAAATCAAAGCCGCAGCCTTCACATTGTAAGGGTTTGTTTCACGCCAATATCTTTCTCAACTATACTAATATGGGAAACTCAATTGATTGTTTTCAGACATTGCTGTCTAGTCTAATACATGCAAAAAGCTTATTTCAGGGTCTTTATACTAGATATATGACTTCAGGTGAGCATCAGTGATGACTCCTGTAAGCAGACCTTTCTTTAACATTAGACAGTAAGTAAATAGTACTCCGTACAAACTATATTGACAGTAATTACACACGCTACTTCTTGAAAACCCTTAAGGAAAAAGTGCTTCTCCTGTTTCAACTTTTCAACATAAAGTTGATATTTGAAGCGTATTCGCTCATACTTACATGGCAAAATGCTGTGTGGAGCCATATCTAGTTCAGTCTCTATTACCTTTCAAATTCCTGACTCACCGACTAGTATAAAATTAGACATAAATATGTCGTCGTTACAAATTTCAGGTCTGCACTATATATTCTCTTGGATTAGGCATCACTGGTCAATTTTGTAAACAGAGCCTGTATCCCCTACTGGCAGTATACCATACTTTACTGCCTAATATATAGTTACATGATAGTATGAGCAAGGCTAAAACAATAAAACTGTATTCTCTCAATTGACGCCTCAAGCATTTTATCTTCCCTTTTGGAAGGCAGTCTAATGAGCACTCTAGTGGAACAAAGCCCATTGTAAGCCAAAAACAGGTCTATTTTAGGTGAAATATATAAATGAACAGTGCAACGTGAATAATAACAAAGCATGCCACTCTGCTCCTGTTAATGAGATACGCTCACTTTACAGGCTAGCAATAATGAAACTAGCTGGCAAGAACCTTTCTCTTAAAGCAGTGGTTCTCAAACAGGGGTCCACGACGCAGGTCCAACCTTACGGGTGGGTGGCCACCCAAGGTGCTGTAGTCAAGCATAAGCGGGTGAACAGTGTCCATAGGCATGCTCTGCACCCTGGATACTTCTGCTGTCCTCCCAATCTTCTGCTCCAGACCCTGCTCTGTCCCTCCTTGTGCTCCCCAAGTGCTTTCCCCGTGCCTGCTGTCTCCGGGCTCCTGCTCTCACCGGGCTCCTGCTCTCTCTATGCTGTGCTTCCCCAGTGCTCTTACTCTTCCCCATTCCCCTAGTGCTTTCCTCGGGGTCCTGCCCTGTTTGGTTTCCTGCTTGCTCCATGCTCCTGCCAAGCATAGACAGACTCTGTAGTGAGAAGTAGGCACACCCAAACTCACTGATGATACCGGTTAGTAAATAGCAGCATTCTTAAAAACATTAAAACACTCTTTATAGGCAGCACATTTGTATTATGAGTATTATATGTATTCCCTCCGTGGATCACCAGTATTTATCGACCTGACCAAAGCATTTGACTCAGTAAATCGTGGGGCTCTATGGATTGTGCTCCAAATGTCCAAGAAACCTCATCACAATCCTGCAATTGCTCCATGATGATATGACTGCAACTGTCTTGAATGGGAGATCTGAAACAGATACTTTCAAAATCCGGAGTGGGGTCGAGCAAGGTTGTGTGATAGCCCCCATACTATTTACGATCTACCTGCCAGTGGCTATTCACCTCATGAAAGATCAGACAACTTCTGGTGTGAGTATTAAATACTGCCTTGATGGAAAATTCTTTAACCTCAATTACCTCCACGCCAAAACTAAACTGACCACCATAGACATGCATGATCTACAGTTTGCAGATGACTGCAGTGTCGTTGCCCACTCTGCACCAGACTTGCAAGCCAGTCTTGATCTCTTCAATTCTGCAGTCAAAAGACTCGGCCTGTCCTTGAATGTTGCCAAAGCAAAACTCATATATCAACCCACACTTAGTCAGCCAAATATTCCACCACCCATATATGTTGAAGAAGAGGCTTTAGAATATGTTGAGCACTTCCCATACCTTGGCAACCACCTCTCTCAAAAGGCCACCATTGACGAGAAGATCCAACAACGGACCAGCTGCGCTAGCTCAGCCTTCTACAAACTAAAGCAGCAAGTGTTTGACAACAACGATCTCCGCAAGTCAACAAAAGACCTATTGGACAGAGCAGTTGTTGTCACCACACTCCTGTACTGCAGTGAGACCTGGACTGTGTATCAGTGACACATAAGAGCACTAGAGAAATTCCATCAGCAATGCCTCCGCCACATCCTCTGGATTCAATGGAAGGGCCATTGAATAAACGCTAGTGTTCTTCTTGAAGCCAGCTCCTTTAGCTCTCAGGCAAAACTCCTGAAAAATCAAGTTTAATGGACTGGACACTTCCGGATTGCTGGAAATTGTCTCCCCCACCAGGTCCTGTTTTCTCAACTCTCAAGTGGGCAGCAATCCAGGGAGGACAAAGAAAACACTTCAAAGACACTCTCAAGGTCTCTTTGAAGTGCCGCAACATTGACATCGATGACTGGGAGAAGCTTGCTACCAATTGTTCAAAATGGGACAACTTGTCCATTGAGCTGCATCATGCTTTGAGCCCAAATGCCTTAATGAAGAGGCAGAGAAGAAAAGAAAAGGAAGCAAATTCTACACTCTGGATCACAATACCTTGTGGGAGTCTTGCCTCAAGTGCGCAAAGATCTGCAGGTCGAGAATCAACCTGTTCAGTCACATGAAGAGTCATAGCAGAATCTTGTGACCCTGAGTTGATGTCATCCTCAAATCGAGGGACAGCCGACAATTATATGTATTATAATTTAGATGTGGTAGCCATGATTTCTAATTCATTTGCAAAGGGGCCCTTCAACCAAAAAGATTTGAGAACCACTGTCTTAAAGGATATACAATTTTCATAAGTCCGTCATAAGACTGCCCATCTCCATCTGGCTGTTTAAAATGTGAGACATTTCTACCTTATTGACTTCCAAATGAAGAAGCGAAAAGCTTAATCTTGGCACCTCCCCCTTACCGTGACAACTATGCTGTCTGTTTAGCTAAGCCTCCTGCTGTGTTCGATAGATTAAATTTATCCAACATTTTAGATGCAACTCTCTCTGGAATGTGCTAATAACCACCTCCATTGTTTCCAACTCGTATGGCATGATGAGTATACATTTAATCTGGTAGCCCAGCTAAAAGTCTGAATCCGCATCCTGAATAGCTTGTGTGTTCCTGGGAACTGATCCAAATTTAATTTCATAGCAGTATTATAACATAAATTAATCTCATTCTCTTTTCAGTCAAGTAGGTAAATATCTTGAAATATGTTTAGAATATGTATTGAAAGAGAGAACATTGGACAACTGTATTCCTAGACATTACTTAGGGTCAACCATCACTCAAAGTTTGTCTAGAAATTAATGAGTTGTCTAACCAGTTATTAAGAGTACTACTTGACAGATCGACACCAATGACTCTGCATTCAATAGGTATTAGCATAATTAGCATCCTTTGTTTGACAAGAACCAAGCTTCACACATAGATTAATACCCTTGGCACATGAGGCCACAGCATATGTTCCTGTAGGTTATGGCAACCTAATATTAATCTAATGTGTGCCGAACCAGCAAGAACTAGTCCAAACAAACTTAACAAAGAGAGAATGCTTTGTCCTTGACACTCAGACTATTAATATTACCTTAAATAACAACATTATACTGAACAGTAAATTAGGAAAATTTAGCAGTAGTTTTGTAGAGAAAAAAATGAGTATTTCCATTAGTACAAACGAATGCACATTTTACATGTGTATATTATTCAAAGCAAAACCCAGACGACAAAGGAGTGCCACATACTCTAAGAACTGTATAAAAAGTTGAATTAGCACTGTATCACTGTTTTTTGATTGTCATTAATGAAAAATAGCCTGGAGGGAAAGAAAGATACTGGACAAAGAACCTATTCAAAGTTAAACTGTTTGGTTAAATGACCATACAAAGTGAAACAACTTTCATTGTAATTCAAAGTAGAGAAAAGTAATGAATGGTTAAATTCACTACATTACTTACTTTAAAGTAACTTTTTAAAGAGGCCTTGTTTGGAAAATTATAATCGCTTAAGCCTTGTGGTGGCTCTCTTTTGTCGTCATCTTAGCATGATACCAAAAAATGTTTTTATTCAATCTATATCCTTGAGCGGAGGCTATGTAAGATGAAATATATTGTAACTTTCTACTAGTTAATAGTACGCTTCTATTTGACCAGAATATGGAAGTGTCTGGCAATTTGCATAAACCAATTGTCTCATTTATTAAAGCAGTTTTTTGAATGATTTCAGCCCTCAAGTGGTAAATCAAAGATGGGTAAGTTGGAGAACAGTTTATTTTTGCCAAATTGTACTGATGATCTTGAACCTGAAAGAAGTTCCTCTTAAATCTAATGATGGAAATATACAAATGCTCATTAAAAGAGATATTTAACAAAGTTTAACAGAACCCCGTAGTACTTCAGCTTAGATGATGACATGAAATCTAAACAGATTTGTCGTATGTAGATTTTTGATAACACTGGTGAAGAGCCAGCAGGCCTCATACTTTCTTTGCCAAGATCACTTTCCGATCTAGGGTCCGATCCATGGAGCAGGATGAGACGTGCTCATGTTTCTTCTTCAAAAAGGTGCACAGAGAGAACTCTGTGATTAGCAGCCTGAAGGAAGAAGATGGCTTGTTAACATCATCACAGCCTGACATAGTAAGGATAAGTAAATCCTTTTATGCCGGGCTGTACTACGTGAAGGCACAGACAACACCGCTTCCCAGTCTTTCCTGTCCTCTTTCATGGGGGGTCTTAGATGACAGTATGGAGGCAAGTCTGGGCAAACCGCTAACTCTGGATGAGCTGACAAACCGTCAGGTCCTTTGAGACAAGTAAAACTTCTATAAATGAGGGCTTACTGGCTGAGTTGTTTTTGATTCTGTAGGACTGGATCGGCCCAGACCTGGTGGAAGTATATGAGAGTATGCTTCTGGCTGGCAGCATGTTAGAATCCATGAGAAAAGGCATCATCACCCTCATCTACAAGCAAAAGGGGGAGAGGGAGAAAATCAGAAATTAGCAGACCGTTTCACTACTTAACATGGACTACAACAGTCTATCCAAGGTCATCACCAATCGGGTCAAGTCTGATCTGGAGGTAGCGATTCACCTTGGTCAGCCCTGCACTGTACCTGGGCAGGAAGATCTCTGATAGCCTTGCGCTAATCAGGAATATGATCATACGAACATACGAATTAGGAGCAGGAGTAGGCCACTCGACCCTTCGAGCCTGCTCCACCATTCAATAAGTTCATGGCTGAACTAATTACTCCACATTTCCACCTACTCTATGTTTCATACCACAAGCATGATGAAACTAGACTCACAATTTCTGTGTGTAGGTTTTATTTAGATGGCTGCCTGGATCTGTCAATTTTGGAACCATGCTCCCTCAGGGTTGACTGACAGCATCGTGAGCAGTCTTAAAAACACGGCACAGAGCAATCAATCACTGAGCAATCAAACACAACATAGTTTCCCCATGTAGACTTAGGAGCTTATTTTGTATTGCACCTTCATAAGAATCAAACAGGTACATATTGAAACATTTCTCCTCTAAGTACACAAATAATCTTTGCGATATGGAGGTCTTCTATAATGGCACTGAAATTGACAAAGACGTAGTTGTGGGTCAGCAAGACCATATTGATAGAGTAGATGATCAACATCATGATTGTTAATCAGAAAAGAAAATGTACCCTCATAGTCACGATTGTCAAAATCTTCACGTTCCACTTGGTGTTGTCATCCAAGAGATAAGCGTTGGTACTGAGCATCCACTTGATTTGCTTAGTCATGACAGAAACAATGCAAGCTTGTAGTTGCGATTTGGACATTTGATGTGAATCCAATCTCTGACAATGAAACATGGTTTCCTTGCACATGTTCGCCTATTGGAGTATGCTTTTGCTTTCGCTCTGACATTTGTGTTGGATGGTTTTGTTATTCGTTCATGGCATGTGGGTGTCGCTGGCTAGGCCAACATTTATTGCCCATCCCTAATTGCCCTTGAGAAGGTGGTGGTGAGCCACCTTCTTGAACCACTGCAGTCCATGTGGGGTAGGTACGCCCACAGTGCTGTTAGGAAGGGAGTTCCAGGATTTTGACCCAGCGACAGTGAAGGAACGGCAATATAGTTCCAAGTCAGGATGATGTGTGGCTTTAAGGGGAACCTGCAGCTGGTGGTGTTTCCATGCATCTGCTGCCCTTGTCCTTCTGGTGGAAGAGGTCCTGGGTTTCGAAGGTGCTGTCTAAGGAGCCTTGGTGCGTTGCTGCAGTGCATCTTGTATATGGTATAAACTGCTGCCACTGTGTGTCAGTAGTGGGAGGAGTGAATGTTTGGGGATGGGGTGCCGATCAAGTGGGCTGCTTTGTCCTGGATGGTGTCGAGCTTCTTGAGTGTTGTTGGAGCTGCACCTATCCAGGCAAGTGGAGAGTATTCCATCACACTCCTGACTTGTGCCTTGTAGATGGTGACAAGCTTTGGGGAGTCAGGAGGTGAGTTACTCGCTGCAGCATTCCTAGCCTCTGACCTGCTCTATAGCTATGGTATTTATATGGCTACTCCAGTTCAGTTTCTGGTCAATGGTGACCCCCAGGATATTGATAGTGGGGAATTCAGCAATCGTAATGCCATTGAATGTCAAGGGGAGATGGTTAGATTCTCTCTTGTTTGAGGTAGTCATTGCCTGGCACTTATGTGGCCTGAATGTTACTTGCCACTTATCAGGCCAAGCCTGGATATTGTCCAGGTCTTGCTGCATTTCTACGTAGACTGCTTCAGTATCTGAGGAGTCACGAATGGTACTGAACATCAGCAAACATCCCCACTTCTGACCTTATGATTGAAGGAAGGTCATTGATGAAGCAGCTGAAGATGGTTGGGCCTAGGATACTACGCTGAGGAACTCCTGCAATGATGTCCTGGAGCTGAGACAATTGACCTCCAGCAACCACAACCATCTTCCTTTGTGCTAGGTACGACTCCAACCAGTGGAGAGTTATCCAACTGAATCCCATTGACTCCAGTTTTGCTAGGGCTCCTTGATGCCAAATACTAGGTCAAATGCTGACTTAATGTCAAGGGCAGTCACTCTCACCTCACCTCTTGAGTTCAGCTCTTTTGTCCATGTTTGAACCAAGGTTGTAATGAGGTCAGGAGCTGAGTGGCCCTGGCGGAACCCAAACTGAACCTGAGTGAGCAGCTAATTGCGAAGCAAGTGCTGCTTGATAGCACTGTCGACGACACCTTCCATCACTTTACCGATGATCGAGAGTAGACTGATGGGGCGGGAATTGGCTGGGTTGGACTTGTCCTGCTTTTAGTGTGCAGGACATACCCTGGTAATTTTCCACATTGCCCAATAGATGCTAGTGTTGTAGCTGTACTGGAACAGCTTGGCTAGGTGCATGGCAAGTTCTGGATCACAGGTCTTCAGTACTATTGCCAGAATGTTGTCAGGGTCCATAGCCTTTGCAGTATCCAGTGCCTTCAGTCATTTCTTGATATCACCTGGAGTGAATCGAATTGGCTGAAGTCTGGCATCTGTAATGCTGGGGACCTCAGGAGGAGGCCAAGATGGATCATCCATTCTGCACTTCTGGCTGAGGACTGTTGCAAATGCTTCAGCCTTACCTTTCGCACTGATGTGCTGGGCTCCCCCATCATTGAGGATGGGGATATTTGTGGAGCCACCATCTCCAGTTAGTTGTTTAATTGTCCACCACCATTCACGACTGGATGTGGCAGGATTGCAGAGCTTAGATCTGATCCATTGGTTATGGAATCACTTAGCTCTGTCTATCGCATGCTGCTTACGCAAGTAGTCCTGTGTTGTAGCTTCACCAGGTTGACACCTCATTTTGAGGTATGCCTGGTGCTGCTCCTGGCATGCCCTCCTGTACTCTTCATTGAACGAGGGTTGCCCCTCCGGATTGATGGTAATGGTAGAGTGGGGGATATGCAGGGCCATGAGATTACATATTGTGGTTGAGTACAATTCTGCTGCTGATGGCCTGCAGTGACTCATGGATGCCCAGTTTTGCTAGATCTGTTTGAAATCTATCCCATTTAGCACGGTGGTAGTGCCACACAACACGATGGAGGGTATTCTTAATGTGAAGATGGGACTTTGTTTTCACAAGGACTGTGCGGTAGTCACTCCTACCAATACTGTCATGGACAGATGCATCTGTGGCAGGCAGATTGGTGAGGACAAGGTCAAGTATATTTTTCCCTCTTGTTGGTTCCCTCACCACTTGCCGCAGACCCTGTCTAGCAGCTATGTCCTTTAGGACTCGGCCGGCTCTGCCAGTAATGGTGCTACCAAGCCACTCTTGGTGATGCATGTTGAAGTACAGTCTGTGCTCTTGTGCTGTTCAATATGAAGGAGTAATGATTCATCTGCTAAGCAGGGTGGGGTGGGGGGGCGGGGGGGTTGCGGGGGGAAGGGCGGCGGGTGCTAGGTGGTAATGAGTAGGAGGTTTCCTTGCCCATGTTTGACCTGATGCCATGCGATTTCATGGGGTCTGGAGTTGATATTGAGGAGTCCCAGGGCAACTCCCTCCCAACTGTATACCACTGTGCCGCCGCCACCTCTGCTGGGTCTGGCCTGCTGGTGGGACAGAACATACCCTGGGATGGTGATGGCGGTGTCTGGGACATTGACTGTAAGGTATGATTCTGTGAGTATGACTGTCAGGCTGTTGCTTGACTAGACTGTGGGACAGCTCTCCCAACTTTGGCACAAGCCCCCAGATGTTAGTAAAGGAGTACTTTGCAGGGTTGACGGGGCTGGGTTTCCAGAAGTGGTTTCTAGTGCCTAGTTCAAGGCCGGGTATCCATCCGGTTTCATTCCTTATTGACTTCGTAGTGGTTGGATACAAATGTGTGGCTTGTTAGGCCATTTCAGAGGGCATTTAAGGGCCAACCACATTGCTGTGGGCCTGGAGTCACATATTGGCCAGACCAGGTAGGAAGAGCGGACATTAGTGAACCAGATGGGTTTTTACAACAATCAACAATGGTTTCATGGCCATCATTAGACTAGCTTTTAATTCCAGATGTATTAATTGACATAAGTTCTGCAGTCCTGCCACATCCAATTGTGAATGGTGGTGGACAATTCAACAACTGACAGGAGGAGGTGGCTCCACAAATATCCTCATGCTCAATGATAGGGGAGCCCATCACATCAGTGCAAAAGATAAGACTGAAGTATTTGCAACAATCTTCAGCCAGAAGTGCCGAGTGGATGATCCAACTTGGTCTCCTTCTGAAGTCCCCAGCATCACAGATGCAAGTCTTCAGCCAATTCGATTCACTCCACGTGATATCAAGAAACCACTGAAGGCACTGGATACTGCAAAGGCTATGGGCCCTGACAACATTCTGGCAATAGTAGTAAAGACTTGTGCTCCAAAAGATGCTGTGCCCCAAGCCAAGCTGTTCCAGTACAGCTACTGGGCAATGTAGAAAATTACCCAGGTATGTCCTGTACACAAAAAGTAGGACAAATTCAACCTGGCCAATTACTGCCCCAACAGTCTACTCTCGATCATCAGTAAAGTGAATGAAGGGGTCGAAGACAGTCCACTCAAGCGGCATTTGCTGAGCAATAATCAGCTCGGTGAGGCTCAATTTGGGCTCCTCCAGGGCCATTCAGCTCCTGACCTCATTACAGCCCTGGTTCAAACATGGATAAAAGAGCTGAACTCAACAGTTGGGGTGAAAGTGACTGCCCTCGACATCAAGTCAGCATTTGACCGTGTATGGCATGAAGAAGCACTAGCAAAACTGGAGTCAATGGGAATCAGGGGGAAAACACTCCTCTGGGTGCAGTCATACCTAGCACAAAGGAAGATGGTTGTGGTTGTTGGCGGTCAATCATCTCAGCTCTAGGACATCACTGCAGGAGTTCCTCAGGATAGTGTCCTAGGCCCAACCATCTTCAGCTGCTTTATCAATGACCTTCCTTCAATCAAAAGGTCAGAAGTGGGGATGTTCACTGATGATTGCACAATGTTCAGCACCATTAGTGACTCCTCAGATACTGAAGCAGTCCGTGTAGAAATGCAGCAAGACCTGGACAATATCCAGGCCTGGCCTGATAAATGGCAAGTAACATTCACTCCACACAAGTACCAGGCAATGACCATCTCTAACAAGAGACAATCTAACCACCTCCCCTTGATGTTCAGCAACATTACCATCACTGAATACCCCACCATATACATCCTTGGAGGTTATTATTGACCAGAATCTTAACTGGAGTAGCCATATAAATACAAGAGCAGCTTAGAGGCTAGGAATCCTGTGGCGAGTAACTCACCTCCTGATTCCCCAACGCCTGTCCACAATCTACAAGGCACAAGTCAGGAGTGTGATGGAATACTCTCCATTTGCCTGGATGGGTGCAGCTCCAACAACACTCAAGAAGCTCAACACCATCCAGGACAAAGCAGCCCGCTTGATCGGCACCCCATCCACAAATATTCACTCCCTCCCTCTACCAGCGAAGCACAGTGGCAGCAGTGTGTACCATCTACAAGATGCACTACAGCGACGTGCCAAGGCTCCTTAGACAGCACCTTACAAACCCACGACCGCTACCACCTAGAAGGACAAAAACAGCAGATGCATGGAAACACCACCAGCTGCAAGTTCCCCTCCAAGCCACACACCATCCTGACTTGGAACTATATCGCCGTTCCTTCACTGTTGCTGGGTCAAAATACTGGAACTCCTTTCCGAACAACACTGTGGGTCTACCTACCCCAAATGGACTGCAGCGGTTCAAAAGGGTGCTCACCACCACCTTCTCAAGGGAAATTAGGGATGGGCAATAAATACTATCATAGCCATCGATGCCCATATCCCATGAATGAATTTTTTAAAAAAGACTGTCAAACTCATTTGGCAGAATACCTCATCATCAGAACTTTCAAACAAGCACCAAGACATAGCTTGGCTGGTGGTGAGACAGGCCCATTCTGTCAGATCATTCCTGCAATCCCGGAGTCTCACGTCCTCCGCACACTGCCCTCAATGCGGCTGCGGTGGGGAAGAGACCGTCACCCACCTCCTTCTGGAATGTACCTTTTGCAAAGCAGGTTTGGAAAGAAAGCAATGGTTTTTGTCAAGGTTCAACCGGAGCAGCTCTGTAACGTAGGGCTCAGTGCTCTGTGGGCTGCTCCCAGGGATGCACACCGAGATAAACATTAGCTGCTTTTAGAGGACTATCAACTCGGTAAAAGCACACTTTGGTCTGCTTAAAACTTGCTGGTCTTCCAGTACAAAGACTATCGACGACCGAATGTTGAAGACTGGCACATCCCAAGGTCTAGGACTACATGCTGAGGGATGCATAAAAGTTGGATCAGCCGCCGCAAAGGCTCAATGGAAAAGGCCTCTGTGTATGGCCCTCCTGCCATAGTATGCCGAGGGACTGGGAACCTGTAGAACCCCTCAGACTGTACATACCAGAGAATGTTTGACATGGAATGTAAATGTACATTGTAAATATAACCTGTAAAGGCAAGGGTAGTGAGGTACCTCAAGTACTGCATTGAAAGAAACTAAACTGTATTGCACTTTATGTAATGTCAAATTTAAACTTATGTAATTTTACAGATTTGTGAATAAAGTATATTTTTGGAAAAAAATTGATATCATGACTACACAGCTTACCTCGTATATCATTGACATATGTTTGTTGTTGCTTCCAGTGACAGTATTTTTTGGCAGCGATTGCTTTGCTCCCGATTATCAATGCATGCTGTTATACCACTGTTAGTTTCTCAGTGTCGGTGCACCACTTCTCTTCAGCAGATGACCTTCCAATACCAAATTTGGTCAGATTGATATTGCAAGGATGTATTCCTCACCCTGCAGTTGTCCTGAAATTCCATTTAGTACCTCCCTAGATGACAAAGCAGTTTGGTTAAAATTGCAATTATATACCTGAACCATCTCAGTCAATTGGCACTGTGTGTCAGACTTTCTGGAGATTACATCACCACAAAGACACAAAAACTGACAATTTGAAAGTAATCGTGGTGACGTTTATCCTACATTCCATTATTTCTGCAAATTCCACTTAGCTTTGCTTCTGACAACCTCTTGCTGTAATCAGAAAGGGCATAATCATAAGGAATTTTGGAAGAGGTGGGAGGAAATCAGGTGAGGTATGCCATTTGCTATATGTCAATATTTTAATAATAATACAATTTACATTTTTTGCCTCCAATGTTCTTCTCTCTCTCACTTTTCTGAGGTTAACCCATTCCTCAGGGTGCTGCTTCAGGAGTGCTGATCACCTGTTATTTTCATCCACATTGCTATTATTAATGTGCAAGCAAGGAATATGAGTTGTCAGTATGTTCTCCAACTGTGGATGACATCAATGCCCAGCCCTGCCTTACTTAGACCCCATGTCCAAATACATTTATTTCCAGTGTTCCACGGTAATAGATGATATCAATGATATTATCATGCCATACCAGCAATCTGCGCACATCCTTTGCATTCTGCTCCCAAACCCCAGAAAAGTAAAGATGGACAATCTGTGTGGCATAAGGTGTCTGTGATTAAACCATATTCATGAGCATCTGTTACAGGAAACTTGGCATATCTACCTGAAGACTTGGATGCGAGAGAGTGGCAGCTTGAGTTATCTGTCAAGACTAGTCTTCCTTTATCAATTATGCAAGCTGAACAAGTCACATCTGATTATACTTGAGTCATATCCAACCCTGCAGAAGTTAGAAAACTAGAATGATAACAATTACACAATTCACACAACTCCATATGTGAACTGCATTTCCACATGGGGACAGGCAAAACAATTCACTTGTGTCTACTGCTCTAGGAATGACGAGCAGAAGAATGATGCAATGAATAAGTCAATAAAGTTAAATCTGTGGAAAATAAATCAAAATAAAGGCAGAACAGGTTGTTGTTAAAGCAAACAATTTTGTTTCCTGCATGTGACTTGTTATTCCAAGGGGAAAACTCGCCACTGGTTGGATTCATACTTGCACAAAGGAAAATGGTTGTGGTTGTTGGAGGTAAATCATCTCAATTCAAAGACATCACTGCAGGAGTTCCTCAGGGCAGTGTCCTAGGCCCAGCCATCTTCAGCTGCTTCATCAATGACCTTCTCTCCATCATAAGATCAGAAATGGGGATGTTCACTGATGATTGCACAATGTTCAGTCCATTCACAACTGCTCAGATACTGAAGCAGACCAAACATGCATGCAGCAGACATGGACAACATTCAGGGTTAAACTGATAAATGGCAAGTAACATTCAGTCTACACAGGTGCCAGGCAATGACCATCTCCAACAAGAGAGAATCTAACCACCTCCCCTTGACGTTCAGTAACATTACCATCACTGAATACCCCACCATCAACATCCTTGGAGGTTATCATTGACCAGAAACTTAACTGGACTAGCCATATAAATACAAGAGCAGGTTAGAGGCTGGGAATTCTGTGGCAAGTCACTCACCTACTGACTCCCCAAAGCTGGTTCACCATTTACAAGGCACAAGTGAAGAGTGTGATGGAATAATCTCCACTTACCTGGATGAGTGCAGCTTCAAGCAACACTCAAGAAGCTTGACACCATCAGGACAAAGCTGCCCACTTGATTGGCACCTATCCATCACCTTTAACATTCACTCCCTCCATCACCAAGCACCCAGTGGCAGTACTGTGTACCATCTACAAGATGCAGTAGAACAACTTGTCAAAGATCCTTTGGCAGCAACGTCCAAACATGCAACCTCTACCACGTAGGAGGTTAAGGGCAGCAGATGCATGGGAACACCACCACCTGCAAATTCCCCTCCGAGTCACCCAGCATCCTGACTTCGAACTATATTGTCATTCCTTCACTCTCTCTGGGTCAAAATTCTGAAACTCCCTCCTTAACAGCACTGTGAGTGTATCTGCACCACATGGACTGCAGCAGTTCAAGAAGGCAGCTCACCATCATTTTCCCAAGGGTAATTAGGAATGAGCAGTTGCAGATACGCTCACATCCCATGAACAAATATGCAAAAAATGCCTCAGTAATCACTCTGAAGGCAGCATTTCCAATGCATCTGGGATTTTATTTGCTAAGTTATGATATTCAGGCAGCAAAGTGTATTCCTTGTGGTAAGTACAGATATTTTGTGGTGTGTCAATTCATTTTCCCTAGTTATTGTTAATTTATCTTTAAACTACAACCTCCTTTGATTAATTACAACTACCAAAAGTTTTAAAGCAGGAACAAACACCAGTATAAAATTGCCACTGTGCTTGACCTGAGATCTGAGTGGTCATCTGTTCCACCAAGGATTCCTAGGAAGGGAATGGGAGGCTGCTTGGGAATCAAGGCTACTTGCTGCTTTGGCTGATGACTCACTTGTGACATCCCAGCTTGCCAGCTGAGGGACAATACAACCATCTCCATTCCTCTCATGGAGCCATAAATTAAAAACCTTACTAGTATTGTCAATCAATGCTGCAGGTGTTGTCTGAGTCGGATAGATATCTATCTCTGGGTCATCACCGTTTGCTGCCTCCTGGACGACAATGCAATGGAACATTTCATCTTGTCTGGAGGAGCTGCAGCAGCAGCCTAAAGAAAAGATACCTTATGTTGCTGAACAGAAATCAGAGGAGACTTCCAATCAGGGCACTACAGTAGCTGGCAAAGAAATTCATTCTCCCCCAATTATAGTAACCTTTGCTTGGGAAGCAACTACAATCCCATCTTTCCTCTCCACAACATCCTCTCCTTACCTGCCAATAAATGTCAAATGTCACACAGCACTTACAATGTCCTAACCTCTCCCTGAAAGGCTTTGCGTCTTAGCACTGCTGCCCTCAAAAAAGTGACAGTCCACACTCCACAATGGCTAGGCATAAGGTAATTAATTGTGTACATTTTTCAGTGTTGCTCTGCACCTACTGCATGGCATTATGGCTCTTCCCCTTCCAAGCAGTTGAGGAATGATGATTTTGGCCACATAATTTTGTGTGTCTTTGTAAGGAGCAGGAATTTGCATAGTATCTGTCAACTGCATCTTCAGGGCAGGTGTCTGGGACCAAGGAAGCTCTTCATCTCATTCAGACTGGTCCCCTAATTTCTTTTTTCTTTCATTTTCAGCTTGGCCTTGTTTTCTTGCTTGCTTTCCGACTCCAGGGAGTCCTCAGAGTTTACAGAAGGATACAATGGAAATGTTCCTGTCATGAGAGATGGCAACATCACCTCTTTGCAGTTCCATTGTTCCTGATGATATCTGGGTCCATTGCAGCCATGTCACCTCTGAAGCCCATAGGAATAATTATTTTCATTTAGCCAAGCTGATCAGATAATCCGTTATGGAGGAGGTAACATTGCAGCAGCCAGACCATTCAGAAGAGATGCAAAGGTAGACACAGTGGCTGCTGCTGCATGAGTCCATGCTTGCAGATGTTCGTTGAGCTGCCCCTCGCACCATGGCTGTTTACATGTTTGTGAAGTCTTTCATGAGCACTCCACATGTGCAGCTTGTGAAAACCTCCACCCAATCTACCTCTGTTAGGAGCAATTAGGCACTTCCTCCAATGACTTCTGTAATTACTCATGCTCAAAAACCATCTTTGTTTTAAATGAAGAGCCCTGGAGATCAGCTGTGGGTAAAGGTGTTTACACCTTCTGGCCGGGTGCTTCTTGTTCCTCCTGGACTACTTGTTTTTTGTGCCTTTGTAACTTTATATCGATGACAGAAAAAGCAGTCTCCCTTCCACTCCTGCAATTCCCTCAAGAATATCTCTCTCGAGTGTCTTCGTCAAAGCAGAGTAACTTGGTCCTTCCTGAAGTGCTACCAGATATTACCAGCTTTGCTCTTCCAAACTGAGGACAGTAATAAATGCTGAGAGAAAAATCAATCCAGATGAAGCTAGAGTGATTTTTCAAATGCACAAAACAGAATAATTAAATGGACACTGCTGGAATTTTAAAAACCCTGGATCAAAGACAGCCAGGTGTTTAAGCAGAAGAACTTCCTTAGGTGTATAGGAATGCACCCAATAGCATGACTGAGATTGATAAATCTTTGTTAGGTAAGGATATCAAGGGATTATGGAGTGAGACAGGCAAATGGAGCTTGGGTGCAGATCAGCCATGATCTAATTGAATGGCAGAGCAGGCCTGATGGTTTGAATGGCCCACTGCTCTTCCTATATTCCTGAGATGCCACATGCACTTAATGAGTCTGGCCCAGAAGAAGGAGTGCATTGGTTGTCCATCCAGTGGACCACTCTTCTAGTCCACTGCTCTGACTATGCATTCAGCAGACGCCTCCATCAGTCCAATTGTCTGGCACTGGATACAAAGATAGGTAAACAATAGGGCATTAGAAAGCAGGGATCACAGAATGAATTAGAGACAGTGCTTGTCTTTATCAGAATATTGGCCAACATTATACAGCCTTTTATGGCAGAATTTTGCACACAGGATGTCAGTAGAGTTAAAATCAGGACTATGCTGTCTGGTTGTTTCTCCGACCTTCTATTTTAATATAACTCCAGGCAAAATGATACAAATCTGTTCAATATCCACTTAATGCGATCATAAAATAAATCAGAACCATTCCTAAACATGCCAACTTTAAAAGATACCAACAGAAGCGTGATTCCTCTCTTGTCATAAGGTAACCAAATAAGCAAGTGACTTACAGAGATGAAGTTTAACAAAGATGCACACTGCTTATTCTCAAAATTTGAATACTTGAACTCCTGAAGAGTAAACTCCGTGTGCATTTTCTCTGAAAATGTATACATTTTGGTGATGTTTTTGTGCTTATTTAAGTCATAGGAGTATTGCTGCAGAGTAAGACTGCTTAGGGTACCAACTGTCTGTATCAAGCATCCCTGAAATCAGCAATAATGGCATTAATGCAGGGTAAAGCTCCCTGTAATCTGTCCCAACAACGTTCTTTAATTGTAACCTCAGAACAATTTGGTAATACTGAGTTATGCACACCTCTTTTACCTTTGGGATCAAAGTCCTAATTCTCATCATTTCAACTAAATTGAGGCTGCTCCTGCCCATGATACAGGCATTGGGGCGGCACAGTGGCGCAGTGGTTAGCACCGCAGCCTCACAGCTCCAGCAACCCGGGTTCAATTCTGGGTACTGCCTGTGTGGAGTTTGCAAGTTCTCCCTGTGTCTGTGTGGGTTTCCTCCGGGTGCTCCGGTTTCCTCCCACATGCCAAAGACTTGCAGGTTGATAGGTTAATTGGCTATTGTAAATTGCCCCTAGTGTAGGTATGTGGTAGGGAAATATAGGGACAGGTGGGGATGTGGTAGGAATATGGAATTAGTGTAGGATTAGTAAAAATGGGTGGTTGATGGTCGGCACAGACTCGGTGGGCCGAAGGGCCTGTTTCAGTGCTGTATCTCTAAAACTAAAAACTAAAGCTGTGCCAACTTTTGCAATCTGAGACTCACCCTCTTTTGTTGAATACCATACAGGCACAGTAAAAGCTCAGCCACAGTACTTGGCCTGTACCACACTTGGCCGTGGACTGCAAACTCTGAGTAAGGAGCAGCTTTCTTAAAAGTTGCAGCTCATCATAAAGGGAGAAGTTCCAGTGGTGGAAAAGCAAGAACTAATTATTCCAACAGCAATGCTATCTTGCAAGATAAAGGGATGAACAGAGGATTACTCTGCCATGACCAGGTACATATCCCATGGCAATAACAGATGTGGCCAAAATACCCTGGGAGCATTTGTTTGTCCCTCAGGAACTCCTGGTTCACATTTCAGTAATACAGATGTTCATAACAAGCCCCCACCCTCCATAAAGTAATACCCATTCGCACCTCTATCGAAGATATGGCATAAAAGGCAGCAGAAACTAAAGATAATGAAGAAAAGTATCATCACGGTAACTCAAAAGTGCAAAAATGAAGGACTATCCTGCAAAACCAACCAATGCATGGACCAAAATGCAGCCAAGAGGACATGAAAACACAAAAAAACCCTATCTTCTTCCTCAAAGAAGCCTTTTGTTTTATTCATTCGTGGGATGTGTGCGTCCCTGGCAAGGTCAGCTTTTATTGCCCAGGTGAGCTGCCTTCTTGAAGCACTGCAGTCAATGTGGTGTAGGCACACCCATATTGCTGTTAGGGAGGGACTTCCAGGTTTTTGACCCAGCGACAGTGAAGGAACAGTGATGTAGTTCCAAGTCAGGATGGCATGTGGCTTGGAGGGGAACTTGCAGGTGGTCGTGTTCCCATGCGTCTGCTACCCTTGTCCTTATAGGTGGTAGAGGTTATGGGTTTGGAATGTGCTGTTGAAGGAGGCTTGGTGAGTTGCATCCCTCTCGGCAAAGGAGGGTGCTCCATAAAATGACATGAGAAGGCAGAGGCTGGTGTGCCTGTTTTCTTCCCACTGCCATGCCATCTTACAAGCAGCAGGGAAGGTGGCCGAAAGCCCTCCCAAACAAAGGACGATTGAACCACTTACATGGCCTCTTCCCACCTCCGCTAGCATTTTACCATGCGTTGGGAGACCATCAGGTAAATCCCGGCAGCCTCCCAGCTGGCTGTTGGATTGGGGGGACCTCCTTTTTGGGCACTTTTTGGCCCATGGAGGGGCACCCCCGGCAGCAATAACACCGCCTGCCCTCAACAAGAACCCCCCCACCGTCACACAGTCATGCAGGCTCTGGTGGCCCAAGACCCCACTTACCTGGTTGTAAGGGCACCACCCATTGCTGTGTCCTCCTCCTTCAGGTGCAACCCCAGCAGTGGCCACCATTCCCAATGGCACTGCTGAGGTGCCAGCTCTCCGATTGGCCGGCAGCTCTTTCACTGAACGACATTAGTGAATCAGATGTGTTTTTATGACAATCTGGTAGTTTCATGATCATTATTATTGAGACTAGCTTTTTAAATCCACATTTATTAATTAATTGAATTTAAATTCCCCCAGCTGCTGTGGTAGAAGATGAACTTATGTCCCCAGAACATTAGTCCAGGCTTCTGCATTACTAGTCTAGTAACATAACCACTACACCACCGACCCCCCAACTTAAACATGTGATGTTCTGGAACTTTCACTGCATTGTGGAACAAGCCCCAGCCAACACTGGGCCTCATCACTTCCACACAAATTGCCCAACAAATATAAAGTGCACCACAATATGGGTGCATGAGGTCAGATACACATTTTTCTACTCTCATTCACCAACATGGTCCCACAAAATTCACCCACAGATCTCTGTCCAGCTGTGAGGATCTGAGTCGAGAGTGTACAATTGCCCATTGGACAGCCAGATTTGGCACTAAATTGGCATTTTTCTGAAGAGAAGCTGCAAGGGTAACTGATATGAAAATACTTTTCTGTAGTTGACGTTAAAGCAATTGTTGGACCAGTTAAGGAACATTGTGCGGCTGATGCATGATGACATCCTCACTGAAAGACTGATGTTGGAAGTTTATAGAATGTTAGTCACAGTTCGTTACTGACAAATAAAGCGGTCAGTATTCCAACACATTCAGTTAAAAAAATGTTACCGTCGTATTTATTTATTTATTTTCCAATTTTCTTCACCCTCCTCCTGAAGTTGCTGAGCCATGTTGAGTACAATTGCTCTCTGGTGCCAGTAGCACTTTGATGCTTTGCTTGTGCTCATTCAGTCTGCATGTGAATCAACAGGCAGTGAGAGTTGATATAACATCAAAGCCTGATCCTGCCCCATTTTGACAGACATACTTTTCAGCAAAAGTGATTAGATACAGAGAAGGAAGGGGAATTCTAACTAAATGGGCTGAATTTTGTGCTCCTCTCTAAGGTGGCGTGGTGGACAGAGAATTGGTGCAGAGTCATCTGCCTCGAAACCCGGTGCCGTGCTGCAGTGTTCCGATTATATCAGAGCCGGGGAAGTACTGTGGTAGTACTAACACCCTGATGTGACGGCATCATAATTTAAATGCCTGAAATGCTGTTTTACATTAATTTGAATCTAATTATCTGTCATCCAACGAATGTCCTGCAATTTTGTGGGTGACGTGGGCAATCATGTGTCTTCAATTTCATAATCCTGAAAAGCTGACAGTGCCGAGGTAAGAGTCTTTGGTGCCACGAAAGGGAAGGTAACCTGACTATAGTAGCACTGGAGAGGTGGAGGGGTACCGCAGTCAGTGCCGCTATGCTGAGTGTCTGAGGAGGTTACGCATACTGGGGGTGCTCTGCAAGGGGGATGTGTGAATGGGGGGAGAAATGCAAGGGGGTTATGTGTACTGGGGGTGCTCTGCAAGGGGGATGAATGAATTGGGGTGTGCTCTTCAAAGGGGTTCTGTGGATGGTAGGTCCTCTGCAAGCATATAGGCTGTGTGTGTGTCAGGGGCCATTAGACAGGCTGGAAAAGATGTTAGACCAACATTAACCTTTACTCTTGAGCCATATGCATCCAGAAGAGCAAAGATTTACAAAGATACTTGGCTATACAGGCTCATCTCTACACCGGAATGGAGCCAAAGGGCCCACGGCAGATGCCATGAGTCTTATTCACCTTGTGTTTCTGGACCCCCTTGGCGTGTTGTGGCGCATCCAGCAGAGGTGGGCCCAAGAGGCAGCTGCGGTTCAGCCTGTAGCTCCAAGGTGTGAACAGCAGCAGCCAGCAAGGCCAAGAAGAACCCAAGTATGCCAGAGTCTAAAGGACTCACATCACTGTTAGTGAAGGCTACAGCTGTCCAGGGAGGCTGTCACAAACCTGTGAGGCCATCTGCAGGACAATTTGCGACCAATGGGATTTGGTGGTCACTCTATGCCTGTGGCCCTAAAGATAACCGTGGCACTCAACTTATATGCATTGAGATCTTTCCAGGGATCTACAGAGACATGTGTGGGGTGTCTGAGGCTGCAGTGTACCAAGGAGGTGACCAATGCCCTGTTCAAGAGGGCCAGCAACTATGTGTGCTACTGGGCTGACCCTGACAGTCAGGCTGAGAGGGCCATCGGATTTGGGGCGATAGCTGGAATTCCCCAGGTGCATGGTATAGTTGATTATTATGCGTGGCCATCAAGGCTCCCAGGGACCAACCAGCTGCCTTCCTCAACAGGAAGGACTTCCATTCAATCAACGTTCAACTGGTCTGCAACCACTGAAAGCATTTCCTACAGTTGTGTGCCCACTTCCCAGGAAGTAGCCATGACACCTACTGCAACAGTTCCAGGTGCTACAGCTTTTCACTACCTTCACTTGGCTTGGCGGATTCTCGGGGACAAGGGCTACGCATTGAAGATATAGATTCTGACGCCTGTAGGAACCCTCGCAATGCAATGGAGGAGAGGTACAACACCTGTCACGGCTCCACCCGAGTAATCATCGAACAGACCATTGGTCTGCTAAAGATGAGATTCTGCTGCCATGATCAACCTGGTGGAGCCCTGCAGTATGCCCCAGAGAGGGTTTCACGTATTATGATGGTCTGCTGCACTCTGAAAAATCTAGCACTTCAGATGGGGGAAGTCTTACACGAGGAAGACATGTGTGGGAGACAAACATCCTCCAACGAAGGGGATACAGAGAAGAAAGAGGACCAAAGAGCTATGGAAGAAGACAACATGAAAATGAAGGTGAGACATGGTGAGCAATGTGCAAAGGAGGCAAGGGACAATCTTATAATGACCCAGTTTCAGCCACTCTGATGTATACTCAATAACAATGCAATGAATACTGTCCATTATGCATGTAGGCTTCTGCCTACTTTCCATCTGCATTACCTGAATGAAGGCCACCTACATTGTGTGCTATGGCCCCTGGGAGAGCATATGTTGATTACTTCTTCACTCACGTTGCCATGATAATGAGGTCCATGGTCACATTGGCACTGTTCTAAGGGGTATGTTGGGATTTAGAGGGCCACAATTAAGGCTTGGTAGAAGCTGGTTTCCACTCAATGAGGGCTAATGATTGGCACAAAAGAGTGTGTAATTAAATTATACATGCCACAGTTGTGTCACCTGTGAATACCCATGTGTGGCTCAGTGTTTTTTTGGAATAAGCTTGTGGGTGCTCCTGCACGGTGTGAACCCTGCACTAGCAGCTGTGCTGGAGGCAGGCTGCAGATCAGGATGCCCCTTGGCCTGAGATGACTTCAGTGGGTGTCCTCTGGGTACCTGAGGCCTAGAGGGCCCCTGCTGCCTAAGGGTTTCCTGGTGCAGGACTCTGCTCAGGCATTGTGGCTGCTGAAGCTGGACTCCCTGGCAGAGGGGCTGAGGAGACGGTGTACACACTCAAAACGCCCTGAGGAAGATCCTAGATGTGAAGCGCAGCCTCTCCTCTTCTATTTTAAGGTTCGCTTAAAACTCCCTGCTCACCAGAGAAGAACTAGTAGCAGGAAAACTCACCAGGCTTCCTTCTCTTGTCTTCTCACTGTTGACCTGAACTCATGGCCAAGGCGAGAGCTTGCAGCTCATGGCACATCTGTGGAATGTGGCTCTCCAAGGGGTCTCAATGGAGGAAACCTTATGCTCATATGCTTGGGATATGGCAGCAGTCATGACATGGATGGACTCCTCCACTGTCCACTCAAGGCTGCACATGGCCTCTGGCATCTCCGCCAGATGTTGCCTTATTTCTCCCTGCAACTTCAGCATGTGCTCCCCTCCCCTGTCAGCATTCCGAAGGGATCATTCTCTCTGTGACACCCTGGTCCACTCCTCCATTACCCCCAACAACTCCTCCCCTTCCCTCGGCACCTTCCTGTGCAATCACAGGAGGTGTGATACCTGCACTTTTACCTCCTCTCTCCTCACTATCCAAGGCCCCAAACACTCCTTTCAGGTGAAGCAGCGATTTACTTGTACTTCTTTCAATGTAGTATACTGTATTTGCTGCTCACAATGTGGTCTCCTCTGCACTGGGGAGACCAAATGCAGATTGGATGACCGCTTTGCAGAACATCTCTGCTCAGTCCATATGACCCCAAGCTTTCGGTTGCTTGCCATTTCAACACCCACACCCTCCCCCCACACCCCCCCCCCCCCCACCCCCCGCTCTCAAGCCCTCATATCTGTCCTGAGCTTGCTGCAGTGTTCCAATGAACATCAATGTAAACTCAAGAAACAGCATCTCATTTACCAATTAGGCACGTTACAGCCTGCCAGACTGAATATTGAGTACAATCATTTCAGAGCATGATGGGCCCCCCTTTTCATTTTCAGTAATTTTTATCTTTTTTCTTTTTCTTTTATTTTAGTTTGTTTCATCATTCATTTTGTTTAACATGTGCTTGCCTACTTTTTTTCATGTTTGTGCCTTGGGCCAGGGCTGTTCATTTTTCTGTCCATTAACACTCTCTCTGGACTACCGCTTTGTCTTTCAACACATCATTAACATACCATTTACCTTTGCTCCATGACCTTCTGGTCAGTTATTCTCTATGATCTTGTCCTACCAACACCTTTTCTTTTGTTATCTCTTGCCCCACCCCCGCTTTATTTGCTTAAAACCTATTACATTTCTAACCTTTGCCAGTTCTGATGGAGGGTTACTGACTTGAAACATTAACTCTGCTTCTCTCTCCACAGATGCTGTCATACCTGCTGAGTATTTCCAGCATTTCTTGTATTTATTTCAGCATGCCTTATGCTGTTGACACCAGAGGCTTGCCATCAGCCTGGGGCTCAGCATGGGCCTGGCCACCGACAGTCCTCCGACTGTCAGAGGCCTTGGCTGTCTCAGCCTCAGCCAGCTGCTCGGGTGTGTGTATGGTGCTCTCACTAGCTTGTAACCCTGATTCCACAGTCAATCGGTGACCCACTGAGGTAAAAGTATCTGTGTTGGTGGAAGGTGCAGGAGAGTCATGGGATGCTGCATCCTCTGGGCATTGCTCCTCTTCAGAAGTTGACAGGAGTCCCTCTGGAGCTACTGTCACCTGCGAATGCCGACCTGCAAAATACAATGAAAACAATATGTGTGGGTTAGGCTACACATATCCCGTTAAGGACAGCATGCCAGAGCTAGTTCTCCAGTATTATTGCATTTTTAGCTGATCGGCAATAATCACTCCCTTGCGCAGGGACCCCAATTTTCCTGTCTGAAATTGTGCATCCACCTTAGTAACACACTAGTCCTAGGGCCTCTCCTTCAGCCTGGCTGAGAGGACGCAGGTCCAGCACTTTGCCACCAGCCCTGCCGCATGTGTCCTGTTATGGGCCCCCTTCTCTTGAAAATTCAAGGTTTAACAGTTAAAAATTGCCAAACGTTTCACCATGATGGTTCTGCTAAGATGGGCCCCTTGTCAACAACTGGGGTTGTAATGTATCTCATACCGAATCACCCCGTCATGGGATTTACTTGGGCTGAGGTATAAACAAGGGAGATTATTTCACAGATGCAGCCATGCATCTTTCATGAATCTGCTGTGACCTCCCTGTCTTTGGAATGGCAGTGGCATCTTCATCTTGTGTCATGACACCCAAATCACACAGATGAATTTTTGAACGTTGTATTACCTTGGCTGAATGTAGGAGGCCATTGACCCTCTTGTGGCACTGGACCCAGTTGTTTCAGGTGAGCCCATGGCTGCTGACCTCCTCTGTAATCTCTGTCCAGGCTTGCTTGGTCAGACAGGAGGACCTTTTCTTGCCAACAGCATACCTCATGCCTTTCCCTTGCAGCCTGGAGGAGAATCAGCAGGGAGTCATCACTGAAGCGTGGGGCCGCCCTTGCTCTGACCTCTGACATTCTCAGCACTTTTCCCGGGGGGGGAGGTGGGGGTTGCTTACTGAGGTTGGAATTGATGCTAATGTACAGATATTTTCGATGACTGAGCTGCTGTAGAATTCAAGAAGAGAGTGAATGCAGGGGTGGCAGACTTTTAAAGGTGGTGCTAGAAACTGCTACGAGATCAGCTGAGGCGGTGAATGTTTATTGCTTGCTGCCCCTACCTGCTGCGTAATCGCAGCGGCGCAGCTGCTCATGTGACAAGTGGGTCTGCCGCCACTTTGTGTATCCGCTGCCATTCCTGGCAGCAGAATCATTAATTTCACTCTAATATTCCTCCTGCATCCTTAAACCTAAGAGGCTAGAGTATAGTAGCAAACCTACTGCTATCTAAATGTTTGTGTTTTTACAGGCAGTATCTGGACATCTGTTTAACACCAGTGTGTGGCTATTAGGTTAGCTGTGGTCACGATTGGCTGTGATGCACTTCAGAGTCAAACAAGCACCAACTGTCAAGACTTGTCCATGAATAAAGACCAGTAGCGTGAGGTACCAGAGAACTGCAAGCACCCATGGAACAACATTGCCAGTATGACAAAAGCAAAATACTGCAGATGCTGGAAATCTGAAAAAAAATCCCCACAGAAAATGCTGGAAGTACTCAGCAGGTCAGGCTCTGTGAAAAAAAAAACATTAACGTTTCATTCCCTCATTCCCAGTATGAGTTAGTATCTTCAGGGGAGAGAATTTGATAATAAGGAGAAAAATAATGTTACAGGCCATTAGCCATTCTGTATACTGACAAGGAACTCTTTGAGAATGTCTTCCGATTCTAATGTGAGATCATTACCTGCTTGCGTAATCCACCTCTAATTATCTCAATATGCTTCTGTAATTATATAGTAGATGGTGTCTGTCTTCACTCTGAGCCGGGTATATTTGACACTGAATGCAGGTATTGATTTTAACACAGGAAAAACAATCTGCAGAGTTAGCTTAAACATAGTTGTCCTGCGAATTGAAATCTATTAACTCTCAGTGAATTTCTGTACTATTAATGACAAGCAGCCTGGTCTTTAAAATCGATCAGTCTAAGTGCAGTTATGGAATTTGCAAATTGAGTTGCAGAAAAGATTGGTTCAGCTCCCAATGTTGCAGCTGGTAAAGGTAGTAGGGCCAAATAAGTGATGGTGTGCTCTGTAAGCATTCTGGAGGATTTCTGAAAGCAAAGCTCATTGAACTGAGCACCTGTATACATGATCCATGAGATGTTGAATGTAAGTGAGTGTTATGACCAGGTGAGAAAGAGGTCTTGGGGTTCCCTCTCAGCCTTCACACTGTGTTTTAAGCTCCCCCTTGGTGAATCCTTGTTCACTGCTTTCCAATTATAATGCAAAGAAACCAACACAAACAGGTTTTCTTAGGTTTAAAGAAGAAAGGTTGAAATTTATTAAACTTAAACTCTAATTCGGTTAATGCCTACAGATACACGATGTGCCCACGCTAGCATGCATATGCGATGCACACATGCAGATAGAGACAGAAAAGAGCAGAAGAAAATAAAGTGGAAAAGTTTGAGGCAATATCTGAAGATGATTTTGGTTACTGTTCTTTGAGCTCGCTGTAAAGTCCTTGATCGTAGGTAGGTCTTTCTTTCCGTTGGCGCCCAGCATTCTTCTAAAACCTTGTTCGATGTAGGAGACTTTTCTCTCTTGAGGTTCATGTGTCTTCAGTGGGTCCAGTGGCTTGTGAGAAAGAGATGGGAGCAGAGAGGAGAGGTCTTCACAGTCCAGGAGCAAACAGTCTCTCTCTCCAGTTCAAACTGTCTGTACAATTCAAAAACTCCCAAGTTGGCCAGCAGGTTAGTCACGTGACCAACTGGTGTAACCACTTCTGTGTTTGTGGATTCCCTTATCCTAGCAGACCCTGGAATGTCTTTTCTTACACACAATACCTGCTGCTCAAAGTCCATTTTAGGATAAGTGGATAAGGGAAGTAACCTCTCTTGTCCCTATTGGGATGCAAATGTCCTCCAGCCAAATGTCTGGCAGCCCTTGTAACAGGCCTTCTCTTCTTCCCAGCAATAATTTGAAATTTAATGTCCATATGGAGAAATTTAATATGCCTCATTCTTGGCAGGTGGGGGCCCAGCATGACAGTGAGGCAAAATGTTTTCAGTGTTTTTGGAGGTCTCACAAACAGTACATGAGGATTATAACTTTTAATGTCAGGCCATCTCATGCAAATTGATCCCATGCAGATGATCATTACTCGAACTCCATTAGCTAGTAAGCTAGCTCCATTACTGCTGCTTACATATTTAAAATGGTTGCTGCTCTGGGTTACAGGAGTTTTCTGAGTATTTGACTGATTTTTGAATATAAAATTAGGAGATTTTGCTTTTTTAAAAAGTATTTTTATCTCCTTTCTCCTTGTTTTATTATATCCTCCTGCTGCTTTGATGATGATTGTCACAATTTTACTAATTATTGGCAAATTATTTAGCAAGGAAATTTCTCTGTGTACTCCTAGATTTGGATACAGAAGAGGAGTTCCTTTGCAGGGGCAAAAGGCAGATGCAACTGCAGTTGAGCCAATTCACACACAGTTGCTCTCATCCCAAGAGTCACATCTTCTGACCTACCTGAGCATGATCACAAGAGACCTGCATTTATTGTCATTTCATGAAGAAGGCAGACATGAAATGGTCTGGAGTTTGCTGGTCAGGCAACCAGTTTTCGCCACGATTTTGGGGTTAATCAGACAACAACTTCTGGTGCACTTAAATGCAGAAATTTAGAAGTTGCTGTCAGAGATTCTCCATTTCTCCACAAGAGTTGCAGTCCTCAGTCCTCGCCCATTGAAATGACTGCAACGGTGTGAAATTTCTGTATTTGCCCACTAGTTCCGTGACAAGTGATAATTATGAGGGAAGAACTGGCTAAGGTTAATTGAGTAAATAGACTGGAAGGTATGGTGGTAAATGAACAGTGGGAAACATTTAAAGAAACAATTCAAAAGGTGCAACAAAAGTACATTCCGTTCAAAAACAAAAACTCGTCAAGAAAGACCCATCCGTGGCTCACTCAGGAAGTTAAGGAGAGTATTAGATTAAAAGAAGAAGCTTACAATGTTGCAAAAAATAGTAGCAAGTCTGAGGATTGGGAGTGTTTTAGAAACCAGCAAAGAGCCACCAAAAAGTTGATTAAAAGGGAAAAAATAGAATACGAGAGTAAACTAGCCAGCAATACAAAAACAGATTGTAAGAGCTTTTATAAGTACATAAAAAGGAAAAGAGCAACTAAAGTAAACATTAGTCCCTTAGAGACAGAGACATGAGAAATCATCATGGGGAATGAGGAAATGGCAGAGCATTGAACAAATATTTTGTGTCTGTCTTCACAGTAGAAGACACAAGTTCCATACCAGAAATACACAGTAACCTAGGGGCTAAAAAGAGTGAGGAAATTAAGGATATTGATATCAGTCGAGAAAAAGTATTGGAGAAACTTGAGGGACTCTGACAAGTCCACAGGACCAGATGGCCTATATCCTAGGGTTCTAAAATAGATAGCTGCAGAAGTAGTGGATGCATTGGCTATGATTTTCCAGAATTCCTTAGACTCAGGAGTCGTCCCATCAAATTGGAAGTTGGCAAATGTTATGTCACTTTTCCAGAAAGGAGGTAGAGAGGAAACAGGAAACTACAGGCCAGTTAGCCTAACATCAGTCGTTGGGAAGATGCTGGAAACTATTATTAAAGAAGTCTTAACATTGCAGTTGGAAAAGAATAGTCTGATTAGAACAAGTCAGCATGGTTTCACTAAAAGGAGGTCCAGTTTGACAAATTTATTAGAGTTTGTGAGGATGTAACTAGTAGGGTAGATAAAGGGGAACCAGTAGAAGTAGTATACCTGGACTTTCAAAAGGCATTCAATAAGGTGCCACATAAAAGATTAATAGGCATGATAAGGGATCATTGCGTTGGGGGTAAGAAATTAGCGTGGATAGAGGATTGGTTTAGAGACCGGAAGCAGAGAGTGGGCATAAATGGGGCATTTTCAAGTTGGCAGGCAGTGAATAGTGGGGATCCGCAAGGATCAGTGCTGGGGTCTCAGTTATTTACACTCTATATTAAGGACTTAGATGAAGAGACAGAGAGTAATGTATCTAAGTTTTCTGATGATACAAAGCTTGGTGGAAAGATAAGCTGTGGGGAAGATGTAGAGAGGCTGCAAAGAAATATCGAAAGGTTCAATGAATGGGCAACAAGATGGCAAATGAAGTATAATGCAGGGAAGTGTAACGTTGTTCACTTTGGTCGTAAAAATAGAAAAGCAGAATATTTTTTAAAAGGTGTGAAACTGCTAAGTGTTGATGTTTAGAGAGACTTGGGGGTACTCGAACAAGGAACGCACAAAGTTAACATGCAGGTGTAGCAGGCTATTAGGAAGACAAATGGCATGTTGACCTTTATTGCAAGGGGATTGGAGCGCAGGAATAAAGAAGTCTTACTAAAATTGTACAGGGCTTTGGTGAGACCGCACCTGGAATACTGTGTGCAGTTTTGGTCTCCACATTTAAGAAAGGATATACTTGCACTGGAGGCGGTGCAGTGAAGATTTACTAAATTGATTCCTGGGATGAGGGAGTTATCCTATGATAAGTTGAGTAAATTTGGCCTATATTCTCTGGAGTTTAGAAGAATGAGAGACGATCTAATTGAGAAATACAAGATTCTGAAAGGGCTTGATAGGGTAGAAGCTGAGAGATTGTTCCCACTGGTCGGGGAATCTAGAACACAGGGACACAGTCTCAGGATAAGGGGCCAATCATTCAGGACTGAGAGGAGGAGAAATTACTAAACTAAAAGGGTTGTGAATCTTTGGATTTCTCTACCCCAGAGGGTTGTGGATGCTCCATCATTGAATACATTTAAGACTGGGATAGATAGATTTCTGATCTCGCAGGGAATCAAGGCATATGGGGAGCAGGCAGGAAAGTGGAATGGAAGCCCAAGATCAGCCATGATCGCATTGAATGGCGGAGCAGGCTTTATGGGCCATATGGTCTACTTCTGCTCCTGTATCTTGTGTTCTTGTGTAAAGCCAAGCAACATCTCTGACCCGGAAAAAATAATTTTACAAGCATGTAATTATGTTCCCTCAGGAGAAAATTAATTTTGGAGAATTTAATTTTCTTTTTGAATTTTTATCTCTGTCTCTTTTACCTCTCTCCCTAAATAGGGTCAGAGAGTCATAGAGTAATTTACAGCAGAGAAGGACACCATTTGGCCCATTGAGTCCATGCTGGCTCTCCATGGAGTTATTCAGTCAGTTCCACTCCCCCTCCCTCCCCCCCCCACTCAATCCCTGTAACCCTGCAAGTCTATTTCCTTCAAGTGGCCATTCAATTTCCTTTTGAAGTCATTGATTGTCTCGCTTCCACTACCCTATGGGCAGCGAGTTCCAGGTCATTACAACCCCCTGTGTAAAATTCTTCCTCATATTCTCCCTGAATCTCTTGTCCAAAACTTTCAATCTGTGTCCCCTCGTCCTTGTACCAATAGTTAATGGGAACAGTTTATTTTCTTGTCGAACTTATCAGCCTATCATAATCTTGTACATGTCTATTAAATCTCCCCTCAATCTCCTTTGTGCTAAGGAGAATAACCCACAGCTTTTCCAGCCTAACCTTGTAACTTAAATCCCCCATCCCAGGAACCATTCTGGTAAATCTCCTCTGCACCCTCTCAAGGATCCTCAGATCCTTCCTAAAGTGTGTTGACCAGAACTGGATGCAATACTCCAGTTGGGGCCTAACCAGAGCTTTATAAAGGTTCAGCATAACTTCTTTACTTTTGTACTTACTGCCTCTGTTTATGAAGCCCAAGATCCCACATGCTTTACTAACCACTCTCCCAAAATATTCTGCCACCTTCAAAGACCAATGCACATGCATCCCCAAGTCCCTCCATTCCTGCGCACTCTTTAGAACTGTCCTATTAAGTATATATTTTCTCTCCCTATTCCTTCTGTCAAAATGCATCACCTCACACCTATCAGTATTGAATTCCATCTGCCACCTCTCTGCCCATTCTGCTAGCCTGTTGCAGGCAGTTCATATCATCCTCACCATTTGCCATACACCAAGTTTGGTATCATCAGCAAATTTTGAAATTCTGTTCTCTATTCCAAGATCCAAGGCATTCATATATAACAAAAAAAAGCAGTGGTCCCAGCACTGTCCCTTGGAGAACACCACTGACTGTCATCCTCCAGTCTGAAAAACAACCATTTACTACAACTCATTGTTTTCTGTCCTTCAGCTAATTTTTTTCCAGTTCAATACTGACCTTCCTATTCCATGAGCCTCCATCTTTTTATTTTATCAAACGCTTTCTTCAAATCCATATAAACAACATAAACTACATTCCCTTCATCAACCTTTTCTGTTACTTCATCCAAAAATTCAATATGATTAGTCAAGCATGATGTGCCTATCCTTAATTAACTCAAACCTCTCAAAGTGTGTGTTGATTTTTGCCCTGATTATTGTTTCTTAAACCTTACCTACCACTGCCGTTAAACTAACTGGCCCATAGTTGCTGGGAGTGTCCTTCCACCTTTTCTTGAATAAGGGTATCATATTTGTCTCACTCCAATCCTCTGGTATCTCCCCCGCATCCAGGGAAGATTGGAAGATTATGGCAAGCCCTCTGCTATCTCCATCCCCACTTCCTTTAGCAACCTGGGATGCAAGCCATCCAGACCAGGTGACTTACCTACCCTAATCCCATCTGTATTTCCCAATCTTTATGTTGTTTTCTGTACATCATTTAAAACTAATTTATATTTACTGCTTTATACTTCCTGGTATGGACTCATGGTTCATTGAGAATTCTTCAACCTGATTGGCTGAAGAGCTTTGCTGTTTCTTGCCCTTTTCACACATGCCACACATCCCTTGTAGAGGGGGCCATGCTGGAACAGACACCCGATGACAGCAAATGTCCACAGTAAAGCTGGTTAAATCTTTGTGGGCAACTAGGTGAATGATAAGCTTCACTCATCTCGCTGCTGACTGCAAAATCTGAGCCTTTGAGTCACGTCAGGCCCCAAAACTATTGCAAGCACTTTAGATCCCAAACTTGCTGGCTGCTCCTGCCAGTTACTTGAGTCCTTTGAGAGTCAACCACCCATTTTATACTAATCCTACACTAATCCCATATTCCTACCACATCCCCACCTGTCCCTATATTTCCCTACCACCTACCTATACTAGGGGCAATTTATAATGGCAAATTAACCTATCAACCTGCAAGCCTTTGGCATGTGGGAGGAAACCGGAGCACCCGGAGGAAACCTACGCAGACACAGGGAGAACTTGCAAACTCCACACAGGCAGTACCCAGAATTGAACCCGGGTCGCTGGAGCTGTGAGGCTGCGGTGTTAACCACTGCGCCACTGTGCCGCCCCAAACTATGATGGGAGGCAAAGTGAAGAGTAGTGAAGGGGGTGGAAGCTGTGGCCAAAGAGGTTAATGCAAGGAGCCTGGCTCCCAAAAAACTGCCAACAGTTCCAGAAGAAATTTAATGACCTTATGTGGATTGTTAAGGCCAGTGATTGCATTGCCAAAGGGCTTCACACCCACCACTCCATCAACTTGCTCAATGTACTACACCCCCATCACTCACCCATCAGCAGTCCTTGGCACTCAGGACATCCAAATACTCCACCTCGCCCTCACAAACATTTTAAAGATGCCAGCCTCACACCCAGCTCCAGATGCTTCCACAGGCATCCAGCTATTCAACTGTGGCAGGCACATCAACCAAACGCAGTGCCACACAGTCACTGACATTCTGCCCTCTCTCTTGCAGGACAAGCTCGCCCATAACCACCGGGAGCAGAGCAAAACCAGTGGGAGATAAGCAGACCTGCATCTCCTGAGCCCTAGGGAGGACCTGGTTCGCTGCATCATGGGCCAGCTGTGACAAAGCCCATGACATCTGGCGTCACAGAGAACACTGAGGATGACATTGCATTAAAGATCAGTTTGAAAAACATAACTATATTACAAAGTCCTGCATTCATAATGAATGACTGTTTTCCACACAGTGCAGGCTTCTGACTCCCATTTATGCCTGATGGCAATGTTCAGAAGCCTGCAGTAAAATCCTGCCCTCCAAGGTCCTGCACAATGTGGGTCAGTCGCATAATAACACCTCCTTCTTCTTTGTCCGAACAATAGCCTTGAACCAAATGTCAGAATAACCTGCATACTTCACATACTTGGGGGTGTAATTGGTCTATGCCAGCAGCACAAAATGGGCTGGTAGTGAATCTACCTAGGAAGAAGAACATTGTCAATGGAAAATAAAAACTGGTGCAGTGAAAAATAGGCTGCTGATTCACTACAAGCCTGTTTCGTGTTGCTGACATAAACCAATTTCACCCCCTAGATTTTAGTTTTACCCATCTTCCATATGGTAGAGGGTATTTCAATGGGAGGTAAGACTGTGAAAAGCTCTTCGACATGCTGGATTGGTTAGTAAAGTTATTAAAGCAATGGAAATGAGCTGCAAGACAGATTGAAAGGAGAAACCATAGGTCAGGCAAGATTGTTGATGGCAGTGTATTTTCTTTTGGCTTATTTGGCACATGGTTTATGTCTTGTGTTGGAGACTGTAGAATTTTAATTGCATTGTCATAAGGCTGCTTTGGATGACAATTATTTTATTCTTGGTAGAGGGATGTTTATCCCAACATATCGTGCTCACCTTTGGAGCTCATCAAAAACTCCATTAAAACAGAAGTCTGTCTTGCCTGGAAGGTATAAAAAGTGATTAGGAATACTGTTCTATCAAACTAATGTAAAGCCTGTCGCTGTAGCATTTACAGCAATTACTATGTTCCCTCTTTCTCTCTCATTTCAAAGTACTTTCAAGAGAAGTAAAATTATTTTTTAAAAAGTCTGGTGGAGACTGTCAGCAAATTCACTACAGAACTGAATATTAATTAATGCTTAACTACTGTGTCAAAATATTAGTGCTAGGCCAGCATTTTGCGACAGCATACAATTTGGAATACCTTTTAGCTGGGATCTCACAATCCATTTAATTATCGGGTCTCCTGAGGAATCATCACAACACAAGGTGTTTTACACCAGCATGTCCTGGCTGAACTTGGATGGCTGGAACAATCAGTAGAATATGGGAAATTTCCTTGATGCAAATTTCCTAAGGCCAGAAATTTCCTCAGAGTTGTTATTGCTCTGTCGGAAGTTTTTCGGAAGCTTGACAGAATTCCCCATGTGTAAACAGGGTTTCCGCCACACTTCTGGTGAGGTTATGGAGGGAGACCAGGAGCAGTTTCAAGGAAATTCCCAGTCCTAAGTCTTTCCAATGAATGAAGGTGAGAATATAGAGGCTCTGATGAGAACTGAATAGGATGTCTTTTGTCCTACCAATGTTTAGCTGGCAGAAATTCTGCCTTAACTATGACAGGCAGTCAGACAATAGAATGACAACTCGGATTATAGAATCATGGTGGAAGGCAAGGCTGAATGTCATCAGCACATATTTATAAATTAAATTTATGCTTGCAAATTAATGCTGTCAAAAGGCAGCATGTGAGTGAGGAACATGAAAGGGCCAAGGAACAGAAGGACCTACTAGCAGTACAAAGTCGCAATGAGGAAAGCAATAGCAGGTGATGTGCTGGCTACATACAGAAAAGTAGGCATAGAACCATGAAAGAGTGGTGCAGGTGTGCAGTCATGGAAAAAGATCTAAAGGGCCAGGGTACCTAAATGAGTAGGCCGCGCACAACAAAAAACAGTTAGAGGGAATATTGTTGAGGGACAACCTGATAGAGATCATAAAGATTATGAAAGGGTTTGAAAGGGTAAGCATAGAGATAATGGACTGAATTTTACAGAACCCCCTGTTGTTGGGATTTGTGGTTGGGGGGGGGGGGGGGCCGGAAAATGCCTCCAGGAAAGGGCTGCTACACGCCCTGACACTGGGAGGGCTTGGCCCGATATTGCCGGCAGCAGCAAGGCCTCATGGCGGCCGCCCCCCGACGCTCGGTGATGGGATCGCCATTTAAATATTTAAATAAATTAAAATTAATGAATTAAGTATACTTACGCCACTGTCTTCCGTCCCGCCGCGAACTTCCAGCCACTGGCCGGCACTCCTGCGCCTTTGGATCCCCGCACGGGGAAATGAGGCAGAACACTTGTGGTGAAGGGGAAGAAGGTAAGTTTCTCAATGTAGCGGGGTGGGAGGGAACGGGGTCAAAGGAACATCATTGGTGTAGAGGATGGTGGAAAGGGTTTTACGTTAAAGTTTGGTGGGAGGGAAGGTCAGGTGGACAAGGTAAGTGTTTTGGGGGGAGAGGGCAAGTGATTAATTTTATGGCTATGGGGGGGTAGTGGTGGGAGAGGGGCAAACTAAATGTATTTAATTTTTTTTATTCACTGCGCACAGGCAGCTGTCACCATTGTCAGGGATGGCCAGTCCGCCCTCTCCACATGATCGGGGAGCATGGGCCGCTGTGCTTAGGACCACGTGGCTCTGCGACATGTGGCCTGCGCAACCGGGCCACCATTGTTTTCGCCTACCGCTGATTTTGGTGGCAGGAGTATAGATTTCAGCACAATGTTTCTAATTGGGGCTGTGACTAGAATTAGAAATCATACATATAAGATAGACACCAATAAATCCATTAAGGAATTTAGGAGAAACCTCTTTACCCGGCGTTGGCATTCAGAATAAGGGAGTCTGTTACACCAATGTGCTTTGTTCAATGATAATTTTCTTTAATCCACTTATTGGAGATTTGAATTTTTTTAAGAGACATTTTTTTAAAAGACCAGCTAAAAGGATGACTTTGTTGGCAACTTAAGATGGCTACTTAATTTGCAACACTGTATCCAACACTGCACTGCTTGTGAGGAGGGAGACAAAATGTCTGCTCATACCCCAGCAAGAACCACGATGCAGGAAGTTTAAAGGAACTACCTGTTTTTTTTAGCAAGAGAAAAATACTGCTAACTATTTGTCATGTGACAGGCCCTCCCCATCTGTGGGTTTAAGCTTGTGTCTTTCTGCAGCAGAGAGAGGAGAAGCAACTGGGCTCTGACATGTGTCGGCCCAAGTGGAGGGTCTCTCTCTCTCTCTCTGTCTCCATTCCAGCTTGAAAGCTTTCAAATCCTGTCACTTCTGCATACTCCAGCTACGATCAGAAACCCCATTGCAGGAAATGATCCACATTACTGTCTCCAAGCGACTCAAAGAATCCATCATCTATCTCTTCCAACTAAAATCCTCTGTTCCACTGAATTCAGCTGGAAGCCAGATGAATCACCAAGCTCCACAGACTGTATACTTTTTTCCTATGGACTCTAGCTCGACCAATCTATCTTCCCCACTCTATAACCTATTTCTGTGTGTAAACCTCCAGTGTGTGTATGTGTGTGTGAAAGTTGGTGCATAGTTTATTATTTTCATTCATTCGGTTTAGGCACAATAAAGTAAACTTCTTCCTTTGTTAAACTCAAGAAAACCTGTCCGATTATTAACTTGTTATGATCATAACAAGAACCAAACACCTAATGAACTGGCCAGTACATCCACTTTAAGAAAGCATTAACCCTGTTGTGGTCAAACAAGGAGAGTGAAAAGAGAGAAGCACTTTAACTCTTCCGCACTTGACTGTAACAGTCAATTAACTCTTTATCCCCTTTTCCCAAATTCTGAAATTATTCAAAGTTATAACTCTTATTATTTATAATAGTTATATTTTATTCATTATAGGTGTGCCTTACTACATGTTAATGTCAGAACACAATATCAAAGCGCAGCATTACCATTACAGTCTGGGTAGAAGCATGATCTCCATGTAATCACTCCCTGGTCATACTAGTCAATGCGGCACATAGACGTGTGAATCCCCCTGCCCAGGGGATTCCTTTTTATACTTTCTTTTCACAGCAAAGCCTATGGACACTGATTTAACCCTACCATTACCTCGCTGTTATTTGAATGGTCCAATTACAAACAATATCATTGAACCATCTGTGCCCACCCAAGCCAGGTCAAACTCTCAAGAGCTTTGGCTTCCCATGCTTCAGCATCTATCAGATTATAAACATTCCATTGCTAGTGCCTGGCTAAATGGTGGCCTTGGCACCCAGTTATTTTGCCTTGGCTCCAGCCACATCTGGGCCTCTTGGCGGTGTTTTATCTTTTCATTCCCGCACAGCAGGCTGTCTGTTTTCACATGCAACTAGATTTCTGTTGAAGTTTGGCTTTTGACCATTTGGAGGAAAGGAAACAGTTAATGATGTCAGTAAGTCTTGGGCAAAGGAGAGATAGTCAAATGCTCAATCTGGAATTGGGTCAGGAGGGGGTACCATGGAAACAGGTCATGAATCTCATGGAAGTGTGCCTACTGAGTGATGGCGGAGCAGATGGGATGAAGCTCCAGAGTTTCCTGGGGTCAGGAAGATTGTTCAGGGCAACAGAGGCAGTGGGGCAAAAGAAAGTTAGCAGACTTTTTTGCCTTATATTCTCATTTGTATATGACTTACTCTAATTCATTCCTGTTTGCAGAGTTTGTTTAAAGGTTTCATTAATTCACTTGCATCAGTTGATAATTTGAACTATTTTACTTTCTTCTGAACTCCACAGGGATGTTTGTTAATATAGTGAATATATTTTTGGTAGAATCAGAGTGCGAACCCCATGCCATGTGAGACATTGATAGAGCAAACTATTGGAAATAGGATATGGGAGAGCATGAAGTGCAATCTGTCTGCCATTTTTGTTTATTTGAACTATTTTGGTTTATCAATTAAGAAGTCATGGCTTTGTTGCCTTATTGGGAAGGGGGGATTCAAAAAGCCTTCTTTGAGTGTCATTGGGCAGTGTGGATTTATTTTCAGCAGCCTGCCTAAATGTCTTACATTTGAGATTGTGAACGTGCAGTACTCATTTTCAAGTCTATGCTTAGAATTGAAAGTGAGAAAGGAATAAAAACAAAAATATACAGGAGAAGGTGGAGATATCACTATGGTAAAGGAAAGCTGTCTGTCTCTTTTTCCCTTTTCTAGGATTCGTGGTTAACAAGGTGCCCACATCCAGCTACTATACATCTGCTAATGCTTCTACCAAGTCAGTTCCTAAACCCCATACCAAATGATGGCATTCTTCTGTTGAAAAAACTATGGGGCCAATTTCCTTGCAGTAAAAATAGTTGTGTGTCTGTCTCCATGTAATTAGACAAAGACACTTGAGGGAGAAGTAACGGCAGTGTCAGAGATTTTAAAAGAGTTGGAGCCATGCTGTGAAGGTCAACAACTTTCAGCCTCATTGTGGCCTGCTGTTACCTTTGGTTGGCAACTTGATCAACATCTCAGTAGTGCAGAAAGGCCATTTGAATATGTTAGTAATCTCTTGCCAAACAAAATAATAAATATAGAAACCTATTCTTTGACAGAAAGATTCATAATATGCTCTCCATCCCCGCTGATCACTCGCCTGACATGGAACACTAAGCAGCATTTACTACCTTAACAAGAAATCCATCAGGGTTTTTTTGACTCAGCACACATAACACGTATAAACCGACTGCTTGAAATTAAGTTAGATATTATCATTGCAGAACACGTTCTTTTTCACAACTGACAAATGTTAAACTCCAGAAAGCTTGTTATGGAAGGTTAATGCTGGAGCTTATCTACTCAGTTTCACATTAATTGTACAGAGTAAAAGGTTTACAAACATATAGCTCCTCACTCAAACCCTCCACCCGCCTCAGTAAGTGGCTGCTTGTAAGTGCTCAAATAAGACCCCAAATTAACACCCTCCACCTGCATATAATCAAACAATTGATACACAATTAACAGATTAACAGCAAAGATGGGGTGTAATTTATGGACCGGTTTGACTATTGTTCTTTTGTCCAGCCACCCAAACTAAATTTTATGATCACTGCAGCACTGTACAAATGCAGAAAAGCCAGATTTAGTTGACGATTGATTTTTTGACAGGGTTCTCAACCATTACTAAAACAGGCATGATTATATTTCTGTCTGTTGGGAGTCATCATTTCATTATTTATTACATTTTCAACTGGCCTTTATTCTAAATGAACACTTTTTGAACATTCTGCTCCTGACTTTCTTCTTTCATGCCAGTGCCCTGTCTCTATTATTGTTTGGTTGAATAATGAAATGTAGAGGTAGTGTTACTAGACTATCAACCCAGAGGCCATGAGTTCAAATCACATCCTGCCAAGTAATGACATTCAATTCAATAAAAGCTACCTGATTGTCATAAAAATCCAACTATAGTCATGAAAATCCACTGGCCTTGTTTCCGGACACAAGGGCTGGGATTTGTAACTAACGGGAGCCTCTGCCACTGGCCCTGCAATAGTCTCTTGAGAAGGCTCCTGAATTTCTATTTTACAAGTGGGTGCCCACCTCATGATATGAGGATCTCACCGGCCTGCGAGATCATGGAGTGAGGGAGGTAATACTGTGATGGCCTACTGCTTTTGTTAGATTGGTAGACCCAGCCCCATGGACAATGTTTGAAGGGGCCTATCAGCCCCCTTTACAAGGTGCACGGCTCCTGAGTCCCCAGAAATCTCCAGCCCATTTGAGACCCTTTCAGGATCACCTCCGCCCTCTGCCCCAGGTTCAACCAGTGTGAGAGCCACCCTCCCAGAACTGGCAAGCGGTAACAGGTTGCCCAGTTGCTGCCTGGCGCTTGTCAGTGGTGAGTTAATGAGGTTCAGCCCTCAAAATAATTCTGGTCTCACACCAGTACCAACAGGCTGTTCTACCAACTGGGTGTTACTTGAAAGTCACCTCCTTTGTTTGCAAGACTTATTACCACCTACTTTTATGTTAATGAGGATTCCTTCTTACAATGTCACTGAGAAAGGTAAGTAACCTTGAGTGGCTGAGCGCCTGAATAAAATGGACACTGTGGTGGAGTCTGGTTTCCGTCATTTGAGTTCTTCTTGTTGACATAGCATTGCTGTCATTGGTGCATCTCCAAGCAACTGTATTTTGTCTTCCTTGGAAAGTGCTCCTTCCTGCTGCTTGCCAACAGACTCCCCTCCTGTCCGAAGGTGCTAGCTGGTGTAGTATAAGTGTTTGAAAGGGTTAATGGCTGGGACAGTGTGAGTAACACCTCCCACTCTGATGATATAAGAGATTATAGGAGAAATAATTGAAATACAATAAACAGCATAGCATAAGTGAAGTTAGACATACTTCTGTACAGCTGTGTCTAGTTCTTTAATATATGAGAAATTAGTTATTGTAAAAAATTACCAAAAACTCAGTAACTGCTCCAAGCGAGACTAACCAAAGATAAAACATCCGGTTCTGTACAATCTTCTTTGGCAAGTTGATCTAAAAGGACATATGCGAAAGAGAAGATTGAAAGAACATGAGTTTGATCAAAGTGCATAAGGAGATATTTTTCAATTTTGCACATGAATTATGAGCATTAAAATACTTCTTACATTTACAGGGCTTGCAACTGCAGCTGAGCTAGTGCTTTGTTTATTTAAAGTATAAAAAATCAATCTGGACAGCTGTTAACTTTCCTGCTCCGTGGATGAGATGATCAGAACCAGACTTCTGGCCTGTTGGACTGAGATTCCAATGATTAGTGAATTATAGGAAATGTTATGCTGTGCTCAGGTGCCTAATAAGCAATAGGTTCAGGCTTTCAGACTTAATGGGTTGAATTTTATCAGCCGCAGGGAGGTGGGCTGGAAGGTGGGGGTGCCAGTAAAATTGCGGGGTCCTGCCACCAGGCCTTTTTACCAGTGGCGGGACTGGATGTGGAGTGGCTGCCCATTCCAAGGAGGCAGGTAGCCTATTTGCATAATTAAAGGTGTTTCGTCTTTCTGGTTCCCATATGTTGGAAAGAATCACACTTTAAACTTGGAAAAGGCTGGAGTCAGTCTTGTTTATTTCAGTACCATGCTTTGTGCTGTAGAAACTGATTCCACTGGTTCTTGTGTTACATATAACATGACTCCCTAGTGCAGCCGTGAATGTGGCCCCTGATTGGAACACTTACACATAACAGCTAGTTCGTAACTAATTAATTCCTGACACTTGGCAGGTAGTATAACAATATATACACATATAACATCCCTCTTTCTTTAAAACATAATGCCCCATATCAATATAACAGTTAATATAAATAAAAAAGATTAGCATCCGACTTGTGGAAATAATCTGAACCCCTTTTGAGAGTATTTTATAGTGTGTATTTGTTTTTAGCATTATTCACGGTATTGCTTGGGTGGTAAGATGTTATGCCTCCATCTTGTAGATTTGGCATTTGTTGCTCTCAGTGGTGAGTTGGCACGTTGTACAGGCGATGTTGTGTCACTTGCTGGTGATGTTGTTAATGTTGTCTTGCTGGATAATGATGGTTCCGGTGTTGTTGATCGTCTTTTCTGTTCCAGCTCAGGTGTAGGTTGAATATGGATTCTGTTCCTTCTCATTTTGTTACCGGTTTCGATCTCGATGATATATGACCTTTCAGTCTCAGCTACACTGACAACTTTTGCTGGGCTCCAGGTTTTCATGATTGGATCCTGTATGTGTGCAGTTTATCCTTTCAACAGCTCAGCTAGGGATTTAGCATATTTGTTGAAGTGTTGCTTTCCTCTTACCTGTGCTTCAGTGAGTTGTTGTCTCACTTCCTCCTGCTCACTTGAAGGATGTATTTTGCTTGGTAGAGTTCTCCTATATTTTCTTCCATTTAACAGCTCTGCAGGTGATTTCATGTCAGCCTTGAGAGGTGTGGATCGGAGTGACAATAAGGCCAGGTTTGGGTCTTCCTTCGTCTCTTGGCATTTCACAAGTGTTCTTTTAACCGTCTGGACGTGTCTTTCTATAAATCCGTGTCCCCGTGGGCAGTGTGGTGATGAGGTGATGGTGTTGAACCCATACTGGTCAGCGAATTCCTTAAATTCTCTCGATGTAAATTGGATGCCATTGTCACATATTAACCTTTCAGGAATCCCTTGCTCAGCGAACAGAACTCGTACTGCTGAGATTATTGTTGTGGCCTTCAAGTCTTTCATCTTCCGGATAAAAGGGAATTTTGATTATGTGTGAATAAATCGACTCCTACAGTATGCCATGGTCTGGGTGGTACTTCAGTAACTATCATCTCCTCTTTCTGTTGTGAGTTTCTGTACTTCTGGCATACATTGTATGTAGATGCCATATTTTAATATCTTTGTACATGCCTATCCAGTACACAGCTGATCTGGCTCTGAGCTTACACTTCTCCATTCCCATATTTCCTTCGTGTATCTTTTGGAGAAGTTCTTCCTGCATTGTTTTGGGTATGATTATTATGGATCCAGCTAGTAGAACACCATCTTCTAGTGAGATGTCATCTCTGATAGACCAGTACTGCCGTATTGCTGGCTGTGTGTGCTGTATCCTTTCAGGCCATCCCCGGATCACTTGCTGAGATAGCATCTGTAACTCCTCATCTTTGCTGGTCTCATCTCTAATTTGACTCAGTTTCGGTGGTGTTACATTCACTAGGTGATGAATCTTTATGCCTAGATCTTCTATCTCATGTTTCTCCTGTGGTGACAACCGGGATAGGATGTCTGCCATCACCATTTCTCTTCCTGGCTTATCTTTCAGAGTGAAATCATAACTCTGAAGCCTCAAGAGTAACCTCTGCAGTCTTGCTGGTGCTTTACATCGATTTTTCTTGTCGATCTGCTCCAGTGGATGATGATCACTCTCCACTGTGAACTTCCTCCCATAGAGATATATGTGGAACTTCTCACATCCATGCATGACTGCCAAAAGCTCTCGCTCTATGTTGGCATATCTTGTCTCAGCTGATGTCAGAGCTTTGGACGCAAATGCTTTTGCTTTCCCTCTTGTACCAGGGCTGCTCCCAGTCCTTTTGTGGAAGCATCTACTTGCAGAGTGACAGGTTTCTTTCTGTCGTAGTACGACAGACTTGTCTCCTTGCATACTACCTTTTTGAGTTTGTTGAAACTCCTGTCATGTGTCTCTGACCACTGGTACTCTGCATCTTCTTTCATCAGCTCCTGCAGGTTTGCTGTGTGTTCCGACATGTGCGGAATAAAGGAGCTCATGTATTGTATCAAACCAAGGAAACTTCTCATCTCTTTCTTATCTCTTGGGGCTCCCATCCTCGAGATGGCTGAGACTCTTTCAGGGCTTGGCATAACTCCATCAGGTGCGTACACCATTCTGAAGAACTGGTGTTCTGTCACTTTCACAATGCATTTGTCTGTGTTTAGCATAATCCCAGCTTTCCTGGTTATCTCCATGGCCTCATGTAGATAGTTGTCATGATCTTTTCCATCTGCACCAAATATCTGGATATCATCAACTATGCTGACTGCTCCTTTGCATCCCCTGTATGTCTCGTCTACTTTCTGTTGGAACACATCCTGGCTCACTTTGAGGCCAAAAGGTTGACACAGAAATTTGTACCATCCAAAGGGTGTGTTGAATGTTGTCAACAGTGAAGATTCTGCGTCTAGCTTCACATTCCAGTCGTCATTTCTGGCTTCAAGCTTGCTGAAAACCTTTGCCCCTGCCAATGCTGGTGTGATTTCTTCCAATGTTGGAATAGGGTAGTGATCTCTCTTTATTGCTTGTTTAAGATCTTTGGTATCCAGGCAAATTCTTAGCCGTCCATTTGGCTTCTCTCTCACCACAATGGAATTTACCCAATCTGTAGGCTCTGTGACTCTGGCAATCACCTTCTTTTCTTCCATTTCTTGGAGCTCTCTTTCAAGCTTTCCTTTTAGTTCTATTGGTACTTTACATGGGGGATGAATCACTGGTTTCATCGCTGGGTCAATAGTGATGTGATACTCAAAATCTTCGAAGCATCCGACCGTCTCATCAAAACACTCTAGGTAAATTTATACCAGATCTTCATTGCTTCTGATCGGAGGGTGCTTTTCAATGGGTGTACTATCTTCAACCCTCAGTGTCGCCTCCTTCACCTCATGGTTTACTGAGATAATCTGCAGCTCTTCACAACTGCTCAACCCCAGGACAGCAGGACCATCTGTTTCTGTGACGTTGAACATACAGTTAACATCTTTTCGTTTGTGTGTCCCTCTGATTTGGATTGTTCCTAGCTGTCGAATCTCGGTTCCCCCATATGCTGGTAGCATGATGTTGTTTGGTTTCAGAGCACCTTCCCTTGGATAACCATTTTTCTCCAAATTTTCAGGAAAGATCTGCTGGTATAGTCTGAGTGGGATGATGTTACTCTGCGCTCCAGTATCAATCGTCACCTTCAGATTTATCATTGTGGGCTTATTTCTCAGCCTCTTCCTGATCTGAATGGTCGTATGAATTTCTTTTCTCTGGGAACTGTCACATCCAGACATTTCATACAATTCTATGGTTCCTATGTCTATCATATTCTCAAACCCATCGCCATCTTCCAGGGTATGGATGTTTTGGTTTCTTTCACTATTCCTTCGCCCTGTTACTCTGGCTCTGAGGACTCATCTACCACCTTCTTGCCTTGTTCTGCACATCTTTTCCCAGTAATTGGCCTTTCCGCAAGCTCTGCAGATTGATTCATATGCGGGACATTTCCTTCTATCTGTCAATTCATGTGGTCGTTCACAGCTCCTGCATGTCTTTCTCTCTGTTTGGTGTACATTCTTTAGTTGTTGTTTCACTGCATTGACCTTGCTGCCTGTCTCTTGGCTTAACTGAAGGTTACCCATTTGGGAGGTCAGAGTCTTCATCTGTCTGCTCGTGGCTTCATGTGCTCTGGCACTGTCTACAGCCTGCGATATTGTGAGCTTGTCCTGTCTGATTGGAGCTTTCTGTACTTCAGGGTGTGCAGAACCACAAATAAGCTGATCTATCAGCTGTTCATGTGTGTCTTTAAATTTACATTTTGCGGCTGTATTTTTCAATCTTGCTACAAAATTGTCAATAGGCTCACCTAGTTCCTGTCTGAGGCCTTGAAATTCATATCGGTATATCCGATGATTTGATTTTGGCTGGAGATGGGTGCTGAATCTTTCAATAATTTTGTCGGGGTTTCTGCTGTCCTCTTTGCTTAGGTCCGAGCTGTTAAATACATTTAATCCTTTATCTCCAGGCCACAGAAGGATATAGCTGACACTCTCCTCTTCACTAGTGCCATTTAGGAACCTACTGAATGTCCAATTGCACATTTGTTTAAACTTCTCAAGTGCCTCTACGACAACATCAGCTCCCCAGTTCATGATGGGCTGTAGCAATGCATTCATTCCTGTCCCGACTGACATTTTGATCTTTATTTTTTAGAGTTTTTGCACAAGTCACTCAGTTTTTCTATCTCTCTCTCTGGCACTAATTTGGGTCACTTTTCTCAATCTGATGCTTCTAAAAATGCTGTAGGTTTACTCACCGATACTTGCTGCCACCATATTTCATCTTTATGTTGTTTCTGGTTCCCAGACGTTGGAAAGAATCACACTTTAAACTTGGACAAGGCTGGAGTCAGTCTTGTTTATTTAACACCATGCTTGTGCTGTAGAACATGATTCCACTGGTTCTTGTGTTACACATAATATGACTCCCCATTACAGCCATGAATGTGGCCCCCTGCTGGAACACTTACACATAACAACTAGTTCCTAGCTAATTAGTTTCTAACACTTTACAGATAGTATAACAATATATATGTATATAACAAAAGGCCAAATTAGGGACCATTTTACGGGGCATTTTTGTAATGACAGGCCGACCTGCTGGGTGGGGAGGCTGCTAGCTAAATGGAGGTGGCCTCCCTGCGGCAGTCCTGGGGACCATCAGAGCTGGAGGCCCAAACAGCGGCTGCAAGCAGGAAAGGCAAACCCGCAGACCCAACAATCTCCCCAAAAGGGTTTCCCCTCTTGCCCTCTGCCCCCTGAATTTTTTTTAAACTTACCTCGCCCAGCTTCTGAGATCTATTGGGATTAGATCAAGTTGTTTAGTGGGAGGAAAAACTAGTCAGAGCAGTGAAATAGAAAACAATACTTTATGCCTTTGGGATATCAATTTTCAAAATATTATTTGAGTAGCCAGCCTCTCTTTGTTATTTGTTCATATATAAAATGGGATGTAATTGCTAAGTCTCATTTTCAGTAATGAGTGAAATAGGACTTTGTGTCAACTACGCCCATTTTGAACAAAGCTTCATTATGGTCTTACAGGGAAAGCAAGATGAATAGTTATGACAGCAGCTTAGAATACATTACAGTTGTCATCGCAACAGTGCTACTGTTAAGGGCTCAACTCCACGTTCTGTTGAGTTGGTGAACAATCTGCTTTCCGGTTTCCTGCAAGGTCATGAAAAGTTGATTGTTGATAAATTGACAGTAATTGACAGTATGTCTGGATAATTGTTCTATGCCTGCCTTCTGCCTTTGCCCATGTAGGTTCAGCATCCTGAGCCTCTCCTCATCCTGGCTACCTCATCCGCTCAAAGCAAGGACAATGAAATTGATGCACATTGTTTAAGTACAGAGCGCATCAGCTCTGAGTAAGCCTCAGGCTTCAATATCTGATCATGCAGGGCCATGATGCCCAAAGCAATGTGGTGTTTCACTCTTAAAGTTACATTGTTGAGCCCATGTTTGAGGCACAGGCCTAAGGAAAGGCAATGGGAGAAAATACCTCTAAAGCTAAAGTGGAAAATGCTGGGAATGTTCAACAGGCCAGCTGTTGATGGATTATGATGTTTTGAGTGTGAGATCCTTCATCACCATTTGACCACTATCATTAAAGCAGTGGTGGCTGGGAGTTTTGCTATCTGATTATCACCTTCAGAAGTGCTGGGGCCTCAACTTTTTACAGTTTATATCAATACTTGGATGAAGGGACTGAGGGTATGGTTGCTAAATTTGCTGATGATGCAAAGATAGGTAGGAAAGTAAGTTGTGAAAAGGATATAAGGAGGCTACAAAGGGATATAGATAGGTTAGGTGAGTGGACAAAGATCTGGCAAATGGAATAAAATGTGGGAAAATGTGAAATTGTCCATTTTGGCAGTAAGAATAAAAAAAGAAACATTATCTGAATGGTGAGATATTGCAGAGCTCTGAGATGCTCAATGACAGGAATCAAAGGGTAGTGGTTGACGGATGTTTTTGCGAATGGAAAGAGGTTTCCAGTGGCGTTCCACAGGGCTCAGTGTTGGGTCCCTTGCTGTTTGTGGTATATATTAATGATTTGGACTTAAATGTGGGAGGCATGATTGGGAAATTTGCAAATGATACAAAAATTGACCGTGTAGTTAATAGCGAAGAGAATAGCTGTAGATTCCAGAATGATATCAATGGTTTGATTGAGTGGGTGGAAAAGTGTCAAATGGAATTCAATCCGGAGAAGTGTGAGATAATGCATTTCAGGAGGACAAACAAAGCAAGGGAATACACAATAAATGGGAGGATATTGAGAGGTGTTGAGGAAGTGAGAGACCATGGAGTGAATGTCCACAGGTCCCAGAAGGTGGCAGGACAGGTAGATAGAGTGTTGAAGAAAGCATATGAAATGCTTTCCTTTATTGGCCGAGGTATAGAATTCAAAAGCAGGGATGTAATGCTGGAACTGTATAAAACAATGGTTAGGCCACAGCTGGAGTATTGCGTACAGTTATGGTCACCACATTATAAGGAGGATATAGTTGCTCTGGAGAGAGTACAGAGGAGATTTACAAGAATGTTGCCAGGGCTTGAAAGTTACAGCTATGAGGAAAGATTGGATTGGCTAGGGTTGTTTTCCTTAGAAAAGAGAAGGCTGAGGGGTTACTTAATTGAGGTGTACAAAATTATGAGGGGCCTAGATGGAATAGACAGGAATGACCTGTTTCCCCTGGCAGAGAGGCCAATGACCAGGGGGCACAGATTTAAGGTGATTGATAGAAGGATTAGAGGGGATATGCGGAAAAGCTTTTTCACCCAAAGGGTGCTGGGTATCTGGAATTCACTGCCCAGATTGGTGGTGGAGGCAGAAACTTTCAACTCATGTAAAAGTTACCTGGACATGCACTTGAAGTGTTGTAACCTGCAAGGTTACTGTTATGACCAGGTGAGGAAGAGGTCTCAGGCTCCCTTCTGGCCCCTTGCCTGGTTTGGCCATAACAGGGTTTAACATTTAAGAACACAATGCTTTTAGCTTTACCTCAGTGAGTCCTTACTCACTGCTCTCTAATTGTAATTGTAAATGAACCAATGAGACAGGCTTTCTTAAGTTTAAACAAAAAAGATGTAAGTTTATTAACCTTAACATGCTAACTCAGTTAAAATTACTAAAAATACGCACGCAACCATGCATACAAGATAAACACACACACAAATAGATACAGAGGAGGAGAAAGAATTAAAGGGGGAGGGTTTTGAGTAGTAGATGAAATTCAGTTACTGTTTTTTAGTTTTGCTGTAACATCTTTGATTGAACTTAAGTCTTGTAGTTCTCGTTGGGGCCAGCGCACACTTTCAAACTTGTTTCACTGGTACCAGAAGGCTAAAAAGGTCCTCTGTCTTGAGGCTTAAGCTGCTTCCATGGGCTCCTGGAACTTTGTTGGAGAGAGAGACAGGGAGAGAGTGGTGCTTTCTTCTTGAAGTTCAATTGCAGTCTGCCCCAAATCTCTCTGTGAGGCGCAATTCAAAAACAGTTCCCAGACTGGCCAGCAGGTAGGCCATGTGACTAGCTCTTCTATGAGGGTTGTTGATTCATCAAACGTTACTAGACACACTTGGTGGGGGTGGGGGTGGTGGGGGTGTGGAGTGCTGGCTCTTACACAAACAATGGCTCTCAATGTCTTTTGATCATCACTATTGACAAAACATATGAACATACGAATTAGGAGCAGGTGTAGGCTATTCAATAAGTTCATGGCTGAACTGATTACTCCACATTTCCACCTACCCCTGATAACCTTCCACCCCCTTGCTTGTCAAGAACCTGTCTACCTCTGCCTTCAAATTATTTAAAGATTCTGCTTCCATTGCCTTTTGAGGAAGAGAATTCCAAAGGCTCACAACCCCCTGAGAGAAAGAAATGTCTCCTGATCTCTGTCTTAAATGGGTGACCCCTTATTTTTAAACAGTGATCCCGAGTTCGAGATTCTCCCACAAGGGGAAACATCTTTTCTACGCCCACCCTGTCAAGACCCCTTTGGATCTTATATGTTTCAATCAAGTCACCTCTTACTCTTCTGAATTCCAGCGGATACAAGCCTAGCCTGTCCAATCTTTCCTCATAAGAAAGCCCACCCATTTCAGGTATTAGTCTAGTAAACCTTCTCTGTACTGCCTCCAACATATTTACATCCTTCCTTAAATAAGGAGACCAGTACTGTACATAGTACTCCAGATGTGATCTCACCATTTCCCTGTATAGCTGAAGCATAACCTCCCTACTTTTATATTCAATTCCCCTCCTAATAAATGATTACATTCTATTAGCTTTCCTAATTACATGCTGTACCTGCATACTATCCTTTTGTGATTCATGCACTAGGACACCCAGATCCTTCTGCATCTCAGAGCTCTCCAACTCTCACCATTTAGACAATATGCTTCTTTTTTATTCTTCCTGCCAAAGTGGACAATTTCCCACTTTCCCACATTATACTCCATTTGCCAGGTCTTTGCCCACTCACGTAACCTATCTATATCCCTTTGTAGCCTCCTTATGTCCTCTTCACAAGTTACTATTCTACCTAAAAATGCCGGATTCACTCAGCAGGTCTGGCAGCATCTGTGGAAAGAGAAGCAGAGTTAACGTTTCGGGTCAGTGACCCTTCTTCGGAACTGACAAATATAAGCCCACTGACTCCCACAGCTACCTCGACTACACTTCTTCACACCCTACCTCCTGTAAGGACTCCATTCCATTCTCCCAGTTTCTCCGTCTCCGACGCATCTGCTCTGATGATGCTACCTTCCATGACGGTGCTTCTGATATGACCTCCTTTTTCCTCAACCGAGGATTTCCCCCCACTGTGGTTGACAGGGCCCTCACCCGTGTCCGACCCATTCCCCGCACCTCTACCCTCACCCTTTCCCCTCCCTCCCAGAGCCGTGACAGGGTTCCCCTTGTCCTCACTTTTCATCCCACCAGCCTCCATATCCAAAGGATCATCCTCCTCCATTTTCGCCACCTCCAGCGTGATGCCACTACCAGTCGCATCTTCCCCTTCCTTCCCCTGTCAGCATTCCGAAGGGATCGTTCCCTCCGCGACACCCTGGTCCACTCCTCCATTACCCCCACCACCTCGTCCCCGTCCCAGGGCACCTTCCCTTGCAATCGCAGGAGGTGTAATACCTGCCCATTTACCTCCTCTCTCTTCACTATCCCAGGCCCCAAACACTCCTTTCAGGTGAAGCAGCGATTTACTTGTACTTCTTTCAATGTAGTATACTGTATTCGCTGCTCACAATGTGGTCTCCTCTACATTGGGGAGACCAAGCGCAGACTGGGTGACCGCTTTGCGGAACATCTCCGCTCAGTCCGCAAGCAGGACCCTGAGCTTCCGGTTGCTTGCCATTTCAACACTCCCCCCTGCTCTCATGCTCACATCTCTGTCCTGGGATTGCTGCAGTGTTCCAGTGAACATCAACGCAAGCTTGAGGAACAGCATCTCATCTACCGATTAGGCACACTACAGCCTGCCGGACTGAACATTGAGTTCAATAATTTCAGAGCATGACAGCCCCCCACTTTACTTTCATTTTTAGTCATTTTTAGTTATTTTTTCTTCCTTTTTTTTGCATTCCTTTTTACATTTTTTGCATTTATTTCATTTCATCTTAGTTTGTTCAGTTTGCTTACCCACTGTTTTTTTCAGGTTGTTCTTCTTCAGGTTTGCACTTGCTGATGTTCAATATTCAGTATATTCACACCTAATCTGTACTAATGCTTTGTCTTTCAACACACCATTAACATATTGTTTGCCTTTGCTCCGTGACCTTTTGGTCAGCTATGTGGCCTGGTCCAATCTGCACCTTCTCCTTTGTTATCTCTTGCCCAACCCCCACCTCACTTGTTTATAATCTGTGACTTTTCTAATATTTGTCAGTTCTGAAGAAGGGTCACTGACCCGAAACGTTAACTCTGCTTCTCTTTCCACAGATGCTGCCAGACCTGCTGAGTGAATCTGGCATTTCTTGTTTTTGTTTCAGATTTCCAGCATCCGCAGTATTTTGCTTTTATTACTATCCTACCTATCTTTGTGTCATCAGCAAATTTAGCAACCATACCTTTGGTCCCTTCATCTAAGTCATTTATATAAATTGTAAAAATGTTGAGGCCCCAGCACTGATCCCTGTGGTACACCACTTGTTACATCTTGCCAACCAGAAACTAACCCATTTATGCCTACTCTCTGTTTTCTGTTTGCTAACCAATCTTCTACCCATGCCAAAATGTTACCCCCTACAACATGAGCTTTTATTTTCTGCAATAACCTTTAATGTGGCACCTTATCAAATGCCTTCTGGAAATTTAAGTACAATATATCCACTGGTTCCCCTTCATCCACAGCACATGTAATTCCCTCAAAGAACTCCAATAAATTGGTTAAACATGATTTCCCTTTCACAAAACCATGTTGACTTTGCCTGATTACCTGAATTTTTCAAATGCTCTGCTATAGTATATTTAATAATAGCTTCCAACATTTTCACTGAGACAGACGTTAAGCTAACTGGCCTGTAGTTTCCAGCTTTCTGTCTCCCTGAGTTCAATAATTTCAGAGCCTGACGGGCCCCCATTTTACTTTTATTCCTAGTTTTTTTTCCTTTTTTATTTATATACATTTTTTGTTTTAATTTTATTTTATTTCAGTTTGCTTACCCACTGTTTTTTTCATGTTTGTACTTGCGGCTATTCAATTTTCAGTCTGTTAACCTCCTATCTGTACAAATGCTTTGTCTTTCAACACACCATTAACATATTGTTTGCCTTTGCTCCACTGCCTTCTGGTCAGCTATTCTGTGACCTTGTCCTATCTTCACCTTCTCCTTTGTTATCTCTTGCCCCACCCCCACTTTACTTGCTTATAACCTTTTACTTTTCTAATATTTGCCAGTTCTGAAGAAGGGTCACTGACCTCAAATGTTAACTGCTTCTCTCCCCACAGATGCTGCCAGACCTGTTGAGTATTTGCAGCATTTCTTGTTTTTATTTCAGATTTCCAGCATCTGCAGTATTTTGCTTTTACATCAATTATCTAACTAGCCACTTTTTTTAACACCCAGGATGAAGTCCATCCGGACCCGGGGAATTGTCAGCCCGCAGCTCCAACAACCTCTGCCCATCTGATTTTTCCAGTCTATATGTAGGTTAAAATCCCCCATAATTATCGCTGTACCTTTCTGACAAGCTGCCATTATTTCTTCCTTTATACACCTTCCCACAGTGTGGTTAATGTTAGGTGGCTTATACACCACTCCCACAAATGACTTCTTGTCTTTATGATTTCTCATCTCTACCCAAACTGCTTCTACATCCTGGTCTCCTGAACTTAGATCATTCCTCTCAATTGCGCTAATACCATCATTAATTATTAGAGCTACCCCTTCACATTTTTCCTAGCTTCCTGTCCTTTCTAAATGCCATGTATCCTTCAGGTCCCAATCTATGTCGTCCTGCAGCCGTGTCTCTGTAATGGCTATCAGATTGTACATATTTATTTCTACTTGCGCTCTCAATCCATCTGTTTTGTTTCAAATGTTACGTGCATTCAGATACAGAGCCTTTAGTTGTGTCCTTTTATTATTTTTGTAACCTCTAGCCTTATCTGTTGATTTACTCTTAGATTTGTATGCTCTGTCCCTTCTTGTCACAATCTGTTTAGCATTTTCCCTATTAATACCTTTCTCTCTTGCCTTGTCTCTACTTCTTGATTTACCATATCTTCCCAAATTTGAACCCTTGCCCCCACTACTCAGTTTAAAACCCTCTCTACTTCCCCAGTTATGCGGCTCGCTAAAACACCGGCCCCAGCACGGTTCTGGTGTAGATCGTCCCAACGGTACAGCTACACTTTCCCCAGTACTGTTGCTAGTGCCTCACGAACTGGAACCCACTTCTATTACACCAGTTTTTGAGCCACTCATTCATTTCTCTAATCTTATTTTCCCTATACCAATTTGCATGTGGTTTAGGTAATAATCCAGACATTATTATCTTTGAGGTTCTGCTTCTTAACTTGGTCCCTAGTTTCTCATACTGACCATGCAGAACCTCTTTCCTTGTCCTGCCTATGTTGTTGGTACCTACATGGACCACGATGACTGGATCCTCCCCCTCCTACTGTAAGTTCCTCTCCAGCCCTGAGCAGATGTCCCATCTCGCTCATTGAATCAGGGAGCACTCCCATTGTCTCTCTAGGCAACTGTCTCTCAGAATGCAAATGTGCAGTCATGCTTTCAGTCTGTGGCCTTTTTAAACAAGTTATGTTCAATGTCCAGTAAAAGTTCAATAGTGTTCCATATCATGCAATTCATATGTTTCCATTTGGCCGTTGTGATTTCCGTCACACTACAGATCAGGTGCTGGAAGATGGGATTAGATTGGGCGACTAGTTTTTTTCAGCTGGTGCAGACAAAATGGGCTGAAAGGCCTCCTTCTGTGCCATATGTTTTCTATGCAGTGGGATCTGGGTGTCCGAGTGCATGAATCGCAAATGGTTAGTATGCAGCTTCGGCAAGTAATTAGGAAAGCTAATAGAATGTTATTTTTTTATTGTGCGGCGAATTGAACACAAAAGTAGGGAGGTTATGCTTCAGTTATACAGGGCATTGGTGAGACCACATCTGGAGTACTGTGTACAGTATTGGTCTCCTTATTTAAGGAAGGATATAAATGCATTGGAAGCAGTTCAGAGAAGGTTTACTGGACTAATACCTGGAATGGGTGAGTTGTCTTATGAGGAAAGGTTGGACAGGCTAGGCTTGTATCCACTGGAATTTAGAAGAGTAAGAGGCGACCTGATTGAAACGTAGGTCAGAATTTTACCTGTCCTGGACGGTCTGCGACCTGGGATGTGGAAGCGGGTGCCGAAATTGCTCCTGCTCCGCGGTCAACTGCTGACCAATTAGCATCTCGGCAGCGGCTTATTGATCGAAAAAGGGTGGAAGGTGAGCGCCGGCGGGGAGGGGCAAGAACCGGAAGAAGCTGCTGAAAGCCATTTAAAAGGGTTGTCAGTGCCTTCAGTGGCTGAGAAGGCTGCTTGCTTCACAGAGGACGGTGGGAGGAGCAACAGGGCAACAACAGACATATACCAGGCTAAGGGGAAAAGGAGAGGTGTCCTTTCAATTAAAGGGGCACCCCAGTCAATTGGCAAAAATCTACCCGAGACCTTGGAGGACCAGGACCCGCTGCGGCAATGTCAGAGAGATCAAGCCACATGGCCCCAAGGTTCACAAAAGACTCCCTGCATGTCTTCCTCCAGATGGCTGAGGCAAGGCGGATGGTCCTCTTTCCAGCAGACAGCAGGAGGAAGCCCTTCCAGGTCACCAAGATGGCATGGTTGGAGGTTGCGGAGGTGGTCAGCAGCCACAGGGTTGTGAGGAGGACATGGATCCAGTGCCACAAGCAGGTCAACGACATTCTCCGTTCTGCCAGGATAAGGGGCGTGTCTCAGTCATCGTTGCTTTGTATTTATACGGGTGGGTTACCAGATTTTGATGCTGCAAAGTGGAACCCATCCATCTGGAGTGAATGACTGCAGCCCTGTTATGGGACATGTGCTGGGCACATCTGAGCTGCACACTGGACCAGAAGTGTACCAACCGTACACTTGAATGATAATGGTTCCAGAGGCAGCACAAGGGATGAGCAGGTGCTCCTTCAAGTCAAAGAACAAAGAACAAAGAACAGTACAGCACAGGAACAGGCCATTTGGCCCTCCAAGCCTGCGCCAATCTTGATGCCTGCCTAAACTAAAACCTTCTGCACTTCCGGGGACCGTATCCCTCTATTCCCATCCCATTCATGTATTTGTCAAGATGCCTCTTAAACGTCGCTATCGTACCTGCTTCCACCACCTCCCCCGGCAGCAAGTTCCAGGCACTCACCACCCTCTGTGTAAAGAACTTGCCTCGCACATCCCCTCTAAACTTTGCCCCTCTCACCTTAAACCTATGTCCCCTATAACTGACTCTTCCACCCTGGGAAAAAGCTTCTGACTATCAAGTAACTGAACTGATTGCCATGTGTCCCCATAGGATAAGAGGGTCCAGAATGCCTGAGAGAGGGCACGGATTGGTGGCAGCGTTGTCAATCTAGCATTTCTCACCAGTATGGAGGAGGAGGCATTGCTACTTGCTGGGGAGGACAGAGAATGCTCAGTTGCCACTGGAGCACCTGGCCAGGAGGGTGAGATCCCCAGAGTGTGGGCGGGGTGGGGTGGGGCTGTCTCAAGCAATGAAGATTGCTCATGAGTTCAAACTCACAGACATGTGGCCACACTGCAGTCTATGACATGTTCTTCAGTCCAGAGTGTCGCTCACATCTGATCATTCTGTTTTCCCCGGCAGGTAAAACACAGCAATGGCCAGTTGGCGTCTCTGGGGCACATCCGTCCACCTCTGAGGAGGTGGAGGGGACCTCAGAGGGTGCAGCGATACATCCTTTGCCCGCACCATGCGCCAGTTCAGTTATGGTCAAACAGTTGGGCTGGTTGCGTCTTCGGATTCATGGTCACAACCTGGTGCCAGCACTGCAGCAGCTGCCAGAAGCAGTATTGGCTGATGCATCTGACTCTCAGAGGACTGTGGGAGGCCAGGCCAGTGCTGAGCCCCATGCTGATGATGAGCCTCTGAGGACATACCTTAGGCGGGAGATGCTGCAGGTGCAGTGTGAGGTGCGTGGAGATCTGGCAGTGTTACAGAGACGATGTGGGCTCTGGCTTGGACATTGGAGGTTTCCTTCCAGGCCATGAGTTCCGCACAGTCTCTGTCATCTGTGCAACTGGCTTCCTCCATTGATAGATTGGCGGCTGCAGTGGAGGGCCCGATCGAGCAGGCCATCCAAAGCCTGCCAGAGATACGCAGAGACCGCAAACCCTCACAGAGTCAGTGAGCTCAATGCAGCAATGCCTCAATGAGCTGTCGATGAGGCTCCTGTGATATCCAAGAGCTGCTCATCCCTCTGACGTCAGCAGGGAGGCCCAATTAAGCCTCATGAGGGCACAGGATCAACAGCTGCATGCATCTGGGGGCTCCTCCCAGGGCGCTCCTGATACGTACAGCAGCTCCTTGTTCCCTCTGCCAGTGATATTAGCACCTCAGAGGGTGGTCTTGAGACTGCTCAGGGTCACCTCAATATACCGGGGCCCTCACGGCCTTGGGCAGTCAGAGGGCGCCTGCCAAGGTCATCCCAAGCCACGGGGCATCCTGAACAGCCACCTGCCTTTGCCGTGGCTGGCGGTGAGGGGTCATCAACACACATGAGCACTTGCAAACATTTTAAGAAATTACATTAACTGCACAGGGGTCACTGGTGCAATTTTGAATTATTTATTTATAAGAACATAAGGACATAAGAAATAGGAGCAGGAGTAGGCCATTCGGCCCCTGATGTCTGCCCCGCCATTCAATAAGATCATGGCTGATCTATCTGCCCCAGACCTCAACTCCTCTTTCGTGCTAGCTCCTCATAGCCCTCAACTCCCCAATATTTCAAAAATCAATCTACCTCCTCTTTAAATACTTTCAGTGATCTAGCCTCCACACTCTCTGGGGTAGAGAATTCCAGACATTCACTACCCTCTGAGAGAAGAAATCCCTTCGCATCTCAATTTTAAATGTGTGCTCCCTTAATCTGTAACTATATCCCCTAGTTCAAAACTCCCCCACTAGTGGAAACATCTTCTCAACATCTACCCTGTCAAGCCCCCTCAGAATCTTATACGTTTCAATAAGATCACCCCTCATTCTTCTAAACTCTAATGAATAAAGGCCTAAACTGTTTAGATGTTCTTGATAAGTCAACCCCTTCATCCCAGGAATCAGCCTAGTGAATCTCTTTTGAACTGCCTCCAATGCCAGTATATCCTTTCTTAAATACGGGGACAAAAACTGTACCCAGTACTCCAGTTGCGGCCTCACCAACATCCTGTACAGTTGTAACAAGACTTCCCTATTTTTAAACTCCAACCCCCTAGCAATAAAGGCCAAAATTCCATTTGCCTTCTTAATTACTTGCTGTGTCTGCATGCTAACTTTTTGTGTTTCATGCACAAGAACACCCAGACTCCTCTGTGCTGTACTTTTTTGGAGTCTCTCTCCATTTAACTAATAATCTGCCTTTTGATTCTTCCTCCCAAAGTGCATGACCTCACACTTTCCTACATTAAACTCCATCTGCCAGGTTTTTGCCCACTCACTCAACCTATCTTTATCCCCTTGCAAATTCCTTATGTCCTCATCACAACACGCCCTCCCACTATTTTTGTATCATCAGCAAATTTGGATATATTACACTCTGCCCCCTCCTCCAAGTCATTAATATAGATTGTAAATAATTGAGGCCCTAGGACTGATCCTTGTGGCACTCCACTAGTTACATCTTTCCAACCAGAAAAAGACCCATTAATCCCGACTCTGTGAGTTAACCAATCCTCAATCCATGCTAATACATTACCCCCAATACTGTGTACTCCTATCTTGTGCAATAAAATGATTTCTCACTTGGCTTTTTTTTTATCTGTCTCAAGTCAATGATGATGTATGAGATGATCTTTCTCTTCTGCATGAGATGGAGACCTGTGGGAGGTGCTTCATTGGGCCATGGTGTGTTAGATGGAAAGGTGGACCTTTGCAGCTGAGATTAGCACCTCAGGTGAATGCTTTTGTGCTTCCAACTGATGTGAATGCCTGAATTCAGATTGACATGTTAGTTGCTGGCAGACTACATAGGTGATAAGTCTCTGATCAGAAGAAATGCCGAGGGGCCTGTTTCAGTGCTGTATCTCTAAATAAATAAATAAATAAATAAAGAGGCTCCTGAGCCTCCCTTGCACTCAACTCCTGCAAACCTCCAACTGCTTCCCCTGGACTTTCAGATGGCTGCCACCCTTCCTCCTCTTCCTCCTCCTCAACCCCTTCACCCTCCTCATCTGAGGATGCCTCATGCTGAACATGTCATCATCATCCAGGGTCTTCCCCCTATGCAGCGCCAGGTTTTGTGAGGTGCAGCAAACAACAACAACGCGAAATACCCTTGCTGACGAGTACTGAAGGGCATCACTTGAGCGAGCCAGGCACCTAAATCTCATTTGTAGAAGACCTATGGTCTGCTTAATGGTGACTCTGGTGGTCACATGGCTCGCATTGGAGCATTCCTCTGCCTCATTTCGTGGATTTGTCACAGGTGCCATCAGCCATGTCTTCAGTGGATAACCCCTGTCGCCAAATGCCCATCCTTCCAGGCATTCGGGGTGGGGAGGGCGGTGCTGAATAGCGCTGGCACCTGGGTGTTCCGGAGAATGAATGCATCGTGATTGCTTCCTGGATAATGAGCACACACCTGCAATAATCCCTTACATATGGTGATTGAGGAGCCTTAGCCCTTGAATTTGACCAATGGGTATGAGGTACTTGCTACCTGTTTGGATGAGAACAAGTTTGGCAGGGTAGATGTGCAAACTGACCATGGCACCATGGTGCAGGATGCCATTCAAGTGAGTGAAAAGGAACGCGGTCGTGATAGGGAACAGTATAGTCAGGGGAATAGATATTGTTCTCTGCAACTGCGACAGGGGGTTCCAAAGGTTGTGTTGCCTGCCTGGTGCCAGGGTTAAAGACATCTCTTTGTGGCTGGAGAAGAATTTGGAGTGGGAGGGGGCAGGATCCAGTTGTGGTGGTTCATGGAGGAACCAACAACAAAGATAGACTAGAAATGATGTTCTGCTGAGAGAATTTGAGAAGTTAGGGTCCAAATTAAAAAGCAGAACCTTAAAGGTAACAATTCGTGCATTGTTACCTGAGTCACATGCCATTTTCAGCCATTGGGATAAACAAATTGGTAGGTTACACGCGTGACTGAAGGACTGGTGTGAGAGGCAGGGATTTCACTTCATGGGCCACTGGCACCAATACTGGGGAAAGAGGGAGCTGTTCCTTAGGGCATTAGTGACTGAGATGACATCAGGGAAAATTAGAAAAAGTCAAAGCTTGAGGCATTATATCTGAATGCATGAAACTTGCAACAAATTAGAATAGTTAACAGCATAGATAGAAATTAATAGGTTTGACGTCATAGTCATAATGGAGACGTGGGGGGGAATTTTATGGGCCCTGCCTGTGGGGTGATTTAATTAGACATGATTTTTTTTTCAGATTTCTGATGTTGGGTTTTTGCATCACAATTAAGTCAGCGGCATGTTTGCGGCAGTTTAGGGTTCCCCTCGCATGGTGGTGGATTGCAGCTTTGCATTCATTTCCATATCATGGATACTCATTACCCTGCACTTATTTCAGATTAAGTCCTACCTGCCAGATTAATTTAGCAGCGATCGGTATTCCCATGCTATCCGGTTCTTGTTCGTTTAAAGATGGCGTACACCAGTCGGCTTTGTGTAGTTGTGTCTGAGGTCAGTGGTTTCATGGGCTGAGTTTTATTTGGGCACCACCGCGCAGCGCGGCAGGACCCTTTAAACTCAGTGGGGTGCCCACAGTTAGCGGGTGCTGCAGAGCCCCCCACAATATTACGCGTGGGCGCTCATTAGCATCACGGCGCCGAGCCACCCTCCCCATATTACGTGGGGAGAGGTGGGACATTCGGCGCAGGGAGAGACCTTTTGTCAGTTGTGCAGCAGGTGCTGGGGCCCTATGTTAAGCGCCCCAGCACCTGCTTCCTGACAGTTGTCAAAGAAATACTTACCTGACTGCTGAAGAGTGGGGCTGCTGTCAATCTGGCAACAAAGCAGAAAGTGCTGCAGAAATCCAGCAGGTCAGGCAGCATCTGTGGAGAGAGAAGCAAAGTTAACTTGTCCGAGTTCACAGACCTGAAAGTTAACTCTGCTTCTCTCTCCACAGGTGCTGTCTGACCTGCTGAGCTACCCCAGCACTTTCCGCTTTGCTGCCATATACGTAACCTGCTGTGTCCCAGTGTTCTGTGAAGTTGCGAACCTCTTCTTCCACTCAAATGTAACATTCCTTCTTGTAGGCTTGCTGCAACTGGGTGAATAATCTTAATTTTGCACATTCCAGGACGTGAGACTTAAATATACCATTAAAGGTATTACAGAGGTTTACAGAGAACACACTGACACAAATATGAATGCATGGGTGTCACAGCAATGTAAATACGTTTTTCACTAAATGTTCCTCACCAACATGTGTGTCCTTTTCTCTGTGTGAATGATGTGTGCCAACATGTAGCGCCAATGTCACATCCTTTGCACTGTTGGCCATTCAGGAGAGCCAACGTATGCAATAACATCATTGCCATCCCACCATTACTCATGAGTGTCTTCACGGATGCAGTGACATGGACATTGGCTCAGTCAGCTACTGCCTCTAATGGTTTACACAGGGATGCTGCAGATGTGGACTGTTGCACAGCAGGTGAGCAAGGGTGATGTGTGGCTTGCAGATCTCATATCGGTTCCTATGGTTCAGACAGCCTTTGTCTGATAAGCCACTACCGTACATTCCTAGCTCACTGCTTGCCCTGTGTGCACAGCCTGGGTGCCACCTGCCCTCTCATGCATCTTTCATGTTGTAGGTGCTCAGTGTCCTCATTGTCCGAGGAGGAATCCTGTTGATGTCTCTCCTCATCGTGCCAGGCTTGGCCCCTATTGGGTGTGTAATTGTGCAAAGCAGCAAAGAAAGGAGCTGGCTTTTTCAGCCCGCAGTACAGGGAATCACCCTATCCATCCAGACATTGGAAGCACTCTCTCAGCATGCCGATCTCCTGCTCAATGGTTGCTCTTGTAGCTCAGTGGCTGGTGTTATGTTTCTCCTCTTCAGCAGTGGTGAGGTCTCTCACTGGTGTTGGGAGCCATGTCTGCAAGATACAGCCCTTATCTCCAAAAAGCCACCCCTCCATCTGAGCCAGTTCAGTGAGCAGTGGTGGCAGCTGGGACTGGCGCCGGTCCCAGGTGTCTTGGCAGCTGCCTGAGAAGCGGCCACAGATTTGCTTGAAGCATGTGCAGTGATCACATACCAGCTTCAACTAAATTGAGAGGATTCTTTTAATGATGATGTCTGCAGGTGGTAGCCTGACAGTAGGCCTGATGGCCACATGAGTGCAGTCTATGAACATTACAACCTATGGTTCTCTGGCAATGGTGCTGAAACCAATGGCCCCCTGGATCTGGCTGTGAGAGTCCGTCCTGAAATGGACAGCCTCACTGGCCCTCGGGTGCAGGGCATCGGTGACCTCCCTGACGCAGCGGTGCACTGCTGACTGTTTGACCCCACAATGGTCTCTGGTGGGCCCCTGCAAAACTGCATAGTCATCAAGCTTGAGAACTGCTGCCACTATGAGGACCGAAGGCATAGGATGTCCACCGAAGCCTATGGGCACCGGGGGCCTCTACGTGGATCATGCCTGTCTGTTGATTTTGCCTCTGCGCATACGGATTCTCAGGAGCAGAGGATCACGTAATGTAGGATGAGCCATACCCATTTCCATGTGATAAATAAAGTTTAACCCTTCATGTATTCGACGGCTACTAACAGGGCAGGGATTGATATTGACAGGTACATCAGCTGCTTTCATGATCAACTATATGGTGTGCCATGGCATTGCCCATCTTGGCCAACATTGAGTGGCACAGCCTGACCACATCAAGATCCTACCAGCAGAATTGATTGCCACCACCATCCATGTAACCTTAATGCTCCTACCCTTTCTGGCACCCGCCCCATACACAGGGGATTGCTCTTTCACAAACACGAATAAATGCAGAGCATACACTGTTTACAGAGAGAAGGTACATCCCTTCATGCCTGCAGAGGTTTCCCTCTAGTAATCCCAGACCCCCTCCCTCCTCCTTTTAAGAATGCAGAGTGAGAGCCCTGAATATCCCCCCTCCCTCCTCCCTTCCATAATGCAGAGTGAGACCCCTGAATAACAGAACTTACCTTCGCTGGCAACAACTTCTGGCTCTGAGGATCCGCCGGCTTTTCCAATCGTGAACGGGATGGCATGTGATGACCGCCCGTTCAGCGAAATATCCGGAGGTGTCTGTCCATGGAGAGGTGGCGGGCAGCATAATCTACAGAGGTGAGTACCGTTTAACATATTCTAATTGTGGTGCCACCGCCGTATGGCGGGGGTAGGGCCGCACCGAGGTCCCCCCGCCAGTAATTTGCAGCGGGCCCTTCTCGACGTCGCAGGTCGAGGCGGGCTTCTCTCCGCAGAATTTTACCTGCCCCTGCGGCATCAATGGGCCGGTAAAATTCAGCCCCATGTCTTTCACTCATCTGCACAAAGAAGGCCAGCATTGGAATGGATGTTTGGCTCCTGGCTCAGCACCAGCAAGGGGGATTATTCTCAGGCAATGGCAGGGAAGACATGGTGGGGGCGGGGAGAGTATGGAGGTACAGGGGAAAATGGACGATGAGGACACAGGGTGGGGTTATTGGGTGCATGGAGGAGCAGGGGAAGGTACTCGGGCAGGATAGGGTGGAGTCTAGGATGAGTGGAGGAGCAGACAAGCTAAGAGGACAGCATTCAGGGTGTGTAGTCATTGTTATTGATGCTGAAGCTGGCCGTGGGCAGTTGCAGGGGCTGGTGGATTGATATGTGCATGACAGTAAACAGATGGTCGGTCATGAGGGGCCTAAAGGGACAGATGAGCACTGTCTATGACAGGGTCCTGTGGGGCAAAATCAGGGTACTGGCTGACAGAAGATTGGTCACAAGCAAAAAAAAATTATGAGGGGGAGGTGGTGCTTGGGTGTGAACTAAAAATGAGGGTAAACCAAATCCAAATTACAGTAAGCTTATTCTGCAGCCACAATCGGCATATGCTTCCAAAGGCTGCTAATCCTTGTGGCTTGCAACAGAGAATGATTTATTGACGTGTGGCTCATGGTACTTCACAGAGTGATGGCGGGTTCCACCAATGGAAGTCATTCCACACCACATGATTGCATGTGTCTCCTATGCCCATAACCGCACCATTAATTTGCATGCAAAATTGCATGTGAAACTGGAAAAAGGGGAAGCGGATGTTTGGCCAACTTCCGCTTCCACTGTTGGAAATGTTGTGGGACTCAGAAATTCCTGACCATGGTTGCAAAGTGACCAAGGTCGGAAATTTAAATGTTCCAGTGTACTTAACTTTGAGAACAGATAGGCAAAATGGAAAGGATGGATAGCCCTGATAATAAATGATCGAATAAAGACTGTAGAGTGGAAGGATCTTAGCTCAGAAATTCAAGAAGTAAAATCAATTTGTGTAGGTCTAAGAAACAGGAAGGGGAAGAACTCAGTAGGAGTTGTTTATAGGCCCCCTAACAGTATTTGTAGTGTAGGTCAGAGTATAAATCAGGCAATTGCGAGGTGTATGTAAGGGTAATACAGTAATAATGGAGAGTTTAATCTTCATATAGACCGGACAAACAAAATTTACAGTAATAGTATGGAGGGTGAGTTCTTGAAATGTATACAAGATAGATTTTAGATCAGTATGTTGAGGAACCAATTAGGGAACAGGCTATTTTGGATCTAGTATTGTGCAATGAGAAAGGGTTAATTAATAACCTTGCAGTAAAGAGGCCTCTAGGGAAGAGTAACCATAAATGATAGAATTTTTTTTGAGTTTGAAAGTGATTTAGTTAAGTCTAAACAATGCAAACTATGTAGGTATGAGGGGTGAGTAGGCTACGGTGGATTAGGAAATTACATTGAAAGGTAAGACTGTAGATATGCAATGGCTAGCGTTTAAATAATTAATACATAATTTGCAACAAGTATACAAAAGGCACAAAACCCCACTTGTATGCTGATGACACCAAGGTCTACCACTCTACTGCCTCTGTGTTATTAGACTGCTTGTCTGACATCCAGTCTCAGGTGAGGTGCAATTTCCTCCACTTAAACATTAGGACAACTAAAGCTATTGCCTTTGGCTCTTTCCATATGATTTATCCCTCTGCTCCTATTGCTTCATGCTGAACCAAACTGTTGGTAACCTTGGCGTCCAATATAACCCTGCGCTGAGATTACAGCCCCATATCCTCTCCATAACAAAAACAAATTCCACCTCTGTAACATTACAAACTCATTTCAGCTTTCTCTGCTGCTGAGTCCCTCATTCATGCCTTTATCACCTCGACACTTGACAATTCCAATGCTTTCCTGCCCACCCTCCTTCCTTCACCTCCTTCAACTCCTTTAAAACCCTCCTTCTAACCCACCTCAGTGATCAAACTTTTCTTTACCCCATCTAATAGCTCCTTCTTTGGCTTGCTTTCCATTTTTTCTTATTATGCCTTTGCAAAGCTCCTTGTGCTAATTTTCCATGTTAAACACACAATACTAATGCAAATTATTGTTAATAGTTAAAGACACATTAGAGCATCAGTTTTTGTCACTGAAAGAGTGATCTGAACCCATCATAAATGTACTGTCCAATGAACACATCATCATCAGTACTTGGGGGAAAATAGCTTAACCTTAAAATAATAGTTCTCTCTGCCTGCCTTAATGCACATATTTCATGATTGATTGGGATCATTTCACTCTTGAACTGTTCTGTGAAAAGCAGTGTCCTATAAAAATGCAATGCAGTAATGTAATTTCTATCTCAATAATATGTTTTGTATTGAAACACATTATTGAGTTAAGAATTACATCACTGGATTGTGAAAACCGCATTATATTAATTGCATAGGACACAGAGATGGTGAATATGATCTATGTCTCTATCCCCAGAACAGTAACAGTCCTTCTTTTAGTAGAACAGGTCTCTACCCTTAATGTACCAAAGTAGCATTCAAGTTCTATATTGTAGCGATCAGTAAGCATGGACAATTCAAACAACAAAAATGTAGTTTTTTTGGGTACAGTGCTTTATTGTGGTGTTATGGACAGGTTGTAAAGGATGTGGGTGGTTCCCACTGTTCACCTCCCAACTGATTGGAATTGTGTGTTGTTTGAAATGGTGAGTTAGCCCCTGAGTGTTTTACTTGCCAAATAAACAGACAGTGACAAGTTTTCTTGTAGGTTTAAGACAGAAGATTAACTATTTATTAAATAATATTCATTCCCCAAAATATTCTCAACTCCACTTACATACACATTCACTCACATACACAATACACAAGAACAGATAGATAGAGAGGAAAAGCGTAAGTGGTTTAAAGTGAGGTAGGTGTTCATGGTTCACAGCAAACCTGTTGAATCTTCTAAGTAGGACAGTCTCTTTTAAAGGTGCAGGCCTGGGTGTTTGGAGTCTTGAACCTGTTGCGGTGTTGTAGATTACTGTTGTTTAGGACTTCAGACTGGAGGTGGTGGTCACTTTCAGTTCTCTGCTGCAGCAAGTTGAAGTGTAGATTTAGCAGCAGGGCTCTTCCTTGCCTAGCAGGACTTCTTTCCACAGCCACTGGCTGGACTACTTTCTGTGATGGTGCTTGATCTCTTCCTCTCTCTCCAGAGGGTTACCGTTTAAGCTCAAAATCCATCAAATTAGAGTTTCTGTTGGTTGATACATGGCCTTCTCCCCTGGTATAATCACATAATGGACCAGGATGTGGAATCATGGTTAGCTATTGATGTCTGGATTAGTACCAATCTGTTATCATGTGGCTACATCACACCTTCTTTGTCTCCGAAGAACCATTCAATTCAGGAATATCTCTTGATGGTTTCAGGATGGGTATAGTTAACACCTCTTAGACTGGAATATATCCTTTTGTCCTTTCGAGACAGTGAGACAGTTTTTGAATACACAGGCCAGGTCATCTGACCTTCAGCAGACATTTTTACAGCATATTGTCCACTTTTTTAAAGGAAAAGTCAATTTCAAAGAGTCCACATTGAATAAAATTCATATCTTAAAAGTTATGAATATGATATGCCTTTACTGAGCATGACAGTGGATTGATATTTTACAGTGGTACACAATTGTTTTCCAATGGACTGCTAATGTGATTGGACTTTTACTTGATTTACATAACTTGCATATGCACAAACACTTCCAATTTAGACACTAACTTCCAGCATGCATTGAGCAATCTGAATGTCAATAAGAGGATGGACCATTATACTGGAAAGGCAATTTTACAGTAACCTGGTAATTTATTGACAAACCTCCAGTATTGATGCTGCAAGCCAGTTTAATATCTTCTGTGAATGTCATACAGCTCTCCTGTCAGATACCACTTTGGCATACATACCCACAATGAACTAAAAACATGTCACGTTGACAGTAGAATAATAAGAATTCCAAGCTTAATTGCATATAAAGAATGTATTTAACAAAACTGCCTAAAAGCGCTCTCTGATATTTAAAAAGTGAGGTTGAGATGACACTCATAAATTGTTCCTTTGTTTCTGTTTATAATATTTCATGGACACAGACTTGATTGCAATCTTGATATTCAATTTCCGTTAACCGTTATTCTGTGTACACTTTTATGTCAGAGGGTTTAACAATTTGCAAACATAATTAAAAATTGTGCCAGTCCCTGATGTGTAGACGCAACAACCATCATTATAGATCAGGACCAAAAAAATTTAAATCAATCACCACCTTTCTGAAAATCAGATCACACTTTGATCTAAAATCATCTCCATCACCATTCCTATCTACAGTGAAAAGTCAGCATCGATATCAGGCCAATATTTAGTATAATTAATTCATGCTGTGGTCCCTGTTCTCAAAGAACCAAAAAAAACAAAAGTGAAAGGCCAATTGGAAATCATTTCTTATGGTAGTCAAGTGTTTATCTCTGGAGAAGGAAGTGTATATTCTATTGGTTAGCGTACATAACAAAGATCAGTTTTTTAAAAATTCAATCACATATGTGGGCATCATTGGCAAGGCCAGAATTTATTGTCCATCTCTATTTAACTCAATAGCTTGCTAGGCCATTTCAGAGGGCAGTTAAGAATCAACCACATTGCTTTGGGTCTGGAGTTACATATGGACCAGACAACAGGTTTCCTTCCCGAAAGAACATTAGTGAACTAAATGGGTTTTTACAACAATCTGATAGTTTCATGGTCACCAATACTGATGCTGCATCTGTTTATCATCATTGGCTAACAATGACAGCACTGACTTAAACTTCTGGTACTGCCTGGTCAGTATTCTGAGCCTATCATATAAAGATGGAGACTTTTTTCTATGCATGCAAGGGAACAGAATCGAGAAGAGCCTGTGCTGTCATAGATCAGTTAGCCTTTGTGCTGCCTCATGATGAAATGGAACCTGGAGCTATGCAAGTACTTTAGATCTTTAAGGGAGATATGAGACAAAGGTTGATCAGAGACGTTGTGCTGAGAGACGGAGATTTAAAAACTGAAACTACATAGAAATTTCACTGATACCTTAAAGATGGTTTTCTAGGTTTTTATGAGATGAACATTGAATTATTTGGAGTTGTGAGAAAGGAGGACTGAATTTTACTCTTGTAAAGAATGTGTAGAGAAGGTTGTGATTTTACATTAGATTAACAGAGCATTTGCATGGTGCAGGGAAAACCCAATTACATTGCTTTCCATAATTTCTGCAAGGATCTGACAGATTGCCACATGGGAATCTTGTGATGAGGTTGGAAACTATCGGAGTACTTAATCAAATCTTGGATTTTATCAAGGGTTTATATACTTTAGCAACAAGATCTGTGAAAGGATTCATATCAGTACTTGGCAGTCCTGAATTTAACCTGGCATAGTTCTTTAGGGCCAAACCAAAATGGGACCAAAGGTACTTTAACTTTTCTCATCTGTCTACAGTGACAGCAAAATCCCAATGCAGATTAACTTTATATTTTGTATTTTTTCATGTGATGTGAGCATCACTGGCAAGACCAGCACTTTTTGTCTCATTTCCCTTGAGAAGATCATGGTGAGCTGCCTTCTTGAACTGTTACAGTCCATGTTGTGTAGGTACATGCACAGTGCTATTAGGCAGTTCCAGGATTTTGACCCAGTGACGATGAAGGAACGGTGTTATATTTCCAAGTCAGGATGATGTATAACTTGGAAGGAAACTTGCAGGTACTGATGTTCCCATGTGCCTGCTGCCCTTGTCCTTCTAGGTGGTAAAGGTCGTGGGTTTTGGAGGTGCTGCTGAAGAAGCCTTGGTGAGTTGCTGTAGTGCATCTTGTAAATGGGACTGCTGCCACTGTGTGCTGGTGGTGCAAGGAGTGAACGTTTAAGGTGATGGATGAGGTGTTGATCAAGTGGGCTGCTTTGTCCTGGATGGTGTTGAACTTCTTCTGTGTTGTTGGAGCTGCACTCATCCCATCATTCTATCACACTCCTGACTTCTGCCTTGTAGAGGTGGAAAGGCTTTGGCAAATCAGGAGATGAGTCACTTGCGCAGAACTCCCAGCCTACAATCTGCTCTGATAGCCACAGTATTTATGCGACTGTTCTAGTTAAATTTCTGGTCAATGGTGACCCCAGGTTCTTGACAATGAGGGATTCAACAATGGTAATGCCATTGAATGTCAAAGTGGGGTGGGTGGAGGGGGGGTGTTGTGAGGGTGGGAATCTGGCTAGACCTTCTCTTATTGGAGTTGGTCATGACATGTGCAATTGCTACTTGCCAGAAGTCAACCAGAACATGGGGTTGTACAGGTCTTGCTGCCTGCAGGTATGGACTACTCATTATTTGAGGTGTTATGAATGGAATTGAACACTGCCATCGTCAACGAACATCCCCGCTTCTGACATTATTATGGAGGGAAGATCATTGATTAAGCAGCTGAAGATAGTTGGGCCTAGGACACTGCCCTGAGGAACTCCTGCAGCGATGGTCAGGGACTAAGATAATTGGCATTCGGCAACCACGGCCATCTTCCTTTGTGTTAGGAATAACTCCAGCCAATGGAGAGTTTACCCCCTGATTCTCATTAACTTCAATTTTACTGGGGCTACATGATGCTGCCTTGATGTCAAGGTCAGTCACACTAGAATTCAGATCTTTTAAGTTAAGTGTCTGCTTCCCTGACCTACCAGGGGCCGGATTCTGGGACAGAGTGGCCCCGAAATTAAGTTTTAAATTTACTTTTGAGATTTCCTTATGGGGCAGAAGGGGCATCCTCCAAGCTTCAAAAGGACTCCTTGGGTTTCCCTTGCACCAGGCTACCCCTCCTTCCCTTGATCATGAGCAGATTCCACCTCTCTCTGATCATAGGCAGACCTGCCTCTTCCTCCAATCGTGCTACGAATTCCCCATTGTGGTCAGACCCTTTTCCATCTCCCGTAGTCGCTGGTTGCGATTTCCTGTTCTAAATTCCCAACCTCTCCTGCTGCCAAGCAGTCCATTTGACCAGTTGTGGGACAGAAGTCTGCATTCTATTATTTAAATGAGGCCATGCTGTCACCATAGTCAGAGCTTCCCAGGCCTTGCTGTGTTTTCCATACGTTATTGTGCTCTTCTACATCCCGTAAGTTTCGGGGCCATTATATTAGTTACATAATTTTCTTCTATTACTCATGGATTTCCTGAGTGATATTCTATCTTACATGTCTATTGTTTTCATGCATTGCTTTATTTCCTCGTTCCCTTTTCTTTTTTTTTCTATACTGGATCTATTCTGTTGCTACTTACTTTTTTCTTCTTTCTCTGTTCTTTTCTGCTTCTATCTCTTTGTTTTCTTCTTTGTGTCTGTCCTTTCTGGTGGGAGGTGGTGAGTGGCATGGCAAGGAAGGGATCTAGCCAGGTAACAGGTGCTTTTTGGGGACATATAATGCCTGAATAAATTAATTAATTTACAAAATAAAGGAGCAAAAGGAATAAATTATTTAAATCCAACAATCATGTATTTATGGCAAATAAACAGCAGCATCAGATCAAGAACCTTAAAGTTTTATTTGTAAAGGAATTTGAGAAAAGGTCTTTGTTCCTTTGTGTCTGTGTGCAGAAAATGGGAAGAATTAATTAAATAAAGTGAAGGCATCAAGACGAAGAAGAAAGAACTGAAATAATGTCTGTTGAATTTTTGTTTTCAAAAATACTTTTAAAACAATGTCCTACTTGTGCAAATCTTTTTATCACCAACGGTTTGAATGGAAAAAGCCAAGCCTCCTGTCAATAGCAGGAGGAATTAATTTAATTAAGAAAGAAACAGAAGCAGGAGGGCTTAGTAAATTAAATAGAGCAGGGAGGCAGCCAGACAAAGAAGAAAGCTCAAAAAATAATTGCATGGAAGAAATGCTTTTAACAAGCAGCCTAAGTAAAGGGGTAAGCGCACTCTAAGCTGAATGATTGCATGTGGGGACATATATTTCTTTGAGCTTAGTCAAAGCTGCAAAATCAAGTTCAAACAGTTCTGAGCCTTGATCAAGTCTGGGGAAGGGGTTGGGGGCATGGGTGGGGGTAAAGCTGAGAAATGTCAGGCATAAATGAGGTGAAAGGAAACCCAATGTGAAGAAACAAAATGGATTGATTCTGTGGGAAAGTGAATGAACGAAGTGCCATCCCAATGTGTTAGAGATGGCTAAATCCACATTGTGTGGCTGAGGTTGGTACAAAAGGAATTTGAGATTTTAGTGTCATGGAAACAGCACCCAACTACATTGTGTATCGTGGCTGGTCCAAAGACTGCTTTCCACAAAGTGTTGCCTAGTTCTCACCCATGACAAACTGTCATGCAAACCTATAGATCATTCTTTGCACCTCAGCATGGTACATTTTCAACATACAATATATACATATCTGCCGCAGTGCTTGTGGTTCTTCAAATTCTAACCTCCCAAGATGAATTTTATTGGTGGAACAACCAGATGCCACTTTGAGGGCTCAAGTCCAATTTGGAGAACAGTCTCCCTCATCACCTTGCCTATGACATTACCTTTAGAACAGTAGATTTCAGTTGAAGTACTCTTCCTCCATGATATTGTCAGGCAAGCCCCCCACCTGCCAAGACTGAGGCACACATTATTTCGCCACATGGACATTAAAACTTAAAATTGCAAGCCCCTGACTGGAAAGACATTTGCATAGTAACAGACAGTGTTGGAACAAGAGACAAAGGACCATGCCTTGACACATTCAACCAACAATGGACTTTTTTTGAATTTGAACTTCCAATAGGGAAAGAATCAGAAGGCTGTTTTCTCCTGGACTGAGAACATCTCTCTCCTGTCTGCTCTCATCTTGCTTTCACCAGCTTTGGAAACCATTGAAGACATATGAACTCCAAAAGAGAAAAATCTCCCACAGTAAACAAGATTTAAGAAGAATACTGGGCCCCAATGAAAAGTAAGAGCTGTCTACATCAAGGACTCTACGGCAATCTGGAAACACATAAACAGTAACAAGAAACCCCCTTTAGAGACTGCCTCAAACCTCTCCTTTATTTTTCTTCTGCTCTTTTCTGTCCCTATTTGCATGTGTGTATCGCGTGTGTATGCTAGTGTGGGCGCATTGTATATCCATAGGCACTGACCAAAATAGAGTTTAAGTAAGTTTAATATATTTCACTTTTCTTCTTTAAACCTAAGAAAAACGTGGTGTGCTCATTTCTTTGCCTTATAATCGGAAAGCTGTGAACAAGGATTCACAAAGGGGGAGCTCAAAACACAGTGTGTTGAAAAATTAAACTCTGTTACAATAAGACCAGGTGAAGGCTGAAAAGACCCCTAGACACCTTTCTCACCTGGTCATTATAATATTATATTCTTACTAATTAAGGTTTCTCCTAGCAAAAGCATGTGTCTGACAGGACACACATATAGCATGTGTTCCAAGTTTAACATCCTTATTATGCTATATAACCTGAATATTTCCATCCCGAATTGCCTTTTTAAGTAATCTTTAGAAGTGCTCTCACTTAAATGTGAGTACAAACACTTTGATCTCAATCTAGCTCCTCCTAACGTTAGCAACTCACTCCGGTAGATCTTCTTCTTCCTAACTGGCAACCATTCTAATTGACAATGATGGAACTTATTTCATACCACAAGCTTCAACTTGTTCCTGCTATTTTGCCTCACAAACAATTCCAACATGCTAAACACTAGATTCCCAATCTAAGGCTTTAGATGGGACACATCAACATGTATGAAACCAATCAGAGGCATATTACCTGATGTCACACCAGTCATTCAGTTCTTGCAGAATTCTCTTCCATTTCAATCTCAAACAAAACTGGAAAAAATGTATTTTATTCTGAATGCCACAAAACAGAAGTACCATAGTGCAAATAGTATAAATGGGTGGTTGATGGTCGGCACAGATTCGGTGGGCCGAAGGGCCTGTTTCAGTGCTGTATCTCTAAACTAAACTAAACTAAACTAAAGCACTGTATCATAAACTATTTAATCTTATTTTTGTTCCATTCTTACTTAGTGATTGGTCATCCTTGAATGATGAAGTTGGTCTTGTTTTTTGCAGAAAGCTACTATTGTGCCAAAGAGTGCTGAACAGTAATTCAAGCTCTTCTGAAACTGGCTCAGTCTAGATTTGATGATGTTTACTTTGAAATTTCAAACAATATACAGTTTTGCACGTGCAAAGATTTGTACATATGCTGGAACATTTAAATGGTTGAAAAGTTTTAGGCAAATAAAAATGTAAAATGGAGCACTCTGTAGACAAGATAGTAGCAGATGGAGAATTTTAATTCATTCACATATGTAGGTGTTGTTAGCAAGGCCCACCCCTAATTGCCTCTTAGAAGGTGGTGGGCCACCTTCTTGAATACAGTGGAGTGACTTTCTAGGCCACTTAAGAGTCAACCAGATTATGGTGGGTCTGGAGTCACATCTGGGTCAGACGAGCAGATACCCTTTCCTAACGTACATTTATAATAATCCAGTCATTTCATGGTCACCATTCCTGATACTTGCTCTTTAATTCCAGATTTATTTAATAACGGAATTTAAATGCCTCAGCTGCATGGTGGGATTTGAAACACATCTCCAAAGCATTAATCCGGGCTCTGGATTACTAGTCCAGTAACATGACCACAATGTTAGCACACCCTGCTCCTGGTCTGTCGCTCCAACCTGCTTATGTTATTAGGTGCTAACAGAAAATGTTCAGTCTTTGTATGATCAGTGTAAAAGAAGAGAAGATTAATATTTATATAGTGCCCTTCATGATCTCAGGATGCCCCAAAGCACTTGACAGCCAATGAAGTGATTTGGAAGTGTAGTCACTGTTATAATGTAGAAATCTCGGCAGCTAATTTGCACAGAGCAAACACCCACAAACAGCAATATGATAAAGACCAGATAATCTTTTTTGTGAAGTTGGGTGAGGGATAAATATTGTCCAGAACGCTGAGGGGAACTCCTCTGATCTTCTTTGAAATAGTGCCATGAGATCTTTTTTTCGTTGTCATGCTCACAAAGGAAACAGTGACGAAATATGAAATGAACTGGAGGAATTATGAAATAAAAGTAAACTGTTGAACTAAGCTACAAGAAAATGAACACTTTGCTACCCAGCAACATGGAAGGAGAAGTCAAGTGATTCTCTCCTGTACTGCCAATCAATATGTTTGTCAGTTGAAGACGGGACCATTATTAACATCTGGAATCACCTTGAGGAGGCATATTGACATGCAAAACAGCCCATTCCATGTTAATTACTCCCACCATCAAAAATTGGGCTGACAAAGGCTTTTGCAGACAGACTGACTCCAAAGCCAAGGTAAAGATAATAGGTGTGAAATAACATTTTTATCAAAATGGACCACATTCAGACACCATTATGTAACAATGGCCCTGACATTGTATGAATACCCCAAGGGAGAGCATCTTGAGTTATCTGATTGAAACCAAAACCTGATAAAATTTTACCTTAAAAGAAGTAACTTCTCTGAGACAGTGAGGCAGAAAATCATTCCAGCCAAAAATGCTGTGAGATCAATCCAGCTAAGCAAGAAGCCATGCCAGCAGCATCTGTAAACTACTGAGGCAGAGAGATTGCAAGGTGACCTTGAAAACTCCCCATCTGAGAAATTGAACCAAGACTTCCATCACCAGCTTCGGTCTGAGATTTAAACAAAGGAATCTGCAACACTTCATCAATTCCAAGACAAAGAACATTCAGGCCTGCAACACTGTTAAAAATTCCTCCAGGAAAACCAAGAAGATTTCAAAGTGAACTCTCTTTACAACAGTTGGACTCTAATTGCACTCTACCCTCTACTCTCTATCTTTTCTTGTGTGTGTGCATGTGTGTGAATGTGTAAATGGGTGAGGTTGTGAACATTTTCGGGTATTGTTCAATGATAGTTAACTTTCTTTTTTTTAAACCTATGAGAAAACTTGTCATTTGTCTGTTTATTTGACCATTAAACACTCAGGGACTAAAACACAATTTTTTCAAAAACACTATCTGCGAGGTGAAAAGTGAAAGTCACCCACACCACTTCCCACCTGTCCATAACAACATCCACCCAAGAGGGCAGATGGGGCTTTGATTTGATGTTTCATATTAAGGATTTAGTAGTGTAAAAACAACTAATATTTTACATGGAAGTTACTTGAGCTGGTTGATTCTGCCTAAAAATACGATGTTGCTCCTTTAAAATTGGAAAAAAGTAACTAAAAAAAAAAATTTTTTTTTTTTATTACCAAAATATACTTTATTCATAAAAATCTGTAAAAATTACATTCCCAAACAGTTTAAAACAGCATCAAGTCAAAAAAAACAAACAGTGCAAAGATGATCAGTTTCCTTCAATACAATCATGAGTTGTCTCACAACCCTTCCATTTCATTGTCATGCCATATACATTTTTACATTTACAGCACAGAAAATTTTCCCGATACAGTTCGAGGGGTTTCCCATGGGTCCAGCCCCTCAGTTCAGCTTGGTGGGGGGACCTTACACTGTGGTCTTTCCCCATTGAGCCTTTGCTGCGGCTGCCCCAAGCTTTAGTGCGTCCCTCAGCACATAGTCCTGGACCTTGGAATGTGCCAGTCTGCAACATTCGGTGGTGGACAACTCTTTGCGCTGGAAGACCAGCAAGTTTCGGGCAGACCAAAGGGTATCTTTCACCGAATTGATAGTCCTCCAGCAGCAGTTGATGTTTGTCTCGGTGTCCATCCCTGGGAACAGCCCATAGAGCACAGACTCCTGTGTTACAGAGCTGCTTGGGATGAACCTCGACAAAAACCACTGCATCTCTTTCCACACCTGCTTTGCGAATACACATTCCAGGAGGAGGTGGGCGACCGTCTCTTCCCCACCACAGCCACGGCGGGGGCATTGCGCGGAGGGGGCGAGACATCGGGTGTGCATGAAGGATCTGACGGGGAGGGCCCATCTCACCACCAGCCAAGCTACGTCTTGGTGCTTGTTTGAAAGTTCTGGTGACGAGGCATTCCGCCAAATGACTTTGACGGTCTGCTCGGGGAACCATCCGACAGGATCCACCGTCTCCTTTTCCCGTAGGGCCTTGAGGACATTCCGTGCAGACCACAGCCTGATGGACCGGTGGTCAAAGGTGTTTTCCCGCAGAAACCGCTCCATGAAGGATAGGTGGTACGGCACGGCCCAACTGCATGGAGCATTCCCCGGCAATGTGACCAGGCCCATCCTTCGCAACACCGGGGACAGATAGAACCTCAGCACGTAGTAGCACTTGAAGTTTGCTGACTGGAGGTCTACACACAGCTTGATGCAGCCGCACACGAAGGTGGTCACCAGGATTAGGGCCACGTTGGGTACATCTTTCCCACCATTATCCAGAGATTTGAACATCGTGTCCCTCCGGACCCAGTCCATTTTAGATCCCCAGATGAAGCGGAAAATGGATCGGGTGACCGCCACAGCGCAGGAGTGGGGTATGGGCCAGACCTGCGCCACGTACAGCAACAACATGAGCGCCTCGCACCTGATGACCAGGGTTCTTACCCACAATGGAGAGAGATCGCTGCCCCCACATGCTCAACTTTTGTTGTACCTTGGCTACTCGCTCGTCCCAGGTTTTGGTGCACGCCCCGGCCCTTCCGAACCATATCCCCAGCACCTTCAGGTAATCTGACCTGACGGTGAAGGGGACAAAGGATCGGTCAGCCCAGTTCCCAAAGAACATGGCCTCGCTCTTGCCGTGGTTAACTTTGGCTCCCGAGGCCAGTTTGAGCTGGTCACAGATGCTCATCAGTCTGCGCACGGATAGCAACTAACAAAAAAACATGTTAATCAACTTGGCAAAACAAGAAATGCACCTACCTCTTACTAAGGATGGTTATATCCCACATTATTAGCAACGAGTTTACAATATGGTTGTTGTGTTCCGATATTGTATTTTGTTACTATGCAGGGCACACTCCTAACAAGCCAATTAAACTACACACTCTTTTCCAGCACAAAGCAATTTTGGTTTTGCATCAACAGAGTATAACTCAGATTGAAGTTACTAAATTGATGTTCATTTGCATTTTAACAAGAAGTGTGAGGTCATCAGGAAAATAGCTTGCCACATTGAAGGCTTCACACTAGCTGCACTTGAATACATTTCTAGATGGTTCTTTCCAAGGTTGCAGCTCTGCTGGGTTCAGGAGTTTTCACAGAATGATTCAAATCCTTTTCATCTCCCTCTAATCTTATAGGATCAAAATATTAAGCTGATGTTGCAATTTTAATTGGATGTTCTCCTGCAGTATATAAATAAAGACAGGAGAGACTTACAAAAAGGTCAAAAGTTTCAAGCACACAGTTTATTGTGTGAGTGAAGAACAGTTTTCTTTTGGAGTGTATAAATCAAACTACTGCAGTGAGGATGGTCTGTTTCTACATCCTACTGCCAGTACTACAGTACAAGTAAGGTCGGTTACTAAGTGGTCATTTTGAAGTGGAAAATCTATCTTATGTTTCTGGTTGCCCAGCATTCAATAGCTTTGCAGACATCAAACATAATCCAATCAGATAATAAGATCATTCACAGTGGTTACATCATACTTGTCCTTCCCTCTTTCTTTACCAAAGCTGTTTGGGATAAAAATGCAGTACAGTACTAATGTGCCTCCTGGCTTGCTGTAGTCATGTGACCCCTGTTACGACCAGATGAGAAAGGTGTCTAGGGGTCTTTTACTGTCTTCACCTGGCCTTATTGTAACAGGGTTTTATTTTAAACACACTGTGTTTTGAGCTTCCTCTTGGTGAATCCTTGTTTACTGCTTTCCAATTATAAGGCAAATAAATGAGCACAAACAGGCCTTCTTCGGTTTAAAGAAGAGAAAAACAGGCTTTCTTAGGTTTAAAGTAGAAAAATGACATTTCTTAAAACTTAAACTTAAACTGTAATTCGGTTAACGCCTACGGATACAGGCCACACCCCACGCCAGCATGCGTACACAATACGCACATGCAAAATAGATACAGAAAAGAGCAAAGGAAAAATAAAATGGAGAGGTTTGAGGCAATATCAGAAGAGTTTCTTGTTACTGTGCTTTGAGCTCATTGTAGTCTTTTTGTATGTGGTCTTGCTATTTGTTAGGGCCCAGTATTTTTCTTAAACCTTGTTCAATGCAGGACATTTTTCTCTCTTGGGTTCCTGTGTCTTCAATGGGTCTTCAGTTCCATGAGAAAGAGATGGGAGCAGACAGGAGAGAGGTGTTTTCAGTCCAGGAGAAAAGAGCTTTCTGAGTTTCAAACACTCTGTGGCAAGTTCAAATTCAAACAGCCAGTTAGTCATGTGACTATATTGGTCTGACCAGGTCTTCTGTGTTTTGTAGAAGCAGGGACTGGGTTCTTTGTTCCAACACTGTCCACTAGTATGCAAAATAAATCTTTCCAACGAGGGGCCTGACAATTCCTTGTGTTAGGCCCTCTTTTCTTCCAGGCAACATTTAAAATTTTTTTAATGTTCATATGGTGAAATAATGTGTGCCTCATTCTTGGCAGGTGGAGGCCTGCATGACACCTCCACACCCAGGGGAATGAAATGCGATTTGAAAAAAAGGCACATTTCATTACAAGGTTTGAGAAAAATATAAGATACAGAAAGAAAAACCATGCATTTCTCTCATCCATTTTCATTCAATCAATCTTAAAGCCTATTAAAATGGTCTTTTTTCCGGAGAGTTAGTAGTGGGTGGGTCTATCCTGAACTCTCTGAGTCATGCAAAGACTTTTGAATTCAAAGGATGGGTGGTTCCCTTTTTCTCTGACTCTATGGGGAGGATTCATTGTTAATCTCCCCTTTGTTCTCTGGGGAAACTCCTACCTGCAGGTATGTGTGCAGACTTGACTGCACTCTCCTGTGGCACTTTGACTAGGTGAGGAATCACCCTCATTGTTTCTGTGCCACCTAGACGTCTCTCTTTGTCTCTGCAGGTTCCTATAAATGTTGCTAGCACCTCTGGTGGGATGCTTCTAGTGTCTGCATTTACATAGGACGATGTAGGGTATAACTTCCCACATTTTTGGGGTTGGTTGACCAGACAGTAAGGGTTTTCAACTGGGATTCCTCCCAGACTTCCTCTAACCTGCCGTCTTGGTCACCTTTTCCCTTCTCTTCCTAAACTTTTGCCAGCCGTGTGTCTGCCTGTCCCCTTTTGTTCTCGGTGGGTGTCCCCCACAGTTTACCAGCCCTCTGCTGGAGGGTCCTCCCAACACTGGTCCAGGACTTGGAGGTGCAGGTTTCATTGTAGGTTGGGTTTTCTCCTCAACCTGGCACATGTGACAACTCCTGCAGTACTCCACCACACCTTTGTGGAGCTTTGGCCAGTCAAATTGCTGTCTTATGCGGGCTTTTGTCTTTTGTATACCGGCATGTACAACCACTGTAGTCTCGTGGGCCCTTCTTAATATTTCTCTCCGGTACCTCTGCGGCACCAATAACTGGTGAACTACTGTCCACTCCTTGCTCTCAGGATTGTGAGGAGAACTCCACTTCCTCATCAGTACCTCATTCTTTAAATAGTAGCAATCAGGGACTCCCTCTGCTTCACTTTCAGACTGAGCAGCCTGTGCTAACTCTTTCAATACTGGGTCGGCTCGCTGAGCCACAGCTAGGGAAACTCAATTTAATTCATTCCCTGGATCTCCCAACTTTGCAAAGAAAGTCTCAGACAGGCAGACCTTCTGGTCATCTGCCTGCAGTGCTAATTCAGGCTGGGGGAGCTGGTTGATCATGGCCTGGTCTACTACACATTCAGGGAAACTGCAGGAGACCGTCTCCTGCCACCGCCCTGTCTCTCTGACCTCCTGCGGTCTTTCTTTCACTACTGGGGGCGCTACCACCTTCACCCCTGCCAGATCATTGCCTAGGAGCAGGTCAACCCTGTCCACAGGCAAACTAGGGACAATCCCTACGGTCACCGGTCCCGAAACTAGGTCGGACTCCAGGTGCACCCTGTGTACAGGTACAGGCATACACTTCCCTCCAATACCATTCACCACCATTTTGGTGTTCACTGCACTCTCTGGGGGAAAGGTCAGGCCTTTTCCCAGGAAAAAGGGTCTAGTGGCCCCTGTGTCCCTGAGAATCACTGTAGGTTTGCTTGCCCCAGTCAAAGGGTGTGGGGTTACTTTCCCCTCAGACACAAAACCCTGATAACTTTCAGGAATCCTATTAACTTTTCCAGCACTGGCCACCAACTCTTACTGAAGTTAAAACCACAGTTTTCTCTGTGATTTCCATCAGGGTCCTGTCTTCACTGAGCAGATATGCCCTGATTAACCCTATCGGTTTTCCCTTTAGTTTCCAGCAGTCAGCTTTTAAATGCCCTGCCTAATTACAATGGGTCTCACTCTTGCTCACAGAACCTTCCTTTTTGGCTGGAGGTGGACCCCCTGTGTCTCCTGCTTTCCTTTCTCTCCCAGGACTGCCTGGGCGCCTATCACCTTCCCACCCTTTGTCCTTTTCGGATTTGTGGGGGTGATTAGGACAGGTTCTTCCCTGGGAAACCAACTTATAAATTAAAGCAAACTCATCACTTGCCAAGCTCCCTGAACCCTCTGCTCCTCTACATGCATCTTTATTGAGAGTGGGAGAGAGTTTTTAAATTCCTCTAACAGAATTACTTCTCTGAGAGTCTCATAACTGAGCTGTATTTTAACAGTCCTCAGCCACTGGTTAAAAGCCAGCTGCTTACTTCTTTCAAACTCCAGATAAGTTTGATTAGCTTGTTTTTTGAAGGTTCTAAACTTTTGGCAGTAGGCTTCGGGTACTAATTCATATGCTGCGAGGATAGCATTTTTGGTCAGTTCATAATTTGATGAGCTCTCATCTGGCAACAAGGAAAAAACCTCATGGGCTTTTCCGGTTAGTTTGTTTTGCAATAAGAGAGACCAGGTCTCAGCTGGCCATTTTAGTTGCTTTGCCAGTTTCTCAATAGGCACAAAAAACACTTTCACATCTTCCTCATTGAATTTTGGAATAAACTGAGTGAGCTTTAGCAATTTTGCACCCAACCCTGAATTCTGCTCCTCTCTGTGGACCTCTAGTTAACTCAAGCTGCATCAGCTTTCTCTCTTCGCATTCTTTCTGGAAGGTTCTTTCTCTCTCTCTCCTCTCTCTCGCTCCTTCTCCTGTCTTTCATTTTCTTCACATTCTTTTTGGAAGGCTCTCTCTTTCTCTTCCCATCCCTTCTGGAAGGCTCTCTCTTTCTCTTCCCATCCCTTCTGGAATGCTCTCTCTTTCTCCCTCTCCTGCCTCTCTCTTTTTCTCTTTCTTCTAATTTAAGTTTCCTCTGTTCCAATTGTATCTTTGCTAACAATACCCTGTCAGATTCTGCTTCTAACCCTGTTTCTACTTCTTCAGATTCAAGGGAAAAAATGGTTGGTCACTAGCCTTCGGATTTCAGACTTCCTAGCCTTGCGATGTACAGTGATCCCAGACAGCTCAGTTATTTTCCTCAACTCCTCCATAGACAGTGCTTTTAACTTATCCCAAGTTACTTCACCCTGGCTTGGAGAGCTACTAACTTCAGTTGCAGATATGTTTGTATTCAATCACACACAACCACAAGAAAACCTGTATTAATCTTGATTTTTTTTTTGATTGGGAACAATTTGGCTTCCCACTTCCAATTTCTCTCATTTGTCTGTCAGTAAAATCCCAGACGCTGGCACCCAAATTTCTATTACGACCAGGTGAGAAAGGTGTCTAGGGGTCTTTTACTGTCTTCATCTAGTCTTATTGTAACAGGGTTTAATTTTAAACAGACCCTGTTTTGACCTCCCCCTTGGTGAATTCTTGTTTCACGCTTTCCAATTATAAGGCAAAGAAATGAGCACAAACTTATGACAAAATGACCTTCTTAGGTTTAAAGAAGAAAAGTGAAATTTATTAAAACTTAAACCCTAATTCAGTTAACGCCTATGGATACACTTCGCGCCCCACATTAGCATGCGTATGCGATACGCACATGCAAAATAGAGACAGAAAAGAGCAGAAGAAAAACAAAATATAGAGGTTTGAGGCAATATCAGAAGAGTTTCTTGTTACTGTGTGTCAAGCTCTCTGTAGTCTTTTTGTAGGTGGTCTTGCTTTTCATTGGGGCCCAGTATTCTTCACTGTAGGAAATGTTTCTCTCGTGGGGTTCCTGTGTCTTCAATGGGTCTTCAATTCCATGAGAAAGAGATGGGAGCAGACAGGACAGAGGTGTTCTCAATCCAGGAGAAAAGAGCTTTCTGAGTTTCAAATATTCAGTGGCAAGTTCAAATTCAAACAGCCAGTTAGTCATGTGACTAAATTGGTCTGACAAGGTCTTCTGCATATTGTAGAAGCAGGGACTGGGTCCTTTGTTCCAACACTGCCTGCTTGTATGCAAAAAAGGTCTTTCCGGTGAGGGGCCTGGCGATTCCTTGTGTTAGGCCCTCTTTTCTTCCCAGCAACATGTTTAAGTTTTTAATGTTCATATGGTGAAATAATGTGTGCCTCATTCTTGGCAGGTGGGAGCCTGCATGACACCTCTAACATGAGGCACTCACTTCAGGCAGCCATCAGAAGGAGGTTCAATAAAGAAACAGTACAAGAAAGAGTGTTGTCCTTTGAGCTCGTAACATGGTGTCAGAGTAGAGCTGAGATTGAGTGTTGAAGAGCTGTATAGAAGCACAGCTACTAAAAGAGGAACACAGGAATGTTAAGAGCAGCTCAAAGCTGCTAAAAGTCACAGGAAGCCACAGAAAAGGAACAAAAAAGCACTGAAAGCACTGGGTAATGGCTGCAAATCTTTCTCTCCCAATGCCAGTCGAAATGAAAGGCGATATGAAGCAGAACTGGCAGTTTTTCCACTCACAATGGCAAAATTACAAAATTGTGACTGATTTAATGAATAAACCAAAGCAGCTATGAGTAGCTACACTTTTATTACTGTTGGTGAGAAACTGTTACACTCTAAATCTCTCCAAAGAACAAAAAAAAGTACAGCAGAAATTTTGAAAGCCTTGAAGGCACACTTTGAACTCCAAGTGAACATAACGTATGAACGGTATGTATTCAATATTAGGGCCCAAGGTGAAAAAGAGTCCATTGATCAATATGTGACTGCGTTAACACAGCTCACAGAATCCTGTGACTTTGCGAATCTAAAAGATGATCTAATTAAAGACAGGATTGAACTAGGCATAAGAGATCCTGCAGTGAGAACACGTCTACTGAGAAAGGACAAACTTACTCTTAGGAAAGCGATTGACATGTGCAGAAATGCTCAAGTTGTAAATCAGCAGCTAGAGCATATTCATGGCAGAACAGACCAGGCCTTGCATTATGCTGATAGACATTCCAAGCGGAAAGGACAGAAAGATTACAGACAAAGGGCAGGATGCAAATACTGCGGAGGACATCCAGCATGGGGAAAGCAGTGTTCTTACTGCAAGAAGCTGAAACACGCAAGTGTTTGGTTAGAAGGAAGCACAACAAGCAGGTACAGATGGCCACCGGAGAGATATCGGCCAAAGATTCTGACAAATCACTATACATCATACAACAGGTTGGTTTAGTCAGGTCGATAGGTGATAAATGGTTTGTGACTGTTGGAATGATGACTGCAGAAGGAGACTATCAATTCAACATGAAGTGTCAGATAGGGTGCATCATGCACCATCATGACCTTCACAGACCTGTGCAAAGTGGCTCAACATGGCAATCCAAAAATGAAGCCCTCGAAAGTAAGGTTGAGGCTATATGATGGCATCATACTAGTGCCAAGTGGGCAAATTACTCTGAGAGTCAATTGCAATGACAAGAATGAAGACCTGGAGTTCCAGATCATAGACGGCAAGCAAAAGCCACTCATCTCAGCCGGAGTAAGTTTGAAGCTTGGACTGGTAACCCTCAAAGTGCAAAAAGTGATTTGCAACATGTTGCGGCACACTAAACTATTGACCACGGAACAAATACGAGAAGAGTGTAATGATGTGTTTACAGGTTTAGGATGTCTTCCTGGAGAATATCATCTCAAATGATGAGAGGTTAAGACCAAATCAGCATCTGCCAAGGAAAATTCCAGCTGCCTTAAGGCCAGCCTGAAAGACAAGATAGAAAAGCTGGAAAAGAAGGGAATAATCAAGAAGGCTGTGTTTGCTGACAATGCAACCACAAGGTGGCACTGTACTAGCACATGCGCAAATGAAGTCTGTTCCACTGAAACGCCACTGTCTGCGACGTTCAGGCAGCTACCAGGATTAAAGATGGCGTTGCTCAATTTATCACAGAAAAACAATTTCAACCCATGCCAGCACACAATAGACATGTTTGATACTCGTAGAACGTTGCATTGTTTAAAGTCTCATCAGAAGGACAGCACCTCTGACAGTGCTGCACACCCTCCATAATTCAGTTAGGTTTCAGTGCCATCCTGCTCTCCGGCCACTCGCTCCCCCTTTCCATCCCCCCCCCCCCATCCCTCCAGATGCTAGCTCTAGGCTGCGGGACGCACCACTCTCCTCCTCTCAGCCACTCGCTCTGCCTTGCTTCTTCGGACGGCGCGGTGAGGAATGATTGAACATTGGAGTAAGTGGCCGAGAGGAAGGAAGCGGCATGGCCCGTGGCCTAGAGCTAGCGTCTGGAGGGATGGGGGGGGGGTGGGGGAAGCGGGGAGTGAGCAGCCGGAGAGCAGGATAGGAGGAAGCGGGGAACAAGCGGCCAGAGAGCGTGGTCAGAGGGGGAAGCAAGGAATGGAGCGGGTGGCCTGGAGTGAGTGGCCGAGGGGCCGGCAAGCGTTTTCCTGCGTCTGACCCAGTTAGCCCTGGCAAGGAAAGACGTTGGGTTTGCATGCGCAGCATCTCAGAGTGCAGGAGACCGTTTGCACATGTGCGCGCAGCTTGGAGCGCTCTGATGATGTCAGCGGCCTGCTGCGTTGTCAGGAGTCACTTTGAATCAAGAAAGTGACATCCCCCACAGACTGGATTAGCAGCATGGTAGCAGTGAAACAACCTGGAAAGCTGAGAGTATTCATCAACCCAAAGGATCTAAATAACGCTCTGAAGAGATTTCACTACCCCATGCCAATCATCGAAAGAATTTTGCCACAACTTGCGAAGGCAAAAACCTTCACTACCTTAGATGCGAAGGATAGTTACTGGCAAGTGATGCTGAATGAAAATAGCAGCTTTCTAATTACATTGTGCATCCCATTTGGGAGAGTCAGATGGTTGCGCTTGCCGTTTGGCATTTCCACAGCTCTAGAGGAGTATCAATGCAGACAGCATGAGATAGTTAGTAATCTTCCCCGAGTGGAAGCTATAGTGGATGATCTGCTAGTTTATGGATGTGGAGACTCAATGAAAGAAGCCATTGCTGACCATGCTCAAAATCTAGCATGACTACTGGACAGAGCTCGCCAGATGAACCTGAAACTAAACAAGAAAAAATTGCAATTAAAAATGCCCAAAGTCAAGTCCATAGGTCATGTACTGACAACAAAATGTCTTCGCCTGAATCCCAAAAAGGTGAGAGCGGTATAAGTGATGTGGTGACCAACCTAGGTAAAAGCTGTGCAACGATTGTTGGATTTGTCACCATTTAGCAAAATTCTTGCCCAATTTGTCATTGGGCTGTGAACCATTATGCCAACTCACTGCCAAGGACATGCAGTGGTATTGGGGCACAGAACAAGAAGCAGCATTCACTAAAATCAAGCAACTAGTGACAGCAATGCCAATGCTGAGACACTATGATGTAAAAGATGAAGTTACCCTGCAGTGTGATACCAGCGAGACAGGACTTGAAGCAACCCTAATGCAGCAAGAACAATCAGTTGCATTTGCATCCAGAGTGTCAGTGCAAATGGAACGCACTACACTCAGATTGAGAAAGCGTGCCTGGCCATTGTCTTTGCTTGTGAACATTTTCATCAATACCTACTTGGAAGAGATAAAGTCACAGTCGAGTCTGAGCACAAGCCACTTCAAAGCATTTTCCTCAAGCCGCTACTATCTGCTCCAAAGCGTCTGCAAAGAATGTTACTCCGGTTGCAGAGGTATCATCTGGACATGACATACAAGTAAGGAAAGCAGATGCACATTGCTGACATTCTGTCAAGGACCACACTCCCTATGAAGAAAATAGAGGATGTTACAACATAGTGTGAAATCTTCCAGATCCAACATGAAGCTGCAGCTCGACATGCTCTGGAAGTCATCAACCCAGCAGAGACATTGAATCTGACAGACAAGCCCCTTGCTCAAATCAAGCGAACTGCCCAAAAAGATGCAACTCTCTATGTGTTGCCAGAAGTAGTGATGAAATGATGACCTGAAAACATCAAGGTCACTCCAGGGGTCATAAGAGCATATTGGACTTACAGAGATGAATTGACAGCCCAAGATCGCATTTTGTATAAAGGATAAAGGAGTTAAAGGAGAGATGCTAAAGCGCATCCATGCAAGCAATCAAGGAATTGAATTAAGTCTGAGGAAGGCAAGAGAAGTGCTCTACTGGCCAGACATGAGCAATGACATCAAGGAGCACATCAGCCAATGCAGTGCATGTAAGGAGTACCAAGCTAAGCAAGCTAAAGAGCAGCTGATGACACATGACATCCCAGCCAGAACATGGCTGAAGCTGGCAGTAGACCTCTTCACTCTCACAGGAACTGATTATTTTGTCACCGTAGACTACTATTCTGATTACTGGGAGGTAGACCACTGACCTCAACCACTACCGGTGAAATTGCAGATTGCCTGAAAGCACACTTTGGTTGTTACAGCATTCCAGACATTGTGATGAGCAACGATGGCTCTCAGTTCACAAGTGAAGAATTCAGCCACTTTATAAAGGATTGGGAAATTGAACACCATACATTATCTCCACACTACACCCAGTCAAATGGAAAGGCCGAGGCGGCAATGAAAATTGCAAAAGGAATCATAAAGAAATCGAGCAAATCCAGCACCAATGTATACAAGGCAATCCTCGAGTGGAGAAACACACATACTGAAGGCATGCAAAATAGTCCAGTACAACAACTAATGTCACGCCACACCCAAACTATTCTTCCTACAGCAAAAAAGCTACTGAAGCCAGAAATAGTGACAGGCGTGAGTGACAAAATCAAGGTGAAAAGGCAGAATGCCAAATTTCATTTTGACAAAACTGCCAAACCATTGCCAGCATTGAGCACTGGAGTGCCAATCAGGGTACAAACCTTCAACGCTCTCAACAAGAGTCAGTCCAAGTGGCAATTTGGGACCTGCAGAGAGCACTTGTCACCTCAATTGTATGCGGTGGAAGTGAATGACCAGATATACCATCACAACCACAGGCATACGCACAACTGGAGAAGCTGTTCCTTCACTGCAGGCGGCCAATCAGGAAGATGTGAACTCACCATCTGCACAGACCACAGATCAACCATCAGTCCCAGAGGTCCACAGTACCCCAACAATGGAAATGAAACAACAACAGCTGGATTTTAAGAGCACGCCACAGATCTCGGCATCGAGCTCAAAAAATGGCAAGCCGCACGTCAAAGAGCCGCCGCAATCTCACATGCGCTGGCTTATTTAAATAGCCGGGGCAGCCCACCCCCAGTCTCATGGAGGGAGCAGGCTGTCCGTCCCCAGCAATGGCGTCAGCTGCCTGTGCGCAGGTGCTGCCGCCATTTTTAAAGGGCAGCCAATCCTGCCGGTCAATTTGAATTTTTAAAGATACTCCCTCCCAAAATGTATTAAATAAATTTCTAGCGCTTCTTTCCCACTTCCCCCCCCACAATAACAATTACATTAACTATTTACCCTTTCCCCTGCCAAGACCTTTTAAATCTGACCTTCCCCCCAAGTCTGCACAAAGTTTAAAGTTCACCCCTTCCCACCATCCCCTAGACCCATTATGTTGACTTGATCCCGTCCCCCACCCCCGCACTGAAAATATTAACTCCTCCCCCCACCACCAGCGTCACGTCGGCTTTGCCCAGTCGGGGAATTGAAGGTGCAGGAGTGCCGACCGGCGCACAAAAGACTGTGGCAGACCTGGAAAATTGAAGTTAAGTTCATTTAAATTTATGCATGTTGTTAATTTAAATATTGAAATCCAGGTCCGGTCGCCCAGTGGGGGTGGGGAGAGGCCACTGCAGGAAGGATTGGGCTTGGTAAAATCAAGCCCTGTATGTGCACTGCATGTGCAAAGACGGACAAGAATAACAAACCGCCAATGTATGAGAACAGTTATGTGCATAGTGGGTAACTTGGGGAACTCATAGTGTAAATGATATTGCAAGTAATTTTTTTTATATGAAAAGGGGATGTTTGGGATAGAAATTTAGTACTGTACTAATGTGCCTCCTAGCTAGAGGTCAGGCGACCTCTACCATGAGGCAGTCACTTGAGGCATCCATCAGAAGGAGGTTCAATAAAGACATAGTACAAGCAAGACTGTTGTCCAGTGAGCTTGTAACAACAGCATTGTCAATATTTGGAGCCTGGTACCCTCAATATTGGTTCCTGCACTACAATGTAGTGTCACCTTGTTGACATTGAGATGGTTATAAACATTTAAATCTGTTGTTTATAATTATAATTGTATTTGGAACAATGCGCTCCTTATTCTTTTAATAAGTATTTCAATTTTGTTCCAAATTAAAATAAATACTTGCACAGTACTTATACATTGGTTTTCTTTTCCCCAAGGCAAATAGAAAACATTCGCACCTTCTTCAATTAGATTTTGGTTACTGCTGAGCAGTTATTGAATCTAAGCCACACAATTTGGAAAGCATCCAATTTTTGGCAATACTGTTGAGTATTTTTGAGCTTGTAGGTCTTTCTGCTTGATGGCTGTATATACACAGCTCCTGGGACTACCTGAGATTAAACCAAGCACATACAATTCCTCAAAATGCTGACTTTAAAAGAACTTTGTTTTCATTTTCATTTTTTGCAATATTCCAGGTTGCAAAGGTATTGTTGAAGCTTGTATCCCTGTGTTAAGAAGCTTCAAGTTTCCAGCACAAAAAAGGCTGATTTAACAAAGTTACCTTAACAAAAGCACTAGTAAAATGGGGGTTTAGGTCAGTGGCATTACAAAAGTTAAAATAAATCAATAGCAACAGAAGGTTCAACACAGCATTTGATAGAGTGATAACTTGGATTTGTGCCTGTGATTCTCCTGAGCTGCTGAACTCAGCCATATCATTATTGGAAGACTGAGGTCTAACCACATCACCACATATGTGATGTCCAAGTGAGAAAGAGGTCTAGGGTTCCCTTTCAACTTTCACCTGGTCTTGCTGTAACAGGGTTTAATTTTAAACACATCGTGTTTTTAGATCCCCCTTGGTGAATCCTTGTTCATGGCTTTCCAATTATAAGGCAAAGAAACCAGCAGAAACAGGCTTTCTTGGGTTTAAAGAAGAAAGTTGAAATTTATTAAACTTAAACTGTAATTTGGTTAATGCCTACCATGCCCCACGCTAGCATGCATATGTGATACACACATGCAAATAGAGACAGAAAAGAGCAGAAGAAAAATAAAGTGGAAAAGTTTGAGGCAATATTTGAAGAGTTGTTGTGATGGTTCATCGAGCTCACTGTAGAATCCTGGATTGTAGGTAGATCTTACTTTTCTTTGGGGCCCAGTATTCTTCTTAAACTTGTTCGCTGTAGGAGACTTTTCTCTCTTGGGGTTCATGTGTCTTCAGTGGATTCAGAGGCTTGTGAGAAAGAGATGGGAGCATGTAGGAGAGAGAACTTCTCAGTCTAGGAGCAAACAGCTTTTTCTGCAAACTGTTCGTACAAATTCAAAAAACTCAGATTGCCCAGCAGATTAGTCATGTGACTAGCTGATTTGATCATGTCTGTTTTGTTTTTGATCATCTTTAGCATTTTTGTTCAGTTCATAATTTGATGAACTCTCATCTGGCAACAGAGAATAAACCTCATGGGTTTTTCCAGTTAGCTTGCTTTGTAGTACAAGAGGCCAGGTCTCAGATGGCCATTTTAGTTGCTTTGCCAGTTTCTGAAAGGACACAAAAAATACTTTTACATCCTCCTCATTGAATGTTGGAATTAGTTGAGCTAGTTTTAACAATTTTGTACCCAGCCCTGAATTATGCTCCTCCATATTGGCCATGCTTTCACTCGGGTTACTCTGTCGCCCCCTAGTTAACTCAAGCCGCTTCAACTCTCTCTCTCTTTGCATTCCTTTTGGAATATTCTTTCTCTCTCCCTCTCTTCAAATTCAAGTTTCCTCTGTTCCAATTGTATCTTTGCTAACAATACCCTGTCAGAGTCTGCTTCTAACCCTGTTAGTACTTCTTCAGATTCAAAGGAAAAATTGTTGGCCACTAGCCTTATGAGTTCAGACTTGCTGGCCTTGCCGTGTACAGTGATCCCACACTGCTCAGCCATTTTCCTCAACTCCACCATAGACAGTGCTTTTAACATATCCCAAGTTACTTCACCCTGGCTTGGGGAGCTACTAGCTACACCCTCTCCTCAAGCAGTTTCTCATTCCCCTATCTCCTTGGACCGTTGGGCTGATTGTTGGACAATAGGCTACTATTCGGCAGGCTGCAGCTGTCCTGTTAGTTTTTGCTTGGTAGTGTATTTCTACTGATAAGCTGTCTGTGCAGCCCTGAAGCTATGAAGTTATTTCTGATAATCTGTCTCTGCAGCTCTGAGGTTAGTTTGTTAGTAATACATGATTGATTAATTATTTCACCTTAAATGTCCCCATATTATTCTGTTCTCGAAAATTCTGTTCCCACAGCCAGCCTTGCCTTCTCATTACTATTTAAGGATTACTGGCTCCCAATGGAAGTTAGCAGAAAATTTAGTGGATTAGTGCTGCTCTCATTTCTTTGCTGGCCAGGATTGGACCAGGATCCCTGGGTCCTTTTACCCCCACAGGTAAATGGCATGTGCACCCACTCCACCAACTCTCTCTTACCTGGGCCAGCAACCCTATGTCAATCTTTTCGACCACTTCAGTATGGGAGTACCCACCCTCCATCCCAATCTAAGCAAAGACCCTTTCCCTTCTCACCCAATAAATTCAGAACGATCAGCAGCAGAGGTAGAGAATCAGCACAGCATTTTTGAATGATTAAATCCACAGTCAACAAAATAAAATAACTTGCTAAAAATGTTAAAAATGTAAGTGACACTGTCCTCACTGTGTGACATGTCATATTACACAGTTATGAGGAGTTAAGTGTTTTCACTTACATTCTAGATGAGAATACTGCAATCTCTGGTACAGAGGATCTACCTTAGTGTGCAGTAAATTAGACACCTAATCATTACACAAGTAGAATAATTGCTTTTTAACACCTAAACAAGCAGGAAATGAGGCACTTCACCTTTCTAAACGAGGCAGGACTCATGCCAGCAGAAGCAAGGAGCTCTGTTATACTAAATAACACTGATTGTGGAAAAAGGAAGACTTGCGCTTACATGGCACTTTTCATGACTACCAGACATCTCAAAGCACTTTACGGATAATGGAGTACGTTTTGAAGTGTCGTCACTGTTGTAATGTAGGAAGGATGTGTTGGTACCATGAGTGGATGATCAGGGAAAAATTAAAAATAATTGGCACCTGGTGAGAAAGAAGTCTTGATTTTACAGGATTATTTCGGGAGCATTAGTATATTCTTTATAGATTAGACTCTTACCGATGATGAACACCATTGAGGTGACTGCCTGATCTCATACACGCATTCAGACAAGACCCGGATTATAGCCTGGAGAAATGCTCCATGCAGGGGAGGTGGGGGGGGATGTTTTAAAGTCGGGAAACCCAGAAGAATGGGTTTTGCTGATATCCTTTTAACTGCAGACTTCTTTAAATATTTTTCAGTTGGTTCCCTGCCCACAGGCTGGAGGCCTGTCAGGAAGGGTAGACTGCAGCATAAGGCTGCAGCCAATGAGAGCATGTAGGTGTAGCGGGCGATGGGGCGATGAGGGAGGGGTGTACCTGATTGTAGGGGAAGGGCAGTTTCTGATTGCGGGGCAGGGGTTTGGTCCAGATCGCGGGTGGCGATGTCTCAATCACAGGAGTCTCCTGATTGGCTGGTGGGGTCTCGGTGGCATGCAGTTCCTGATCACAGGGGGGGAGTCACACAGTGGTTGGGGGAAGCAATGGTGGTCAGGGGGAGAAAATGGTCATCGGGGAGAGAAGATAGTGGTTGGGGGGAGAAGATAGTAGTCAGGGAGAGAAGATAGTAGTCGGGGAGAGAAGATGGTGGTTGGGGAGAGAAGATAGTGGTTGGGGGAGAAAATAGAGGGTTAGGGGAAACAGTTAGTGGTCAGAGGGAAAAGATAGTGGTCAGGGGAGAAGATAGTGGTCAGGGAGAGCAGCTTGTGGTCAGGGGGAGAAGATGGTGGTCGGTGGAGTAGATACTGGTTGGGGGAGAAGATTGGGGTTGGGGGAGCAGATAGTGGTCAGGAAGAGAAAGTGGTGGTGGTCAGGGTGCGAAGATAGTGGTCAGGGTGCAGCTAGTGGTCAGGGGGTGCAGATGTGGTCAGGGGGAGAGATGGTGGTCATGGGGAGAGATGGCGGTCAGGGGTAGAAGATGGTGGTCAGGGGGAGTAGATGGTCAGCAGGTGGGGGACCAATGTTGAGGGGCGTGTGGGTGTGGGGGCAGACAAATTATGGGAGATGGTTTACTGGGGAGCTTGTTAGGCCTGGAGGAAATACTCCAGCTCCTCCTAGCCCACAAGCAATGCTGTAAAAATGCTTAGCTCATAGATTCAGTCCTTCGAGCCTCATTTTATCTGCTAGGTTTCTTGAGGCCAGGGAAACCCAGCTGACAGGAGACTAAAATAGAATGACTGTTAAAATGAAAGCTGGAACCTCATGATAATATTTAAATGATCAACCTGCCTCCCGTGAGCGGATTGATCGCCTGTCCCTTGTCTGGTCTGCATTAAAACTGGAAGTGGGTGGGTTCAAGATGGGTTGGGTTCCCGTTTCAGATTTTGAACATTTTAACATTCCACCCAACCCAAACCCATCCAGTTTGGGAGACAAAAATTCCCCTCCTACATTCAGTTATCCAGGAAAACCACAAAGGGATATAAAGTTATTGCTAGATTTCCCTCTTCATGTTGTGGAAAGCATCTGCTGCATAAGAATATTTCAGTAGCTTCATTCCTGATAGATCTCTGATATATGTCTCATATCTGTTTTAGTTGCACAGATAGTGTGGTTTTCAATTGACTTCTGTTAGCTGAATAAGGGCAAGTTTTCCAGCTAGTGGAATGTGTGCCAGTGTGTGGGGCTGGAAAATTGGCTTGGAATCCCTGCCCAATTTGCATTGTGTGCAATCTCCAAGTTATCCCAGCATTGTTTCTTTACTGACAATGCCTGAAGTATGCCACTCAACTGTCAAATCTCCCATTTTTGGTGGATGCTGAAATATAATGCAAAACCTTAGGATGAACAGTGCATGTATTTAACCATTAATGCAAATAATCTTTTAATAATCCTACACATAATTTTTGTGAGTGTCTGCTGCTTATTTCACTGGTGCTGCCTTTTGGTTACTGTATGATGTATAATCCCCTTAAATTTATTCTTGTGCTTTATCTAGGACATTCCTCAGGGGAAAATGTATGCCCATAAAAACTAAAAATAGCAAACCAAACACTAGAGTCTATTTCTAGAGGGATAGAATTGAAAAGTAGTAGAAGTTATGCTGACTTCTATTGAAACTTGGTTAAACAATATTTAAGAGTATTATGTGCAGTTCTATTATAACAGAATATGTAGAGGGACTGGAGAGGATGCAAAAAAGATTTACAAGAATACTACCAGAACTGTGAGGGTATCCCTGTTAGGAAAGGATGAATATGCTGGGTCTCTTTTCTTTTGAAATGAGAATGTAGAATGTCTACCAAAGGGAGTCGCTGAGGTGAATAGCAGAGATGCTTTTATGGGGAAGCTAGTAACGCATGTAAGGGAGAAGGGATTAGAGGGTTCTACTCATACAGTTAGATTAGGAATGATGGGAGGAAGCTCCACTGGAGCATAAACACCGACATGGTTAAGTTGGGCTGAAAGGCCTGTTGCTGTGCTGTATATTCCATGTAATTCTATGCAAAATCCCAGTGCGGTCTACAGGTGTGTTTGACAGGATACTTACCCAATCATTTCAATTCTGGGAATAGTGGTGCCATATATCCAGCCTTCTTTATATGATATGCTATCCAAGGATCTCGATCAAAATGATGAGAACTAGGAGGCAGGTTTGATTGTTTAAATGCGAGATGCATTACTTTGCAGACTTGTCCCCCTCTGCCCCATGCATGCACTTATGTACAATCCCAATTATTCTGAATTGTGATTTCAACATTATGAAACATAAGAAATACTTAATGGAAATGAAATTGCTGCTCATGGTTATAAAATATTTTAGGACACACCCAGAAAAATAGAGTCGATGTTTTGCAAGTGTCACATCCCTCTTAACGTTCAGCATCTCAAACAGCTCTGGGTGTTATCAGAAGGGGTCAGGAACCTAAGTGAGAACATTAGATCCAAAAATGACTGGGCAACAAAATTATCTGACAAAGATCACAGCAGAAAAAGTGGTGGGTTCACAGCTCCATTGGAACTTTTAATATTCTCAGTAATAGCAGAATATAGCATTACTTAGTTTGCAAATTGGATGTTCCAAATTACAGTGGGTCATTAAGGGTCATCTGTTGTCGTCACTTCAAATCATGTTATTTCAATCCAGATTGTGGTCTGTTAAGGATCAGACAGCATTTTGTTTATGATATAAGTCATACCCATTATTCCTACTTGTGTATCGCATCTGCTTCTCTCAAGAGACATCATTTTCAGCATCTTCGGCATGGTTAATGGTGGCACTCATTTGTTACAAAGAGTATGCAGCTGTTCAAATGATAGATTTAGTGGCTTGTCAACGCCTCTGCATGTGCTGTAAGAAGATAATGAAATGTTTTGCAGATTGACGGTATTTATTTCAAAGCAGAAATATCAATATCTGCATCTCTTAAAAATTAATTACGTCCCTTCCTTTCTTTTCTGTCACCACCTCCCCCAGATTCAGGATGTGTGGGTTGCTCTGACTGTCCACCTTTCTTTCTAGTCTTGTGTGTACCCAGGTAGCCCTGGAGAAGGACCATGTGGTGCCCACACATACGCTTGAGGTCTTCTGCACTGTAGGACGTTAATTGCATCATGGTTTTGATTTAGTTTCATCTTTTGCATCTTTCAGTATAATCTGACTATCTTGCAAGAATATTTTATTCGTGGTACTCCCCTCAGATTAAGGGGATACTTCTGTCATTTTCTCTCCCAGTGATATTGGTTACTCCAAAACACCTTTTCTGGACTAATTAAAATATTTCCCCACCCCTGGGCCTCTGAGGGCTCAGTTGGTTTAATAAATGAGTCAAGAAGTTCCCTGATTTGATTCTTGATCTGGGCTGAACTAGCTCATCTCAGTTAGGATGGCAACACAGAGGCTACAATTGGCCTCATTTAACCGGGTTTAGGGAAGGTGCAAAATAGCCAAGGTTCCTATTCCTGAACATTGCTGGAAGTATGTGCTGATGAATATTGAACAAGGATAGATGCTGTCTGTGTGTGAAGTATTCAGAGATTCACTGTTCAGTGCAGTGACGAAAAATGTTTACTTGGATGAAGCATCGGGTAGCAAATAGAGCCATTGAATTGTGCCCCAATAAGGGCTCAATACAATACCAAAGACAGATGGGAGTGGGAAAATGAATTAGCATCAAACCCTGTTTAATTTTGATTCACAACTTTGATATAAAGAAGTTAACTGATCCTGTTTCTTTAGGGAGCCGACATCATTTGCCGAGATACAATCTGTCGGATTGAGTTTGTGCACTGATTTTTCATCTTTGGAGTCTGTGCTCCAATCCATCCCCAATAAGATTAAAAGTATCCTTGATCTGCTGCATGTAAAGGTCCTGAAATTAGTTAACCACTGAGTGTGATTCAACTGCATAAAGCTGCTCACAATTTGCCAATCATATATATTAAAGGGCTGAATCCCTGATCAGGGGATCCCAGTGTAGATTGGTGTTCATAGGGAGTATCAGTTGAGAAATTGCAACCCATTGTTTTCCATCCATATTGTCCCTTTCTTTGAGAATCAATCTTCACCAGCAGTGGCTGATTAGGTAATTGACCTTTAAAAGAATAGCCAGCATTGAAAAAAGAAATATCTCAATGTTGCACTTAGATCCTCTTAATAGGGATGAAGCAGAATAGAGAACACTTCACTCTTTGGTTAACCTTTGCTATACCTCTGACGTATCTGACAATGGCATTGGGTCTAACAAGACAACATATATTATTGAAACCCTCAGCTTTCTGAACACAATGGGTGGGTTAAAAGTGAAAAGTTTAAATTTTTAAAAATTTCATAGCTGACCCAACCCACCCCGCCCCACCTCCGGTTTTAACGGAGGCATATTGGGTGGAGGGATGGGCGACCAATCCATCTCAGGCGGCAGGACATTTAAAGAGGCTGTGCCATGATTTTTGAAGGCTTTTTTCCCCCCATTTTGTCTGAACTTCCCAGGCTTCAGGAAACACAGCAGGTAAAAAGGGGCAAGAAGCACCAAGTTCATTTAGGGCACTGCTTGTGGGCCAAGAGGGGCAGGAGTGTTTCCTCCAAGCCCTTCAAGCTAACCTGCATCCTTCACCATTGTCAGCCCAGCTCACCCACCTCCACAATCTGTGAAACCCCTGACTTCCCCTGCCTTCACGCATTACCTCTGTCCATGACCTCTCCCCCAAAACTATGACTTCACCCGCCAACCATGACCTTCCCTCTGACCAAGATCTCTTCTCCTGACCACAATCTCTCCTTCCACCAATCACAATCTCCCTACCCCGATCACAATCTCTTCCACCGCCAACCATAATCCCTCCCCCCACAGACTCCGATCTCCCCCCACCCCCCCACATGTAGTGGTAATGTCACTGGACTGGTAGCCCAGAGGCCCAGGCTAATGCTCTGGGGACATGGGTTCGAATTTCACCACAGCAGATGGTGAAATTTGAATTCAATTAATAAAATCTGGAATTTTTAAAAAAAGCTAGTCTAGTGTGACCATGAAGCCATTGTCGATTGTTGTAAAAACCGATCTGGTTCACTAATGTCCTTTAGGAAAGGAAATCAGCCGTCCTTACCTGGTCTGGCCTACATGTGACTCCAGATCTACAGCAATGTGGTTGACTCTTAAAATGCCCTCTGAAATGGCCACTCAGTTCAAGGGCAATTAGGGATGGGCATTAAATGCTGGCCTAGCCAGCGATGCCCACATCCTATGAACGAATAAAAAAAAAACTCCGAACCATGGACCAGAATTTTACAGCCCCCCCCCCCCCAAAAGAGCAGGAAGGTGGTGGGGGAAGGGCATAAAATGGAGCGGGAGTCTCTGGGGGGGCCCTTCTTGGACTATTCCTGCCTCCACCGACACTTTCCGCAGGGCGGCGGCGGTGAGTAACGGCCCACCCACCCCAGGCCAATCAAGGCCCTTAAGTGGCCACTTAACAGCTACTTAGGGGTCACTGCCCGCCACTACAGAGATTTTACCCGTGGCTGGTCAGGCGGCCTAGGCCCAAGAGAAGCCGCCTGCCAAAAGCAGATGGCTCTCTGACGCCCTGGGGGTTGGGGGGTCCTCATGATCAGGCACCCTGTGCCCGATGAGGGCCACCCCCGCTGCTCCAACCATCCCCAACACCCAACACACTCCCAGTTCCCCCAATCGACCACCCTTGCCTCGCCGGGGCCTGACCGATCACCCGCCGGTGAGGCACCAAAATCTTACCTTCGTTCTCCAGGCACCCCAACATTTTCTTCCCATTGGCTGGGTTGCAATACCAGCAGTGGCCACTGCTCCCATTGGCGCTGCTGGACTAAGAGCTGTCGGTCGGCTGATTGGCCGGCAGCTCTATTAGATGGAAATTCCTGCCTCAAGTGGGTGTAAGTCCCACCTCAGACCATTTAAAGGCCGGGGAACCACAAAATGCAGATCGGATCCCCAGTTTCAGGTGGAAGCGGGTCCACCACCGGCTTTTCAGTCAGTGGATGGCTTCCATCTGCTGAGGCTAAAATCCTGGCCCTGATCTCCCCACACTGATAATGATCTCTCCCTGACCAAAATCTCTCTCTCCGACCATGACCTCTCCCCTTCATTTCCTAATTGGAACTCAAAAAGGAGGCCCTCCAGCTCAGAAGGAGCAGCAGCTCGCAGTTCAAGGAGCACAGTTAGGATGCCTCCATCTTGAGGTGCCTTCTCTGCACATTTTAAAAGTTTAATCTTAAAAAAATGACCTCAGCAGCGAGGCCACCATTGTGGAGGGGGAGCCGCTCCTCCACAGGGTCTACGGATGCAGCAGTGGCCAGGTAGGCGGGAGGGGGCTTCAAAGCCTGCCTGGAGTATTGGCCCCATGGTCTGCTGTTGGAAGGTGGCTTCCTGGCAGATGGCCTAGTTACCAATGATTTGGGGAGCCGGCAGATAAATTTGAAATTCCAGTCAGCCTCTGACAATAGGTTTTAATTAGTCTTTTAATCCCCTTAATTGACAGCGCTTTGGCTGCCGTTCCTGTCTCTGGAAAAATGGCCTGGGCGGATGGTGCTGGCAAACTGGCACGCTGACCAGTGCACAGATTTTTGTGCCAGCCTGTCTCTGTACTCACCACCGTATGGGGGAAAAAATCCTATCCCATGTTTCTTTTAGCTGTTCAGTCATAAGTCCTGAGGGAAGTTTGGTATCAACTGTGTAAGTTAATTCAGCTCCTTCAAAACATCAGACTTGCTAACCCTTCCAGACCAGTATACCCTGTCATTTTATCTTGCTTCCTGTGAGAAAGTTTACATCTCAGGGACCCGGGTTCGATTCCGGGTACTGCCTGTGTGGAGTTTGCAAGTTCTCCCTGTGTCTGCGTGGGTTTTCTCCGGGTGCTCCGGTTTCCTCCCACAAGCCAAAAGACTTGCAGGTTGATAGGTAAATTGGCCATTATAAATTGTCACTAGTATAGGTAGGTGGTAGGGAAATATAGGAACAGGTGGGGATGTTTGGTAGGAATATGGGATTAGTGTAGGATTAGTATAAATGGGTGGTTGATGTTCGGCACAGACTCGGTGGGCCGAAGGGCCTGTTTCAGTGCTGTATCTCTAATCTAATCTATCTTGTGCTTGACATACTTAATAGTGAGCTCATTGGCTAAGGGAACAGCAGAGTTAGCTTGCCTCCTGTCTTTTGATCCATTAAAAGATATTTAATCAATTTCTTCCTTTTGCCCTTGGTACAATAAGTTGACTGCGCTGCATAATTAAATTATTTCCCGAGATGCTGTACTTCCCTAGTTAAAGAGGCTCTGTATCAAAGGATTACATTTATGTAAGTCATGTTCTAAATGAATCACTTCCTTGCATTACAAGCAAACAGTGAGCTGTGCGGTTTATTCTCATTCCATAGTTTTTTTTCTCTTTGTTTCCATCCATGTTAAAGAAAAAAGTAACATTTAATGAAGTCTGTGTGGCAAAAGTTGCTATACAGAGAAATTTCCAGTTGACATAGGAGAGGTATACTTATGCTCAATTCTTGTGATGAGGAATAAATTCTGGATTAGACTGATTTGGATTTAACTGGGACAAAAAACTTAGCACAGATTCTGTCTCAATCTGAATGGTTGTCATTGTGTGTTTCTTATCAGTTTCATGCTTGATTTGTCCTAACAAATCTGATCATTTGGAAGCTGTGTTTCGAAGGTCTATTTCTTAGCTGATTTGATAGCCCATTTACATTTTTTAAAATTGCCTTGTGGTTGGGAACAGTCTGAATCCTGATAGTCTAAAGATGACGATGCCTGATTCTCATTATTTGAATAGAAAGGGTCTGATTGCTTTTATGTGTCTAATGGAAGGACCAAAAGATTCTGATTCTGGTCTGACCTTAGAACCTTACACTGCAAAAGGAGCCATTCGACAATCAATTATCAGTCAACCATTTACTGGAGGAATGGAATTGAAAGGAGAAGAGGATTTGCTGGCCAGCCACTGATTTCTGGTTGTCTGGGCAAAAAGAAGCTCTGATTCCAGTCAGTTTGATGGAGTAGGGGCTCTGATTTCTGGTTGTCTGATACACTAAAGGGTAGTTGTCATTCTTCCATGTGTGATAGATATAGTCTGATTCCTGCAGGTCTCAAGCTGTCTGGAATATGGCTCATGAACTGCAGTAGTACTGGAACAATTGGCACATCTTTTGAATTCCAAATAATATAATGGCATTTTGTTGGGGATGCATTAATTTGGCCACTGACAATTTTAGGAGGAAGGTTTGGCCAATTCCAGCCTTATGCAGATCGTAGATTCAAAGTACACAAGTCAAAGTGGCATTGAGCTCTGCCATTGTTCCTTAAAATAAGTAAAAACACACTTAGGACTGGATATGATTCAAAGTCAGAGCTATTTTGATGTGTGTTGTTGCCTTCAAAACTCAGGCTTTCAGAATCTATATTTCATTTCTTCCAAAGTCTAAATCCAATTTCACCTGAACACTCTTCTGTATCAGTTACATTGGAGTAATTTTAATCCCCAATGGGTGCGTTGGGGTCAGGTTTGAATTAAAAAAAAATTCAAACCTGACTCCAACCCACCTCCAAGCTGCCCACCTCCAGGTTTAACAGAGACAGGACATGGGATGGACAGCCAACCTGCTCCCTGGAGGAAGGTTTGCCATTTAAATATTATATTGAGGTTGGGAAACTTACCTTTAATGTATCTTACAGGTTTAACCCTGGAAAAAATCAACCATGTCCATTTCATTCCTGCATTTCTGCTCTCATCCCAGAATGATAGGGTTTCCTTTGCCCTCACCTTCCACCCCACCAGCACCCACATTCCCTCTGCAACATCCTGGTCCTCTCCTCAATGACCACCAACAACCCCCTTCCTTTTCGATGGCATTTTTCCATGCACGTGCAGGAAATGCAAACCTGCCCATTTAATCTCCTCCCTTCCCACCCACCAGGGAACCAAACACTCCTTCCAAGTGAAACAGCGATTTACTTGTACTTCTTTCAATGTTGTATACTGTATTCGCTGCTCATGATGCGGTCTCCTCTACATTGGAAAGACCAAACGGGGATTGGGCAATTGCTTTGTGAACACCTCCACTGAGTCCTCAATCAAGACCCTGAGCTTCTGGTTCCCTGTCATTTTAATTCTTCGCCCCACTCTCACTCTAGGGGAGGCAGTGGCATAGTGGTATTGTCACTGGACTAGTAACCCAGAGACTCCGGGTATTGCTCTGGGGACATGGGTTCAAATCCCACCACAGCAGAATTCAATTAAGAAATCTAGAATTAAAAAGCTAGTCTAATGATGGCCATGAAACCATTGTCGATTGTTGGATAGGGTTGAAGTTAAAAGTTCATGAACTTTTGGGGGGGAAGGTCAGGTACACAAGGTAAGCATTTTTGGGGAGGCGGGTAGAGGGCAAGGAATGAACTGTATGGATATTGGGAGAGTGAGAGAGGGGCTTTAAATATTCCTTTAATTTTTTAAACTAAATTTAAAATGCCTATTTCTTTAAATATTTAAACTAAATGGAAGGGCTGGAATGCCAAATGGCATTGGCGTCATTGGGGGGTTGGGGGGGGAAACGGGTGTGGTCTGCCCCAGGCATTTAAATGAGCCACCGTGTTTAATATCGCAGTGGCTCTGCGACTGCAGTCCGCATGGGTGGACCGCCATAGTTTACATCCACCACCAAGATCGGTAGTGGGCAGGTGCAATTCAGCCCCTCATCTTTTGATGAAGCATTTTACAAACTTCTGGACTCAATACTGAGTTCAACAATTTCAGATTCTTGACTGTATCCCCTTCTTTTTGGATGGTAGCTGTTGGTGATGATTCAGTCTTTCCCATTTCCCATTTAGACCTCTTCTAGACCCATGTTTTGTTTCTTTACTTGTCCCATTACTATCTCATTTTACCTTGCACTATCATCCCTTTTCTCATTTAATCTCTCCTGCCTTCCACTTTATCATAGACCTTTCATTTTGTTCTCCCCCACCCCCACCTATTTCACCACCTCCGTACTTCCTTTTACAACACTAACCTTTCCAGTTCTGATGAAAGGTTGTCGACCTGAAACATTAACTCTGTTTCTCTCTCCACAGGTGCTGCCAGACTTACTGAGTATTTCCAGGATTTTCTGTTTTTATTTCAAATTTCCAGCATCTGCCATGTTTTACTTTATGCTAAAGTCAAGCAACATCGACTGCATGGATCTGAAACAGAAGTCTGTTAGTAATCTATAATTCTAGTCTGTGATCACCAAAACTTTTAGATAGAATATCAAGGATAGTCGGCATGGATTTGTTAAGGGAAGATTATGTCTGACTAACTTGACTAGATTTTTTGAAGAACCAGCAAGGAGAATTGATGAGGATCGTGCAGTTGATCTGGTATACATGGATTTTAGCAAGGCTTTTGACAAGGTCCCACATGGCAGACTGGTTAAAAAAAAACGCATGGGATCCAGAGGAATGTAGCAAGCTGGATACAAATAAAAGCAAAATATTGCAGGTGCTGGAAATCTGAAATAAAAACAAGAAATGCTGGAACCACTCAGCAAGCCTGGCAGCATCTGTGGAAAGAGAAGCAGAGTTAACGTTTCGGGTCAGTGACCTTTCTTCGGAACTGAAGCTGGATACAAAGGGTTAATTGTTGATGAGTGTTTTTGTAACTGGAAGGCTGTTTCCAGTGGCGTTCCGCATGGCTCAGTACTGGATGCCCTGCTTTTTGTGGTATATATTATCAATTTGGACATAAATGTAGAGGGCATGATCAAGAAGTTCACAGACAACATGAAAATTGGTCGTGTGGTAGATAGCGAGGAGGATAGCTTCAGACTGAAGGAAGATATCAATGGATTGGTCAGGTGGACAGAAAAGTGGTAAATAGAATTCAACTCAGAGATGTGTGAGGTGATGCATTTGGGGAGGTCAAACAAAGCAAAGGAATACACAATTAACGGGAGAATACTGAGAAGTGTAGAGGAAGTGAGAGACCTTGGAGTGAATGTCCACAGATCCCTGAAGGTAGCAGGACAGGTCGATAAGGTGGTTGAGAAGGCATATGGAATCCTTACCTTTATTAGCTGAGGTATAGAATATAAGAGCAGGGAGGTTATACTGGAACTGTATAAATCATTAGTTAGGCCACAATTTGAGGACTCTGTGCAATTCTGGTCACCTCATTACAGAAAGAATGTGATTGCACTGGGGAGGGTACAGAGAAGATTTATTAGGCTGTTTCCAGGACTGGAAAAATGCAGCTATGAGGAAAGATTGGATAGGCTGGGGTTGTTCTCCTTAGAACAGAGAAGGCTGAGGGGAGATTTGATTGAGATGTACAAAATTGTGAGGGACCTGGATAGAGTGGAGGTGAAGGGCATATTTACCTTAGCAGAGAGGTCAGTGACTAGGGGCATAGACTTAAAGTGATTGGTAGAAAAATTAGAAGGGAGATGAGGAAAACCTTTTTCACCCAGAGGGTGGTGGGGGTCTGGAACTCACTGCTTGAAAGGATGATAGAGGCAGAAACCCTCAACTCATTTAATAGGTGTTTGAATATGCACCTTAAATGCAGTAACCTGCAGGGCTACGGACCAAATACTGGAAAGTGAGATTAGGCTGGGTGGCTTGTTTTTCGGCCCATGCAAACATGATGGGCGAAGTGGCCTCTTTCTGTGCCGTAAACTTTCTATGATTCTATTCTAAATGGAAAGGGTGTTAATTCAACTCATCAAAATAAATGACTGTCCAGGGAGATAGAAAGCATATTTTATGAGGTTACCCAAATTGTGTTTTCTCATAAATTGGTTGAGTTGAACTGAGCAGTGTCTAACTAGCTGCACTATTGGGTCCTTCTTTGCTGGGATCAGACACTCCATTAAGAGAACATAAAAACATTGGCTTGTAAGGGATGGGAAACAAATGCTGGCCTTATCAGCAATGCTCACATCCCATGATAGAATATTTAAAAAATCTCAGTACCTTAGATAATTCGAAATTGGAATTGAAGTGTAGGGAACTATTCAGATTGCTAGTTTTTGCACCATTAGATTTCCATGGTACCAATGGTTCAAAAACCATTATAATCCATGAAGCATTTAATCATCTTCATCCATCTTGTAACTTTCAATGCCATTCTTATCACAGTGTTTTTCATTCAAAGTGGCAGTAATTAATTTCAGTTTAAAAATACAGTCTATTTTGATGTATATCAGTCTTTAAAAGAAGCTCAATTTGTTTAAATGGGTTTGCAATCTGTGTCAATCTTGACAATTATAAATATCTCTTGAGGGTTTCTTCAGCTTTGACAGCTCCGCCTAACCAACTGTTTTCCAGCCTTTTCTTTTTAAATAAAGTCCATCTGCACCAAAGTTAACTGCCCTTGTGAGGAATTCGTCCCAAAGATTTAGCACTCCTGGAAAGAAAAAAATATCCACTTTCAGTTCAAGTCTCTCTTGAAGCTTATTAATCTTGTTCTGGCAGTTTCTAATCATGCAGGCTATTCAAGCTTTCAAAAGAGAGTGTCAAACAGCTGGAACCACGGAAATGACATCTGTAAAAAGCAAGTGACTAGCTTTGAATAATGGAGTATTGCATGTTGATAGTGTGGAGCGTTTCTTGAGGATCTCTGGTGGGAAGAAAGAAGTTTTGCAAAACTTTTCTGTGAGAGGGTTGATAGTGCATGTCCTGCAGAGAAAGTGTATTTTTCTCATTCTTAATTTGTTATGTGTTCTTATTAAAATGGAGGATATTAGTACTACCGAATAGAGTACAGGATCATTTTGGACATTTGGCTTCAGCATCAAGAACTGGGTTGGGTACGGCATGGATTAATTGTAAAGTACTCTCTACTCAAGCAATGCTCTTTAACGCCAACCATAAGAGCAACTTCTAATGTATCAATCATCCTCGTGGCCTTTGTGAGAGAAGTTGCCAAATTCTGTCACTTTTGGAACTGGGCTGTGATTAATTTACCTCATATAGGACACCTGCAAGTAAAGAAGGCATGGCATGAAATATACTCAGAATCCACAGCTATAAGGAAAACCCACCTAGGCTTCTTCAACAGCACCTTCCAGACCCGAAACCTCTACTGCCCAGAATAACAAGGGCAGCAGGCACATGGGAACTCCATCACCTGCAAGTTCCCCTCCAAGTCACACATCATCCCAACTTGGAAATATATTGCTGTTGCCTCATTGTCACTGTGTCAAAATCCTGGAACTTCCTACCTTAACAGCATTGTGCATTTATTCTGTACCTTTCATGATCTCAGGACAGTAAAGTACCTTTGAACCGTAGTCACTGTTGTAATGCTAGAACCATGGCAGCCAACTTGTGCAAAACAAGCTCCCAAAAACAGAAATAAAATAAATGGTTAGATATTATGCTGTAGCTGCTTGTTAAGAGATTTATATTGGCCAAGACACCAAAGAGAACTCCCGTGCTCTTCTTCAAATAGGGCCATAGGATCCTTTGCAGCCAACTGGGGTGGGCAGACAGGGCCTCCGTTTAATGTCCCATCTGAAAGATGGTAACTATGACAATGCAGCACTCTTTCAGTACTGCAGAGAATTATCAGCCTGGATTATGAACTGAGATCTCTAAAGTGGCACTGGAACTCTTCTGACCTTCTGATTCAGAGACAAGAGTGCTTTCACTGACCCAAGGCTGATACATTAAAGTACTTACCTGTGTAGGCATCAATTTCAATCAAGTTCAATATGATGTTTTTCACAGCCAAATAGTCTATTGAAGCTTACTAAGCACACACATGAAGGATGCCAACTTGGTCGAGATACTGGTGTCCATGGAGCCTTACCCCAGCAAGGAGTCAGCATCTTCAGAAGAAAGGAAGGAGAGGAAAAAGGTGACTGATGCCTTTGTCATATTCAACAAGGTTCTCCTTAGGCAGTCCCTTGGGACCAAAGATGACTTGCTTGCATTCCATGAGTTCCAGCATGGCTAACGAGTCTGAAGCACGAAACACATGTGGGCAGGTGGTTTTGGAAGAGTTGGATAGGCAACTTACTTGGGGGGGCTGTGAGCTCCTTCCGCTGCCTGGACTTGGCTCCCGTCAAAATCTCAAAGAGTGCTCGGTACCTTTCCGAATGCACCATCTCCACTTTGAGCAGTCATGGGACAGGGACTCCCATGAATCGGGGGTATATTGAATTTCTGCAGGGATGCCTTGAGAACATCCCTAAATCATATCCTCTGTCCTCCTGGGAGTCTTTTGCCACAGTGAAGCTCAGAGTAGAGCAGTTGCTTCGGGAGTCTGGTGTCAGGCATGCATGAAAGTGACGTGACCTGCCCAGAGAAGCTGGGAATGTTGGCTTGGGAAAGGATACTGATATTAGACCACCTAAAATGCCAATGAATGTGAAGGATTTTGCAGAGACAGCATTGGTGGTATTTCTCCAGTGCCTTGAGGTGCCTTCTGTAGATTGTCCAAGTCTCTGAAGCATATAGGAGCGCAGGGATCACTGTTACCCAGAAAACCATGACATTAGTCCCGGGTTTAAGATCTTGGTCCTTTAATACTCTCTTCCTCAGTCGGCCGAAGGCGGAGTTGTTGCATTGAAGATGGTGGTGGATTTCGTCACCTAGGTCTGCCTTCATTGAGAGGACACTCCAGTGATATGGAAAATGGTCCGCGTCTTCCAGGGTCTCGCTGTGGATCCTGATCGATGGAGGATGATGTTGTGCTTGTGGGAGTGCTTTGGAAGAGGACTTTAGTTTTCCAGCTGTTTAGAGTAAGGTACATTCTCTCGTATGCTTCAGTGAAGGAGTCAACGATGACTTGGAGCTCAGTCTCCGAGTGAGCACATACACAAGCATCATTCGCATACTGAAGTTAGAGTGACCTTTGTTTTGGAGTGGAGGTGATGGAGGTTATCTCCACTCCTGTAGGGAGATAGGAAATGAGGAAGATGGAGGAGAGGGTTGCAGAAATGACACAGCCTTGTTTGACGCCAGTCATCACTGAGATAGGGTCTGTGGTAGTCCCATTGGTAAGGATTATGGCTTGTATGTCATGTAGTATGTGAAGGATGGTGACAAATTTCTGAGGGCAGCCAAACTTGAGGAGGACTCTTCATAAACCTTCACAATTGACGGAGTCAAAAGCTTTTGTGAGGTCAAAAAAGGCCGTGCATAGCAGTTGATGCTGCTCCCTACATTTGTCTTGGATTTGGCGTGCAGTGAAGGTCATATCTGTAGTGCCTGTCAGTGGGTGAAATCCACATTGCGACTCTGGGAGGAGTTCCTCAGCCACTGGAAGGAGGCGGTTGAGAAGAACCCTTGCTATGATCTTCCCTGTGGCAGACAGCAGAGAGACTCCCCTGTAATTATCGCAATCTGATTTGTCTCCTTTCTTGAAAATGGTAACAAGCACTGCATCCCTGAGATCCCCGGCATGTATTCCTTTTCCCAGATAACGGATATGAGGTGGTGCAATTGTGCTAGGAGTATAAATCTTGCCATATTTCAAGATTTTGGCAAGAACTCCATCTACTCCAGAGGTCTTGTTGTTTTTCAGCTGATGGATGGCCTTCAGGAGAAGGGAAGGAGAGGAAAAAGGTAACTGATGTCCTTGCCATATTCAGGTTTATGAACCCAACAAGATTACACTACCTGTAAACAGTGAAGTTTCAACTTCCACTGTGCTTTGTGGCCACGTACAAATGACAACTGGCATCACACACATTGCGTATGGATGCATAATGATGCACCAAGTTTAGGAAGAAAATGAAATCTCCAATATGTGTTGTTCATTTTACTAAAGCCGACACACATCAATCGACAGGCCTGATTCTGCTGGCTTTACTCATGTAGGAAGTGAACAGGGCAATTTGGTTGTTCGACACAAGATTTTCACAACATAATTTCAATGCAAAAATCATAATTTAACAGCATAAAAGGTAAGAAGACTATTTCATCCAATCAAGTGTGCAGAAACTTGGAAAGAAAGTATAATAGTAAAAAGGACAATAGGGATTAGGGGTTAAAGGTACAAGCTGATTGTACTAATTGCTGGGTGATGCTTAACTCTGATTTGAGGATCCTATTAACGACATCTGAAGCAGTTCCTAATTAGAATTTGTCCTGTGACAGGTTGTGAATTTGGATTGGTATTTTTTTTTAATAGAGTCACTAAGGAGAAGGATTAATTTCTGATTGGATTGAAAGCCTAATGAGTCAAAGCATTATGGGAACATCTGGTGATCCAAGCTTGCCAAAAAAGATCATTTTGCGGGAATGAGAATGGAACAAGAGAAGGTAAAGTGGAAGAAAATGATAACAGATGACAAGATAGAACAGCATTGGGAAATATTGAAAATGGTGATAGAGTTGAGGAGAAATATATTCCTCTAACAAACAAGAACAAACTAGGCAATAATGGATGGCTAAAGGCGTAAGGTGAAATTGAAACTGAACAATAAGGCAAACTCTAAGAAAGCAGACAATAAAGGAAAGGATGACAAGAGGATAGAATAGAAGATTTAAAAAAATTAGGAGAGCAAAGAGGATCTATAAAATTAAATTATCAATGAATATGAAAGGTAATAGTAAAGTATTCCACAGACTTATAAATAAGAGAAGAAAAGTCAGGATTGGGGTAGGGGCACTGTGGGAAGTATAAAATAAGCTCACAAGTAATGACAGCGATGTAGCAGAAAGAATGAATAGTTACTTTGCTTCAGTATTTACCAGGAAGACTAACAAGGGGGCATAACATTAGAAGAATAGAACAAAAATGATAGTAAGACATTTAAAGTCATAGGCTGGAATTTTATGCCACCCCAGCGAGCCAGATGGTGGTAAAATGGAGCAGGAGGCTCTGGGAAGCCTTCCTGACCCGCTCCTGCCACTGCCCCACATAACATAGGGTGGGTGAGGGAGCGGAAAGTGGGCCTCCCGCCCCAGGCCAATCAAGGCCTTAAGTTGCCACTTAAGGGCCTTCACCCGCCTCCACGGGGATTTTACCCTTGACAAGCGGGCGTTCTGGAGCCGGGAAAGGGTGCCCGATTGAGGGCTGCCCCCGCTTCCCCAACCACCTCCAGGAACCAAGATGCCACCTGTCCCCCTTTCCCCCCAAACGACAACCCTTGCCTTGCCGTGGCACGACCAATTACCCCCCTGCGAGGCAACCCAAACTTACCTACAGTCCTGGCTCCATGTCCTCAGCTGGGCTGCAGTCCCAGCAGTGGCCACCACTCCCGAAGGCAATGCTGGGACTAAGAGCTGTCGGCCCGATGATTGGCCAGCAGCTCAATGAGGCAGGACTTCCTCCGTCAAGCGGGTGGAAGTCCCGCCTCAGAACAATTAAAGCCTGGAGACCTGTAAAATATGGGACAAATCCCCAGGCTAGGCGGAAGCGGGTTCGCCACCGAATTTTACGTCGGTGGCCAGCTTCCGTCCGCCTGATGTAAAATCCAGCCCATAGAGTCATTTATGGCACAGAAGGAGGTCATTTAGCCATCAAGTCCATGTTAAGAAAGAAATAGATAGATAATTGATTAACTAACGTAACTTAGGATAAAACCCCCAGGTCTGGATGGATTGTATCCATGCATATTGAAAGAAGTTAGAGAAGATATAGCAGAGGCACTATTAAATAAATATAAAAATTCATTAGAAGAATGGATTGTGCCAGGGGACTGGTGGACAGCTCATGTGATTCCTATATTTAAAATGGGTGATCGAGCAAGTCCAGGGAACTTTAGACCAGTTAATTTAGTGTTAGTGGTATGAAAGATACTGGAATATTTACTCAAAGATGTAACTGAAAAACATCTAGAAACTGAAAATATGATTGTTCAGCCTCATTTTTAAATGAGAAGATCAAGCTTGACCAATCTTATTGAATTCTTTTAAGAATAGAGTAGAAAAGTAGATAAGAATAATGTAGTAGATGTAATAAATTTGGATTTTCAAAAGGCCATTGAAAAGGTATCATATCGTAGACTTGATTAGGGTTAGAACGTGTGGAGTGAGGGATAGGTAGCAGGCTGGATAGCAAACTGGCTACAAAACAGTAAACAGAGAGTAGGGGTTAAAGGTAGCTACTCAGACTGGCAAAAGGTGGGAAGTGTTGTCCACAGGGATCATGCTATCATGCTGGGATTACTGTTCACTCTTTATGTTAATGATTTGGATTTGAAATTGGAAGTACGGTTTCAAAATTTGCAGACAATACCTAATTGGGGTTGTAGTTAACACAAAGGAAGAATGTGACAAAATATCAGAGAACATGAATAATTTTCAGGATGTGTGTGCAATTAGCAAATTAATTTCAATATAAATACGTATGAAATAGTGAATTTTGGTAGGGAGAATAAGTAGGCCATATACTGCTTGATATGTGTCGAAATGGGTCAAGGAGAAAAGAGATCTGCGCTGCACTCTCTCAAATCACTAGAAGCATCAACACAAGTTAGTTAGACCATTTTAAAACAAACCAAGTACTGGAGTTCACGTCTAGAGGAATAGAATTGAAAAGCAGAGAGGTTTTGTAAAACTTGTATTGGAATTTGGTTAGACCACATTTGGAGTACTGTATACAAGTCTGGTCTCCAAATTATAAAAAGAATATAGAGACACTGGAAAAGATGCAAAGAAAACTCACAAAGATGATAGCAGAACTGAAAGGTTATACTTATCAGAAAAGGCTGAACAAGTTGGCGATCCTTTCTCTAAACAAGAGAAGGTTGAAGGGTGACCTGATAGAGGTCTTTAAGAAAATGAAAAGGTTTGATAGATAGACGTAGAGAAGATGTTTCCACTGGTGTTGGAGCTCAAAACTAAATGTCAGAAATATATAAGATAGTCACTAATAAATTCAATGGGTATTTCAGGAGAATGTTCTTTACCCAAAGAGTGGTAAGAATGTGAAATATGCTACCACAGGGTGTAGTTGAGGCAAATAGCGTAGAAGGGGAAGCTTAGTAAACATATGAAGGAAAATGGAGTAGAAGGATATGCTGATAGAACTAGATGACGAGGGGTGGCAGGAGGCTCACGTAGAACATAAGCATTGGCATAGACTAGTTGGTCAAATGGCCCGTTTCTCTACTGTAAACTCAGTGGAATTCCATTTATGATTATATTAATATAGTCTTGAAATTTCTTCCTCACTTGAGGAATTTTGTATCGTGCAATAAGAAATAGAATTTTCTTCTGCATGGATATAAGAATCCTACAAATATATTTTCATAAAGTGAATATAATGAACCTTTTGTGAAGATTCAACAGTGGTGTAATGTGCCAAATAAAGGAAGTTACACTAAAGCTATATAAAATTTTAGTTAGGCCTCAGTATTCAATTACGAGCACCATGCTTTAGTAAAGATGTTAAGACCTTAGAGAGGGTACAGAAGAGATTTACTAGAATGGTACGGGGGTGGACTGGAGTAGCTGGGATTATTCTCGTTAGAGGGGAGAAGATTCAGAGGAGATCAATCGGTGACCAGAGGACGCCCATTTAGGGTGATTGGCAAAAGTACCAGAGGTGACATGGGGAAGCATTTTTTTTGCACAGTGAGTTGTTATGATCTGGAATGCACTGCCTGAAAGAGTAATGGAAGCAGATTCAAAAATAACTTTCAAAGGGAAAACTAATACTGGACTATGGGGAGCAAGTAGGGGAATGGGACTAATTTGTTAGCACTTTCAAACAACCAGCACAGGCACAATGGACTGAATGGCCTCCTTCTGTGTTGTATCATTCTATGACTTGGGGTCGGGGTTTTCAGCCATCCACCAGACATGCTGCAGCCACTGGGGTTGCACTGCATAGCAGCAGTAAGACAGGCAGTAAGGCAATGCCCAAAGGTGATTAGTTGACTCTTGTATGCAATATGGTATGATTTCATTTATAAATTTGGTTTGAAATGTTTATTCTGTTATTATTTTAGCATTATGTTCAAACAGACGCTGTGATTGTCAGTGACAGAGGGAAGGTGAGATGTGGGACTGTTGGTGAATGGGGATTTGGGGTTGCAGTTGCTGGTATCACACTCAGTTGAGATCTTTACAGACAATGCGGTTTGAAAGAGGTTGTGTTGGATGCCTCCTCCTTTCCTCTTCCTTCTCCTCCTCAGCTGCTCGCCATATAGCTGGTGACAAGGGTTGTGTCGCTTGATGGCAAGATTGTGCAGCATATAGCAGACCACCATGAATCTTGACACCTGCTCAGCCAGGTATTGCAGGGCTCCTTCAGGGCAGTCCAGACAGTGGAAGCGCTGTTTCAGCATGCCAATTATCTGCTCTATCATTTTCCTTCTGGTAGTTTGGCTTTCATTATATACATGCCGCACATGAGTATGAGTCGCGCCTGGAGTCATCAGACATGCGGTCAGCGGATAGCCATTGTCGCCCAGTAGCCACCCTTTGGTTTGCCATGATGGTTCAAATGCATTTGGCACAGCGGACTGCCACAGAATATAGGCATCATGACTGCTGCTAGGATACATGTATGATTCACTGCCTATGGCCACACACCAGCTGGACATTCAGAGAGTGGAATCCCATTCAATGTGCATGCAGTCAGTTGCATCCTGCACCAGTGGGAGTCATGGCAGCTTCCCAAAAACCTCGCGCACATTGCCTGATCCACTTACAGTAGTCGTAGATGTTGTGAATTTTCAGGGAATGAACCCATTCCTATTTGCAAAGCCACCTGGCTGCTCTGAAGGAGTCTTGATGGCCACTTGAGTACAGTCAATGACACCCTGCACCTACGGAAAAGCAGACATAGTGCTGAAGCCAACTGCCTTCTCAGCCTGACTGGCCTCATCAGTTGACTCCTTTATGCTGCTGACTGACAGATGCCACACAGATTTCCAGACAATCCCTGTAATGAACCACAGGTGAAAAGGTTTAGTTCCAATGTGACCTTTAATGCTATTGTTGTTGGGTGTCCACCACTTCCCAATGACATCAACCCCTGCTCCACCACTACCTGCCTGGAGAGATGCAGTGTTTGTAGATATTCGTGCTCTGACATCTCCTTGAAGCTGAGCCTCTGACGGTACACACTTCGAGCTGGCTGGCGCCTTCTGCACCCTCGAGGGTGCTCTCTTGGCCCCATTCACCCTCCTCATCCACATCCAATGGCTTCCTCAACCCGCTGGAGCTCCTCTGGCCACTGCACAGCCACTCCATCTACCTGCATTCCCATCTCTGTGCCAGACTCCTCCTGGCTGGAGAAGTCAAACTCTGAGAGCATTGACCCCATAGCCAACTGAAGCCTCCACTGGGTACCTGGGAGCCTTTCACTAACAGCACTTCATTTTGGTCCCATCCTCTGCTGTGCCTCCAGACCTGATAACATCACTTCTTTAAGACACAGCCTGCAGACAGCTTCAAACTATGGCTGTCAGTTCTTTCCAACGCTCAACTGTGTCTCATATCTCACCTTCTATGAGGAGGTGAGACCCTGAGTCTCCGTGCATCTTGTGCACCATTCATAAAATTGGGAAAAGATTGGAAAATGCATGACAATTAGCTTTTTAATTAGCAATTTAAGAACCTTAATAACCTGTCTGCCGCCGATGTGTCTGCCACTGATCAATCCCGGTGCACGCACCTCGTACAATTGGTGGCGGCGGCGGGTGACGCAGGGAACTAGCCTGACGTGGGTCCCTACCATTTTACAGCCACCCACCCCTCTCCATTTCCACCATCACAGGGCTGGTAGAATGTTGCCCCAAAATTCTGATGTTTATTTAAAACTTGTAATACACAAGAAACAGTGATTTTTGGACTAATGCTGGAATCATTGAAATATCAAATAGCAAAGGAGTAATCTGTGATGCAATCTCGTGTTGGAATGGTTTCTATATGGAACTTCACATTGAAGAAATTAATGATTAGCCAAGGGTTAATAATGAATATCTCTTAATTTCAGCTGAGGGTCTTGTTTATATTATTGTGGTGAGTTGCGGCTGTTTACTGGGATCAAAGAATTAGCTCTTCTACAAATAAGTGATTTTTGTTTCCATACATTCTGTGGGAACTTCCCAGACACATGAACCACTGAGACTTCCAACAAAGTTCTGGAGAAGTGGAATCAAAAACAATTAACTTTTCATTCTCCATAAATGTGAAATAGGTCAACTGAAAATCTTACAGAAAATGTAGGAACATTTTATATCTGTACTTTTGCAAATACACCACTGGATGCTTCATCATAAATCTTCCAGGTTCCAGCATGCAAGTTTTTAAAAAGTATGTACTAAAGTGTTATTGTTCAAAACTACATTTACACAAGAGTGTAAAGCCTTAAACTTTCTGCTGAAATCCAATGTTTCGCTCATCTCCAGAGTTCTTGTGAAATCAAGTTCTTATTACAGTAAAAAGGATTATTTAAGTCTCGGTTAAGTTTAGAGTAGGCTTAAGAACCTGGGGGTACAGCACTTATGACATAACACATTAATAGATCCATTCGTACTCTGCAATTAACAAGTTGAATTTTTGGCATTTTAAATTTGTGAAGGTGAAGGGTATCAGTGAATACTGACCTACTTTCTACTCTGTGCTCATGTAAAACAGTCGGAAGGAAGTATAGCATGGGTAGGTACAGAGTAACTATCTTTCTATTTTTCCCATATGGAGAAGCCTTAACTTAACCCTCAGGAGACCATCATCCGATATACCAGTTACGCACTTTTCCCACTAGCCATTTTGTATTAATGCTGCTAATTACTACAAAAACTAGTTACATTTTAAAGTGCACTTTCAGTGCAGGAGGAGCCTTGGAGCATATGAGTGCCAAGCAGGAAGGACAACTGCAAAGGGACGAAGTTATTCTCGAAGGACAGTACCCTAGTAACTGAACATCAATAGAAAAGCTGTGGGAACAAGGTTAAGGGACTGCTTGGTGCCAGTACAGAGTGGAAATCGGGATGTAAGACTTGGAGGAATTCAGCAAGGTAGGGTGGGACAAGTCCATCGAGGGGTTTTGAAGTCAACTTGCTGTGGTATTTCTGTCAGTAGAGGTTAGTACAGACATGAGTGGAGGGACTATGGGACTTTATGTAAGTGAGTATTTTGGCTATGCTGATTTGAATGTGTTATAATGGGTAGAATCTTCCCGGTCCCACAGGAGCAAGGTTTAAGGTGGGACTGCAAGGAATTTCTGAGAAATATGCCTCAGTTCAGCGGCCCGACATGTTCCTGCCTCCGGGCAATCTTCCAATCTTCCGTCAATTTGCATAATTAACTGCCCATTTGTGGGCTGATTGGGGCTGCCCTGGGATCTTCCACTGACGGCCAAGCCTGGCAGGTGCCTGGAGTCAGCTTGCTGGCAGCTGTCCTTGGGGACCTGCCAGGCCTCCCGTTTTAAACCCCCACTGAAGCCGCTGCCATCAACAGGCTACAGCTGCTGCCGCCGGCCATCCTGTGGAGGGGTTTCCTCTTGACATGGGTGGCTTTGCAGCTTTGGCCACTGTTTATTTAATTCAATTCTAACCTCTTCAGAGGGCAACTCAAGAAGGAGGTGCCCTCACATTCCCCCTCCGTTAGGAGAAGTGCCCAACTCTAGCATTGGGGCTGAAATGAGGGCCTGCAGCCTCGGACCTGCCCGCTGTCCTTAATTGGATTGTGGACCTGGAGGCAACCTCTTAATTATTTGTCACTGGGAAGATTTTGCAGGCGGCTGCCCTAACAGGCAGAGTGGGGTCAGGACCCGGAAATGATGCTAACTCACAGTCATAGCCTAAGGGCAGAAGATTCTGCCCAATATGTGGAGGATTGAGGCGGAATTATAAAGGCAATTGGTTCTGAATCATAAACAGAAAATGCTGGAAATATTCAGCAGGTCAGGCAGCATCTATGGAGAGAAAAACAGAGCTAACATTTCATCAGAACTGATGAAAGGTCACACAGACCTGAAACATTAACTCTGTTTTTCTCTCCACAAATGCTGCCTGACCTGCTGAGTATTTCCAGTATTTTCTGTTTTCGTTTCAGATTCCCAGGATCTTGCTTTTGTGCTGTTGTAGTCCTGAATCATGCTTGTTTTTGTGCTGTGAATCTACCACCACTAGGCGATGATGTGATACTGCCAAAATTGATTAGCCAGATAACTCTCATAAGATAAACATCTCCTCCTCTCTGCAGGCTATCAGGATAAAGAATTAAACCACTGCTGCTCCCAGTTTGGCATGTTGTATTGCAAAGAAAGTATGCAATCTTAAGAACATAAATAGTAACAGATGTAGGCCATTTAGCCCCTCGACCCTGCTCCACAATTCAATACGATCATGGCTCATCTTATACCTCAACACTACTTTCCTGTACAATCTCCATATCCTATGGATTCCCTTAGTGTCCAAAAATCAATCGATCTCAATCTTGAATACTCATCGACTGAGCATCCATTGTCCTCAGGGATAGAGAATTCTAAAGATTTACAGCCCTGTGAGTGAAGAAATGTCTCCTCATCTCAATCCTAAATGGCCAACCCCTTATCCTGAGACTATGACCCTTAGTTCCAAACTCTCCAGCCAAAGAAACAGTCTCTCAGCATCCACCCTGTCAAATCCTCGAAGAATGTTTTTCATTTCAATGAGACCACCTTTCTTTCTTTTAAACTCAAAAGAATATAGGCCCATTCTACTCAATCTCTCCTCATAAGGACTACCCTCTCAGCTCAGGAACGTATGCAGTGAACCTTTGTTTCACCCCCTCAAAGGCAAGTTTATCCTTCATTGAGTAAGCAGACTAAAACTACATGGTTTTACAGGTGTGGTCTCACCAAAGCCTATATAATTGCAGTAATACCTCCTTACTCTTATACTCCAACCCCTTGCAATAAAAGCTAATATACCATTGCTGTACCTGTATGTTAACTTTCTGTGATTCACATAGAAGGACATCCAAATCCCTCTGCATACAAACATTTGGCAGTCACCTTTTTAAAAAATCATTCTGCTTTCCTTTCTTTCTACCAAAGTGGTTAAATTCCACATTTCACATTACTCTCCATCTGCCACCTTCTTGCCCACTCATTTAACCAGGCTGTATCCCTTTGCGGCCTCCTTATGTCTTCCTCACAGCTGACGTTCCCAATTAGCTTTGTATCATCAACAAATTTGGATACATTAAACTTGGTTCCCTCACTTAAGTCATTGATGTAGATTGTAAATAGCTGAGGCCCAAGCACTGATCCTTGAGGAACCCCACTACTTACAACCAGTCAACCTGAAACATGACTTGTTTATTCCTACTATCTGTTTTCTGCATGTTAACTCATCCTTAATCCACAATAAATATATTGGCCCCAATACATTGGAAAAATCTAAAATACTTGAAAGATTGAAATATATCAGGTACCTGATCAGGACACCATCCCCTTTACTACGCCCTCCCCACCTGGGCTCACAAGGAGGCTGCCAGGTATTATTGGGCGGCCTCCTCAGGCAGTGAAGTTCCCGGCCGCCACAGGTAAAATACCAGCAGCGGTGGGTGGGGGCCATTAAGTGGCAATTAATGGCCGCTTAAGGGCCTCAATTGGCCTGGGGCAAGCGGGCCGTTTTCAACCTACCCCCGCTGCTGGTAAAATTTCAGCCTGGACAGGCAGGTGACGGAAATGCCACCCCCTGCCTTGCACTCAATTTTACACCACTGCCCACCTCTAGCCCGCTCCTGGGGCGGGGGATTAAAACTCCGGCCGATGTATCAGCAACCCCATCGTCAGAGGAAGAAGAGGGCAACTGCTGCTCAATATGCTGCTGAATACAAAAGAGAAGAAAATGAAAAGACAAGGGAAAATAATTTTGATCTAAATAGGCATTTTTACTTTCTCACTGAATTTGATGTTTCATCCTTATTAATGCTATTTCCTAAATTGTTTAAAGTTTAAAATCTCATTGACTCCTCAAAATGTTTTCACTGTGAAGCACTCAATAACTGACTTAAATCAGGATGGCTGAGTAAGGAAGAATTATGTTTTATAAACATATCACATTATCTGTCACTTTCCATGGAATATTACGATTTTATTGATGTTTACTGATGAATACCTACATTTCAAAAAATATCTAATAATTATTTGGCATCAGCTAAGGAGGACATCAGTTCAAGTCCTCAAACTCACCTTAAACCTACCTTTTGTCTGGGTGAGCTTTGATGGTTTCTTTTGTGTATAAATATTTAATAAATATTCTCATACATTCCCAGCTTTGTTAAATTTGAATACATTTCTACAATGGACATCTTTTGACAACATTAGGCATTCTCAGGTGAAGTACAGCTTGGGTTAAGAAGCAGAGTATAGCTCCCTCTATACAGTCCCACACGATGTGAACACTGACCTCAGAAAAGCAACTCCCTGCCGCACAATTGTGAAGTTTCCATTTCAGCACAACTAACCATTCTTGTAGATTTTCTGTGAACCCGCCAATCTGTGTTGAATTCGGGCTGTTTTCATGCTGTATACCCAAACTCATTGGGAACTAGTTTGAGATTGCTAAAACTCACTTTGCATGGAACTTCTTACACTGACAGATAGAAAGCTTAATCCTGTTTTTCAAGGCTGGATTCAATTGCAAGTCTGTTATATTTACTGAGCAACCCAGCCATTCTTTTATAAATCATTTATTATTTACTCTAGTATTCTTTCAGTTATCACTGGACTAATCCTTAAGAACTACAGAAAGAAAATATTTCAACAAAATTTAGCTAAATCCTCATCTTATTCTTGGTGCTAATCCACCTTGCCGGTCTAAGAGTGAAGACCAAAGCACGGAAAGTCCTCATCAGGGAATTCCTCTTTGCTGACGATGCTGCATTAACATCTCACACTGAAGAGTGTCTGCAGAGACTCATCAACAGAATTGCAGATGCCTGCAATGAATTTGGCCTAACCATCAGCCTCAAGAAAACGAACATCATGGGGCAGGACATCAAAAATGCTCCATCCATCAATATTGGCGACCACGCTCTGGAAGTGGTTCAAGAGTTCACCTACCTAGGCTCAACTATCACCAGTAACCTGTCTCTCGATGCAGAAATCAACAAGCACATGGGAAAAGCTTCCACTGCTATGTCCAGACTGGCTAAGAGAGTGTGGGAAAATGGCGCACTGACATGGAACACAAAAGTCCGAGTGTATCAAGCCTGTGTCCTCAGTACCTTGCTGTACGGCAGTGAGACCTGGACACCGTATGTCAGCCAAGAGCGACGTCTCAATTCATTCCATCTTCGCTGCCTCTGGAGAATACTTGGCATCAGGTGGCAGGACCATATCTCCAACACAGAAATCCTCGAGGCGGCCAACATCCCCAGCATATACACCCTACTGAGCCAGCGGCGCTTGAGATGACTTGGCCATGTGAGCCGCATGGAAGATGGCAGGATCCCCAAAGACACATTGTACAGCGAGCTCGCCACTGGTATCAGACCCATGTCTCCGCTTTAAAGATGTCTGCAAACGTGACATGAAGTCCTGTGACATTGATCACAAGTCGCGGGAGTCAGTTGCCAGTGATAGCCAGAGCTGGCGGGCAGCCATAAAGGCGGGGCTAAAGTGTGGCGAGTCGAAGAGACTTAGTAATTGGCAGGAAAAAAGACAGAAGCGCAAAGGGAGAGCCAACTGTGTAACAGCCCCGACAACCAATTTTATCTGCAGCACCTCTGGAAGAGTCTGTCACTCTAGAATTGGCCTTTATAGCCACTCCAGGCGCTGCTTCACAAACCACTGACCACCTCCAGGCGCTTACCCATTGTCTCTCGTGACAAGGAGGCCAAAGAAGAAGAGAACAATCCAGCTTGGATAACTAATTCACAATAATTTGAAGTGTAATACTAAATATGGAAAATTGGCTGCATTTTTTTGATTAACTTGTATAAAACTACAAAAAAAACTAGTACTATACTCTTGTGCACCTAGTTTTATAATACTCTATCAAAGAGGTTGAGTTTTAAATTAAAATGATATGTAATCAAATAATGTTGAAATTTTACAGTCAATAATTATATTTTATAGATTTCTAGACAAATTGCCCACCATTGAGTCATAGTTTTGATTACAATATTGTCATTTTTATTAACATCTTTGGCCAACCTTGTTTTATTGAGGAACACCGAGCGCACAATTTCCATTCTCTTGTGGCGCAATGATTAAATTGTTATTTCTTGATCTGTTCTATGCCTTACAATGAGGCAATAAAAATTTTCTCTTTTAAGTTCTTCAAAGACACAATTTCTCATGGCTATCACAAGTCCATTTAATAGTCATCAGTTGCTGGACACTTTCGATGACTCCATCCTTCCACATTATTTATCTATTGACATTCTTGGCCTAACTAACTCAAACAGGGCTCCTTTATCTCCTCTTTTACTTAAGCTTCCTCCATGAATTTGTTTCCTCCTTTGGACCAAATACTACTTTTCCTGTTGGCTCTCTCTAGAGCCTAAGTTTTTCCAAGACTTGAATACTGTTCCCATATCTGAAAAATTCTTCTAATGACTCTCACTCTCTTATAAGGTAGTTTTCTCTGTCCCATCAGTCTCAAACTCTCCTATCTATAATCTATCTTATTGATACTGCAATGATCAGTGCTCCTGTGAACTTTCCTATCGCATTTCTCAATAGTGCAAAAATGAAGAACAAACTCTTTTTTGTCACTTCTGCAATGATATCATCATAACTCACCTATTCAACTTCTCTGTACAAAACTGTCTTTCAAATAAGTTTTTGGTAAGGCAGTGCTCTTTTTCAAAAAGAGAATACTGATTTGCTTGTTCACTTCCGTGAATAGGCTAGACATATTTTACTGTTTACCTGGAAAAAAGTTGAGTGAAAGAAATATTCTCCTCTCACTGCAACCCCTCCCCAAGTTTAACCAGTTAAATTTCAAACCCTTAGTCTATTGCCAAGTCTAGGTAATTCCTGTTTCTATGGTTTCACAGATTTTTTTTTTTAACATTTCATCTGGTGTACTGAGACTACAAATAATAAAGGTATTTCCTATGCTTAAGTAACAATACTTGCATTTACCACACTGCAATAGCTGAAAACTTATAAAACGTCTCAGCTCATGAAGACCCACAGTCCCCCGTACTTTCCAGCGATCTAAGAGTTGTGCTCAATTTCTCTGTTTGTTAAATGACTTGCTTCAATTCAGGTTCTCCACTTCTCTCAGTATTTTAAAAACTTGAAACATGTCTCCCCTCAACCTGCTTTGCACTAATCAAAATATGTTCAATTATGAATCCTCACCTATGTAACTATGTAACTATCCTTGCTGCTGTTCATTGAATACTGTCCAATCCATTAACTTCCTTGGAATATCAAACCTGCATGCAAGATTGTAAAGAAGCTCTTGCTGCAATGTTCAGACACAAAGATCAACAATTGGGCTTTGCGCAGGACCATTGAATCCAACGTACCATTAAAGAAAAAAAATCTGTGCTGTAGCCTTGCAAAAATTGTTTAACCTTCATTCTCGCTTTGCCGTGCTGGATTATTAAGAATTCTTTGTACATTCCTCACAAGCATCTACAATTTAGAGAGTTGTTTCTCAAGAGCCATACTGTTCATTTCCAATAGATGCATCTAATATCAGTCAAAAATAGTACCAAAAGATAGGAAAGTTTAATGTCTGTTCCCCTGACTCCAACCCACCCACCCCCGAAATACTTTTCCAAAAGGTAAATATAACATTCATAAGTTGTCAGTAATGGGCATAAACTCAAGTGGAAAAAGAACAAACAAGAGTATTGAAGGAAGTTCTGAGATTAAAGAAAGCTGTTCAGAAACTGGTGAAAGGGGGTGATATTTGAACTACCATGGAGGAACATTGTGTTCCTTCTAACCTGAAGCGATTATTGATGGAGGGGCCCAACCATTTCTGCAGGGCCAGCAGCAGTAGAATAAATATTATTCCAATGTGGGCATTCTGTTTCCAAAATTTTTAGTGCTCCAGCTGTGCTACCCATTTGGCTTTGAGGGGCCAAGTAATGTCACAACCACCCAATTTAGCTTCCCGTGTATTTGGCAGTACAGTACAAACTAATTTCATTTAAGAGAATAATAAAATGTAAGGAAATTTCCTATCTGATCACTGGACAGCAGAACCCTCAGTGATAATTGTTACCAATGTGCATGAAATGGATTTTCATGGCAATTTCCACAACTTGTCTCAAGGGACTGACTCTATTTGATTCCCATAAAAGCTCTTGGGTAGTTTCCCTTGACCAGAATGGCAATTCCATTTCCAAGTCCAGCATCAGCAACTTCCTGGGGCTCACTATTGACCATAAACCCAACTGGACCAATCATATAAATGCCATAACTACAACAGCAGGTCAGAGGTTTAGCTGTCTTTGGTCAGCAGCTCACCTCTTGACTCTCAAGTCTCTCCATCACTTGGAATACACCCCATTTGCCCAGATTAGGTGCAGCTACAACAACACTAGAGAAGCTCAACACCATCCAAAACAAAGCAGTCCACCTGAAACATGTCATCTAGTTGCTTAAACGTCCACTCTTCGCTACTAGTGTACTGTCTACAGGATGTACAACTCCCCTTTATGTTCAATATCATTGCCATCACCGAATCTCCCCCCCCCGCCCCCACCACCATTAACATCCTGGGCATTACCATTGACCATAAGCTTAACTGGACCAGCCACATAAATAATGTGGCTACAAAAGCAGGTTGGAGGCTGGGAATTCTGTGGTGAGTAACTCACCTCCTGACTCCCCAAAGGCTGTCCACCAGCTACAAAGCACAAGTCAGGAGTGTGATGGAATACTCTCCACATACCTGGATGAGTGCAGTTCCAACAACACTCAGGAAGCTCAACACCATTCAAGACAAAGCAGCCCACTTTATCAGCACCCCATCCAACACCCTAAAATTAATTCCCTCCACACTGGCATACAGTGGCTGTAGTGTGTATCATCTACAAGTTGCACTGTAGCAACTTGCCAAGCCTCCTTTGACAGCACCTTCCAAACCTGCAAACGTTACCACCAGAAGGACAAGGGCAGCAGACACATGGGAATACTGCCACCTGCAAGTACCCATCCAGGTGACCCACCATCCTGACTTGGAAATATAGTGTCATTGCTTCAGTGTCACCTGGAACTCCCTCCCTAACACCACTGTGAGCGTACCAATACCACATGGACTGCAGCGGCTCAAGAAGGTGTCTCACCACTACCTTCTCAAGGGCAATTATGGATGGGCAATAAATGCTGGCCTTACCAGCGATGCTCACATCGCATGAACAAACAAAAAAAAACATATATAACCATTCCTTCATTGTTGCTGGGTCAAAATCCTTGAGCTCCTTACTAAGAACATTGTGAGTGTGCCTTCACTACACAGACTGCAGCAGTTGAAGGTCCATCATCACCTTCTCAAGGACAGCTAAGGATAGGCAATTAATGTCAGCAATGCCCACATCCCAATATTTAAAGAAATACAGCTATATTGCTATATTTCATGTGTAGGTTTAGATGGGCAAATGTTGCAATGTCATTTGACCATCATAGATAAGTCTGATTGCTATCCTCAATGACTTCAATGCATGTGTATGTTTCATTGGATAGTTATCAGGAGCAGGAATCCTGGTGGTTAATAGCCAGTCATATCAAATAACAATATGAGATTATTAATATTCAGAGCATACATGACTTCCTCCTCACAAGCATATGGTTGAGTCATTATCCTTCGTTCCATGGGATGCAGGCATTAGCTTCTGGTGTGCTGGGTTGATAAAGCTCTTTGTGGCTGAGTTATTTGTTTCACTTAGATCTAATGGTTCCAGTGATGAGGGACTTCAGTTACATGGATAGTTTGGAGAATCTGGGGTACTTCTCCTTTAGAGAAGTGAAGGTTGAGACGAGAATTGACAGAGGTGTTCAAAATCATGAGCGGTCTGGACAGAGTAGATAGAGAGAAATTGTTCCCATTGGCAGAAGGGTTGAGAACCAGAGGACATAGATTTAAGGTGATTGGTAAAAGAACCGAAGGTGACATGAGGGATTTTTTTTTTATACAGCAAGTGGTTAGAATCTGGAATTCATGGAGGAAGACACAGGAAATGTCCCAGAAATATTAGGGAACCAAGGGACTTGTAAAAATGAGAAACTGCGAGAAATTAGTATCAATAAAGAGTTTTTTAAAGGATGTTACTTGTAGCATAGATAAAGGAAAACCAGTGGACATGGTGCCTTTGGATTTTCAGAAGGCTTTTGATAAGATCCCACACAGGAGGTTAGTGAACAAAATTAGAGCACTTGGGATTGGGGGGTAATATATTGCTATGGATTGAGAATTGGTTAACAGACAGAAAGCAGAGAGAAGGAATAAACATTCTCAAGATGGGAGGATATTACTAGTCGGTTATCGCAAGGATCAATGCTTGGGCCATAGCTGTTCACAATCTATAGAAATGATTTAGATGTGGGGACCAAATGCAATATTTCCAAATTTGCAGATGACATGAAATTAGGTGGGTATGTAAGTTGTGAGGAGGACGCAAGGAGGCTTCAAGTGGACTTGGATAGGCGAAGTGAATGGGCAAGAAGGTGGCAGATGGAGTATTATGTAAATAAGTGTGATGAGATCCACTTTGATAGAAAAAACAGAAAGACAGAATATTTCTTAAATGGTGAGAGGTTGGGAAGTGTTGATGTCCAAAGGGACCTGGGTGTCCTTGTTCATGAGTCACTAAAAGCTAGTATGCAGGTGCAGCAAGCAATTACGAAGGCAAATGTTATGTTGGCATTTATCACAAGGGGATTTGAGTACAGGAGTAAAGATGTCTTACTGCAATTGTATAGAGCCTTGGTGAGACTGCACCTGGAGTATTGTATAAAGTTTTGGTCTCCTTATCTCAGGAAGGATATACTTGCCATAGAGGAAGTGCTGCGGAGGTTCATCAGACTAATCCCTGGGATGACGGGATTGTCTTATGAGGAGAGATTGCAGAAACTGGGCCTGTATTATCTAGAGTTTCGAAGAATGAGAGGTGATCTCATTGAAACTTACAAAATTCTTACAGGATGTGACAGGGTCAATGTGGATAGGTTGTTTCCTCTGTCTGGTGAGTCCAGAACCAGGGGACACAGTCTCAGAATAAGGGGCAGGCCATTTAAGACTGAAATGAGGAGGAATTTCTTTACTCAGAGGGTAGTAAATATTTGGAATTCTCTACACCAGAGGACCGTGGAAACTCAATCATCGAGCATGTTCAAGACAGAAATCGTTAGATTTCTGGATACTAATGACATTAAGGCATATGGGGATAGTGGGGAAAAATGGTGTAGAGGTTGATGATCAGCCATGATCTGTTTGAATGGCAGAGTAGGACATTCAATGGGCTGAATGGCCTACTCCTGCTCATTTTCCCTATGTTCCCTATATGCCTGAGAGTGTGTTGGAGGCAGATTCAGTCATGGCTTTCAAAATGGAATTGGATAAACACCTGAAGACAACAAATTTGCAGGGCTACAGGGAAAGGGCAGAGGAGTGGAATCAGCTGAAGTGCTCTTGCAAAAAACCGGCACGAACTCAATGGGCTAAATGTGAACATACGAATTTGGAGCAGGAGTAGGCCACTTGGACCCTCGAGCCTGCTCTGCCATTCAACAAGATCATGGCTAATCTGATTGTAACCTCAACTTCACATTCCCGCCTACACCCGATAACCTTTCACCCCCTTGCTTAACAAGAATCTACCTACCTCTGCCTTAATTCCACTGCCTTTTGAGGAAGAAAGTTCCAAAGACTCATGACCCTGTGAGAGAAAAATTTCTCCTCATCTCTGTCTTAAATGGGCAACCCCTTATTTTTAATCAGTGACCCCGAGTTCAAGGGGAAACATCCTTTCCACATCCACTCTGTCAAGACCCTGCAGGATCTTATATGTTTCAATCAAATTGCCTCTTACTCTTCTGAAATCCCAGCCTAGCCTGTCCAACCTTTCCTCATAAGGCAACCCGCTCATTCCAGGTATTAGTCTAGTAAATCTTCTCTGAACTGCTTACAACGCATTTACATCCTTCCTTAAATAAGGAGACCAATACTGTACACAGTACTCCAGATGTGGTCTCACCAATGCCCTGTATAGCTGAAGCATAACCTCCCTACTTTTGTATTCAATTCCTCTTGCAATGAATGATAACATTCTATTATTATTATTTGTTTTCCTAATTACTTGCTGTACCTGCATACAAACATTTTGTGATTCATGTACTAGGACACCCCGATCCTTCTGCACCTCAGAGCTCTGCAATCTCTCACCATTTAGATAATATGCTTCTTTTTTATTCTTCCTGCTAAAATGGACAATTTCACATTTTCCCACATTATACTCCATTTGCCAGATCTTTGTCCATTCACTTAACCTATCTATATCCATTTGTAGTCTCCTTATGTCCTCTTCACAACTTACTTTCCTACCTATCTTTGTGTCGTCAGCAAATTTAGCAACCATACCGTTGGTCCTTTCATCTAAGTCATTTATATAAATTGTAAAAAGTTGAGGCCCCAGCACTGATCCCTGGGGCAACCCACTCGTTACATCTTGCCAACCAGAAAATGACCCATTTATGCCTACTCTCGTTTCCTGTTAGGTAACCAATCTTCCATCCATGCCAATATGTTACCCCCTACACCATGAGCTTTTATTTTCTGCAATAACCATTGATGTGGCACCTTATCAAATGCCTTCTGGAAATCTAAGTAAGTACATCCACCAGTTCCACTTTATCCGCAGCACATGTTACTTCTTCAAAGAACTCCAATAAGTTGGTTAAACATGATTTCCCTTTCACAAAACCATGTTGACTCTGCCTGATTGCCTTTAATTTTTCTAAGTGCCCTGCTATAACTGCTTTAATAATAGCTTCTAACATTTTCCCAAAGACAGATGTTCAGCTAACTGGCCTGTAGTTTCCTGCTTTCTGTCTCCTTCCCTTTTTGAATAATGGAGTTACATTCACTATTTTGCAATCTAATGGAACCTTCCCTGAATCTAGAGAATTTTGGAAAATTATAATGCATCGACTTTCTCATGAGCCACTTCTTTTAGGACCCTATGATGAAGTCCATCAGGACCTGGTCAGCCAACAGCTCCAACAATTGCTCAGTACCACTACCTTGGTCATTGTAATTTTCTTGAGTTCCTCCCTCCTTTCCATTTCCTGATTTGCAACTATTTCTGGGATGTTATTTATATCCTCGATAGTGAAGACTGATACAAAATATTTAATTGATCTACCATCTTCTTATTTTTGCTTATTAATTCTCCAGACTTATTTTCTATAGGACCAATGCTCACTTTGTTAACTCTTTTCTTTTTTAAATATCTATAGAAACTCTTGCTAAAGGTTTTTATATTTCTAGCTAGCTTTCTCTCGTAGTCTATTTTTCCTCTCCTTATCAATCTTTTAATCATTCTTTGCTTTTTTTAATATTCTGTCCAATCTTCTGCCCTGCCACTCATCTTTGCACGATTATATGCTTTCTTTTTAAGTCAGATGCTATCTTTAACTTTTTATTTAGCCACGGATAGTGAGTCCTCCCCACGGAATTTTTCTTTCTCGTTGGAATGTATCAATTCTGTGTATTCTGAAATATCCCCTTAAATGTCTGCCACTGCATCTCTATTGATCTATCCCTTAATCTGATTTGCCGGTTTACTTCAGCTAGCTGGCTTTCATGCCCTCATAATTGCCCTTATTTATGTTAAAAATGCTAGTCTTGGACCCATTCTTCCCTCCCTCAAATGTATTATGATCGCTGCTTTCTAGGAGCGCCTTCATTATGAAGTCATTAATTAATCCTATCCCGTTGTACAATACCAGGTCTAGTATGTCCAGCCTGTTCTCTGGTTGGCTCCAGAACATACTGTTCTAAGAAACTAGCCCAAAAACACTCTATGAACTCCTCGGCTACCTTTGCCTATCTGATTCTTCCAGTCTATATGTAGATTAAATTCACCCACGATTATGGCCATACCTTTCTGACAAGCTCCCATTATTTCCTCTTTTACAATCTGTCCTAGTGTGTGGCTACTGTTAGGAGCCTGTACACCACTCCCAAGAGTGACTACTTGCCTTTATCATTTCTCATTTCGACCCAAACAACTTCTACATCCTGGTTTCCTGGACTTAGGTCCCTCTCTAATGTGCTAATTAATTAACAGAGCCGTCTCTCCACCTTTTCCTAGCTTCCTGTTCCTTCCTAAATGTCATGTACCCTTCAATATTCAGGTTCCAATCTATGTCATCTTACTGCCATGTCTCTGTAATGGTTATCAGATCATACTTATTTATTTCTCGTTGCACTATCAGTTCATCTGTTTTGTTTCAAATGCTACACGCATTCAGATACAGAGCTTTTAGTTTTGTCCTTTTAATATTTTTGTAATGTCTTGCCTTGACTGCTAATTTACTCTTAGATTTGTACTTTCTGTCCCTTCCAGTCACGGTCTGTTTATCAGTTCCCATATTAATACCTTTCTCTCTTGCCTTGTCTCTACTTTTTGATTTGCCACATTTTCCCAAATTCGATCCCTTGCCCCGACTACTTAGTTTAAAGACCTGAACAAGAAATGCTGGATTCACTCAGCAGGTCTGGCAGCATCTGTGGAAAGAGAAGCAGAGTTAACGTTTCGGGTCAGTGACCCTTCTTCGGAAGGGTCACTGACCCGAAACGTTAACTCTGCTTCTCTTTCCACAGATGCTGCCAGACCTGCTGAGTGAATCCAGCATTTCTTGTTTTTGTTTCAGATTTCCAGCATCCGCAGTATTTTGCTTTTAGTTTAAAGACCTCTCTACTTCCCTAGTTATGTGATTCGCTAGAACACCAGTCCCAGCATAGTTCAGGTGTGGACCATCCCAATGATACAGCCGCCACTTTCCCCAGTTCTAGTGCCAGTGCCCCACGAACTGGAACCCACTTCCACCACATCCGTCTTTGAGCCGCACATTCATTTCTCTAATCTTATTTGCCCTATGCAAATTTGCACACGGCTCAGGTAATAATCCAGAGATTATTAGCCTTGAGGTTCTGCTTCTTAATTTGGTGTCTTGCTCCTTATTATACTGACTATGTAGAACCTCCTTCCTTGTCCTACCTATGTCGTTGGTACCTACATGGACCACTACGGCTGGATCCTCCCCCTCCCACTGTAAGCTCCTTTCCAGCCCTGAGCAGATGTCCCGAACTCTGGCACCAGATAGGCAACACAGCCTTCTGAATTCTCGCTCTTTGCTGCAGAGAACAGTGTCAATCCCCTCACTATACTGTCCCCTATTACCACTACATTCCTTTTTGCTTCCCCCACTTGAATGGCTTCATGTAGCACAGTGCCATGGTTGGTTTGCTCATTTACCCTGCAGCCCCCACTCTCATCCAAACAAGCTGAAAGAACCTCAAACGTGTTGGACAATTGCAAAGGCTGAGGCTCCTCTGTCCTGCACTCTGGGTCCTCTTACTTGCCTCAGCTGCAGCCACACTCTCCTGATCCTGATCAGTGACCATATCAGAAGACCCTATCCTAAGGAGTGTGATCACCTCCTGGTACAAAGGTAACCTTCTGCCTCCCTGATGCATTGTAATGTCCATAGCTCTGCCTCCAGTTCACTGACTCTGAGCTGAAGCTCCTCGAGCTGCAGACACTTACTGCAGATGTGTTTGCCCTGGATCACACTGACTCCCACGTACTGCAACTGCAACACATAACCTGCCCTGCCATCTTTACTGTGTTTTAAATATTTAATTATTTATTTAATTAATAGGAAATATTCACCAGTCAATTTATGAAGTTTTACTATTCATAAATAGAACCGAATTGCTACAATTACCTGTGTTTTTGAAAGATAAATGAGAAAAATGCACCAACCAATCAACTACCAGTTTTCCTGTGATGTCACACTGATTTTTCTCTCAAAACACATTAATTCCGCTCTGGTGGCCTGCACTAGCCTGGACTGGCTGCTGCCGGTCTCTGGGCCCTCCTCTCTCCTGCTCTTTTATGGCCGTCGCCGGTCCCTGGGTCCTCCGCTTGCCCGCTCTTTTATGGCTACCGCGCGATCTCTGGGTGCTCTTCCTCCCGCTCTTTTATGGCTGCCACTGCCGCTCTCTGGGTCCTCCTCTCTCCTGCTCTTTTATGGCCGCTGCCACCAGTCTCTGGGTCCTCCTCTCTCCCATTCTTTTCTGGCACCACCACCAGTCAGTCTCCTTCTGTGCTGGAACCATTCTGTAATTCTATGGTCAGAATTTTACGCCCCCTGTGGGAGGGACTGGAAGCAGGGGAAAGCGTAACATTGTGTGGGAGGCGGGAGAAGCCATTCCTGTCGCCTTCCTGCCAGGCCACAATTTTATGAGTGGCGGGGGAGGTGACAAACAGCCCACCCGCACCAGGTAGATTAGGCTCCTCAATGGCTAATTCATTGCCACTTAAGGGCTTCCTCAGTGGCTGGGAACATCATCACCCGTGGAGGTCACCTGATCATACCGGCGCCCTCCTTGCAGGCCTGGGAGGGGTGGGGATGCCCCCCTGATCAGGCACCCTGTGCTCCACAGAGGGCCCCTCCAGCAGCACAAGATTCCCCCACTGGAGCAGCAGCCCCTCCCCACCCTTCTGAACGATGCCGACCCCCTCACCGGGGCCCAGCCAATAGACCCCGGCGAGGCCCAAAACCCCACTCCTGTTCATGGAGGCCGACGTCCACAGTCCTCTTCTGACTGGGTGCAGTCCCATCAATGGCCAGAGTTCCTGGTCGCACTGCTGGGACTGAGGAGCTGCCAGCCCACTGATTGGCCGGCAGCTCTTGGAGCCGGGCCTTCCTGCTTTAGAGGGGCAGAAATCGCACCTGAGGCCAATTATGGGTCTGGCCATGTAAAATTATGGCGTGGATTTCAGGCCTGGCGGAGGCAGACTCACCCCTGACTTTTTTGGACGGTGGGCAAGGTCTTTGCCCAGACATAAAATTCTGGCCTATGATTCTTGGAAGGAAACCTTGATGCAGTTCTCTACTTTAACCTTCAAGAGTACCATTGGCTGCATGCATACTGTTACGACCAGGTGAGAAAGAGGTCTAGGGTTCCCTTTCAGTCTTCACTTGGTCTTACTGTAATAGGGTTTAATTTTAAACACACTGTATTTTTAGCTTCCCCTTGTTGAATCCTTGTTCACTGCTTTCCAATCATAAGGCAAAAAGAAAACACAAACAGGCTTTCTTAGGTTTAAAGAAGAAAGGTTGGAATTTATTAAACTTAAACTCTAATTCAGTTAATGCCTGTGGATACACATTGCGCCCCACGCTAGCATGCAAAAGTGATAAACACATGCAAATAGAGTCAGAAAAGAACAGAAGAAAAATAAAGTGGAAAGGTTTGAGGTAATATCCGAAGAGTTTTTGTTATGATTCTTCGAGCTCACTGTAGAGTCCTTGATTGTAGGTAGATCTTGCTTTTCCTTGGGGCCCAATATTGTTCTTAAACCTTGTTTGCTGTAGGAGATTTTTCTCTCTTGAGGTTCATGTGTCTTCAGTGGATTCAGAGGCTTGTGAGAAAGAGATGGGAGTAGACAGGAGAGAGATCTTCAGTCCAGGAGCAAACAGACTTTCTGCCCAAACTGTGATACAAATTCAAAAAACTCAGGCTGTCCATCAGGTTAGACATGTGACTAGCTGGTTTGACCATGTCAGTTTGTGTATTCAGCCATCTTAGTAGTCAACCTGGAATGCGAGCTCCCCCACCTTCAATGTCTGCTAATCAAAAGTCCATTGTGGGTTGAATGTGCCAGGGAATGACTGCTTTGTCCTTCCAAACACTGTCTGTTAATATGCAAATGTCTTTTCCAGCTACGGCTGATCTGATTAACAAGTCCTTTCTTCACTCCAGTAACTGTTTAAAATCAATGTTCATGACAAAATTACTATGCCTTATTCTTGGCAGGTGGGGACCTAGCCTGACAATGCAAACTGAAACTTTGAAATAATTTAGATTGAAGCTTTCATTAAAGTGTGGAAATTTATGTTCCCAGAGCACCCATGTAATAAAATTGATTTTTCTGCAAGTGCTGATGATTTATCTTGTGCATTCTGTTTGGGGCAATGAGATCATTGAGAACATACTGTCCCTAAGCACAAGTTTGCGCATTCTTTTGATTCATTTAGGGTTTATGCAACATATCAGTGGTATTAAATGGAATTTTAACATTCATTAAGATGAGTATATGTTAAGGATGAAAGTTAAAAAAACACCCTCAGTCTTTTTATTGATATAAACTATTTATCAATTATTTAATATTCTTCATCAGAATACTCAGAGGTGCAAGTCATTTTTCTTTTTTAAGGGTTCTCTTGATTTTAGTTTCCCTTTGACAGAATAAACTTCCTGTTACAATGTAGCTACATTCCAAAGGTGTATAAAATTGCACTTGATACCACTGTGTCAGCCAATGAGTTGGAGACAAGGTAGGTCTTACAGTAAACAAAACAAACAGCAAAGTAAACAAAGTCTACTTACAGAGTCTATTTAAAAAGAGGCTTTCTGAACTGCAGCAAACAGAACTCATAACCAAAACTGCAGCAACTTTTCCCGATAAAAACTTAATGATTTCTCCAGCAAAATCCAGTGATTGGAGAAATAGTTGCATTACACAAGTTAAGCTCATAAAATCGACCCCAGTCACTTGCCGTAGTACTTTCTCCATTCTGGCCAGGAATCGTGGTGCCGCAATGTGCAGCCATAAAATTGTTGAAATGTAATCTTTTCAAAAAGTCACAGAATAAAAGGAAAATTGTTTGGAAAGGGCTTTTTGTTTAATGGTACCTCTTAATGGGCATGTTGATGGTTGGAAATTCAGTGCCAACTCACTTGATCCATCGTAGGGCTTGTCCAAATCTCTGTAAAAAGGGATTATATTTACACAAGATCCAACCTACCTTTGTTTGCTCAGATATGGAAGTTAATATGTTGCTGCATCTGAGGCCACCAGTGATTAAGGCAGGGGTGGAAAGAAATGGCTTTCTAGCGCCTGAGGTCCATCTGTTTTTCAACAATCAAAACTGTAAGAGCAGAGATGATTGTCTTTACAAGCTAGGAAATGATTCCATGCAAGTCACATAACAAGATCAATGCTAAATCACTGGGTGGGGTGAAGCGTACTTCAAATTCTGGGCTAAGATAATTGCACCCCAAACTGCATTTGCACCAGGAATCCAGGCAGATTGGATTTAAATCCTCTGGATGGTGTCAAAGATGCTGGTAAAAGTAGCCGTCTTGAATATGGCTCTCTATTTGCATTCCTTATTTAGTCACAGCAGGTTGCAATGTCTCTGGGGCTAGAGAAAGGAAGTACTTCCTGAAAAGCTAATTTGACTTCCGGGACATCTTTGACTATTTTGGACATTAAAAATATTGGCATGCAGGAGGTCTTTGTCAGAGTATTAGCCATGACAAGATTTAGTCTCTTTATACAGAGCAGCTGTGACTGATTATCTAATGAGGGATCAGTTTATACTGGCTATATAAACAGCCTAATAGGTATTATTGCACAGATTACAAATCATGTACACTGCACTTCATGCCAGAGTTGACGTTCACATTAAACAAATAAAAGAGAAATCCAAGCGGAGGTCGTGTTCTAGGTTACTGTGAGCTGTAATCTCAGTGGACATAACTAGCTGACTAAAATGCAATGTCTCTCTTTTGAGCAACATGTAGTGCTTTGATGGTGATTCCAACTGGTGGGCTCCTGAAGAAATTGGAATTTGAGGTGACTTGCACAACAGGTAATTGAGACTAATACTATTTTCTTTTCTGTCCACTACTTAAGTGATGATTTTGGGTAGTGCTGGGAGCTGTTTGTTTTAAGATGTTTCCTACTTTATGGGGAGCGGATTGGAAATAATAATGGTAAAGATAAAAAGAGCCTGGCAATTTAATAATTATAGGCTGAAATATTAGTATATAATCCTGAGTTCCATTCATCCAGGTAAATAATTAGAGACAATATGAGCATGATGCTTGAGGTCAAATCTGGAAAACGTTTTACCTTAGTATCCCTGCTGGAAATTGAATGGTTATGAAATTACTGTTGAAGCTACGGTCAACATCGTCCTAAGTGGACTTGCAGCAGAGTAGATGCTTTGAGGAACTGCAACTCTCGTGTTTAAAAATAAAATAGCTGCAAGCTTTGGATAAAACCAAACACTTACAGATTTGAGAAAGGAATCAAAAGATAAGGCGGGGAAAATATCGCTTCATATCCCTGATGGCGGGTGGATTTAACCATTCTTTACCATCACGTCCTTCTGAGGAAAATTCCAAAGCCATTTATTTTTTATATTAGTTGAAAAAAGCAGGTTATGGGAATCACACACCAAGTATGTTTACAGGAATGAGTTCCAATAATTCTAGCCACCTATGGGATTACAGCGCTAAATGTCTAAAGTAAATATTGCAATATTCTGCAATTCTTGGACAACATTCAAGAGTGGATTCAATACTTCATCAGAGAAGCTTGGCAGCCAATTTTGGAGCTTTTTGTTCAGCCTACAGGTCATCTTGTAATTGAGGAGAAGGGAGCATGAGGGATAAAGAAATAAGTAGATGAAGCATCAAGCTCTGAAGAATAATAAATCAATAGTGGAGTGTTTGAATCTAGAATTAAACTATATCAAGTATAAATGTATCAATCTTTCATAGTTGGTGAGTTTGCACTGGTGTATGAAGTTTAACCATACTCTAGAAGTAGAACATTAACCAAAATATAAAGAATGTATTCCTGCCTTGTATTTTAACTGAATAACTTTGCACAAAAGAAAATTATCCCTATTTCCAGTGCAATGTTTTACGAATCCTTTTTTTATGCCACGTATTTGGTGCAATATTTAAGATGCATCCAAAGTTGTTTATTTTCATTTTGTATTTGCGTTTTAAATTTCTATTTAATTTCTTTTAGGTTCTTGGCCAAGTTGTAGAGGAGGTGTTAATTATAAATCTTTGCATTGTTTTTAAATGACAGCCAGCCCTGTCACCCAATTTAAATTTTTAAAGTCCTACCGCCAAAATTAAATAAATAAATTTCTAACACCCCTTTCCTACCACACAATAACAATTACAATAATTATAGGTCGTTCACCCCCAAAAAACACTTACCTTTTAATCTAACCTCCCCCTCCCAAACTACACAAAATTTAAGGTTCAACCCTTCCCACCATCCCCTACACCCATTACGTGTATTTAAATCCATTCCTCCCCACTGCCCCTCCCCCAACACTGAAAAACTTACCTCCTCCCCCCTCCCCAGCAGTGTGGCATCTTGTTTCCTTGGATGGGGATCTGAAGGCGTGGGAGTGCCGGCCGCTGCAATCTCCCTCAATATCTCAGATAAGTATATTAAAATTTATTAATTTTATTCATTTGAATAATTAAATTGTGGTCCCGTCGCCCAGCGGTGGTGGGGGGCGGGGGGGGCAGCGGGAGCATCACGGATTCTCGCTGCTGCTGGGAGGATCAGGCCAGGGCCTCCCAGCATCAAGGTCCACAGCAGGCCTCAGCCGGAGCCATCTTCAGGCACTCCACCGCCACCCACCCCCCCCTCCCCACCGCAACGGAACCCAGCATCTGGGGGAGAACAAAATCCATCCCTCAGTGTGACAGTTTTTTTTCAAATTACTCTCCATATTGATTTCTTGGTAATCAGAGCGGTAAGGTATAAGCAATAATGTCTTCCCAACATGAAATAATTCTATTTTGCATGGCAAAGATTCAAAAAATTATTAACCAAGGTGGGAATATTAGCTGAATGCAGCTTCCAAAAATGTCACCTGGTTAATACTGCCATGTTATATAGTTTGTCGATGTCCCCCTTATCAGCTGTCCAATTGTCAGAAATCTTTGTGTCTTGCCCACTAGAAAATGACTTGTGATGCCTCAGTAGGTCTTTGTAGTTTATGGTGTCCTGTATGCCAGGAAGGTCCCATCTTCCATGCACACTAACTATGAATGCTTAGCAGTGTCTAATTATTTGTGAAAAATGCCAGTGCAGATTCAATCTTCTGACATCTCTCTGAAAGCTGCTATACAGAGGTGAAGCCCCGTCCTACAGAGCTAAAGACAAAATAACTTGGATCTGTATAAAGCCTTGCACAACATCCGGATGTTCCAAATCACTTTGCGAACAGGGAGCTCCCACAAATAACAATGAAGTAAGTGACCAGATGATCTATTTTAGGTGTTGTTTAAGAGATAAGTGTCAGACAGGACACTGGAAGAACTCCCTTGCTTTTCTCAAAGAGGGTCATGGGATCTTTTACATTCACCTGAGAGGGCAGACAGGAATTCAGTTTAACATCTCATCTGAAAGACAGCACCTTGGACAGTGCAACACTCCCTTAGTACCAGGAGTCAGCAACATGTCCGTACACAGACACCAGTGTCCATGGTTAAAATTTTGAGGTCTGTGACTGGTAATTTCAGGGATGAGAAATTTCCCATTGGCTTCTTCTTCCAGACCAGTCCAGCTTTAAAAAAAAAATCACAGCTGTCAGTTTCACAGCTGACAGGTGCTTAGAGCAGAGCCTGTGCTTCCGGACCACATACGAGCAGAAGAATTAGGAGTAGGAGTAGGCCAGTTGGCCCCTTGAGCCTGCTTCGCCATTCAATAAGATGATGGCTGATCTGATTGTAACCTCAACTCCACATTCCCACCTTCCCCCAATAATCTTTCATCCCTCTGCCTAACAAGACTCTATCTACCTCTGCCTTAAAAATATTCAAAGACCCTGCTTCCACTGCCTTTTGAGGAAGGGTGTTCCAAAGACTCACAACCTTGTGAGAGAAAAAAAACCTCCTCATCTCTGTCTTAAATGGGCAATTCCATATTTTTAAAAAGTGACCCCTAGTCCTAGATTCTCCCACAAGAGGAAACATCCTTTCCACATTCACCCTGTCAAGATCCCTCAGAATCTTATAAGTTTCAATCAAGTCGCCTCTTACTCTTCAAAACTCCAGCAGATACAAGCCTAGCCTGTCCAACCTCAGCTCATAAGACAACCCCACCACCCCCATTCCAGCTATTAGTCTAGTAAACCTTCTCTGAACTGCTTCCAATGCATTTCCATCCTTCCTTAAATAAGCAAACTGATACTGTACACAGTGCTCCAGATGTGGTCTCACCAATGCCCTGTATAGCTGAAGCATAACCTCCCTACTTTTGTATTCAATTCACCTCACAAAAAATGATGACATTCTATTAGTTTTCCTAATTACCTGCTGTACCTGCATACTAACCTTTTGCGATTCATGCACTGGGACATCCAGATCCCTTTGCACCTCAGAGCTCTGCAATCTCTCACCATTTAGATAATATGCTTCTTTTTTATTCTTCCTGTCAAAATGAACAATTTCACATTTTCCCACATTATACTCCATTTGCCAGATCTTTGTCCATTCTCTTAACCTATCCAAGGAATCTCCAGAAGTCAGCATTGTAAGTTACTCAGGAATACAACAGTATGGTGTAAAGGAGCTGAGTGGTTGGCAAAAACAGGATGCTGCTGACCCAAATACAATAGTTAGTAAATACAATGTAACTGATTGCTTTAATAAACCTTAATCTATGATGAACTGTGTATGATTCCTTCACAAAATCTATGCTGCATTTGCAGTTTTAAAAACTCTCAGGGAAGACATAGTAAACATGTATTATGTTTGAATGACTATATTAGAAACAGTTTTTTTTTGCTACAAATTGGATTAAATGACAAGTTTTAGAAGTATGTCAAAGATTAGAAACTGCAAGGTGCAGCTTCTTCTATCCAATTTGAAGGCAGATAACTTGAGTGGCCAATGTCATTTGAAAGTTGTCTGTATCATATAATTACATTATGTTGAAAGTGCACCTTTGCTAACAGGTAAGAGATTTGACTTGGAAATAATTTGGTTAGTCTGGAGTACAATCTTATAGATAGTGACTAAACACTTTGTAACTGAATAATACATGCAGTAACAACCGCTCATCTTTTTTGCAGAAAAGCTTTTTGTTAATAATTCTCTTGTTGGAGCTGAATCGGAATTGACTGTGATAGACTGAGATATAGACATAATTTAAGCGAATCACTTTATTGGAGGAACTGAAGGGTGCTCTTTATTTGTAATTGTGTTTATATAATTTTGTCACTAGCATTGGTGAACAAATGACATTTTGTCCATGAGAGATGCTGTTGTTTCTGTATTTTAGAACCCAGGACCTGATTTCACAACCTATCAAGATGAATACATAGTCATGTCTATCTACTGTTAATCTCTCTGTCCCTTCCTGTCCCACTCTGCTTTGTTGTTTCACATGACTCTTCTGAAGTACTATCTATTTCACCCTATAAAATTCTCCTGATTTGGAGATTATGGCCCTTTTGTTGGCTGCCCTGTCTCCAGATACATATTACAAGCAGGTGGAGAAGTTGTACAAACAGAGACCATCACAATTTAAATTATCTTGTGACAACAGATGTGTGAGAAATGGTCCATCTTCCTATTGCTGATTTTCCTACTGCCTCAGCTCAATAACCACAATAACAATCCTCTTCTTGAGTTTTATGGTTTATTGGATGAATTTGCATTCCTGACACAGTGGGCTGGATTTTAAGAGCCTGCCGCCAATTTTGGCTGCATGCCAAAGAGCCGCCACAATCACAATCTTAATAAATAGCCAGGGAAATGCACCCCCCGAATCACGTGGAGGGGTGAGCTGTCCATCGCTGGCAATGGTGTCAGCTTGCTGTGTGCAGGCATTGGCACCATATTTAAAGGGCTGCCAGCCCTGCTGGCATATTTACATTTTTAAAGAAATATCCCCCCAAAAGTAAATAACTAAATGTCTTATGCCCCTTTCCCACCCCCAACCAATAACAATTACAATAAGTATTTGCACTTCCCCCACAAAACACTTACCTTTCACAACTGACGTTTCCCCCCCGCAAACTGCACAAAGTTTAAAGTTCAGCCCTTCTCATTATCCCCTACACCCATTACATGTATTTGACCCCACCGCCCTCCGCACTGATAAACTTACCTCCTCCGCCTTCCCCATCAGTGTGGCATCTCGCTTCCCTGGAAAGGGATCTGAAGGCATGGGAGCACCGGCTTCCGCACCAAAGATTGCAGGGGGCCATCAAGATCTCAGGTAAATGTATTAAAATATATTAATTTTATTGATGTGAATATGTTAATTGTGGTCCCATCGATCAGCAGCGGGGGGCGGCTGCCATGGAGTCTCGCCGCCACCGGAAGGATCGGGCCGGGCCCTGATGGCATCGAGGTCCGTGGTGGGCCTGATCTGGAGCCATCTTCAGGCCCCTTCTGCCACGGATCATGACGTCAAGGGATTCTTAAAGTCCAGGCCAGTGTGAATCCACAGAGGTCATCCAATCAGGTCCATCTACCACCTCGTGACATGATGTAGCTAGTTCTATTCTGTCAACAAAAGTAATTCACGTTGGCATTGCATACTATTTTGTCTGCTAGCTAGCGGATACAGTTGTGCTGCTCTCCATTGATGTTTATATGCTTAGCTACTTTATTTATAGGGGAAATGTGTTTTAAATCAGACTGTGTTTTGTTTATATACAGCTTAATTGTCCCCATGCCCATGGCTGATTCAATGAGCTGAATTTTACTGACCGCTCCCCCTCCCCCGCCATTGGAGGTCACTGTGGGGGGCGGTTGTATGGGGGGACCGTAAAATGCCTTTGGGAGAGGCCCACCACGGTCCTGATGCCGGGGAGCCCTGCCACATATGGCCACCGAAGGCGAGGCCTTGTAGTGGCCCCTCTGTCACTCAGCGATGGGAGCCGAATCTACGTATGCAAAGCACTACTTATCTTGCTTCATTATGTATCCCACTGCCACTTTGGAAACACTTTCTAATATTCAGCTGAATGGGCATGTCTCACGTGCCTTCCATTCCTGACTGATAAAAGCCGGCTGGACAGAAGTTGCTGTGCTCGGAGCCTGTGAAATTTAGTGTGGTGAGATGGGGGCACAACTCTGCAGACGTATATGGAGGTGGGAGGGGCAATGCTATTACCAGGGGCACAACTCTGCAGGCATCACGGGAGGTGGGGGGGTATGGTATTACTGGGGGCACAACTCTGTGTACGTGTAGGGAGGTGGGTGGGGGAGTACATTAAAGGGGGCACAGCTCTGGAAGCATAAAGGGAGCTACTGCATGCCCTCCCTCCTTAAAAGGGAAGGCTCTGAGCCATTGAATGTTTGTGTGAGTGAAGCAGCAATGACACTCCAGGAAACTTGTGTGTGGGAAGGGTGCCATAAATGGTAGGCATGTTAAGGTAATCTGGCTGGTGGCCCAATCGATGCAACATGGTCATGCTGTGCCACTCCTAGTGGAAGCTAAGAAGGGCAATGCCATGCCACTCCACATAGTTGATGCATGAAATCACCTGATGTACCAGTCAACATCAATCTCTGCCCTGTTAGGTCCCTTTGAAGAAGTGAAGGAACCGAGTTTAATTGCACCTTGGAGATGGGGATGGTTCTGCCTATATTTATTGATCTGCTTGTTGTGAGAAGCTATATGCACTGCAGGCAAAACCAAGAGGCAGGTACAGCCCACATAGAGACCCCCAGTCGTGAACAGCAGCAGCCCCAAGGCCTGCTTGCCACCATAGATGGTCGCACATCTACAGGTCCCGAATGGCATACCTGGAAATGTCTGAATGCCAGTGTCGGAGGTGCTGCGGATGTCAAGAGTGGCAATGGATTTTGGTGGACATTCTATGCCAGTATCCCTCAAAGTGCCAGCGGCTCTTAACTTCTACAGCTCTGCATCATTTCAGGGACACACGGCCGACCTGTGGGGCCACACAGTCAGCAGTGCACCACTGCATCAGTGAGGTCACTGATGCCCTGTACCGGAAGGCCGGTGACTATGTCCACTTCAGGATGGACCTTGAGAGTCAGGCCCAGAGCGCCATCAGTTATGGCTCTATCATGGGATTCCCCCAGGTACAAGGGGTCATAGACTGCACCCATGTAACGATCAAGGCTTCCGTTGGGCAACCAGCTGCATACATAAACCAAAAGGGCTTTCAGTCGCTCAATGTGCAGCTCATATGTGATCACCAGAAGCGCTTCATGTAAATCTGTGCCCACTTTCCAGGCAGTTGCCATGATGCCTTCATTCTGTGCCAGTCCCAGCTACCATTGCTGCTTACTGAACTGGCTCAGATCAAGGGGTGCCCTCTTGGAGACAAGAGCTACCCCTTACTGACATGGTTCCTGACGCCGGTAAGAAACCCCACCAGTGATGTAGAGGAGAGATACAACGTTAGCCACTGCACTACAAGAGCCACCATTGAGCAGGCGATCAGCTTGCTGAAAATGCACTTCCGCTGCCTGGATAGATCGGGTAGTGCCCTGCAGTATGAACCGGAAAGTGTAGCTCATATAGTCGCTGTTTGCTATGCTTTGCACAACTACGCACTCAATATGGGGGAGGCCTTTCAGGATGAGGAGAGACGTGAGAAGAACTCATCCTCGGAGGCTGAGGACTTACAGCAGAAAAGGCTCATGGGAGGACAGAGAGCATCCAGGCGCAGCATGCAGGGTGAGCAGTGAGCAAAGGGTGCATGGCAATGCCTTATTGATCAATGGTTCTCCATGCCATAAAGACCACCATGTGCTCTGCAAGCCGCACAGCACCCTTATTCACCTGTTGTGCAGCAGTACGCATCTGCAACATCTTTGTCTCCACAATTACTGTCAGCAGCATACTGAGTCATTGTTCATGTTACTGCATCTGTGGAGATGCACGTGAGTAATGCTGGTGTGGCAATGATGTTATTCCATACACTGGCAGTTCTGAAAGGCCAATGATGTAATGGGAGGAGACACGATCAGTACATGCTAGCACACATCATTCACACAGTAAAAATGACACACACGTAGTGAAGAACATTTAGTGAGTTAACTTTTTACAGTGTAGTGTCATCTGTGCAGACCCATTTGTGTCACAGTGTTTTTTTTAAATGTTTGCGAGTGCTCCTACGCGGTGCCACTTCTGCACGAGAAGCCTGACTGGAGCAAGGCTGCAGGTCAGATTGCCCTTTGGCTGTGGATGACTTTGGTGGTCGTCCTCTGTGCGCATGAGGCCTAGAAGGCCCAGGCTGGCTGGGTGAATCCAGCGTCAGTGCAGAACTCACCTCAGACGTCGTGACTGCTGGAGCTTGACTCACCGGCGGAGGAGCAGAGGAGCCGGCATCCACATTGGAATCACCTTGAGGGGCAACTCCAAATATGGCACACAGGATTGCCTCCTCTATCTAAGGACTCGTTTGAAGCCCTCTACTCTCCCAGGAAGGACCAGTGGCAGGGACAGTCTCCATGCCCCTTGTCCCTCTCTCACCTAGCTTTTGCAGAATGGATCTCATGGCCTCAGCGAGGGATTGCAGGTCAGCATGGATTAATGGAAACTGGTTCACCAAGAGGGTCAAGGTCGTCTCCATGGATGAAGCTATGCGCTCAAATGCCTGCAACATGGCATCTGTCATGGCTTGGATGGACTCCCCCATCGTCCAGTCAAGGCTGCACATGGCCTGTGGCATCTCCACGAGATGTTGCCACGACTGCTGCTGCAGCTCCAGCATGCCTTGGGCAGCACAGTGGCGCAGTGGTTAGCACCGCAGCTCCAGCGACCTGGGTCCAATTCAGGGTACTGCCTGTGCGGAGTTTGCAAGTTCTCCCTATGACTGCCTGGGTTTTCGCCGGGTTCTCCTGTTTCCTCCCACAGCCAAAGACTTGCAGGTTGATAGGTAAATTGGCCATTATAAATTGCCCCTAGCATAGGTAGGTGGTAGGAGAATTGAGGGAAGGTGCGGATGTGGTAGGAATATGGGATTAATGTAGGATTAATATAAATGGGTGGTTGATGGTCGGCACAGACTCAGTGGGCTGAAGGGCCTGTTTCAGTGCTATATCTCTAAATAAAATAAAAGGGGGTCATTAGTAGCCTGGGGTTCAGCAGGGGCCTGGCCACCACAGCCCTGTGACTGTCAGGTGCCTTGGCTGTCTCAGCCTCAGTCAGCTGCTTGGGCGCGTGTGCAGTTCTCTCACCAGACTGTGGCCCAGATTCTAAGGCTGATTGCATTCCCAACAAGGTGACTGTATCTGCGCTGATGGAAGGTGCAGGAGTATCATGGGATGTTGCATCCTCTGAGGATGTCTCTTCCTCTGAGGTTTCGGAGGAATCTGGAGTGATTCAGACTGGGAGGAGTCTGGAGTGTTGACCTGCAAGATACAATGAGAAGAGCACACTGTCAGTCTTTATGGTGTGCATGTAACAATTATTAAAGCATCGTCTCAAACAATACCATTTTCACAGTGAACATTTTGTATATCAAATGGCTGTATGTTCATCCAGGACCCTGAGCCCAATGTCACCAATTAAACGATTCACATGTATCGCTGCCAGTTCAAAGGCCTCCTCCTCAGCCTTTGTCAGTGTTCGGAGATCTGACACTCCTCCACCAGTCCGACTCGCTTCCCGAGCATTGTGGGCCCTCTTTGCCTGGAGCAGCAAGGAGACAGATATTAAGCATGGCAAAGCAACAACATAACACATGTCACAAGAGAAGTGCTGGGCCCAAATTTGGGGAAGGCTCGGTCTGCATTACTGAGTGAACCTGTCATATAGGTGCCATGCTCTGAGCAGCAGACAAGGGTGAATTCTTTCATACAGTCATCCATTCATGTCACATCATTCCTCCCTGTCCAATCTCCCTGCTTTGGCATGGCAGTGGCACATATGTGCCACTCTGTGTGGGGACACCCAGGTTAAGTGGACCCATGGTGCAAAGTGCCACTTACTTTTGCAGTGCGGAGCAGATCGTTCATCCTCTTGCGGCTTTGGACCCAGTCACGCTGTATGGCCCCTCGGCTACTAACCTCCTCTGCCAGGAGGGTGGCTTCTTACCATCACTTGGGAAAAGGACCTCCCGCCTTGCCCCCACAGCCTGGAGGAGAATGAGCAGGGAGGCATCGCTGAACCGTGGGGCCGCCCTGGGCGCTTCTCTGCCATCTTCGGATTTTTCTCCAGTCCTTTAACGGCACAAGTTATCCCACAGGCTAACTACTCTCAGTTCTGGCTGCAAGGTTGTTTTCACAGCTTTTGAAACTAATGCAGGGCTGGCTATCCTTTAAATAGGGCCCCAGCACCTGCTCCTCATGTGACCCAACACCGATCATGGCGGCATCAATCCTGTCCCCTCCACATCATTTGGGGGGGGGGGGTGGGGGTGGGGGTGGCACGTCACGTGTATGTTAATGAGCCACCATGCTGAATATCGCGGCAGCTCCGTGATGAGCCGTCCACGCAGGTAGGCCACCATCTTTGAAGCTCGCCACCCTGGTAAAATTCAGCCCAATAATTTTGTCAAATGCCCGTGGTGTAACATGTTGGCGCCAATCCCTGCTTAGTACTGCACTGGAGCGCCAGCCAAGATTTTATGTTCTGGAGTGTGACTTGAACTCACAACTCGTGAAACCAAAACTGACTATGACCCCATGTTAAGCAGAAAGAATCACTGGCTTTTGGTAGAGACGACAGATTTTCTGACACCATGGAAGTCAATTAGTAAAATAAATAAAAGACACCACTTAAACTTAACATAAGCAGGCTCCAATATCAAGCGTGTGTAAATCCTTCAGAGGGAAACTGTTGTCAACAATCTACTTTAAGTTTTTATGTTGAGTTAAAAGCAAATTCACAATATTTTTTTAGCTTGCAATTTTGGAATGAGTTGCAAGGCAATGGATTATTACTTTGTTGTGATGCTGAGTAGCTTTTCTCTCCAGTTCAATGTTACAAGATTAAATTGGTGTGTGACAGGATTGTTAGCTTTTCTGTGATTGATGGGATTCTTGACTTCAGCAACATTTTGTTAAGTAGAAAGGTCACTCTGCTGGTGCAGGCTCTGGGGGTTATGGAATGCCAGCTCATTTTGTTAATGTGTGCCAACTGTCCATGTTTCAGCATTTTGTACCGAGCAACCACTCCTCTCATTTGTTAAAATCAAATTTACTCGCATTCCTCGAAGGTCAACCCGTGGGACACTACAGCAACCAGGCTACATGGCTTCTGTACATGGTGGGACAGATACTGCTTGTCTGTATAAAGGGACAAGGTGGGTGAAAGATTCAGCTGGACTCTTCTAGAAACTTTTGTCTGGTAAAGAAATTCATTCTAATGCATTTGAGCTAGAGTCATAGTATGATCAAAATCAATAGTTCACTTGGTAATTGTCATGAATAAAAATTCTAACTGTAGTGTGGATAACTGTGATGTGACTATAATTAATGCTTCAATATTTCACAGCAGTCATTTAGTAACCATGCGTGCAAAAGGTAGGTGGAATGGTGGATATAAACCTTATAGTCATTGTTATCTCCTGGAACTCATTTGATAGTTTATGTGGATGGAGAGAAATCTCCAAGATTTTGCTTCCCCTTAAATATGCCATGGATTTTTGGTCTGTTTTATTTTGACTCTCATAGGAGATTACCTGACTACAAGTGAGAGGGTACACTGAGAGTCATGATAGTTGCATCATGACTGTTTTGGATGGGCTTGATGCATCAGTCGGTCTTTTCCTGTCATCTGTTTATTTGTACGTGCACTTTTAAAAGTAAGCAAGCAATTCAGGTGAAAACTCCTGACATAGTTGGAGTCCAGACAAATTTCCTCACCTCAATAAGTCCCATGGGTTTACTCCGCAACTTCCAGCGTTCTGCACGAAGATGTCCCACCTTGTGACAATGGTAACACATAACCTGGCGGACCTCACTTCCACCCTCAGCATCTTCCTTTCTGGCCTGAGGTGGAGATCCTGGAGCGTTTCCAGCTGTCCCTTCTTGCCTTCCTTTCACCCTCCCATCTTCTATCCTTCTCAGGTTTGTGGGGGTGACAGACAAAGGGTTTGGGCTTATACACAAGCTCATAATGATTAGCAATTTCCTTGCCTGTCTGGCCCTTGAAACATTCTGGTTCTCTACATGGGTTCTTCCGAATGGAGGGAGTGAATTTTTAAATTCTTCCAGAAGAATTAGTTCCCTAAGATTCTCATGCGTGGCCTCTATCTTTAGTGCCCGTATCCAACGATCAACATTAATTTGCTTTACCCTTGCAAATTCTATATAGGTCTGCCCAGATAATCACCGGAGGTTCCGAAATTTCTGTCGGTGAGTTTCAGGGACTAACACATACACGGCAAGAATAGCCTTTTTTTGATATCTTTTATAATCTGCTGAAGCCCCCTCAAAGCATGGCATAAACTTTTGCCCATCAACCTGCTTTGCATAAGCAGTGTCCAGCTTTCCTTCAGCCACTTCATCTGTTTGGCTCTCTTTGCAAAAGAAATGAAAAATGCCTCTATGCCCCTTTCCTTAAACTTAGAGCGGGCTTTTAGAATCAGATCTTTCCTCACCAGACCTTTCCTGGGAGCCAAGGCTACTCTTTTATCTTAGTTCCATCTTGTTTAATTCAAATTCATTTCCTTCTCTTTTCCTTTCCCTTTTCTGTTCCTCAAGTTCAAGTTTCTTCATTGTTAATTCTGTTTTAAGCTCAAGGTTTTTCAACTATTTTTCCTCCTTTTTCCGTTCAAGCATAAGTTTTTCTATTTCCTGTTCCTGCACAAGTTTTTTCAATTCTTTTTTCTGCTCAAGCTGTTTCATCTATAACTGAATTTTGGCTAATTCAACTGCAGTACCCTCTGGTTTGCTTTCTTCTTTCAGTTGTAAATGCTGTGCTATTGCTTCAATAACATCTGCTTTCTTAGCTCCTGGTTTTAACTCTAACCGCAATTTTGCTGCCAATTTTATTAGCTTAGTCTTGGTTAAGTTCCACAAATCACTCAGGGATACATCCTCCAGCCCCAGAAAAGTCACAGCAACTGTTAAAGACATACTGGTGGTGTAGACTTTACTCTATACACAAGAAACCTGGTTCCCTTTATTGTTCATTTTTCAATTATTATTACCCCACTCACCTCTTACAATTGTACGTCATTGGTGTTGGGTTTATCCTGCAAAGACCCCCCACTTATATGTTACAGCGGAGGTGGGAGGAGTGCATTGTTTATTCTCCACAGGTCACAACATATATTTAAATGTTTTCCCACTTACCAATACGGTTAATCATAGACTCATTTTTTTTATCCCAGAATAAAACACACCAAACAGCTTTCATTACTAAACAACAAAATTATCAATTTATTCTAAAAAAAAAGTCTTAACCAGTAATGAAGTAAAGCATAAACACACAGATTGAAATATTAAAGTTCCTTTTTTACCTTAGCCCCTCATACTCACACACACACATACCCGTTAACTGTAAAAATACAAGGGATTTTTGTTTAGAGCTCTGTTACAAAACAAAAAGCAGACAAAAAACCACTTAGGTTGAATACTTGTTCATTCTTGAAGAAACGAAGAAAAGATATGGAAAGGTGTCCTTTCATTTGGTTTAGCGTCCCCAATGCGTAAAGACGGCTGTAACTGGGATCTTCCTAGAACAGTTCTTTCCAGGCAATTTTGAAGATCAGTTTGGGTAGGCTTTCCCAGAAATGCAGCACCAGAGGTTTCAGACACAGGCCTGACAGCAGAAATGTGGCAACAGCGGTTTCAGTTCCCACACATTTGATACTCAGAGTTTCTTCAAATATAGGAGGAAAGAGGAGACTGATAAATTGGATATGCAGGGTCTCTTTCCAAGAGAGAGAGAGAGATGAATTGGGTTTATTCTTGGCAGGCAAAAACCAACTGCCTTTTTTAACAATTCAAAGTGAAACAAAAAACATTCCAGAAGTCAAGCCTCCTGTCCTCTATAAAGCTTGATCTCTTACTTGTAGAGTCATAGAGAGATACAGCACTGAAACAGGCCCTTTGGCCCACCGAGTCTGTACCAACCAACAACCACCCATTTATACTAATCCTACATTAATCCCATATTCCCTATCACATCCCCACCATTCTCCTACCACCTACCTACAGTAGGGGCAATTTACAATGGCCAATTTACCTATCAACCTGCAAGTCTTTGGCTGTGGGAGGAAACCGGAGCTCCCGGCGGAAGCCCATGCGGTCACAGGGAGAACTTGTAATCTCCGCACAGGCAGTACCCTGAACTGAACCCAGCTCGCTGAAGCTGTGAGGCTGCAGTGCTAACCACTGCACCACTGTGCCGCCCAGAGGCACAAAAAAGCATACAAAGTTCAGCATCTCTTCAAGCTTCCAGATGAATCAGTGTCCATAATTCAACTATAAGCCCTTAAAAACAAATTTTACAAAAAAATAGAAGCACTCTTGATACTATGTGAAAAACAGATGGTTGGCATATGACAACAAGTAATCAGTATTGGCAAGGATTGGAGCCATGTGATCCATCAGTACATGCACAGAAAGACTAGAAGTGAAAAGAAAAGAAAGACTTGCATTTATATAGAGCATGACCTTAGGACATCCCAAAATGTTTTGCAAACAATGAAATACTTTTGAAGTATAATCACTGTTGTAATGTAATGTACTGTCAGTAGTGTATTTTTTTTAAACTGGCAAGCTATCAATACCTGGGCCAAGCTTTTCTGCTTTGTGAGAAATTGCCGATCTGGGTGCAAATTGCATTCAGATTGTGTTAATTTTGAGCGATGCTTTTTTCGTTCAACTTTCTGGTAAAACCCATTTGCATATCATCGAATGTCAAATCTCCCATAAGCAACCAGGCAGCATTTTAACATGTGATTTAATAAAAAAGTTGCATGAAATCTCCCTTGATATATTCAAGTCTAGTAACCTGATGCAGCTTTATTAATACAGCTGAAAATGGATTGATCACAAAAAATAAGCATTTTAATCACAGTGTCCAGTCCATCACCTGCTTGTAACCCGATTTTAAATAATTGGAAATGACTTTAAAAACCATGCAGAGCCATTTATTAGTCATATTGGTGTACAGTCGTAAGTTTCTTAGTAAATTAAAAAGAAATTAAAAGCTTTTAAAACATACCTATTACTGTCTGAGTACCTGTATTTTTTTTTAAAGCCTAATTTTAAGGCTTGTAAATGAGTGCAATTAGTTAAAACTGCTCATTGTGATAAATTCAATCTGGGGGCATAGTCATTTCTGTTTAAAAATTGCACAAAACAATAAGCTGGACATAATTTGCGTGAAAAATTTTGTGATCTTTGGTTGATTTCAGGTCAATTGCACTGAAAAAACCAATATAACCTAAAGAAAACTCCTATACCAAGCCCATGCAAAAAATGTCTTGAGCTCCAAAATACCAGAGAAAAAATCAAGTGTAAAATTAAGAAAGGTTTTAGGGATTTGAGTAATATGTCCCAGCATCACCCTAGAAAATAAACCTTGAGCCTTCAATTCTTGCACTCCACATTCAGAAATGCCTAAATAGACAACAACAAAACCTGCACTTTCATGTACATTCCTTTTTTCCCCTTTAATGCCGGTGATGAAATGTTAGGCAGACCTCCAGCTTAAATTACAAATCTTTATGCCACTGCATTTTCAGTCTTCTACTTGGTGTTACACGTAAAGAACTCGACAAAGCTCTTCTTGAATTATTAAGCATTTTGATGAGCATTTGCTATTATTTTAGGTTGCCATCCATTGTCTGCTTTGCACTGAGTTGCTAGCAGTATTGAGCTCCAAAGAGCCTTAATGGCCCTGGGCTAGGATGATTGAGCTAAAGAAAAACAGCCAGGATCCCATCGTTGATTGCTATCAAATAACCCACTTGCTACAGGTAGTCCAACAGCAACTCTTACCAGGATTTTGCATGAAGGGTGATCACCTTGATGAAGAGCTAGAAGGCCCCCAGTATCTGTGGAACTGTACCCTGCTTGAGTCTCAGAAAACATGTGATTCTATAACTCAATAATTGAACACATTTTCTTCAAGAATCTGAGACAATTTACAATCAGTGATGTCGTCAGGCAAAATGGAGCAGATGAAGAACAGTGCGCTCCCAGTGGAATAAGAGTAAAGAGGTTGACAAAGTAAGAAGGGGCATAAGAGTCAATAACTGGGTTATGGGAACAGGTTGAAGAAGAGCATTGACAAGGACCCTGGAGAAGCCTGTGGTTCAGTTAACCCTGGTTTAAAGTGGATGTCAGGTGGCTAGGAATAAACTATCTTGCAGGAACAATGAATTGTTTGCAATGTGCCTCCTTTGATCAGATCAAAGCAACAGGTTAAAAAGGAATACTGTAAATCTGAAATAAACGTGGAAACACTCAGCAAGTCTAAAGACAAAAGGTAGCATTTGGGAGTAGAGATGGAATGATGCCCATCAATTTTTGATCATAAAACTGCAGTATTGTACATTGCTTCCTTTATTCTTTAATTATATCTATAGAGAGCTGGTGATTTTTTTTTGTGTTAGTGTTAAAATGAAAGCTAGCTTTTTCTCTTTACCATTAGCTGAGGAAGCAGGACAGCTTGCTTGATCAATTGGCAGATTAAACCAGGTGGTGACACATTTATATAATTGGGTTACATGCCCATTCTGTCACCATTATCATGTTCTGGGTAATGTGATCTGCCAAGATTGTGTTTGTGTTCTGATTTTGTTTTGACAGTCATTAGTTAGAAGCTAAAATAAAGGCAAAATACTGCAGATACCAGTAATCTGAAATAAAAACAGAAAGTGCTGGAAATACTCAGCGGAGTGAGAAACAGAGTTAACAGGCTGGATTTAGTTCAGGTCCTGATATCAGGGTCTGTGGAGGGGGGGGGGGGGTGCCGGAAGATTGTACCAGCAGCAGCCTACCACAGAGCCCGATGCCGGGAGTGCCAGGCCTGATCTTCCCAGCAGCGGTGAGGCTCCATGGCAGCGGGGCCCGACTTTGAATATGTAAATTAAGAAAATGAACACACTTAAATAACATTTTCAGTAATCTTACCTGTTGCCTGGGATCTTCCGTGCGGTGACTGGCACTCACGCACCTTCACTTTCCCATTCAGTAAAACTGGCTCCACCAAGGTGGGGAGGGGGTACTTAGGATTTTTCGTGTAGTGGTGGGGGGGGCGGGGGGTGGGGGTGGTTTCAGGGTCAAATGTGCATTCATTGTATGGGAGGGGGCGAAGGGGTGAACTCTGCATTTTGAACCAAAACAAGAAATGCTGGATTCACTCAGCAGGTCTGGCAGCATCTGTGGAAAGAGAAGCAGAGTTAACGTTTCGGGTCACTGACCCGAAACGTTAACTCTGCTTCTCTTTCCACAGATGCTGCCAGACCTGCTGAGTGAATCCAGCATTTCTTGTTTTTGTTTCAGATTTCCAGCATCCGCAGTATTTTGCTTTTATTCTGCATTTTGAACATCTTGTTGTGGGGGGTCGTTGATAGGAAGGTCAAATCTTGCATGTAAGTCTTTTGGGAGGGTGGGCAGGGAAGAGGCAACTATTATCTGTAATGGAAGACTGAGGGTGTAATCCTAATCGGAAGATTCCAGTTGCATGTCATTTTAATTCACCACCCTGGTCCCATGCCAACATTTCTATTCTTGGTCTGCTGCCTCTACCTAAGTTCGAGGAACACCACTTCATCTTCTGATTATGCAATCTACAGCCTTCTGGACTCAACATTGAGCTCTACAATTTCAGAGCATGACTGCCTTTTAATTTTACTTTTACTTTTCAACCATGTACCCGTTGTAAACTTGTTTTTCTGTTTTTTGCTTTTGGACAGAGCTGTTCATTTTTCTGCCATTAACACTCTCTCTGGATTAATGCTTTGTCTTTTCATACAACTCTTAGCACTCCCTTTGCCTTTGTTCCTGTGACATCTTTGTCATTTCATCTCTCCTGCCCTCTGCCCTATCACACACCTTCTCTTTTGTCTTCTTCCCTCTCCCCAATTTTCACTTGCTCAAATCCTATTACATTTCTAACCTTTTCCAGTTTTGATGAAAGGTCAGAGACTTGAAACGTTAACTCTGTTTCTCTAACCACACAGATGCTGCCAGGCCTGCCCAGTCCAGCACTTTCAGATTTTATTAGTTAGAAGTTTCTTGAATTTGAGAATAAATGGAACAAACTTTTGCTAGTTCTTCATTTTGGTTCATGCAATTCAATTTCTTGTATCACAACTCCAGAGTTGCTGCATAAAACCTGAAGTTTTTTATTTATTCATGAGATGTGGGTGTCGCTGACTAGGACAGCATTTATTGCCCATCCTGATCGCCCTAGAGAAGGTGATGGTGAGCCGCCTTCTTAAACTGCTGCAGTCCATGTGGTGTAGGTACATCCACAGTGCTGACAGGAAAGGAGTTCCAGGATTTTGACCCAACGACAGTGAAGGAACTGCGATATATCTCCAAGTCAGGATGGGTGTATGGCTTGGAGGGGAACTTGCCGGTGGTGGTGTTCCCATGCGTCTGCTGCCCTTGTCCTTCGAGGTAGTAGAAGTCGCAGTTTTGGAAGATACTGTCAAAGGAGCCTTGGCGAGTGTTGCTATGCATCTTGTATATGGTATATGCTGCTGCTACTGTATGCTGTAGGTGAAGGGAGTGAATGTTGAAGGTGGTGGATGGGCTGTTGATCAAGCAGGCTGCTTTGTCTTGGATGTTGCTGAGCATCTTGAGTGTTGTTGGAGCTTCACCCATCCAGGCGAGTCGAGAGTATTCCATCACACTCCTGACTTGTGCCTTGTAGATGGTGGACAGGCTTTGGGGAGACAGGAGGTGAGTTACTCGCCACAGAATTCCCAGCGTCGGACCTGCTCTTGTAGCTACAGTATTTATATGGATGGTCCAGTTCAGTTTCTGGTTCATGATAACCCCCAGGATGTTGATGGTGGGGGAATTCAGTGATGGTAATACTGTTGAACATCAAGGGGAGATGGTTAGATTCTCTCTTGTTGGAGATGGTCATTGCCTGGCACTTGCACTTGTGTGATGCAAAGTTTACTTGCCACTTATCAGTCCAAGCCTGAATGTTCTCCAGGTCTTGCTGCATGCAGCACAGCATTCTTCAGTATCTGAGGAGTTGTGAATGGTTTTGGATCCCGTGCAATCCTTAGTGAACATCCCCACTTCTGACCTTATGTTGGAGGGAAGATTATTGATGAAGCCGCTGAATATGGTTGGGGCTAGGATACCACCCTGAGGAACTCCCACAGTAATAACCTGAGGCTGAGAATATTGACCTCCAACAACCTCAACCATCTTTCTTTGTGATAGGTATGACTCCAAACAGTGGAGTGTTTTACCCAGATTCCTATTGACTTCAATTTTGCTAGGGCTCCTTGATGCCATACTCAGTCAGATGTTGCCTTGATGGGCAATCACTCTTACTTCACCTCTTGAGTTCAGCTCTTTTGTCCATGTTTGGATCAAAGCTGTAATGAGGTCTGCAGCTGTGTGGCCCTGGCAGAACCCAAATTTGAGCTTTGGTGACTAGGTTGTTTCTGAGTAAATTTTTATTGATAGCACTGTTGAGGACACCTTCCATCACTCTGCTGATGATTGAGAGTAGACAGAAGGGGCAGTAATTGGCTGGATTGGATTTCTCCTGCTTTTTCTGGACAGGACATACCTAGGCAATTTTCCACAATGCTGGGTAGATGCCAATGTTGTTGCTGTACTGGAAATGCTTGGCTAAGGGCATGGCTAGTTCTGAGGCATAAGTCTTCAGTACTACAGCTGGGATGTTGTCAGGGTCCATAGCCTTTGCTGCATACAGCACCTTTAGCCGTTTCTTGATATCATGTGGAGTGAATCGAATTGTCTGAACACTGACATGTATGATGGTGGGGACATCAGGAGGAGGTGAAGATGTATCATCCACTTGGCACTTCTTGCTGAAGATGGATGCAAATGCTTCAGCCTTGTCTTTTGCACTGACATACTGGGCTCCCGCATCATTGAGGATGGGGATGTTTTTGAAACCTCCTCCTCTGGTTAATTGTTTAATTGTCCACCATCATTCATGCTTGAATGTGGCAGGACCACAGAGCTTAGATCTGATCTGTTGGTTGTGGGATCACTTACCTCTGTCTATTCCATGCTGCTTCCACTTTTTAGCATGCATGTGGTCGTGTGTTGTCGCTTCACCAGTGCTCACTATTACATATTTCTGAAACAAGTTAAGGGTTCTAGCCAATAATTTAAAATCTTGATGAGCAGTTTTAGGTTATATGTAGAAAACCTGTGGAAAAATATACGATTTAATATGATTTACCTTTGCTTCTGCATAACTTCTACAATAAACTCAAAGAACATGGCATATCTCAGTGTAGCCTAATGCCTATCAGTTTTTTTTTGGAGACAGGGAGGAAACAGCAACAAAGCACATGAAAGGAGGAGAAAGTGAGAATGACGAAGCTTTGCAGATTATGCCGGCTGATGAATTTAGCCATCATTCTTGGAAACCAATTATAGACTAAAATTTTAATTCATTCACAGGACGTGGGCATTGCTGGCAAGGTCAGCATTTATTGCCCATCCCTAATTGCAATTGAGAAGGTAGTGGTGAACCACCTTCTTCAATACAGCTGAATGGCTTGCTAGGCCATTTCAGAGTGTAGTTAAGAGTCAAATACACCAGGTAATGACAACAGATTTCCTTCCCTAAAGGACATTAGTGAACAGATGGATTTTTATGACACTCTGGTAGTCTCATGGTCACCGTTGCTGGTATTAACTTTCTAAATGCGATTTTTAAAATTTAATTAAATAAATTTAAATGCCCCAGCTATTGTTTGAGCTCATGTCTCAATATCATTAGTCTAGGCTTCCAGATTACTAATCCAGTAACATTACATGTTACTACTGCAAGCTGGTTGCTGAAGTAAGAAAGCTAAAGAACTTTATTTTTTGCTTACCACTTTTCCACACATGTCTGGTCATGCTTTAGAAGTTTTCCAGCAGCCAATTACTGATCTTAAATTAAGGCAATGTAGCTGATAATTTGAACATCCACGGATATTTCAGGTAACGTTGAATCTACAGAGGAACTGGTGAACTCCTACTTGTTGACAATTAAATCCATCTGGCCCACACTTAAAAGATATCCAGGCCTTTGTGGATCATTTAGTCACCTTGGAAAAATAAAACAGCCTTAGTATATTTTTAAAGAATACAAAGGTAATATAATATCAGACAGCAACTTGCCACCTGCATCCCATTCCGACATTAATAATTTGTATTCTGCTAAACCCAATGGAGCAGCTTACAGTGACAGGCTCAGTGACAGGCTTCCTACTGAACCAATATTTGACAAACAGGTATCAAAAATGTTATTTCTGCTTTTTACAGACTGAGGAATTGAGTGTGATGTCAGATTTGTATCTACCTGAAAATTAAAGTCAAAGTTTACTCTAGCGTGCTGATTGCAAGATGATGATAATTTATTGTAGGCATTTCAAACCTCTCAGTAAAACTCATGTGATGCCTTTACACAACCCTGTGAATCCCCTGGAAAGGCAGGATAATCAATAGTGATGGTCTGTCTGGGAACAGTACACTAGAGTAAAAATAATAATCATTAAAGCTCAGCTATAATGGTAGAGTCATGTAATAATAATGACCAATGACAAGTTGCCTACGGCTCGAGGAGCTTTGGCTCGGAGTTGATGAGCTGGAAGCCAAGCTAAAGACACTGCGATGCATCAGGGAGGGGGAAAGTTACCTGGACACTTTGTTCCAGAAGGCAGGCACAACCCATAGGATAGGGTCTTCCGATTTGGTCAGTGGTCAGGGACAGGAGGGTGTGACTGCAGGTAAGGCAGATAAGGGGATTGAGAAGGCAGAAGTGGAGGATCCTCAGCCCTTGCAATTGTCCAACAGGTTTGAGGTTCCTTCAGCTTGTATGGATGAGAGCAGTGGCTGCAGGGTGGATGACCAAACTGACCATGGCACCATGGTACAGGAAGCCATTCTAGGGGAGGAAGTAAATAGGAATGTAGTGTTAGTAGGAGATAGTATAGTAGGGGGAGATAGACACCGTTCTCTGCAGCCAAGAGTGAGAGTCTAGAAGGCTGTGTTGCCTGCCCAGTGCCAGGGTTTGGGACATCTGTTCAGGTCTGGAGAGGAACTTGCAGTGGGAGGGGGAGGATCTAGTTGTCGTGGTCCATGTGGATACCAACAACATAGATAGGACTAGGAAAGAGGTTCTGCATAGGAAGTATGAGCAGCTAAGGGTTAAATTAAAAAGCAGAATCTTAAAGGTAATAATCTCGGGATTATTATCTGAGCAATAAGAAAATTGGCGTAGGGTAAATAAGATTAGAGAGTTAAATGCGTTGCTCAAAGGTTGGTGTGAGAGAAATGGTTTTCGATTCATGGGGCACTGACACCAGTACTGGGCAAAGTGGGAGCTGTACTGTTGGGACGGTCTTCCCCTGAACTGAGCTGGGTCCAGTGTTCTGGTGAGTCATATAACTAGAGCAGTAGAGAGGGCTTTAAATAACATAGTGGGGACGAGGGATTAAGTGAGAGAAGATACGATAAATTAAAGAGAGAGGACAACGCAAGAGAAAAGGGTGGCAACAAGGGAAATAATAATCAGAACGTGGCAGGAAGGGACAGAACATAAAATTAAGAGTATGCAAGCAGCTAAGGCTAGAGGTTGTATAAATAATAAAAAGGCAGAACTAAAGGGCTGTAATTGAATGCTCATAGCATTCGTAACAAAACAAATGAATTGATAGCTCAAATAGAAATAAATATGTATGGTCTGTTAGCCATTACAGAGACATGGCTGCAGGATGACAAAGGCTGGAACCTGCATATTCAAGGGTATATGACATTTTGGAAGGGCAGGAAACTAGGAAAAGTTGGAGGGATTGCTCTGTTAATTAGGATTGCATTAGTACAATAGAGAGAGGTGACCTTAGTTCTAAAAAATTAAGTTGTAGAATTAGTTTGGATAGAGATAAGAAATAGTAAAAAGTAGGAAGTCACTTGTGGAAGTAGCATATAGGCCCCCTTATAGTAACCACACTGTAGAACGGATATACAGGAAGAAATAATGGGGGCTTGTGAGAAAGGTATGGTGATAATCATGGGTGATTTTAATCGACAGATACATTGGACATATCAGATTGACAAAAGTAGCCTGTAAGATGAGTTCATGGAGTGTTTTCAGGACAGTTTCTTAGAGCATCACGTTTTAGAGCCGACCAGAGAGCAGGCTACTCCTGATCTGGTAGTGTGTAATGAGACAGGATTAATAAATGACGTCACAGTAAAGGCACCCCTAGATTGCAATGATCACAATATGATTGAATTTCGCATTCAATTTGAGGGTGAGAAGAGTGGATCTAAGACTAGTATCAGGCAGGCCTCTACCTGCCAAGAATGAGGAAGATTAATTTCGCCAAATGGACATTAAATTTCAAATTGTTGCTGTGAAGAAGAGAAGGCCTGTGACAAGGGGCTGCCAGGCCCTTGGCTGGAAAGACATTTTTGCATATTAACAGACAGTTGGAACAAAGGAGCTATCCCCTGCCCCAATACAGATGTGGTCAAACCAGTTAGTCACAGGACTAACCTGCTTGGCAGTCGGGTTTTTTTTTTCTGAATTATAGTGTTTGAACTGAAAGCCTGCAGAAAGCAGAATGCTCCTGGACTGAAGAAGACCTCCTGTCCATCTGTCTGCTCCCATCTCTTTCTCACGGAACTCCAAAGCCCACTGAAGACACATGAACCCCAACAGAGAAAAGTCTCCTACAGTGAATAAGGTTTAAGAAGAATACTGGGCCCCAACAAAAAGCAAGATCTACCTACAATCAAGGACTCTACAGTGAGCCCGAAGAACCATCACAACAACTCTTCAGATATTGCCTCAAACCTTTCCACTTTATTTCTTCTGCTCTTTTCTGTCTGTATTTGCATGTGTGTATCGCGTATGCATGCTAGCGTGGGCGCGTCATGTATCTGTAGGCGTTAACCAAATTAGAGTTTAGGTTTAATAAAATTTCTTCATTAAACCTAAGAACGCCTGTTTGTGTTGGTTTCTTTGCCTTATAATTGGAAAGCAGTGAACAAGGATTCACCAAGAGGGAGCTAAAAACACGGTGTGTTTAAAATTAAACCCTGTTACAGTAAGACCAGGGAAAGGCTGAAAGGGTACCCTAGACCTCTTTCTCACCTGGTCGTAACACTAGTGTTATAAACTTCAATAAGTGTAATTATGAGGGTTTGGAGACACAGCTGGCTAAAGTAAACTGGGAAATTAGAGAACAAAGAGAACAAAGAACAAAGAAAATTACAGCACAGGAACAGGCCCTTCGGCCCTCCAAGCCTGCGCCGACCCAGATCCTCTATCTAAACCTGTCGCCTATTTTCTAAGGGTCTGTATCTCTTTGCTTCCTGCCCATTCATGTATCTGTCTAGATACATCTTAAAAGACGCTATCGTGCCCGCGTCTACCACCTCCGCTGGCAACGCGTTCCAGGCACCCACCACCCTCTGCGTAAAGAACTTTCTACGCATATCCCCCCTAAACTTTACCCCTCTCACTTTGAACTCGTGACCCCTAGTAATTGAATCCCCCACTCTGGGAAAAAGCTTCTTGCTATCCACCCTGTCTATACCTCTCATGATTTTGTACACCTCAATCAGGTCCCCCCTCAACCTCCGTCTTTCTAATGAAAATAATCCTAATCTGCTCAACCTCTCTTCATAGCTAGCACCCTCCATACCAGGCAACATCCTGGTGAACCTCCTCTGCACCCTCTCCAAAGCATCTACATCCTTTTGGTAATGTGGCGACCAGAACTGCACGCAGTATTCCAAATGTGGCCGAACCAAAGTCTTATACGACTGTAACATGACCTGCCAACTCTTGTACTCAATACCCCGTCCGATGAAGGAAAGCATGCCGTATGCCTTCTTGACCACTCTATTGACCTGCGTTGCCACCTTCAGGGAACAATGGAGCTGAACACCCAAATCTCTCTGTGCATCAATTTTCCCCAGGACTTTTCCATTTACTGTATAATTCACTCTTGAATTGGATCTTCCAAAATGCATCACCTCGCATTTGCCCTGATTGAACTCCATCTGCCATTTCTCTGCCCAACTCTTCAATCTATTTATATTCTGCTGTATTCTCTGACAGTCCCCTTCACTATCTGCTACTCCACCAATCTTAGTGTCGTCTGCAAACTTGCTAATCAGACCACCTATACTTTCCTCCAAATCATTTATGTATATCACAAACAACAGTGGTCCCAGCACGGATCCCTGTGGAACGCCACTGGTCACACGTCTCCATTTTGAGAAACTCCCTTCCACTGCTACTCTCTGTCTCCTGTTGCCCAGCCAGTTCTCTATCCATCTAGCTAGTACACCCTGGACCCCATGCGACTTCACTTTCTCCATCAGCCTACCATGGGGAACCTTATCAAACGCCTTACTGAAGTCCATGTATATGACATCTACAGCCCTTCCCTCATCAATCAACTTTGTCACTTCCTCAAAGAATTCTATTAAATTGGTAAGACATGACCTTCCCTGCACAAAACCATGTTGCCTATCACTGATAAGCCCATTTTCTTCCAAATGGGAATAGATCCTATCCCTCAGTATCTTCTCCAGCAACTTCCCTACCACTGACGTCAGGCTCACCGGTCTATAATTACCTGGATTTTCCCTGCTACCCTTCTTAAACAAGGGGACAACATTAGCAATTCTCCAGTCCTCCGGGACCTCACCCGTGTTTAAGGATGCTGCAAAGATATCTGTTAAGGCCCCAACTATTTCCTCTCTCGCTTCCCTCAGTAACCTGGGATAGATCCCATCCGGACCTGGGGACTTGTCCACCTTAATGCCTTTTAGAATACCCAACACTTCCTCCCTCCTTATGCCGACTTGACCTAGAGTAATCAAACATCTGTCCCTAACCTCAACATCCGTCATGTCCCTCTCCTCGGTGAATACCGATGCAAAGTACTCGTTTAGAATCTCACCCATTTTCTCTGTCTCCACGCATAACTTTCCTCCTTTGTCCTTGAGTGGGCCAATCCTTTCTCTAGTTACCCTCTTGCTCCTTATATATGAATAAAAGGCTTTGGGATTTTCCTTAACCCTGTTTGCTAAAGATATTTCATGACCCCTTTTAGCCCTCTTAATACCTCGTTTCAGATTGGTCCTACATTCCCGATATTCTTTCAAAGCTTCGTCTTTCTTCATCCTCCTAGACCTTATGTATGCTTCCTTTTTCCTCTTAGCTAGTCTCACAATTTCACCTGTCATCCATGGTTCCCTAATCTTGCCATTTCTATCCCTCATTTTCACAGGAACATGTCTCTCCTGCACGCTAATCAACCTCTCTTTAAAAGCCTCCCACATATCAAATGTGGATTTACCTTCAAACAGCTGCTCCCAATCTACATTCCCCAGCTCCTGCCGAATTTTGGTATAGTTGGCCTTCCCCCAACTTAGCACTCTTCCTTTGGGACCACTCTCGTCTTTGTCCATGAGTATTCTAAAACTTACGGAATTGTGATCACTATTCCCAAAGTAGTCCCCTACTGAAACTTCAACCACCTGGCCGGGCTCATTCCCCAACACCAGGTCCAGTATGGCCCCTTCCCGAGTTGGACTATTTACATACTGCTCTAGAAAACCCTCCTGGATGCTCCTTACAAATTCTGCTCCATCTGGACCTCTAACTAAGTGAATCCCAGTCAATGTTGGGAAAATTAAAATCTCCTATCACCACCACCCTGTTGCTCCTACATCTTTCCATAATCTGTTTACATATTTGTACCTCTATCTCACGCTCGCTGTTGGGAGGCCTGTCGGACAGCCCCAACATTGTTACCGCACCCTTCCTATTTCTGAGTTCTGTCCATATTGCCTCACTGCTCGAGTCCTCCATAGTGCCCTCCTTCAGCACAGCTGTGATATCCTCTTTGACCAGTAATGCAACTCCTCCACCCCTTTTACTTCCCTCTCTATCCAGCCGGAAGCATCGATATCCTGGGATATTTAGTTGCCAATCATGCCCTTCCCTCAACCAAGTCTCACTAATAGCAATAACATCATACTCCCAGGTACTAATCCAGGCCCTAAGTTCATCTGCCTTACCTACTACACTTCTTGCATTAAAACAAATGCACCTCAGACCACCAGTCCCTTTGCGTTCATCATCTGCTCCCTGTCTACTCTTTCCCTTAGTCACGCTGACTTCATTATCTAGTTCCTTACAGGCTTTAGTTACTACCTCCTTACTGTCCACTGACCTCATTTGGTTCCCATCCCCCTGCCACATTAGTTTAAACCCTCCCCAACAGCGTTAGCAAAAGCACCCCCAAGGACATTGGTTCCAGTCCGGCCCAGGTGTAGACCGTCCAATTTGTAATAGTCCCACCTCCCCCAGAACCGGTCCCAATGTCCCAAAAATCTGAACCCCTCCCTCCTGCACCATCTCTCAAGCCACGCATTCATCCTGACTATTCTTTCATTTCTACTCTGACTATCACGTGGCACTGGTAGCAATCCTGAGATTACTACCTCTGAGGTCCTACTTTTTAACTTGGCTCCTAACTCCCTAAATTCTGCTTGTAGGACCTCATCCCGTTTTTTACCTATATCATTGGTGCCTATGTGCACAACGACAACTGGCTTTTCACCCTCTCCTTTCAGAATGTTCTGCAGCCAATCTGAGACATCCCTGACCCGTGCACCTGGGAGGCAACATACCATTCAGGAGTCTCGTTTTCGACCACAGAACCGCCTATCTACTCCCCTTACAATCGAATCCCCGATGACTATAGCCCTTCCACTCTTCTTCCCGCCCTTCCGAACAGCAGAGCCAGCCACGGTGCCATGAACCTGGCTACTGCTGCCTTCCCCTGGTGAGCCATCTCCCTCAACAGTATCCAAAACGGTATACCTGTTTTGGAGGGAGATGACCGCAGGGGACACCTGTGCTGCCTTCCTGCTCTTTCTCTGCCTTTTGGTCACCCATTCCCTTTCACCCTCAGCAATCCTGATCTGCGGTGTGACCAATTCGCTAAACGTGCTATCCACGACCTCCCCAGCATCGCGGATGCTCCAAAGTGAGTCCATCCGCAGCTCCAGAGCCATTAGGTTAGGGTATCGGTCAGTAGAGATGCAGTAGTAGATATTTAAGGAGATATTTCATAACACTCAGCAAAGATAGACTCCAGTGAGAAAGAAGCTCAGGAAAGGATGCACCATCCGTGGCTAACTAAGGAAGTTAAAGAAAGTATCAAATTGAAAGAATAAGTGTAGAATGCAACAAAGAGTAGTGGCAGGTCAGAAGATTGGACAGCATGTAACAAACAGCAAAGAGAGAGAAATTAGAGTACGAGAGAAAGCTTGCTAGAAATATAAAAATGGATAGTAAGAGTTTCTACAGGTATTAAAAATGGATAAAAGAAAAAAAGTGATTGTTGGTTCTCCAGAGAGTGAGACTGGGAAGTAAATAATGGAAAATAAGGAAATGACGGAGGAATTGAACAGATTTTGTTGCAGCTGTCTTCACAGTAGAGGACACAAATAACATCACAAAAATAATTGTGAATCAAGAATTGAAAGAGAGAGAGGAACCTAAAACAATTACCATCACCAGGTAAAGGGTATTGAGAAAATTATTAGAACTAAAAGCTGATAAGTCCCCAGGCCCTGATGGACTTCATCCTAGGGTCTTAAAAGAAGTGGCTGCTTAGATACCAGATGCATTAGTTTTAATTTTCCAAAATTCCCTAGATTCTGGAAAGATCCCATTAGATCGGAAAATTGCAAATGTAACTCTGCTATTCAAGAAAGGAGAAAAACAGAAAGCAGGAAACTACAGGCCAGTTAGCTTAACATCTGTCATAGGGAAAATGTGGAATCTATTATTAAGGAGGTTATCGCAGGTCATTTAGAAAATCTCAATGCAATCAGGCAAGGTCAGCATAGTTTTGTGTAAGGGAAATCATGTTTGACTAGTTTATTAGAGTGGTGTACTTGGATTTCCAGAAGGCATTTGACAAGGTGTCACTTCCAAGGTTACTAAACAAAATAAGAGCCCATGGTATAAGGAGTAACATAATAGCATGGATAGAGGATTGGTTAGCTAACAGGAAACAGAGAGTAGGCATAAATGGGTCATTTTCAGGTTGGCAAGCTGTAACTAGTAGTGTGCCACAGGGATCAGCGCTGGGCCCTCATCCATTTACAATCTATATCTTGCATGAAGCGACAGAATTTATGGTTGCTAAATTTGCTGATGACACAAAGATAGGTAGGAGAGTAAGTTGTGAAGAGGACATAAGGAGTCTGCAAAGGGATATTGAGAGGTTCAGTGAGTGGTCAAAGATTTAGCAGATGGTGTATAATGTAGGAAAATGTGAACTTGTCAACTTTGGCTGGAAAAATAGAAAAGCAACATATTATTTAAATGGAGAGAGATTGCAGAACTCTGTGATACAGAGGGATCTGGGTGTCCTAGTACACAAAGCACAAAAAGTTAGTATGCAGGTACAGTGATTAAGAAGGCAAATGCAATGTTGTTGTTTATTGCAAAGGGAATGGAATATAAAAGTAGAGATGTTTTGCTGCAGTTGGACAGGGCACTGGTGAGACCACATCGAGAGTATTGTGTACAGTTTTGGTCTCCTTACTTAAGAAAGGATATAATTGCAGTGGAAGCAGTTCAGAGAAGGTTCACTCAACTGATTCCTGGGATGAGAGTGTTATCATATGAGGAAAGATTGGGTCTGTATTTGTTGGAGATTTGAAGGATGAGAGGTGATCTTATTGAAACATATAAGATCCTGAGGGGACTTGATAGGGTGGATGTTGAAAGGTTTGTGGGAGAGACTAAAACTAGGGGCACAGTTTAAAAATAAGAGGTCTCCCATTTAAGACTGAGATGAGGAGAATTTTCTTCTCTCAGAGGGTCGTGAGTCAGTGGAACTCTCTTCCCCAGAGACCGGTGGAGGCAGGGTCATTGAATGTTTTTAAGGCAGAGGTAGACAGATTCTTGACAAACGAGGGAATTAAAGGGTATCGGGGTAGGCAGGAAATTGGAGTTGAGTCCACAAACAGATCAGCCATGATCTTATAGAATGGCAGACCAGGCACATGCGCATCACATTTTGGACTTGCAAGAGCCCACTGACATTTCCATTTCCTCATTTACAAACATTTAACACTACTGACTGCACCCGATTATAAGATGGCTGCCATTGGGCTTTCTACATTGGCAAAAGGATCGCTTTGATGAGGCTTACAGACAGCTCGGTGCTAAATAAGAGATAGGAAACATGAACTAATAAGCACATCTAAGTGCTGATTTTCTTTAATCAGGCTGAAATTTTATGGTGCTTTTCAACAGGCCTGGCAACATATGTGGGGATGAAGGCAGTTAACAAGCAGAAATTTAACTGCCAAGGGGAAGTGGATTCGGGTGCAGATGGTGAACTCGCCAGGGTCAATGAGGCAAGAGCACAACAGGGAGTGATTCTTCAGTCAAACAGTGAAACTGAATAGATACAGCCATGCCTAGGTGACAGGCTGCTGCTCACAGCACTTCTTCTGAGAGTGTGCTCTTACTGATTTCCAACATCTCAGAAGTCAGTTCACCTGTCTTGGACTCCATTCACCATGATTTGCACTTCCCTGCTATCAGCCTTCACTCCAGCATGGGAACAGCTTATGCAACTCTATCTTGCACCTCTGATGAGGAGTGAGAAGAGCAGCAACAACACCAGTAACAGAAGCACCAGCTGCCTTCCCCTCATCCATAAGTTTCTCCACAGAACAGAAAGGTTGTACACAGAGATTCAGCTCAAAGGAAGCAAGACCCCCAACATAGGGTCTACAGTCAGAGGTTCAGCTTTCTTGGCACGTCTGAGCACCAGTGCCTCAGGAGGCTCAAACTTACACGGCAAGTTTTTGCTGACATCTGCAGTCTCCTGGAAAAAGACCTCCTTCCCAGTTGGCCAGGTGGGCATGCATTGCCAGTGGCTGTCAAGGTAGCTGTCATTTGAAGCCACCCCTGGATCTCTGCCTCTCCCAGCAGTTCTGCGTTTTCTTCTCCTGCAAAGAGATAAAGTCAGAGAGTTGTGTGTGAAAAATGGATTGTGCATAGAGGAAGGAAGGACATTTGTGGAGGGTGATTGTGAGGCATGAGTGTGAGATGGCATAGAGATGAGGATAAGGGTGAGTGTTGGCTGTTCAGATGGAGATGTGAAGACAATCCTGGAGAAAGAGAAATGAGTGATGCTGCAAAGTATGTTGATCAGAGCAGTGTTGTAGAGGAGAATACTGGCACAGTCAGAGTGTGGGGATTGTCACTGAACGTGTTATGTCACTTACCTTTCCTGCCCTCCTGAGGTTGTTGAACCTCTTTGTACACTGTTTCCAGGTTCGAGGGATCACACTCCTGCTGCCCGTTTCCTCGCTCACTTCCATTTACACCTGCTTGGTTTGAGAGGCTGGTCTTTTTGTCCCTCCTTGTCAAACATCACCTCAATTCAATCCCTCAGATCCTGCAGCAGGACCTCCAAGTAAGCGACCCCGGGGTTGGGGGGGTGGTGGGCGGTTGTGGTGGGCAGCTTTCCCAGGTCTCTTTTCTATCCCTGTGGTTGCTGAAGCCACAGGAATCAATGTTCAGTTCACCCATTCTGAACTCTGCCAACGTCCCTTGAACTAGAAATCCTTCCTTTGACAGATTCAGTGTGTCATCCCGCCTGCCCTCTCTGTTCGGTCAGGAAACCAGGAAGCCAGATGCTAATGCTGTGGCTAAGTTAAAGAGCCAAGGCAAAGCCTGCTGACAGAACAAGATGGGTTCCCCACCCACTGCTGACTCCCCCACTGTGTGTGGGTCCATTCTGTTAAGATTCCGTCCAACAATTCAGGTCAATGACCTATTTTCAGAATGCAGTTCCCCTCTGTTTCCCTTAACACAGATGCTGCTGGACCTGCTGAGCATTTCCAGCAGTTTCTGTTTTTATCTCAGATTTCCAGCATCCAGAGTATTTTGCTTTTAAGATTTTATTTTACTCTTTACAAGTTTGCAGTTTAACAACTATAGATATGGAGTTGCTTTCGCTTTTATTTAAACAGCACTCATTTCCATTGGGGCCTTCTTGAGTGATTACTGTGTATCGACAGACTGACAGAATATCCAAATTGCATGTCTAATCTGTTTATCAATGACAGATCACAATCTCTAAGGTTTTCTTTGAAACTGCAGTGTTGATATCCTTCCTTTCATTGGACCAATTATTTGTATTCTTTTTAATTAGTGTCATTTTAAATATTAATTAGTGCTTCTTAGCTGTTTCTTATTCATCTGGTCACAATTTTGTGCATTTGGTTGATTTACAATTTGATTGTGAGACTCGTTTTTAGCCTATTCTATGTTCCAGGTACCCTTGTGATGAAAGTTTTACAGTCCTCTCTAACTTTTTTGCTCACTGCCCCCTCTCTCTCTCTCTCTCCTTCCTGCTTAAGATCATGTGGGCTTGACTTTCTGACTCTGATATTGGAACAGTTTTTTTTGAGAGATGCAAAAAAAGAAAGAATTGCATTTATGTAATACCTTTCAAATCCTCAAGAACTCTCAAAGTGCTTTTCAGCCACTTAATTAGATTAGATTAGAGATACAGCATTAAAACAGGCCCTTCGGCCCACCGAGTCTGTGCCGACCATCAACCACCCATTTATACTAATCCTACACTAATCCCATATTCCTACCAAACATCCCCATCTGTCCCTATATTTCCCGACCACCTACCTATACTAGTGACAATTTATAATGGCCAATTTACCTACCAACCTGCAAGTCTTTTGGCTTGTGGGAGGAAACCGGAGCACCCGGAGAAAACCCACGCAGACACAGGGAGAACTTGCAAACTCCACACAGGCAGTGCCCAGAATCGAACCCGGGTCCCTGGAGCTGTGAGGCTGCAGTGCTAACCATTGCACCACTGTGCCGCCCCACTTTGGAAGTGTAGTCATTATTGAAATGTAGGAAACTTGGCAGATTAATTTGTGCATACAGCAAGTTCTCACAAACAGCAATGTGATAATGACCAGTTTATCTGTTTTCGTGATATTGTTTGAGGGATAAATATTGGCCAGAGCACCAGGGAGATCTCCCCTGCTTTTTGAATAGTGTTATGCATACCTGAGAGCTTTAGTTTAACGTTTCATCCAAAGGACTTCCAACAGTGCAACACTCCCTCAGTACTACACTGGATTGTCAGCCTAGATTGGTACTGAAATCTCTGGAGTGCAATTTGACCCCCACTACCTTCAGACATGAAGTGAGAGTGTACCATTGAATACATATATTTGTAGTTTAGGCACTTATCTGCAAGCCAACTGTACTGTGCTAGTGTGCATTTTCTTCTCTGAACATGGGAATTTAGAAGGTACCAGAGGCATTTAGGTGGGCAAAGAGCTGCACATTTTTATTTTGTACATGTACTTGATGCTTTCTGTGTGTTTATAAAATGGATGTAGAAATTAGTGAGTAGCTGACCCATGCAGTCATGACCGTTTCTGGTTTGACTCTCAGTTTGTGCTGGGACAGCTAGGCTGGCCATAGGCAATATCATTGGTCCCAGTCCCCTTGAGTTAGGGTGAGGAACAATGCTCAGTGTTTTCACTTCTGATCACTGTTGAACAGCCCCAGCTGGAAGTGTGGGTGTATAAATAACAGGAGGGAGATACTTAGCTGAATTTTATGAGCGTGCCGTAACTCACGATATTTTGCATGGGGGCTCATTTAAATGGAGGGGATGGCCGCTCCGTCCCCGGAAATGGCGTCCGGCACCAGCGCGCAGGTGCTGGCGCCATTTTTAAAGGGCTTCAAACCCTTAGAAGAAATTTGAATTTTTAAAGGAATATTATTGTACATAGTCTTTAAAAAATTAAGTAAAAGCTGGAGGCCCTTTCCCACCAAACACCCCCCCACCCCGCCCCGCCCACAATGTTTGTTTTTGGGCCACCAAAGCAAAATAAACTTTATTCCCAACCTGAACTTCGCCCCGTCCCCGAAACCTCATTACCTTTACCCTTAAACCCCTTCCCATCATTCCCTAAGCCAATATAAAGTGTTTTCCCCGCTCCCCCTGAAAATTTCGCTCCTCCCCCACTCCCCGCCAGTGTCTTGCCTCGGTTCCCCAAACGAGCCACCGGCTGGAATATCGGCATGGGACGGCCGGGTAGGTTCATTAACATGCATTTGAATTAATTTTATTATGCAAATGAAGGCTCTGCCGCCATGCGGTGGGGGTGGGGGCTGTGCACCAAGGCCTCGCTGCCACCAGTAAAATGCGGCGGGGCCTTCTCGGCATCAGGGGTTGAGATAGGCCTCTCTCCCGGAAGAATTTTCCTGGTCCTCCCCACCCCCCCGCCCGCCACAACCCTTGACGTAGGAGGGCTTGTAAAATTCAGCCCACTATCATGTTCAGCTGTTGTCAAATATCCAACCCAATACTCACTATGGAGGTTCATGCATGACAATCGGACCTGAGTGATTACTGGAGCTCATCCAGTACTCTTAAACACATCATCACAGCATGGGGTTGACACCTTCAGAAAAGGAGGAATTATTGGGAAAAAGACAATTTCATCAGGTAGCATATGAGCTTTACCAGGATGACAAGCCCTTTAAGTTCAACAGTAGTGCTGTTTAAGAAAATGAGAAGTGACTTCAACTTTGCCTTTTTTTGAAGTTACCCTTTCAAACCTTTTGCAAAATTCATAATGCATTGACACATCCACTGTACAATTCTGCAACATCAGTGATAGATTAATCTGATGCCTGCAAAAGGAAAATCCCCAGTGTATGAGCCGGAATTGAATGATGCCTCAACACCCACGAGAAATATTTTTGTCAGACTTCAAATTTTTGATGTATGCGCAAAGTCTGACATATTTCTTCATTAACCTTGATATCGGCTACACAGATGCCTCAGCGTGAAACTCATTTTAACAAGGGAATTGTTCAAAGCACTTAAACTCGACAAATGCTGCAAAGCAGAAGCAATGGAAGTCAAGTTGACAAGTATAATTTGGAGCAAGTGGAAAAATGCAAGAATTTGCTGCAGGTTTCTGTAACTAACTTCAGTGTCTGCTTAATGCTTGTCTTGCTGCGCCAGATGAGCTGAGATAGTGATTTCATAAGTAAAAAAATAAAAAGGAATTGTCAAACAAATCTGTTACTTAATTAGTGGCAACATAAAGCAAAGAAAAAACATAAAGGACAGATGAAATCCTATACATTGTTTTGTGCTCATTCAATCACTATTTATGAAGAAAAAGCCTGATTTACTGATGTGCCGTCCCACAAAGGCCAACAATCTCCCACAGCTTTTCAAAAATTAATTCTTCAGATGAAGGCATCGTGAGCAAGGCCAGCATTTTATTGCTCATTCCTAATTGCCCTTGAGAAGGAAGTGATGAGCTTCTTGAACCGCTGCGGTCCATGTGCAGAAGGTCCTCCCATAATGCTGTTTGGTAGAGAGGGTCAGGCTTTTAACTCGCTAGCAATGAAGGAACAGTGATATATATATCCAAGTGAGGATGGTGTGTGACTTGGAGGGAAACTTGGAGGTTGTGGTTTCCATGCATCTGCTGCCATTGTCCTTCTGGGAGGTGCAGGCCACGGGTTTATGAGGTGCTGCCTAAGAAGCATCCTGTAGGTAGTACGCACAGCAGCCATGATATGCCAGTGGTGGAGGGAATAAATGTTTAGGCTAGTGGGTGAGGTTCCAATCAGGTGTACTGTCTGTCTGGGTGGCCTCTGACCTATTAGTCTAATGTCTGTTGTGGGAAAGTTATTGCCCATCAGTAGGGATAGAGTGGCTGAGCACTTGAACAAATATGAATTGATCAGAGACAGCCAGCATGAATTTGTTATGGGCAAGACATGTGTAACAAGCCTGATTGAATTCTTGAAGGAGGTTACTAATGTGGTAAGTAAGGGAGGGTCTGTGGATAGTATTTATAAGGACTTCCAGAAGATATTTGATAAGGCTCCACACAAGAGACTGTTAGTAAAAATGAAAGCCTATGGAATTAGAGGCATCGCTTTGGCATGACTAGAAAATTGGTAAGAAGGTAGGAAACAGAGGCTGGGATATTACGCTGGGCGGATGGGAGCGAACCCGTTTCCGCCTCACCTGGGGATCCGTTCCGTATTTTATGGGTCCCCCGGCTTCAATTGTTCTGAGGCGGGACTTCCATCCGCTTGAGGGAGGAAGTCCTGCCTCATTGAGCTGCCGGCCAATTAGTGGGCTGGCAGCTCTTTGTCCCAGGAACGCCACCGGGAGTGGTGGCCACTGCTGGGACTACATCCCAGCTGAAGACAGAAGAGGACATGGAGCCAGGAGTAAAGGTAAGTTTTGGTTGCCACACCATGGGGAATCAGTCAGGCCCCAGCAAGGCAAGGGTGGTCGGATGGGGGGAAGAGGGGCGTGTTGGGTGTTGGGGGTGGTTGGGGTTGCAGGGACTGCCCTCTATCGGGCACAGGGTGCCTGGTGATCAGGGCACCCCCCACCCCCACCCCGGGACGATTGGCAGCTGCCTGGTATTTCCAGGCTGCTTTTCTGGGTCCTCGGCCGCCCGCGTGCCACGCGTAAAATCTGCATGGAGGCGGGAGAAGGCCCTTAAGATGCCGTTAAGTGGCCACTTAAGGGCCTTGATTGGACTGGGGCAGGCGGGCCATTTTTTGCCCCCGCTGCCCTACGTAAAGTGGAGGCTGAGACGGGATCGGGTTGGGAAGGCCTACCGGAGCCTCTCGCTCCATTTTACGCCACCCGCCCCCCCGCAACTGTCCCACTCGCTGGGGTGGCGTAAAATTCCGGCCAGAAAGTAGGGATAATGAGTATGTACTCAAAATGGCTAGTGAGGTCCCGTCAGGATCTGTACTGGAGCCTCACCTTTTCATGATAATTATCAATGACTTAGTGAAGAAATATAGAGCTGTACATCCAAATTTGCTAATGACTCCATATTGGGTGGCACAATATGTAAAGTAGATGGGAGCAGAAAATTGCATATAGATTGAGTGGACAAAACTGTGGCAAATGGAGTTCAATGTGGTGAAGTGAGAGGTCATCCACATTAGAACCAACATGCTATCAGAAAAACGGCTGAAGGCACTGGATATTGCAAAGGCTCTGGGCGCTGACTACATCCCAGCTGTAGTATTGAAGCCTTGTCCTCCAGAACTAGCCACACATGTAGCCAAGCTGTTTCAGTGCAGCCACAAAACTGGCATCTACCTGACAATGTGGAAAATTGCCCAGGAATGTACTGTCCACAAAAAGCAGGACAAATCCAATTGTGGCAATTACTTCTCCATCAGTCTACTCTCCATCATCAGTAAATTGATGGAAGGTGTCGCTGATAGCGCTATCAAGCGACACTTACTCAGCAATAACCTACTCACCGATGCTCAGTTTGTGTTCTGCCAGGACCACTAGACTCCAGGCCTCATTACAGCCTTGATCCAAACATGGACATAAGAGCTGAATTCCAGAGGTGAAGTGAGGTGAGATTGATTGCCCTTAACATCAAGGTAGCATTTGGCCAAGTATGGCATCAAGGAGCCCTAGCAAAATTGAAATCAATGGGAATCGGGGGGGAAAACTCCTCACTGGTTGGAGTCATACCTAGCACAAAAGGAAAATGGTTGTGCTTGCTGGAAGCCAATTATCTCATTCCTTGAACATCACTACAGAAGTTCCCCAGGGTAGTGTCCTAGGCCCAACCATCTTCAGCTGTTTCATCAACAACCTTCCCTCCATCATAAGGTCAGAAGTGGAGATATTTGCTGATGATTGCACAGTGTTCAGTACCATTTGTGCCTCCTCATGTACTGAAGCAGTACATACCTGCATGCAGCAAGACCTGGACAATATTCAGGCTTCGTCTAAGTAGCAAGTAACATTCATGCCATACAGGTGCCAGGCAATGCCATCTCCAACAACACAGAATCTAACCATCTCCCCTTGAGGTTCAACAGCATTACCGTCAGTGAATCTCCCCAACAACATCCTGGGGATCACTGTTTACCAGAAGATTAACTGGATTCGCCATATACATACTGTCGCTACAAGGGCAGGTCAGAAGTTGGGAATTCTGAGGAAAGTAACTCACCTCCAGACTCCCCAAAGCCTGTCCACCATCTGCAAGGCACAAGTCAGGAGTGGGATGGAATACTTTCCATTTGCCTGGATGAGTGCAGCTCCAGCAACACTGAAGGAGCTTGAACCATCCAGGACAAAGCAACTCATTTGATCGGCGCGCCACCCACTACCTTAAACATTCATTCCCTCCACTATCGGCACATAGTGGCAGCAGTGTGTACCATCTACAAAATGCACTGCAGCAACTCACCAAGGCTCCTTCGACAGCACTTTCCAAACCTGCGACTTCTACCACCTAAGGACAGGGCAGCAGATGCATAGGAACACCACCACCTGCATGTCCCGCTCCAAATCACTCACCATCTTGACTTGGAACTATATTGCTGAACCTTCAATTGACGAGGTCAAAAACTTGGAACTCCCTTCCTGATGGCATTGTGCATGTACCAACGCCACATGGACTGCAGTGATTCAAGAAGATGGCTCTCCACCACCTTCTCAAGGCTATTAGGAACCGGCAACAAATGCTGTCCTTGCCAGCGATGCTCGCATCCCATGAACAAATATTTTAAAAATGAAAGAGGCCATTTAGCACCTTGTGCCTCTGAAGACTCTTTAAAGGAGCTATCCAATTAGTACCACTTCCCTGCTCTTTACCCACAACCCAGCAAATTCTTCCTTTTCAATTATTCATTCAATCCCCTTTTAAAAGCTATTATTGAATCTGCTTCTGCAGTGCATTTCATATCATAACAACTCATTGTGAAAAATAAAATGGTTCTGCATGTTACTTCTGATTCTTTTGCCAATCACCTTAAATCTTTGTGCTCTGGTTACCGACAGTAAACAGTTTCTTCATATTTTCTGTTTCAAAATCCTTCAAGGTTTTGAACACCTCTATCAAATCTCCCCTTAACCTTCTCTGCTTCAGGGAGAGCAACCCCAGTTCCTCAGCCCGGGTATTATACTCTTCTGCACCTTCTATGAGACCTTGACATCTTTCCTAAATTGTGTTGCCCAGAATTGAACACAATACTCCCGCTGAGGCCTAACCAGTGTCTTTAAACCCTTTGAAACACTTACTTTTTCTCTCTCTCTTTCTCTCTCTCTGGTTATCCAATGTGGGAAAAGCTGTAAGGAGTCTGTGGATCATTATTCAACTTTCAGTAATTTCACACTCAGTGCCTGGTGCTTTGTCAAAATTCCCTGAAATCTTTCTGGACTCAGTCTGTTTAGAGTTTTTGAGGCACACTGTTCCCACTGTACCACAGTATGGATGAAGATCTCTTGTTAATGATTTTATACTCTAGTTCTCCATGATCTCTGCTCCTGAAGTGTGCTTGAGCCCCAGGAAGATCATCCCTGACTGTAACATGATGTTGTTTTACACTTCCCACACCAACAATCTGAGGCCAGGATTTTTCATTCCAACAGGAGCCATGTATAGTTGGCTGTGATTTCTTTCCTAGGGTCAGGCTTTGAGCTTACTTGCAGTGGCTCCCATTGGGGAGCAAGCAGGGGAAGGTGCGAACGGTCTGTTAGGTATGTCCTCTCGGTGAGCAAAATTGACAATTAGTGCCAATTTTGTGCTCTGAGTCAGTGGCTGCTCAGAGATGGTTAAACTTGTCTAAATTAGTTCCACAAGGGCTCTTAAGTGACTGAAGAGGGAACTTTTGGGGGTCGCTTCCAACTTGGGTCCCAGAGATGAAAGAAAGTATCTCACGCTCTCTATTGTCAAGTGTCCTATATTTATCATGAATAACATTGAGCCGTAAATGCACCAAATCCTATATAACATATCAAATTCAGAAAAAAAGCAAATGTCACATATAGTTGCAATGAGCCAATGGGCTTTACTCCTTGTCCTGCTGAATGAATGGGAACTTCATTTGATTAGTCCTATTATTGCACTACGTGTTACACCTAATATTGAAATTGGGGTCAGCAGAGAATCTGATTAATCCAAACATTAGTTGGTAGAAATTCCTCTCTGCTGAGTTTAACTTTTTGGGTAAAATTCCTGTTTGCTATTTTAATTGAGTTGTTAATATTGCCGCCAGTATGGTAGCCTAACCATTATGATACTGGACTAAAAATCCAGAAGTTATGCACTCAAGTATCAGAATAGCAAATTGTGACAATGAATTTAATAATTCTGATTGTGAAATTTGTGTGCTAACAGTAGGAAAAAAATGATCATGGTAGATTGCTGGGCGGCCATAAAAATCCAACTGCTCCCATGGTTTCACGCAGCTGTACAAACCACACTGTCATAAAAACCATGGCTAAATTTCCATCGACTACCATCACTTCAGGACAACTAGGGATAGGCTAATCTGGCCTCTCCAGTGCTTCCCATATCCCAGTACGAAATAGAACAACCTATTCAAATTAACCAATTTGTCAGAAGCAGCATACAGAGATATTTCTCCACATTAAATGTGTGTGATTAGGAAAGACTAAATCCATGAAGTTTGACATCATATCTCCATTGCTTTTTTTACAACTAAACAGTTCACCTCACGGATTTTACCAATTACAGAATGTTTTTTTTTACCTTTTCGTAAGGCAATTTTCCTGATTGTTTTGGAATCTTTAAATCTGTATTGCCATGGTACTGAGCTTCCTATATAACTTAACACCTGCTTGAAAATCTCCTTCAACTTTCTTGGTATGGATGAACTTTTATACCCTGGCGAGAATTTATATACCCTGGCGAAAATTTAGATTGCCGTTTGATAATAAGTATTTTCAAAAGGGATCGCTGGTACACAATTTTATTACTGGCACTGTCACAGGTTTGAACATTAACCTAGTTTGGTATTCCCATCTGTCTCCTGCAAGGAAACTTGTCCAACATTAGTTTATATTCAGCCCCAGATGTATATATTGGCTGCTTTTTCTCAGAGATTTACCTGTAAATTATTATTAAATAAGCTTGTAGAGATTTATGTCATCTGTACTTCTGAACAATATTACACATCATTCATGCACAGAACACTCGCAAATAAGAGTTGCTTTTTCACAGATTCAGTCCACAAAACTGAATAAAACTTCATGGTATATATTAAAATGTACAATATGCAGTGATTAAAAGGCAATAATCTTCCCTGAGCTCAATGCTCAAGCTTTGCACTTCAGTAAAGAAAGATGGAGAAAACCTACATTTATATATTGCTCTAATCCACCCTTGGGGTAACCAAAGCAATTCAAGATAATGGACTGCATTTCCTTTTGAAGTGCGGTCACTGTTGTTAATGCAGGCAAAAACAACAGTTACACAGCAATTTTCACACAGCAAGGTCCCACAAAAATCAGATGACAGAAGTGATCAATAAATCTGTTTTTTTTGGTGTTGGTTGAAGGATGAGTGTTGGAAAGGATATCAATACAATGCACTGCTCTTCGAACATTTCCACCCATTTCCACCTCTGTAACATTGTCCGACTTTGCCCCTATCTCAGCTCATCTGCTGTTGAAACACTCATTCATGCCTTCATTAACTTGACTATTTAATGCACTCCTGACCAGTCTCCCACATTCTACTTTCTGTAAACTTGAGATCATCCAAAACTCTGCTGCCCGTTTCCTAATGCACACCAAGTCCGGTTTCCCTATCACCCCTGTGCTCGCTGACCTACATTGGCTCCTGATCAAGCAACATCGTGATTTTAAAATTCTCATCCTGTTTTCAAATCCCTCCATGGCCTTGCCCCTCTCTATCTCTGTAATCTCCTCCAGCCCCACAACCCTCAGAGATATCTACATTCATCTAATTCTGGCTTCTTGAGCATCCCTGATTTTAGTTGCTCCACCATTGGTGGCCAGGCTTTCAGTTGCCTAGGCCCTAAGCTTGGAATTCCCTCCATACACCTCTCTGCCTCTCTGCCTTGATTTCCTCCTATAAGACACTCCTTAAAACCTACTTCTTTGACCAAGCTTATGGTCATCTGACCTAATATCTCCTTATGTGGCTCAATGTCATATTTTGTTTCATCATACTCCTGTTAAGTGCCTTGGGATGTTTTATTACATTAAACACAAGTTGTTATTGTTGTGCTATTAGATCTTTTAGTGTTTGGAACAGATAGGTAGAGTTGAAGCTTACAGTCTTAACCAAAATATAGCATTATAACAGATCCCTGAACTATCCACTTAGATTACATGAAGAAATCCTAGAGTGGAGCTTAAATCAAAGATCTTTGACTCAGAAGTTGGAGTGCTATCTCCTCCAGCAAGCTGATGCCTGAAATTTTTAGCATTATCTAAAACTGTGAAACTTTGAGCTGAATGAAAGAAGCACAGTGCCAGCTTTGCCTAAGCAAGGGCCAATCGAAGTAAATCCGACAGACTGAATTTTATTGGCTCCTGAGTGTCAAGAATGGAAGCAGGGTGTGGGGGGAGGGGCTGGTAAAATAACAGGGACTCACGTCGGGATAGCACATATATGCATTCCCGCTGCCAGGGATGTTTCTCAGCGGCGGGCTGCGAGGCAGATCGGCTGTCCACTGCATGGAGGCGGGCAGCTAATTTGTATAATTAAGCCGCCAATTAGGGGCCATTTTACAGGGTGGCCAGCATTTTTCCTGTGGCAGGATAACACCCCCCCCCCCCCCTCCCCCCGCCCCCCCAATTCGCATGTGGAAGCTGCCACATTCATCCTGAATTTTAATTTGTATTTACCTGTCCGAGTGCACCTCCATCGTGCCTCAGCAGAACCCACCTCTCCTGGTGGCGCTGAGGCTGCAGAGCTGCTGGCCCTCTGTTTGGGCCTTAATTTGATGGTGGGCCCACAGGTGGCAAGTGCTTGGGACTCGCTTTTTGGCCTGATATCGCAGTCCCAAAGCCCATGGTAAAATTCAGCCCGAGGTTTTGGGGTTTCAAAATATTGCCTCTATTTCAAAGCAGGCCAGCAACTAAGTTAACGCTGAAGAGGAAAAAATGTCTTTGGTGTGAACTTCTGTATTTAGTTACAGGGCATTTTTGTGTACCTTGAACAATTTTGTGCATGTGCTTTTCGCTGGATTCTGTTGATGGCTGGCTTATCTGTATAAAAGCTGTCAGGGTATTAATTCCCATTTCTTTTTCATTAGCCTTCAATACATGTCTTCAAGATATTTTGCTTTTACGATTACAGCGTCTGTACTATTGTCCCTTTGATCATGATTTTCAGCCTTGTTTGAAAGGGCGTTAAAAACAAGAATATTTCACAGTTAAGTAGTTCAGGTATTGTGGCTAATAAACATTCTGGTTTATGGAATTTCATGAGTGTTTTGGGTTCAGTTATTCAATTTGGTAATTTGGTTTGTTGGTATATGTAACACTTCTACCCAAAGCACAACAGGCATGATGAGGCTTGTCTGGTTCATCTGAAGAAATCATTCCATTACAAGAAACTAAGAAAAATTGGACATTTGTCTTGACTGATTTATTTTTACTCAAGGGAGTAAGCCATAAGCTTGAAAAAGGTAAATCAACATGTTATGAACTGTTTCTTGATCTCACACAGTTATTGGACTCTATAATATGCGCCTTGTATCTTTTTTTGAAATTGTAAACCTATAAAAGCACTGGCTCATTTGATTAGTACAGTTATGTCCTGAGTGTGATATTTTCTGTATTTTGAGACACCTAATGAGAATAGTTACTCTATTTTGCTGTAACACTGCAAATTCCAGTACACAGTGTTAGTGCAAAATAGGGTCATTGTTGGCCATAACCCAAACAATCCAAGGCACATAATGTTCGTTTCCAAGAGGTGAGACTTCTTCAACAGGAATCTTGTATCATTGGAAAAGAACTGTTTAAAAATCTTGAACTCGAGTTATTTCAAATCATAATCTCATCTTAGAGTTGAATGCTCAAGCATTGCCTTTGAAGTTTGAAGTCACCTCAACCCTTTCCAGTGACCTTCTGGCATATATCTGTTCAACTCTATTGTAAGATCTGTCACTTTGCTGCTGCTAATGATGGCAGATTCTTTCCAGGCAAAGGTCATGGGAAGGCTTTTCTCTGGGGTAGTTGGCATGAGCGTTGGTGACAGAAGAGACCAGTTCTTGATCTACAGGTTTTTGAGCAGTTCGGGCACAAGTACTCCTGGTTTGGAGGAGCGTTGTTATAAGCAGACTCCTTCTGTTGTCTGCGGCTTTCTTCAGCAGCCTTGCTTTTTGAACTTGTAGGCTGCTTTCCTGGTTGTTGTGAGCCAGTTGTTTCTGTCGGCAAATTGGCCGACACTTCCAGACGCGATTCGTGCGCTGAGACAGATCCAGGAGAAGTTTAAATAACATTGCCAATATGCCCAGCATTGAATGCATTCTCTTGCAATACCAATTGCACTGGGCAGGACATGTGTCACGCATGGAGGATTCAAGAACACCAAAAGCAGTGTTTTATGGTGAACTATGCTCTGGTAAGCGAGATCAAGGTACATCTCGCAAACAATTTGAAGACCAGCTGAAAAGACAGCTCTCTTTGGCCGTCATTGACCAATGGGCCTCTGTAGTTTGAACAGTTAGACTTCTGTAAATATCACCAAAGCATTCAAAATCCTCAGCTGGGACAGACTTTGGAAGATTGGGGTGCCCTCCAAGGTTCCTCATCATTCTCTATCAAAAGAAAACTGCATGAAGGCCAGAAATGTCAGATCAAGCAGATTGGAGCCCTTTTGGACTTCTTCCCTATCTCCAATGGTGTTAAGTTACGTTATCTACACTTCTCCTGGATCTGTCTCAGCACGAGAATCATTTCTGTAGTTCCCCTATTGGCTCCGAATCAATACTGACTTCCAGGGAGGATATCTTCAGCTGTTGTCTGAACAAGTCTATTTAGAAGCTCTGTGGCTGTGATTTTTCCTGCAATGGAGAGGAAAGAGATGCCTCTGTAGTTTGAACAGTTATACTTCTCTCCCTTATTTTTGTATAGGGAGATAATCACTGCATCTCGAAGATCCTCAGCAATAACCTGCTCACTGACGTTCGTTTGGGTTCTGCCAGGGCTAATCAGCTCTTGAGCTCATTACGGCCTTGGTCCAAACATGGACAAAAGAACTGAACTCCAGAGGTGAGGTGAGAGTGACTGCTTTTGACGTCAAGGCAGCATTTCACTGACTATGGCATCAAGGAACCCAAGCAAAACTGCGGTCAATGGGCATCAAGGGGAAAACCCTCCGCTGGTTGGAGTCATACCTAGCCCAAAGGAAGATGGTTGTAGTTGTTGGAGGTCAATCATCTCAGTCCCAGGACATCGCTGCAGGAGTTCCTCAGGGTAGTGTCCGAGGCCCATCCATCTTCAGCTGCTTCATCAATGACCTTCCCTCCACCATAAGGTCAGAAGTGGGGATGTTCGCTGATGATTGCACAATGTTCAGCACCATTCACAACTCCTCAGATAGTGAAGCATTCCATGTTCAGATGCAGCAAGACATGGACAACATCCAGGCTTGGGCTGATAAGTGGCACGTAACGTTTATGCCATACAAGTGCCAGGCAATGGCCATCTCCAACAAGAGAGAATTGAACCATCTCCCCTTGACATTCAATGGCATTACCATCACTGAATCCTCTACTATCAACATCCTGGGGGTTACCATTGACCAGAATCTGAACTGGATCAATCACATAAATACTGGTTACAAGAGCAGGTCAGAGGCTGGGAATTCTGCAGCGAGTAATTCACCTCCTGTCTCCCCAATGCCTGTCCACCACTGCAAGGCACTGATGGAATACTCTCCACTTACCTGGATGGATGCAGCTCTAACACACTCAAGCAGCTCATCACCATCCAGGACAAAGCAGCCCGCTTGATCGGCACCCCATCCACCATCTTAAACATTCAGTCCCTCCACCACTGATGCACAGTGGCAGCAGTGTGTACCATCTATAAGATGCACTACAGCAACTCACCAAGGCTCCTTTGACAGCACCTTCCAAACCCACGACCTCAACCACCTAGAAGGATAAGGGCAGCAGATGCCTGGGAACACCACCATCTGCAAGTTCCCCTCCAAGCCACACACGATCCTGACTAGGAACTATATTGTCGTTCCTTCACTGTCACTGGGTCAAATTCTGAGAACTCCCTTCCCAACAGCACTGTGGGTGTACCTACCGTACATGGACTGCAGCAGTTTAAGAAGGCAGCTCACCAACACCTTCTCAAGGGCAATTAGGGATGGGTAATAAATGCTGGCCTAGCCAGCAATGCCACATCCCATGAACAAATAAAAAATTCTGAGGTGCTGTCCCTTTCTCCCAGCATACTGTAAACAGATCTGTAAGTCTGTGGAAATGAGCAGAAAGGCATGGCACTATGCTTAATGGGAAATTTAGCCAAGTTAGGAATAGTAGCTTTGCTGAGCTTTGATAGTATGATTTAAGGTTGCAGAAACCGCAATGAAATAGTTAAAAGTAAAGGCTGAAGGTGTGAAATTGTATAGACTAGCTAACGCCGGTAATTACAAGGACATCTGTTCCTTTATGGCATGATTGTGTAGCACCCTGTGGTTTGGAGCAATGGACTCTTGTAAAACACATCCTGTCCATCCCTGTGTGATTGATAATAAGAAATGTAGGGCCCCTCTTATCAGTGTATACGACCGCTGCTTTGGGTAACTGCAGACTGCACGAAGCACTTAGGAATGCAAACTTGATAAAGATAACAGGACCAACTGTCACAAGGTAGAGACAGAACTCATGATGAATGTGGGGAGTGAGACCAGAATGTTTGTTGCTGACTTCTCTCCTTTCTGCTAATTTATCTTGCTTGTCTGCTTTCTTTTATCTTGCTGGTGCAAAACAATATTATGTTAGTAACAAGTATGTATTAAGAAAGGAGTGTATTGTTAACCTCAATAACAGATGTACTGCATGTTATCTCGTGGTTGAAGTTGAATTGTACCGCACTGATTGGTTAAACAAGGAGGTGTAGCATGAATCTTAATGTATAAACAGTAGTATCTGTATCACAAACAGACACTCACTCTGGTGGATCCGACAGACTCTGGTGGAGTCAGTGCCGCTGTATCAGAGTAAGTCCGCCGGCTACTGCGCAAATAAAGCAATTGATTTTACCTACACATCCGACTCGGTATATTTACTGAACCAGACTGAGGGCAAAAAGAACTCAGATTGTCAAGTCTATCAAGTATCATATCTCCTCCCTGTTTATAGATCCAAATCTATTCTTGGGGCTTTCGGTGATTTTAATTCTGCTGTAGCAGTCTTGATCTCTTCACGGGATGGTGGTTCATCCAGCTCAGACTTCACTTCCTTCTGGGAGATCTTTGTGATGGACAGCACAGTGGCGCAGTGGTTAGCACCGCAGCCTCACAGCTCCAGCGACCTGGGTTCAATTCTGGGTACTGCCTGTGTGGAGTTTGCAAGTTCTCCCTGTGTCTGCGTGGGTTTCCTCCGGGTGCTCCGGTTTCCTCCCACAAGCCAAAGACTTGCAGGTTGATAGGTAAATTGGTCATTATAAATTGCCCCTAGTATAGGTAGGTGGTAGGGGAATATAGGAACATGTGAGGATGTGGTAGGAATATGGGATTAGTGTAGGATTAGTATAAATGGGTGGTTAATGGTCGGCACAGACTCGGTGGGCCGAAGGGCCTGTTTCAGTGCTGTGTCTCTAAAATCTAAATGGACATTTCCTGCACCATCTGCTGGTCATCAAATAGGCTCTCAAAGTGTTCTGACCATCGCTCCAAGATGGACTCTTTATCTATGAGCAGGATTGTGTCATACAAAGATTTTAGTGGTGCCTGCACCTAGTGGGAAGGTTCATATACAGATCTCAAGCCTTCGTAGAAGGATCTCACATCTCCCATTTCTGCATACATTTGTATCCTCTCAGCGAGCACTGTCCACTAGTTGTTTTGGATGACTGGGAGATTGGTTTGCAGAGTGTTGCAGGCCCCCCTGTGTGCAGTATTTGTAGCCTAGTCATCAGGGCATGCAAGTAATGTATTGTGGCAGGAGTCATTACTGCATTGTAATAAACTGTGACAATCTTGCCATGTACAGCCTTGTCTTTAGGCAGCAGGCAGAGTTGGGGAGTTACAAGTTCATTTCAGTGAGTTTGTTGAGCCAAGCAAGCATATATTAAAAAAAAAATCCATTTCCCCCTCTTGCCTGTGTTGTTGAAATTTCAGGATTTGCTGTTTTCACATTTTATTCATCTGGCATATTATAACTAAATTGTTGAATTTTAGACTCTTAAGAAGCAAAGTTGTAATGAAAGCTGCAGGCTGACATGTTTTGTATTTATATAGTGGATGAGGTTTCAATCAGATTTAAACATGAAAACAAGGCTTTGTAAATATTAAAAAATAAAATTTCGATCATCTTACTCCCTTCCCTCTCCTGATGATAAACATATATTGGTTTGAATGTTATATTCATGTAAAAAGCACAACATCTGAATATCAAAGTCAACAACTTATCAGCTGAATTTTAACTCTCAATAATGGGTGGGTTGGGGTCATGTCAGAGCTTAAAATACAAAAAGTTCAGAAGAGGAACCAAAACCACCTCGAGGCAGGATGAGGAGAGGGTGACCAACCCACTCATGAGATTTAAATCTTTTAATGAGGCTGTGTTTCTTCATTTTTACCGTCATTCTATTTTGAACCACAGGCAATTGAGTTTCCTGGGCCTTGGGAATAGGAGGGAGAAGAGCTGAATCCATAAGGAAAGTGCCTTTACAGTAATCTCTCTCTCTCTTGTTCTTATGGCTGGTGTAGATGTAGAGCAACAACTATAAATATAGGTGATTAAGCCAGATAATTGTATTAGGGTGGAGAAGTGTATCACTGAGTTGTTCCTTTGCTTCTATGAATCGGGCATTGGATCATTAAGTGTACTATGGTCTGTTCTGGGTGCACGCTGGAGGGCTTTTTAAATTTTTCATTTGTCCATCAATCATCCACATCTGCCACAGTTTGTGAGGATAGGAGGTAGGGTTGCCTATGAGCTTTATGGAAGCTCAAAGCCAGGATCTTCTGCATTGGGCCTTTCACATGGTATTTATGACTTCTTGTGAACTCCATTCGGCTTTACAAACTTCATCAGGGTTGAAGTTGCATTGCCGAAGGTGTGGGTCCAAAAGCATTTCCTCACTTCAAGCAGTGTTGAGGGGCATTATTGAGGTCTTGGTGTATGGGGACACGTTCATTTTCCTCGATTCCTTGGCTTCCCAGAGGGTTGTGGCAAAGCGGCGAAGGGGAGAGAACGATATGTATCAGCATGGACAGACAGAGTGTTGAGGTTGATTTGAGGGTTCCAGTGATTCACCACATTGCAGTGTTCAGTTAGACATCAACAAGTTGAGTGTGGCTACTTCTGGTCCGCATGGGTGCACAGTACTATGGAGTTCACAAGGGCCATTCGCTGATATCCAAAGCACTGATGCTGATGGCCCCCAGCATGTACTTGCCAGTTTCTGGGCCAGGTTTACTATAGTCTTTGTCTTGACGGCTACCTTCTTCAGGTGGTTGTAGAAGGATAGTGCTGCTTGTGGACTAGAAGAAGCAGGAGTCAATCATGCTGCCTGTGGGCAGGAAGCACAGAGGAAAAAAATTAAAGCAGCCCTGCAGTTAAATTCTACAGGACTTTCAGAAAACCCACTCTTCCAACCTCACAACAGACACCCCTGTCCCCTACACAGAACTCACCCCCAGGCTAAAATCTGGGCCTATAAATGACTTTCTCTTTCATTGCAAAGACAAGCCCTAGGATAATTCAAATGTGCAATGATTATGGTCTAGATTTTTTTTGTTTCAATGAACAGTGGGTGTATTTTGGTATTGAATCAGCATCAAAGATAGCAATTTGCTGCTGATCAATTTTCTACTTTCAAGATGTGCATCAAACTGTAAATCAAATGCAGGGTAAAAGCACCTGCATGATGATTAGGCTGAATTGAAAATGAGTCATCTCGTCATATTCAATGATAATTTGACTGGAAAAATATTAAGCATTTCCAAGCCATATTTTGGTAAGACAGGCTCTAGCTTCTCAGGACTTTTAAAAATAGAGCATTATGTTTAAAAAGTGACCCTAGGGGTAGCATGGCACCTGAAGAACACCTAGGTGCTATGTAATAGAGTGGGAGAATGCAGGCTGTGTTCCCAGTCCCAACAGTGCTATGTTGGGTATTACCATGCATAGTCATGAGGAGTAAGGAAGGAGTAATGGTAAATTTGAGAGTTCCTTAGGTTGGTTTTGTGCAACAACAACATCTATATAGTGCCTTTAACATAATAAACCGACCCAAGGCACTTCAAAGGAGTGTTATCAAAGAGAATTCAATACCGAGCCAAGACATTAGAGCAGGTGAGCAAAAGGTTGGTCAAAGGGGTAGGTTTTAAGGAGCGTCTTGAGAGGACAGAGAGGCAGAGAAGTTTAGGCAGGGAAATCCAGAACTTTGGGTCTCGGCAGGTGAAGGCACACTGCCAATCTATTAAACTGGGGATGTACAAGGAGCCATAATTGGAGGAGTACAGAGATCTTGGAGGTTTGTAGGCCTGGAAGAGATTATAGACAAGGGGACAGGGATGAGGCCATCTTACTTGTAACTTAGTCTAGCATAGCAATGACAGAGTCCTGAAACAAGCTACCCACCCATCTGTTCATTCAGGGATCTTCATAAATATGAGACCAATAGGAAGGGGAAATTGTTCTGCCTTAAGAGAGAACCCTTTACTCAAATAAAAATGGAGCCCACTTTCCCCGATAAAACATTTGCTGTACAGTGTAACACTGAGCAATGCTGTTTACTATTGCTAGCTGAACTGTTAGGACAGCAATAGGAGTATTATAATTGGCCTCAGTGTCCCTGAGGTAGGCAATGGAAAACATCAGCTAGGTTCCCAGCTCCATTTGCAATTCAGTGATCTATGATAGAAGGAGTCAAGATATGGACATCGGATAAGAACCACATGGGATAAAAGCAGAAAATGCTCAAAAGACTCAGCTTTGAAGAGAACAACTGTGGGGAGAGGAAAGTAGGACCAAAAAAATGCATTCAGTTTCCAAAACAGCAGGGTGCTGAAGATTGCTACATCTAAAAAAATTACAGGAGTTACAAGGGAGAAAATATCCCATAAATTGAAGCTGATCTCTGCTCCCATCGCTGTCTGTGAGCAATTAGTACACAATTTTTTGCCCATCCCTAACTGCCCTTGAGGTGGTGGTGAGCCGCCTTCTTAACCTGCTGCAGTTCACGTGGTGAAAGTACTTCCATTGTGTTGCTCAATAGGGAGTTCCAGAATTCTGACTCAGCAACGATGAAGGAATGGCAATATATTTCCAAATCTGGACAGTGTGTGACTTGGAGGGAAACTATCAGGTGGTGGTGTTTTCATGCACTAGTTATTCTTGTCCTTCTAGGTGGTAGAGGTTTATTTATTTTTATTATTTATTTAGAGATACAGCACTGAAACAGGCCCTTTGGCCCACTGAGTCTGTGCCAACCATCAGCCACCTATTTATACTAATCCTAAATTAATCCCATTACCCTCTCACATCCCCACCTTCCCTCAATTCCCCTACCACCTACCTATACTAGGGGTAATTTATAATGGCCAATTAACCTATCAACCTGCAAGTCTTTGGCTGTGGGAGGAAACCGGAGCACCCGGCGAAAACCCAGGCAGTCACAGGGAGAACTTGCAAACTCTGCACAAGTAGTACCCAGAATCGAACCCGGGTCGCTGGGGCTGTGAGGCTGCGTTGCTAACCACTGTGCCACTGTGCCGCCCCATGATTGACCTGATGCCATGAGACTTCATGGGGTCCAGAGTCAATGTTGAGGACTCCCAGGGCAACTCCCTCCTGACTGTATACCACTGTGCCGCCACTTCTGGTGGGTCTGTCCTGCCGGTGGGACAGGACATACCCAGGTTGTGGGCATGGGAGGTACTGCAGTGCATTTTTAAAATGGTACACATTGTAGCCACCTTGTATCGGTGATGGAGGGAGTGAATGTTTCAGTATTTACATTTGAATTCTTTTCATCCCCTTGTTGCCTTTCTTGTCAGCTCAGGTGGTGGTGTAGTGATATTGTCACTGGACGAATAACCCAGGGACCCAGGGTATTTCTCTGGGGGCATGTGTTTGAATCCCACCACAGCAGAAGGTGGAATTTGAATTCAATTAATAAATCTGGAAATAAAAGCTACTCTAATGATGGCCATGAAACCATTGTTGTAAAAACCCATCTAGTTCACTAATGTCCTTTAGGGAAGAAAATCTGCTGTCCTTACCTGGTCTGGCCTACATGTGACTCCAGACCCACAACAATGTGGTTTACTCTTACATACCCTCTGAAATGGCCTAGCAAGCCACTCAGTTGTTACGAAATCAATAAAAAAGAATGAAACCGGATGGGCCACCTGGCATCGACAATGGCAAACCCAGCCCTGTTGACCCTGCAAAGTCCTCCTTACTAACATCTGGGGGCTTGTGCCACAATTGGGAGAGCTGTCCCACAGACTAGTCAAGCAACAGCCTGACATAGTCATACTCATGGAATCATACCACCGGCAGGACAGACCCACCAGAGGTGGCGGCACAGTGGTATACAGTCAGGAGGGAGTTGCCCTGGGAGTCCTCAACACTCTGGAACCCATGATGTCTCATGGCATCAGGTCAAACATGGGCAAGGAAGCCTCCTGCTGATTACCACCGCCCCCTTCCCCTCAGCTGATGAGTCAGTACTCCTCCATGTTGAACACCACTTGGAGGAAGCACTGAGGGTGACAAGGGCACAGAATATACTCTGGGTGGGGGACTTCAATGTCCATCAGTTGGTGACAGAACCAACAAGAGGGAAAAACATACTTGACCTCATCCTCACCAAACTGCCTGCCGCAGATGCATCGTTCATGACAGTATTGGTAGGAGTGACCACCGCACTGTCCTTGTGGAGATGAAGTCCTGCCTTCACACTGAGGATATGCTCCATTGTGTTGTGTGGCACTATCACCGTGCTAAATGCGATAGATTTGGCCTGGCATCTCCCCCACTCTACCATTACCATCAAGCTGGGGGATCAACCCTGGTTCAATGAAGAGTGCAGGAGGGCATGCCAGGAGCAGCACCAGGCATACCTCAAAATGAGGTGTCAACCTGGTGAAGCTACAATCCAGGACTACTTGCGTGCCAAAAAGCGTTAGCAACATGCGATAGACAGAGCTAAGCGATCCCATAACCAATGGATCAGTTCTAAGCTCTGCAGTCCTGCCACATCCAACCGTGAATGGTCGTGGACAATTAAACAACTAACTGGAGGAGGTGGCTCCACATATATCCCCATCCTCACTGATGGGGGAGCCCAGCACATTAATGCAAAAGACAAGGCTGAAGCATTTGCAACAATCTTCAGCCAGAAGTGTCGAGTTGATGATCCATCTCAGCCTCCTCCCGATGTCCCCAGCATCACAGGTGCCAGACTTCAGCCAACTTGATTCACTTCACATGATATCAAGAAATGACTGAACGCACACGATACTGAAAAGGCTATGGGCCCTGACAACATTCCGGCAATAGTACTGAAGACCTGTGCTCCAGAAATTGTCGCGCCCCGAGTCAAGCTGTTCCTGTACAGCTACAACAGTGTCATCAACCCGGCAATGTGCAAAATTGCCCATGTATGTCCTATACACAAAAAGCAGGACATGTCCAACCCAGCCTACTCTCAATCATCAGTAAAGTGATGGAAGGTGTCGACAGAGCTATCAAGCGGCACTTGCTAAGCAATAACCTGCTCAGTGGCGCTCAGTTTGGGTCCGCCAGGGCCCCTCAACTTCAGACCTCATTACAACCTTGGTCCAAACATGGACAAAACAGCTGAACTCAAGAGGTGAGGGGAGAGTGACTGCCCTTACATAAAGGCAGCATTTGACCGAGTATGGCATTAGGGAGCCCAGCAAAAATGAGGTGAATGGGAATCAGGGGGGAAAAGTCTCCGCTGGTTGGAGAGTCATAGCTAGCACAAAGGAAGATGGTTGTGGTTGTTGGAGGTCAATCATCTGAGCTCCAGGACATCACTGCAGGAGTTCCTCAGGGTAGTGTCCTGGACCCAACCATCTTCAGCTGCTTCATCAATGACCTTCCTTCAATCATAAGGTCAGAAGTGGGGATGTTTGCTGATGACTGCACAATATTCAGCACCATTCATGACTCCTCAGATACTGAAGCAGTCCGTGTAGAAATGCAGCAAGACCTGGACAATATCCAGGCTTGGGCTGCTAAGTGGCAAGTAACATTCGCCCCACACAAGTGCCAAGCGATCAACATCTCCAACAGGAGAGAATCTAACCATCTCGCCTTGATATTCAATGGCATTACGTTCGCTGAATCCCCCACTATCAACATCCCTGGGGGTTACCATTGACCAGAAGCTGAACTGGAGTAGCCATATAAATACTGTGGCGACAAGAGCCGGTCAGAGGCTAGGAATCCTGCAGGAGTAACTCACCTCCTGACTCCCCAAAGTCTGTCCACAATGCACAAGTCTGGAGTGTGATGGAATACTCTCCACCTGCCTGGATGGGTGCAGCTCCAACAACACTCAAGAAGCTCGACACCATCCAGGACAAAGCAGCCCACTTGATTGGCACTCTCTCCACCACCAACGCACAGTGGCAGCAGTGTGTACCATCTACAAGATGCACTTCAGCAACACACCAAGGCTCCTTCAACAGAACCTTCCAAACCCACGACTTCTACCACCCAGATGAACAAAGGCAGAAAATGTGTGGGAACACCACCACCTGCAAATTTGCCTCCAAGCCACACACTATCCTGACTTGGAACTATATCGCCATTCCTTCACAGTCACTGGGTCAAAATCCTAGAACTCCCTTCCCAACAGCACTCTAGGTGTAACCACCCCAGATGGACTGCAGCGGTTCAAGAAGGCAGCTCACCACCACCTTCTCAAGGGCAATTAGGGATGGGCAATCAATGCTGGCCTAGCCAGCAACACCCACATCTCAGGAGCAAATTTTTTTAAAATGGGTCATCTTCATTCAGAATGCTGGAAATTGCGAGGTAAACCCATGGGGCTTGTTGGGGTACGCAAGGTTAGTGCGAGGAAAAGAGCTCTGACTGAGAATACAGCAGACCAGGCTGTAGCTTTAGAGGTGGCTGCAAAACCAGATACAAAAACTAAAGTCAGTGCAGAGGTTAAGAATAAGATACCCACAAGTTATAAGAATTTTTGTCAAAGGGGAGAGTAACTCCGTATCCTGTAAGTGAGACAGGAAAACCTATCATTATACTCAGGGATACAGGAGCAACCCAAACACTTTTGGGTTGGAGGCAGTACAGAGAAGGTTTACTAGACTAGTACCTGGAATGGGCAGGCTGTCTTATGAGAAAAAATTAGGCAGGCTAGGCTTGTATCACTAGAATTTAGAAGAGTAAGAGGTAACTTGATTGAAACATATAAGATCCTGAGGGGTCTTGACAGGGTGGATGTGGAAAGGATGTTTCCCCTTGTGGGAGAATCTAGAACTAGGGGTCACTGTTTAAAAATAAGGGGTTGCCCATTTAAGACAAAGATGAGGAGAATTGTTTTCTCGCAGAGGGTTGTAAGTCTTTGGAATTCTCTTCCTCAAAAGCAGGTGGAAGCAGAGTCTTTAAATAATTTTAAGGCAGAAGTAGATAGATTCTTGATAAGCAAGGGAGTGGAAGGTTATCGGGGGTTGGTGGAAATGTGCAGTAATCAGTTCAGCCATGAACTTATTGAATGGCGGAACAGGCTCGAGGGGCTGAGTGGCCTACTCCTGCTCCTAATTCATATGTTCGTATGTTTTGCTGGGGAAAAGTATAACGTGAATGTTAAAGTTTTAGTTAATGGAATTGACGGGGAGTATATACCTGTACCTTTATATTAAGTGCACTTAGAGCGTGACCTAATATTTGGGATGGTAACTGCAGGAATTATCCATAGTTTGCCAGTAAAGGGAATTGATCTACTCCAAGGAAATGATTTGGCTGGATCAAAAGTATCAATTTCCCCTATATTTACAGAGGAACCAAGTGAAGTTAAAGAAATGGAACAATTACAGGAACAAGTCCTGCATGTCTAGTCACCCGAGCAATGGCTAAACAGGTTCCATTGTTGGAGGTAAAAGTGGCACCATAAACAGATAGCTGAGTATCTGAAACTTTATTTGGAGATTTAGATAACCCAAATGAGATGTTTAACAGATCTTCTATGATGGCAGCACAGCAAGCTGATCCAGAGTTACACAGAATAGCACAGACGGCTCTGACAGAAGCTGAGGCGAAAGGAGTTCCAGAAGGCTATTATATGGAAAACGAGGTTTTGAGGAGGAAATGGAGATTTCCTCATAGGCCTGCGGACTAAGACTGGACAGTTGTTGAACAGATAGTGGTACCACCTAAATATCGCCAGGAATTATTAAGTTTAGCATATGACATTCCTTTTGCAGGACATAGGGGGATTCGGAAGACCAAATCACATATAAGTCAACACCTTAAAACATCCCAAACCAATATGAAACAATGGGCAGACAAGAATGCAAAGACCCGCAATTTTCAACGAGGGAATGAAGTATTGGTGTTGTTATTATTACAGAGTGAACCATGAAAAGCATGGTTCAGTGGCCCATATAGAGTGATCAAAAGAGTGGGTAAGGTAGATTACTTGATGAACACTCCTGATCGCCGGAAGAAAAATCAGTTCTGTCGTACCATTATGTTAAAGCAATATTATCGCAGGGAGGAAGATAAACCAGTACAGGTATGTCAGGTAATGGGGACTGCTGAGAAGGAAAAGGATAGTGAGGATGAAGCAGAAAGAGGTCTAGACAATTCTCAGATTGAACCTCGAACTATTTAGTTAGCGTATAGAATGGCTTGGAAAATTGGACAACACGCTTTTGCACTTAGATGCAAAACAACGTGAAGACCTAACCAGGCTTTTCACAACATTTAAAAGAGTCTGCAGGGATAAGCCGGGATGTGCAAACTTAAACACACATGATGTGGATGTAGGGGAATCCGTTCCTTTAAAGCAACATCCTTATCACTTAAATCTGGACAAACAGGCCCAAGTAAAAGCAGAAATCCAATACATGCTGGAAAACAATTTAATCGAACCTAGTCAAAGCAGATGGAGTTCACCAATAGTTCACGTGCCTAAACCTGATGGGTTAATGTGAGTTTGCATAGACTACAGAAAAGTCATTGCAGTAACGAAGGCAGACTTCTACCCAATTCCTCGTTTACAAAACTGCATTGACAGAGTGGGCAGTGCTAGGTTTCTTACCAAGATCGAGTTGTTAAAAGGATATTGGAAAGTTCCTTTGACTCCTCGAACCAAAGAGGTATCAGCTTTTGTCACACCAGACAGTCTTCATCAGTGCCGGGTGATGCTATTCGGGCTAAAAAGTGCCCAGCCACTTTTCAAAGATTAATGAATCAGGTAGTAGCCAGTGTTCCAAACTGTGTAGTGTATCTCAATGATGTACTAAAATACAGTAACACTTGGCAAGAACAGTTAAAACAGCTAAAATCTCTGTTTAAAAAGTTACAAGCCATGGACCTGGCAAATCTGGCAAAAAGCGAATTCAGAAAAGGAAGAGAAACTTACCTCGGACATATAGTAGGGCAAGGACAAGTATTGCCAAAAACGGCAAAAGTACAAGCCTTAGTGGAGTTCCTTATCCCTAAATCTAAATGTGAAATAATGAGGTTTTTAGAGATGTGCAGTTTTTACAGGAGGTTTGTATGGAATTTTAGTGCTGTAGCTGCTCCATTAACAGATGTGCTACAAAAAAAGAAAACCAAAGTAGTATGGTCAGATGAATGTCAGGCAGCTTTTGAAAAGCTAAGGCAATCTTAACTAATGAACCAGTGTTGGCTGCTCCAAATTTTGCTAAACCCTTCAAGATAGCGAATGATGTTAACGACCTGGGGGTTGGTGCAGGATGACGAATTGGGCATGGAAAAACCAGTAGAGTACTTTTCAAGAAAACCAAATCACCACCAAAAGAAGTATTCCACTGTGGAAAAAGAAACATTAGGACTTTTGCTGGCTCTCAAATGTTTCGAAGTATGTATCCGCCAAGATTATAAAGGAACACTAATATACACTGACCATAACCTGTTAACATGCGTGGAAAAATTTAAAAGCCAAAATGCTAGAATATTTAGATGGAGTTTATTGTTACAGCCTTATTATTTGAAGATTGTACATATTTCGGGGGGGAAACAATGTTATCGCCAATGCTTTGTCACAAATTTAACCTTGTTAAGTTATATAAATGGCAATGGTATAAAGGAAAATTCTGTTGATTACCAGTGGAGTGAATGGGGGCATGAATGTGAAAATTTTTTAGTGTTTTTTCTCAGTTTTTGTTTTACATTGTAATAAAGCACATTCAGGAATGGTGTTTCATTTCTCCAAGGGTGGAGGTATCATGGAAGTATTTTTTCTCTTCTCTGTTTAAAAACTAAGGGGGGCTGTGTGCCATTAAGGCAGGGAGAAGCTTTTAGATTCTCTGGGCACAGAGTGTGCCAGAAGCAAGCCTGTTTCCTAGGCAACAGTAGGAGAGAGAAGCCACCTGCTGTATTGTACTAGTTAACTGTGTATAAAGACTGGCTACAGCCATTTCAATCTGGAGACCAGTGAAGCATGCTCACTGAATGAAAGCTCTCTCTCTTAGCTGAAAAATCTACGTTGATCTACAGACTGTGTATTGCCTCAGGAGGGAAAAGACCCAGGAAAGGAAATCTTTGTTTTGTTGGAGGTAGCAAAATTCCTTTTTACTTCCAATCCCGAAGAAATCTTTGCCTCAGGAGTGACTTTCTGTTGCCTTTTTGTGTTTCTGGTTGTTCTGGAATTCTCAGTAAAGTTTCTACTGATGGACTGCCAATTTAAAAATCCAAATAGACCTGTTGCTATACTCTTTGTTGAAAAAAACTGTGTGATGTCTGCTGCAACCAAAGTGCTTTGAACGCCTATCCATTAGAAACTGTTCATTGATTTCGCCTGGAGACTTTGAGTGGCATCTGACTATTCGACTCTGGGACACCTCACCAAACCGGGAACGTAGCCCACAAAGTCTTACAACCCAGTTATTTATTTATTCCTAAGAAACCGCTCTAATTTTAAACATCATTTTTGAAATTGGTTAACCGTTGTTTTTTGAATGTATATGTGTGTGCATGAAAGTTGGGAGAAATAAGTTAAAGTCTTTCAGACATAAGTTTATCTCAATAGTGTTTAAGATTAGTTTATTAATAAATACTTAATTTGTTGTTGTTCAAAGATACCTGGTTTGGTTTGTTTTATTCTGGGGGTTAATAAAGTGCTTAATTTGGCTAATTTCTGGTAGGTGGGAAAACTTTTAAAAATATGCTATGACCTGTGGAATAATGGGACTGAATTGTCAGTGCATTACTCCTGCCTCAGTTGTAACAATGGTGATGATCACAAAGTATCTGAGTATTAATGGAAAATAAAACCTTGCAATTCGTATGGGATACATCTTCCTGGAGGAACTCTGCTGCCCAAGGGTTATGCATCTATCAACAGATTAACTTATGTTGTACCACAGAAAGAGCAAGTTGCAAAGAAATTGGACTTCCACAGATAGATCAGTGCCTATCTGAGAATGTAACTGAAGGTTGTATATAGCAAATCACACAATTTCCAACCCCCTCCCCAGTCCCTAACCATCTTCGGGAAATCTCAGTTGAAATAGTCACTGCTCCTCAAACCTTTACTGTTGTCTGTACAGCTGTCTGGGGGATACTGATGAATTGAAGCTTTTTTCCTTCTGTGGTGTCTTCTTTCTCTGTCAGCCATTTCCATCTCTGCCTTTCTTTCTCTCCTCCTCATCCACCTACTTTTAATCATACTCATATAAGGGTATTATAAATAGTACACCTACATTTTTTCTACTGATGAGTTGCAGAATAAATTAATCAGCCTCCTTCAGTACTCGGGCACTACTACAGCCTTTACAGACAACACTGGATGCAATAAAATGGATCAGCAAGTAATTTATAAGAGTTTCAGCCCTTACTAAAATGTAGCAAATTGCCTCTTTAACACTGCTAGCACCTAAATATCAGCACTGATTGCCCTGGTTCCCAGTTTTTATGGGGCAATCTGCTGTTAGAGGAAATCTGTGTGGTCAGACTGCTGACGTTCATTTTAAACTAATTTATATTGCTGAGCCCTCTTCAGACACAGTCAGAGGAAGTTTGTGTACAGTGCCACTCGGGAGCAAAATGGAAGCAAATAGTTGGCACCTTCTTTCTCTCTTTCTTGGCATCCACCCATCTCTGGGTGTTACTTGGGAGCAGGGCCATTACAATGAGTGAGGAAAAGAAGATGATGGACTTCTTTGGAATCCGTCAACCTCAGTGTGCACACTGTGCAAGGGCATGTAATTGAGCAGGTTGGCTCTCTGATTAGATCACTGAAACAACAGCCATAATCTTACCGACCCCTGGGTTGCGGGCTGGGAGGTGGGGGCAACTGGTAAAATAATGGGGAGCCACGCTCCAAAGGCAGCCAATTTGCATTCTTAAAAGCCCAATTAGGGCCATTTTATGGAGCTGCTGGCATTTTTCCCACCAGTTGAGCGGCCCACCACCGCATGAGCAGGCTACCAGCTTAATGAAGGCAGGCTGAGGGACCATCGGAGCCAGAGATTCCAAGGCACAAAGAGGGCACCACGGGTAGGGAAGGCAGCCCCCACAGCCCCATCTATCACCTGGAGAGATTTCCACTCCAACCCTCGCCCCCGTGAATTTTTCATTTTTTTTTTACATACCTGTGCAAACTCCCAAGGTCTTTTGCCTGCATCAACACTGACTACTTCTCCCGGTGACGCTGCTAAGGCTTCTGAGCTACCAGCCCAGATTGGGTTGGCAGCATCAGAAGCCTGTCTGCTATTCTTCATTGGACGGCGGGCCCATATGCATCCAATTAGGAGGCCGCCTGTCTTAAAATTGCTGAGCAGGTCCCACTGCTGGCAAGTGCAGGCTCAGGATCTGCTTTTCACCTCAGCATTGGGTCCCGAAGCCTGCGGTAAAATTCAGACCAACTTATCAGCCCTACACATACAAATCAGTTGGAACATAGTCAATAAAATCTACATTGAGATTGCAGGTGGAATATTTCAACATAACAGCCTCCCTTAAGATTATGGTCTGATTTATTCAATAGGAACTAGGTTTCCCCCTGACTCAGTATTGAATAGAAGCAACACTATAAATTCTTTAGAAACCTTAACATTACTCCTGGCCAATCTGGAGTATCCATTTGTTGCAGAACCCAGGACAGATGGATTTCTCTGCTGATCATTTCTAATTGCTCATTGAGAATAATAATCTAACTTTGGAGTTAATAATCTCGCAAACTACTAAACAGAAATAAAACAAAATAGACTCCTGATGCACAAATACAATAAAAAAGGTCTGTTTAGGATTTGAAGTTTATCTAGCTGTCAAAAATAATGAACTTCCATGTTTTACATAAAATATCTTAAATTGTTGAATTTCAGATCTCCTTCTCTCACATAGAATGGAATTGTTGAACTTTCGAACTCCATTTACAATTTTCTCCTGACTATGCCCATGAACACATGCTCTCTGGAGAATATTAAAATGTTATTGGTGGCAAGAGGTTCCATGTGTAAATATCCTAAGCAATATGCTATTTATTCTATTCTTGCTAGGTTTTTGTTCCTCTTTCTGTTCTTCATTGGCTGTGTATTGACACCCACCATATCCGAATCTGAAAGAGTAGTCATTTTCCTCTGCCCTTGCTAACATTGATCTAGAGCAAGTTTACTAATCCAGGTTTACTATTCTCATATCTTTTCCAGTCTCTGTGCCCACTCTCACCCACCATTCCAGCAACACTGCCAAATGAATGCAGCCTGCCAAAGTTAATGAGTTGAGACCTGAGCATGTGACTGAAGGGTAACTGAGCCCCCAAAAATTTATCAGCACAGACAAGAAAGTGGGCAGCAGGGAAACAAATCAACGAAAAGGAGCATTAGTTAGCCACACTTAAGGTATATGCCTTTATAGGATTTGCCCAGCATCAAACACACACTATCTAGTTAGCTGGAGATGAAAAAGGAGGCTTATGTTTACAGTGTCTGCACATCGCTACCTGAACTGACACCAGTAAGTGTTGTAATATGAACAGTTGCATTTTATAATGGAAACCGAAAATGTATTTATGCTGATAGGGTTAGATGTAGAAGGGTGGGAGGAGGCTCATGTGGAGCGTAAACACTGGCATGGACCAGATGGAGTGAATTCTATCTAAAATGCTGGGAATACACAGCAGATCACTCAGTAGCTATAAAGAGAAAAGATGGATTATGATATTACGGGTGTATATGCCTTCATGGAAGCAGCAGAACCTACCTTTTCTCTTTACAGATGGTGGCTGGCCTGTTGTATATTCACAACAGTTTGTAGTTTTTAGTTTTATTTGAGATTTCCAGCATTTGCAGTTTTTCCCCAGTTTGTAGATTTGCAATAACTGTCCATTATAAAAGAACAACAAATATACTAGCTTGAGCACTTCTAACTGTGGAAGCAATTATTCCTTGAAGAAAATACTCTATTCGAAATCTGTGTTCAGGCATCTCATCAGTAATATTTGTAAGTATAATCCTGGATAATAGTTGACCAGACTTAGAATATTGCGTGCAATTCTGGTCGCCACACTACCAGAAGGACGTGGAGGCTTTGGAGAGGGTACAGAAGAGGTTTACCAGGATGTTGCCTGGTCTGGAGGGCATTAGCTATGAGGAGAGGTTGGATAAACTCGGATTGTTTTCACTAGAACGACGGAGGTGGAGGGGCGACATGATAGAGGTTTACAAAGTTATGAGTGGCATGGACAGAGTGGATAGTCAGAAGCTTTTTCCCAGGGTAGAAGAGTCAGTTACTAGGGGACATAAGTTTAAGGTGCGAGGGGCAAAGTTTAGAGGGGATGTGCGAGGCAAGTTCTTTACACAGAGGATGATGAGTGCCTGGTTCTTGCTGCCGGGGGAGGTTGTGGAAGCAGGTACGATAGCGACGTTTAAGAGGCATCTTGACAAATACATGAATGGGATGGGAATCGAGGGATACGGTCCCCAGAAGTGTCGAAGGTTTTAGTTTAGGCAGGCTTGGAGGGCCAAATGGCCTGTTCCTGTGCTGTACTGTTCTTTGTTCTTTGTTCAGTGTTGAATTACAAGACTGTAATTCAATCAAAGGGTACTGGTGACATCCAGAATATCAGCAGAATCCAAAGATTGAATTTGTGTTCTGAACTTACCACAGGTCTCTTGGTATTTTTTATATATTGGAGCTTTTTAAATTTTTTAAACTTTTTTCCATTGTGCAGAGATTGTACTGAGCAATGTCGCATATGTGAAAAACAAGGGGTGAAAGTAGGCTCTGTAGCGCCTGTGTTTTGGGTGCTATGAGGCCCCTTGAGGTTCCAAATGATGTTCTCACACTCTCATAATTAGCACTGCTGCAAGTCTCACAACCACATTGCACAGTTTGCACACATTGGCAGCTATTCAATGATGACAGGCACATCACTCAAACACATTGCACCAGACTCACTGACACAATTCCATCTCTCTTGCAGGACAGCGTGGCGCCCAATTGGAGGCAACAGCACCTAATTGGTTGAGGGACAGGCATGGTTGCATGTCTTCACCCCAGTGAAGGAGATGGCGGTCACCATCATTGCAGCAGCTGTGGCTGAGGCCGCAGCTAGTGGCAGGTCCAAAACCATTGAAGATGATGATATCCTCATACATCATCCTTTTTTTCACGTGACAATTCCTCCTCATCCTACAGTTTCTTCTGATTTATAAGCTGCAGATGATTTAAGGATGCATCTCTTGATTTTCCCTCCTCCTGTCATCACAGCCCTACCCCTGTGCCTTTCTCCTTTCAGATGCCCAAGAACTACAACATGGCCAAGCAGTGATGGAAGCAGAAGCACTGTCACTAGCTCTCACACTCGCAGACACCAGCTTAGATACTACCACTGAGCGTAATTTAGAGGATTGCTAAGAGGTGGAATATACACAAGGTGAGAAACCGGGCACGTATGGCCTACAGCCAGAGCAGGGGACAAGTGCAAACTCACTGGAGGTCAAGGTCACACATGTGTCCTGCTGCAGAGGACACAGATGAGGACCTTGAGGATGTAACCTCCAGAAGAAGGCTGATTAGTGTGCACAATGAAATGCTTGCTGCTTTGGCAGGCTCATCGGAAAGCCTGCCCTCAATGTCAAGGAGCATGGAGGAGTCCAGAACCAAACTTTGGTCCTCTTTGTACAGAGGTTGGAGCCCATCCTTTCCAGCATGGAAATGCTGGATAATTCCATGGTGTAAACCCAACAAGGACACAGCATCTGATGGTTGATATCTCAGCTTCCATTGTAGCATAAGCAGAAGCCATCCAATGTCTGAGTGCTGCAGTGGAAGCTCAGACAGAAATCATGCAAACTGAGCTTTCTGCCACACCTGAACAGATTGTCACAGCAATCCAGCAACCTGTCCTCCAATAGATTACTAGGATTGCTGAGGTGCTACCCAGGGAGTGGCAGTGCCACTGCTGAGCTCCAACCTGTTGTCCTCTCTCAGGATGACAGCATTTGTGCTCCTGCCACCGTGACTCTGCCCACGCCATTGCTGTTGCCTGTCAGCCAGCCAGCCCAGACTGTTGCTGCCCATGCTGAGGTGGTGCAGTCCTAATCCTAACCCTAACCCTTCTCAGGCTAGAGCTGCTTGAGGTCGTCCTGCAAGGTCACCTGCTGTCGCCCCCACTTAAAGTCAGCAACCTTCCACCAACCATGCTGCAGCCACTGGGGTAGCAGTGTGGAGGAGCACTCAGACAGACAAAGGCACCCACAAGACAGGCACAAAGGCAATGGACAAGGGTGAATAGTTGGCATTTGTATGCAACATGGCATGGTTTGATTTAGAATTTGGATTGAAATATTTATTTTGTGGTGGCTTCCATTTTAGCATTGTAGGCAAGTAGACACTGTGATGGTCAGTGACTGGTGTGGAACTGTTGGTGAATGGGAATTGGGGTTGCATTCCTCCTCCTCCTCCTCCTCAGCTGGTTGCCCTATAGCTCCACCATGAATCTAGACACTCATTCTGCTAAGTATGGCAGTGCTCCTCCTGTGCTGTCCAATCAATGGAATTGTTGGTTAAACTCTCCAATGGGCTGCTCAATCAAATTTTGTATGACTGCATGGCTTTCGTTGCATGCCACCCATGTGTTCATGGGTTGCACACCGGAGTCATGAGACGTGTGGGCAGCAGATAGCCATAGTTAACCAGTAGTGTTGCAGTGTCTCAAATGCAGATGACACCACGTACTACCACAGAATGAAAGAATCACAATTACTGCCAGGATACCGGGAATTGACCTGCATGATTCGCAACATATATTTGTACAACAGTTAGACGTTAAAAGAGCATGTTAGCTGATTGATTGTCATGATCGGCCTACATCTCCTGCACTCCCCGTGTGCGCTTAACACCCTTATCAAAATGACAACCAGCACAGCCTGCACCAGAAGTATGTGCGGATGCCATTTTGGAGGCACAATGACATTCACAATGCTGAAAATCCAGGCACTAAGGAGCTGAATTTTATGGCAAATGGATTCTATGAATTTCCATCTGGGCTATATCTAACATGCATACGCTTCACCTCACCCTCGCACACTTAGCACTTTTGCAAGTCTCAAAGCCTATTCTCACAGCTTGCACACACTGCCAGTTCTGCAACCATGACAGTCACATCACCCAAATAGATTGCATGACATCACTGACACACTTCCATCTCACCTGCAGGAGAAGGTAACACACAAGCGGAGGCAGCAAGAACTCACCTGATGGAGAGAAGCACACCTGCAGTTTCTAACCCACATGGAGGAGATGGTGCTGGTCATTCTGGGATGGGCCATTGCTGAGATGGGCCATTACTGAGACAATGGCCACCTGGTAGACTGAAGCCACTGAAGATGACGATTTCCTCTTACCTAATCCCCTCTCTCATCCCACTTCTCCCTCATCCCTAACTATTTTCTGAATTAGAAGCTGCTGATGGTGTGATCATACATTTCTTACTTTCTCCTCTCCTCTTCCCTCACAACAACTCAACCCTCAACCCTTTTTTATTTCAGATACACAAGAATTGCAGTTGCCCAGGCAGTGATGCTGAAGACACAACATCACTCAGTTTCACTCATGGCCACCAGCTCAGATATTGCCGCTGCACATAATTTAGAGGATAAGACAGAGAAGGGATCTTCACATGGTGAGACACTGGATACGAGTGGACTACAACCAGGGCAGGAGGAAATAATAGCACAGATGCCAGCTTGCCAGAGGGCATGGTTGCACAATATATCTACTGCAGAGGACTCAGATACAGACTTAAGTGGGGCAGCTTACAGAAAGTATGTGATAGGTGTACACAGCAAAGTGCTTGGTTCATTGGGTAACCGGCCGGAAAGCCAGCATTCAATGTTAAGGAGCATGGGAGAATCCGGCACCAATTGGCACAGGGCTTTGAGCAGATTACTAGGATAGCTGACAGGGGAAGTGGGAGTAGCTCCATGGTGTATGAACCTGCTATCCTCTCTCAGGATGACAACATTCGAACTCCCACCACTACCATTCTGTCAGTGCCCTTGCTGTTACCTGTCAGCCAGCCAGCCCAGACTGCTGATGTCCGTGGTACAGTTTGGAGCTGAGCCTTCTAGGCCAAGAACTGTTTGAGGTTGTCCTCCAAGGCCATCTGCAGTCTCCCCCACCACCCATGCTGCAGCCACTGAGGTAGCATTGCATAGGAGCACTAGGCCAGGCAAAGGCACACACTAGACAGGCCCTAGAAAAATGCACAAGAATGATCAGTTGACTTTTGTATGGAACATTGGATGGTTTATTGGATAAAGTTGGAATGGTTTAGCTGTGACTTTTATCTCAGCATTGTGGCCAAGAGGACGCTGTGATGGTCCGTAACAGAAGGATAGTGTGTTCAGTGGGGATTTGGGGTTGTGTTCAGTGGAATCATAGTCGAGTGAGATGAACATGGATATCCCGGCAAGAATAGGGATATGCTGTCTGCTTCCTTCCTTCCACTTCCTACTCCTGAGCTGTTACTGTGTCCCTGATGACGAGGTCTGTGCTATTATGATAGCCAAGTTGTGGAAGATTCAGCAGACCACTACAAATCGGGAAACACATTCCAACGAGTATTGGCTCCTCCAGAGCGATCCAGGCAGTGGATTGTTTCAGCAACCCAATGATCTGCTTCATGATGTTTCATCTGGCAGCATGTCTTTCATTGTACGCATGCTGGTAAGCGGAGTCTTTTTAAAAAATTTGTTCATGGGATGTGGGCAGCGCTGGCTAGGACAGCATTTATTACCCATCCCTAATTGCCCTGCAGAAGGTGGTGGTGAGCCAGCTTCGTGAACTGCTGCAGTCCATGTATAGTAGGTAAACCAACAGTGCTTTTCGGAAGGGAGTTCCAGGATTTTGAACCAGCGACAGTGAAGGAACAGTGATATAGTTCCAAGTCAGGATGGTGTGTGACTTGGAGGAGAACTTGCAGGTGTTCCCATGCATCTGCTGCCCTTGTTCTTCTAGGTGGTAGAGGTCGTGGGTTTGGAAGGTGCTGTCAAAGGAGCCTCGGTGCATTGCTGCAGTACATCTTGTATATGGTACACACTGCTGCTTCCGTACGTCGGAGGTGGAGGGACTGAATGTTTGTGTATGTGATGCCAATCAAGCGGGCTGCTTTGTCTTGGATGGTGTCAAGCTTCTTGAGTGTTGTTGGAGCTGCAACCATCCAGGCAAGTGGAGAGTATTCCATCACACCCCTGACTTGCGTCTTGTAGATGGTGGACGGGCTTTTGGGAGTCAGGAGGTCAGTTAATCGCTGCAGGATTCCGAGCCTCTGACCCGCTCTTGTAGTCACAGTATTTATATGGCTACTCCAGTTCAGTTTCTGGTCAATGGTAACCTCCAGGCTGTTGATAGTGGCGGATTCAGCGATCATAATGCCATTCAATGTCAAGGGGAGATGGTTAGATTCTCTCTTGTTTGAGATAGTCATTGCCTGGCACTTGTGTGGCTCAAATGTTACTTGCCACTTATCAGCCCAAGACTGAATATTGTCCAGGTCTTGCTGCATTTCTACACGGACTGCTTCAGTAACCGAGCAGTCGCGAATGATGCTGAACATTGAGCAATCATCAGCGAACATCCCCACTTCTGACCTTATGATCGAAAGTAGGTCATTGATGAAGCAGCTGAAGATGGGCCAAGGACACTACCCTGAGGAACTCCTGCAGTGATGTCCTGGAACTGAGATGATTGACTTCTAACAACTAGAACCTTCTTCCTTTGCGATAGGGGTATGACTCCAACCAGTGGAGCGTTTTTCACTGATTCCCATTGACTCCAGCTTTGCTAGGGCTCCTTGATGCAATGCTCGGTCAAATACTGCCTTGATGTCAAGGGCAGTAACTCTTACCTCACCTCTTGAGTTCAGCTTTTTTGTCCATGTTTGAACCAAGGCTGTAATGAGGTTAGGAGCTGAATACTGTGGCAGAACCCAAGCTGAATGTCACCGAGCATGTTTTTGCTAAGCAAGTGCCGCTTGATATCACTGTCGACTTCCATCACTTCACTGATGATCGAGAGTAGACTGATGTGGCGGTAATTGTCTGGGTTGGATTTGTCCTGCTTTTTGTGTACAGGACATTTTCTACATTACCGGGTAGATGCCAGTGTTCTAGCTGTACTGGAACAGCTTGACTAGGGGTGCGGCTAGTTCTGAAGCACAGGTTTTCAGTACTATTGCTGGAATGTTGTCAGGGCCCATAGCCTTTGCAGTATCCAGTGTCTTCAGTCGTTTCTTTATATCACATGGAGTGAATTGAATTGGCTGAAGTCTGGCATCTATGATGCTGGGGACTTCAGGAGAAGGCAAGATGCATCATCCACTCTGCCTGAAGGTTGTTGCAAATGCTTCAGGTATCTTTTGCACTGATGTGCTGGGCTCCCCCCATCATTGAGGATGGGGATATTTGTGGAGCCACCTCCTCCAGTTAGTTCTTTAATTGTCCACCACCATTCACGACTGGATGTAACAAGACTGCAGAGCTTAGATCTGTCTATTGCATGCTGTTTACGCTGTTTGGCCCACAAGTAGACTTACATTGTAACTTCACCAGTTTGATACCTTATTTTGAGATATGCCTGGTGCTGCTCCTGGCATGTCCTCCTGCACTCTTCATTGAGCCAGAGTTGATCCTCCTAGAGTGAGGGCTATGCCAGGCCAAGAGGTTGCAGATTGGGTTGAGTACAATTCTGCTGCTGGCTCACAGATGCCCAGTTTTGCGTTGCTAGATCAGTTTGAAATATATCCCATTTAGCATGATGATTGTGTCATATGACACGATCTCCTCAATCTGAAGGCAGGACTTCATCTCCACAAGGAATGTGCGATGGTCACTGCCACCAATGCTGTCCTGGACAGATGCATCTGCAATAGACAGATTAGTGAGGATGAGGTCAAGTAGGTTTTTCCCTCACCAGCTGCTGCAGACTCCATTAGTAATGGTGCTACCGAGCCACTCTTGGTGATGGATATTTAAGTCCCACACCCAGAGTATATTCTGCATCTTTGCCACCCTCAATGCTTCCTCCAAGGAGTGTTCAACATGGAGGAGTACTGCTTCAGCAGCTGAGGCTGGGGCAGTAGGTTTCCTTGCCCATGTTTGGGCTGCTGCCATGAGATTTCATGGGGTCTAAAGTCAATGTTGCAGACTCCTTGGACAACTGCATCCTGACTAGACCTCTGCTGGGTCTTTCCTGCTTGTGGACAGGACATACCCAGAGGTAGTGATGGTGGTGTCTGGGACATTGTCTATAAGGTATGATTCCATGAGTACGACTATGTCAGGCTGTTGCTTTACTGGTCTGTGGGACAGATCTCCCAACTTTGGCACAAGCCTCCAGATGTTAGTAAGGAGGACTCTGCAGCATAGACAGGGCTGGATTTGCTGTTGTCGTCTCCGGTGCCTCAGTTTGATGCCAGGTGGTCTGTCCAGTTTCATTTTTTATTGGCTTTGTAGCTGTTTGATACAACGGAATGACTTGCTAGGCTATTTCAGAAGGTATTTAAGAGTCAACCACAGTCATTGCTGCAGGTCTGACACAGCCAGACCAGGAGACTTCATTTTTAAAGGACATTAGTGATCTAGATGGGTTTTTACAATAATGGCCATCATTAGACTAGCTTTTAATTCCAGATTTATTAATTGAATTCAAACTATTACTGTGATGGGATTCAAACCCATGTCTGTAAAGCTGGGTCTTTAGGTTGCTAGTCCAGTGACAATACCACTATGCCACCACCTCCCTCCTCAGGGACTGGGTGAACCATAGAAGAAGGTGAATAGCCCTTGTCGCCCAGCAGCCACCCTCTGGTTTGATGTGGTGAGAAAAAGACTGTGGGAACAGTGAAATGCTGCACAATGAAAGCATCATGACATCAGGATAGTGGGAATTCACTCGTATGATGTGTTGGGCATGGTCACACATTAACTGCACATTCAGTGAGTGGTAACTTTTGTGATTGTGGTGCATCTCAGCATGTGCAGTCGATGACACCCTGCACCATGGGGAAGCCTGCTATCCTGGCAAAGCTAAGTGCACGCTCCACTTGCTTCTCTCTCATCTTTGGTTTTCTACAGGATGTAATGTTATTCTTGTGAAATTAGGTAATGATAATACAATAAATTAAATAATTTATCCATGTCTCATGATGATATTTTATAACATTATTTTAAAATCTACTGTTCAATGATTGCAGTAGCACACCATCAACAATTCCATCCTACCGCCTCCACACCATCTCCAAATCAAGTCCAGTGACTCACATATGACGAGCTGCCACAACTGTTCCTTTAGGATGTGCGTAGCTGCGTTGTATGTTATTTCAAGATGGTTGTCTATCTTTTCAGCATTAAATTTGGAATTTTAAATCCTTGTATAAAAGAGTGTTTGCTGCCTCTAACTTACGCAGCTAATAATATGAAGAAGTGGTCGGATCACAGGTCTTAAAAACTGCTGTCCTATAACTTAAACTGTCAGGTGCACCAGAGTAGCCTGGTGATTTTCCCATCCTTTCGGAAGTAGCTGAATTTTTTTATTATTCCTGAATAGAATGGGGAATCTATACCACACCATTATATGACAAAATGCATTGCTTGTCTATGGCATTGCCACCACATCACTCGGGACTGATTTGTAAGGTTTTCAATTGTGAGACGTGTGTCTTTTTCACATAAACCTTTAACGGTTTTCCAACGATTTCAATCCTTTTCTTTTATTCAGAATCTGATTTATTTCTGCGCCCCTGGCAGAAAACCAAAGCCCTAAATTGGATGCATTCCATACTAATCAGCTATGCCTTGCTTAATCTGTTTGCTCTGCCTGTTTATCTAATATAACACCAATATGATAGGCCAGACGAATAGACATAGTTACAAACAAGGTATGAAAATAAGAAACAAAACATTTGGTGCTCAAGGAAATTGAAGAGTTTCAGTTACTTTTTTAACAGTGTTAGCAAATTGCCTCTGCAATTGTTCTTGAGCATGTTATGAAAATCATTGCAATCAATCACATACTGTAAAATGCATTAAGGAAATTATCTTAACAGCTGCCCAACCGCCACTCTCATTCTGCCCATAGGATGGCAAAGTATGGTAAACAACAGCAGATGGCTGAGTGAAAACCAATCCCAATGAGTTCCTTTCATTAACAAAAAAACTTTTGTTTGACCTATCTTTGTCAAAAATTAATAATATCCCCAGGAGCTGAAGGATGTAATAGTGGCACAGATTTCATAGTCAGAAGATTGTAGTCAAGGGGCAATCTTTGTCCATTATTTTGCTACAAGCAGTGAATAAGTGCAAGCAGTTGGCAACTGGATCTGTGAGTAGTAACTGGGCAAGCCAAATTGCTTTAAGGAAGAACTCCATGCTTTTTGGAGGGCAAAAATAATTATATTGAAAAATGCCCATGCTAGGGGAGAAAACATTTTTGCAGCTTTGGTATGAATGCTCTACACCATCCCATTAAGTACAATCAAGTTAAGTGTAGCTGAGTTAATTAATAGTTTAGCTCTTTCTGCTCTGCCTCAATAATGGGCCTGGTTGCTTGCCTTGGAAAAGCACCCCCAATCCTATGTGCCATTTTAATTTGTCGCCATTTTTGTATTACATATATAGAAACTAGAAACCCAAGTAACCCTGTCACATTGGCCCCTGACAGTCAATATAGCCTTTTATTCCATTAGGCTGGGTGGGCAAGGTTGGAACCAAGGTCAAAAAGACAAGAGTATTAATTATCTTTTGTCTGAACTTAATTGAACACAATAATACTCCCCTTTTTTATAGGGTTTTTCGTGATTCCTAAAACTCTTGAATTCCCAAATGATCATCTGATCTTTATAGGAATTAAATAAAAGAAAATTAGTAAGAAATTATCTTTTGACTCATCAATCTGCATCCTTCCAATCAACCATGTGCAATTTGCATTGCAATGGATTCAATGCAATTTACTCAAACAACTGCACTGACTGCATGTAAGTATATGAAATTCTACATATTCCCTGAAGTCAATTCAGCAAATGGTATTAGCCATAATTCAGTGGTTGCACTCTCACCTCGGAGTCAGTAGATTGTGGGTACAAATCCACTTGCAGAGACTTGAGCACATAATCAATGCAGATACTTCAGTGCAGTACTAAAGGAATGCTGCTCTATTGGAGGTGCTATCTTTTAAATGAGATGCTAAACTGAGGGCCCTATCTGTTCTTTCAGGTGGACATTAAACATCCCATGGCACTATTTTCAAGAAGAGCAGGGGAGTTCTTCCTGGTATCCTGACCAATATTTACTCCTCATCTAGCATCATTCAATATATTATCTGATCATTTTTGCATTGCTGATTGTGGGACCTTGCTGTCTGCAAAATGGCTTCTGCGTTTCCTACATTACAACAGAGACTACAGTTTTTAATTGGCCATAAGGCATATCGGGATATTCTGAGGTCATAAAAGACCTGATATAAATGCAAGTTGTATCTCCTTCAAATTCACCAGGATATCACTGCAGATTTTCTTTCATTACTGAGAAACCACAAAATGAAAGGCCATAAGTTCAAGACACCACCAAGGTTGAAAATAATAGAGAAGATGAGGTAAATCAATTAATATTGGCTAAGTGGGGACAAGCTTAAATGTTTAAGGCCCATAGAATGCAGAAGACTAGGGAATATATGAAACATACTGGTATCACTGGCCCTCTCCCCTCCCAAACTCAGCAATGCAGGGATTTTCTTACCCAAATTATTTTACAGGTTAGTTGCAGAGCAAAGATTCCTCTTTTGTCTAAAAAACATACTGTAGACTAACCTCAAAAGAGTTGTCACCTATATCTCTCTTCCACTGGCCATTATTTTGGCCACACTGAATGTGGGATGTATCCCATATATCCATTCTTTTATGTTGAAACTTATTTCATGTTGTACCCTTTGCAGCCAGAAGGGAAGAGGGACCTGTAATCTATCAATCTGGGCTCCAATCAAAGACTCTGGTGGTGAGACAATGGGTTGCTTTAAAATGATCCTGCCAGGCAGAAAATGGATAGCAACAGGTCGCCTGCCCATTTTGCATAAGAAATAGAAACAGGGTCGATCATTTGGCCCTTTGAACCTGCTCCATCATTCAAAGGATCATGGCTGATTTTCTATTTCATCTCCACCTTCTCACATTATCTCATATCCTTTAATTCCCTTAGTACACAAAAATCTGTCAGTCTCTTTCTTGAGTCTACTCACCAACTGAGCATCCACTGCTGTCTGGGGTACAGCATTCCAAAGATTCACAACCCTTTGAGTGAAGAAATTTTTCCTTATCTCAGTCCTAAATGGCCGACCCTTATTCTGAGACTGTGATCCCGTGTTCTAGATTCCCCAGCAAGGAGAAACATTTTCTCAGCATTAACCCTGTCAAGCCCCTTAAGTGTTTTATATGTTTCAATCAGGTCACCTCTCATTCTTCTAAACTCCAGGGAATATACACCTCCTCATCCCAGGAATCAATATTGTGGGCCTTTCTTGCACTCCCTCTAGGGCAAGTATGTCCTTACTTAGGTAAGGAGACCAAAACTGTAAACAATACCCCAGGTGTGGCCTCAGTAATGCCCGATATAATTATTTTTATTCTTTCACGGGATGTGGGCATCACTGGCTAGGTCAGCATTTATTGCCCATTCCTAATTGCCCTTGAGAAGGTGCTGGTGAGCTGTCTTCTTGAATTGCTGCAGTCCATGTAGTGTAGGTACACCCACAGTACTGTTAGGAGGGGAGTTCCAGGATTTTGACCCAGCGACAGTGAAGGAACAGCGATATAGTTCCAAGTCAGAATGGTGTGTGGTTTGGAGGGAAACTTGCAGATGCAACCTTGCAACCATCAGCAAACATCCCCACTTCTGACCTTATGATGGAGGGAAGATAATTGATGAAGCAGCTGAAGATGGCTGGGCCTAGGACACTACCCTGAGGTACTCCTGCAGTGATGTCCTGGGACTGAGATGATTGACCTTCAACAACCACAACTAACTTCTTTTGTGCTAGGTATGACTCCAACAAGTGGTGGGTTTTCCCCCTGATTCCCATTGACTCCAGTTTTGCTAGGGCTCCTTGATGCCACACTCAGTCAAATGCTGCCTTGATGTCAAGGGAAGTCACTCACACCTTACCTCTTGCGTTCAGCTCTTTTGTCCATGTTTAGACCAAAGCTGTAATGAGGTTAGGAACTGTGTGACCCTGATGGAACCCAAACTGAGCATCAGTCGGCAGGTTACTGCTGAGTAAGTGCCACTTGATAGCACTGTTGACGACCCCTTCCATCACTTTGCTGAGAATCGAGAGTAGACTGATGGGGCGGTAATTACCTGGTTGGATTTGTCCTGCTTTTTATGCACAGGACATAACTGGGCAATTTTCCACATTATCGGGTAGATGTAGCTATACTGGAACAGCTTGGCTTGGGGCGTGGCTAGTTCTGGAGCACAAATCTTCGGTACTATTGCTGGAATGTTGTCAGGGCCCATAACCTTTGCAGTATCCAGTATCTTCAGCCGTTTTTTGATATCATGTGGAGTGAATCGAATTGGCTGAAGACTAGCATCTGTGATACTGGGGACCTCAGGAGGAGGCTGAAATGGATCATCCACTTGGCACTTCTGGCTGAAGATGGTTGCAAATGCTTCAGCCTTGTCTTTTGCACTGTGTGCTGGGCTCCCCCATTATTGAGAATGGGGATACTTGTGAAGCCTCCTCCTCCTGTTAGTTGTCTAATTGTCCACCACCATTCACGACTGGACCTGGCAGGACTACAGAATTTAGATCTGATCCGTTGGGTGTGGGATCACTTTGCTCTGTCTATCACATGCTGATTCCACTGTTTGGCATGCATGTAGTCTTGCATTGTAGCTTCACCAGGTTGACACTTCATTTTTAGGTATGTCTGGTGATGCTCCTGGCATGCCCTCCTGCACTCTTTATTGAACCAGGCTTGATGGTGGCACGAACACATGATCTGCTGAATGATGATTTTTTTAATCCACTGGCTGAAAACCTGAATTAAATTTTTTAAAAAGGGTAAAAGTAACAGATAAAAGGTGACTGCTAGAAGTTAAGATGGTCACCGTAAATTGCACATTCCAATGCATCGAGGTGGTGACGAATTGTCTGGCCAGTCTCCTCCAGAACAATGACTTGGGGAATTTTGAGTGAAATACCTGTCCTGCCCCCATTAACAAGACATTAAGACATCACTTGGGACATTAAACTAGTGGAAATGAACTACTGAAACCTAATCACTTGAACAATGGGATCCTGGTTGAGAGAAGGGAAATCCTAGAATTGAACTGATTAAGTTGCAAGAGATATTACGCAATGATAGACAGCATATTGAATCATTGGGTGATCATCAGGTGACAGGCCAACCATCTGTATTTAACCTGGTGTTTTCTCTGCAGCAACAGAGATAAGCAACTAGATACCGATAAGAGAAGACCCAAGTGGGGTGCATCCTCCCTCTCTCTCTCTCTCTCTCTCTCCAATTCATCTTACAAGCTTTGCACCCTGCCTGCTGGCTGCAACCACCTAGGCCTATTACTGCTGCAGATAGAGACCCCGTGAAGGAAATCATCTGACTCCAGGAAAACCCCAAATCAGCTGGCCATATCTGCAAGCTGGAAGCCTCAGAACAACTGAGTTCAGCCGGAAGCCAGCTGAATCACCAAACTCCACTGTCTATCTACCCCTTTCTATTGCTCTGGACTCTAATCTGACCAATCAATCCTTCCCCACGTGTTATCCTATTTGTGTGCGTGTGTTTTTTTTATTCATTCATGGGATATGGGCGTCACTGGCTAGGCCAGCATTTATTGCCCATTCCAAATTGCCTTTGAACTGAGTGGTTTGTTCAACTATTTCAGAAGGCATTTAAGAGTCAAGCACATTGCTATGGGTCCGGAGTCATATATAGGCCAGACCAGATAAGGATGGCAGATTTCCTTCCCTAAAGGATGCTAGTGAACCAGATGGGTTTTTCCAACAATTGACAATGGTTTCATTGTCCCCTTTAGACTAGTTTTTCATTTTGTGTGCAAACCTTGAATGTGTGTGTGTGTGTTTGTGTGTGTGAAAGTTGGAGCTTAGTTTATTATTTTACTCAGATCGGTTTCTGTGCAATAAAGCTAACCTGTTTCTTTGTTAAACTCAAGAAAACCTATCTGATAATTTCTCTTATGATCATAGCATGTAAATAGTTAAACACTCACTGAATTGGCAAGTACATTCACTTTAAAAAAGAAATAAACTGTGTTGAGGTCAAACAGGGAAAGGGACAAGAAGGGAACCTGTCAACCCCTCCTCAACTGATCATAACAAAAATTGGGGGGTGGGGGGTTGAGGTGGGGCTATATGGCTGGGATCAGACCCAAAGACAAAGCAAGAAATTGGAAGTGGAAAACCAAATCGATCCCTCGCAATAATTTTTAAAAATCAATACAGGTTTTCTTGTGGTTTTCAGTGCTGGAAATGTCCACATTTGAGGCCAGTCAGAGTGAAGTAACTTAGGACAGTTTAAAAGCCCTATCTGTTAATGAGTTAAGGAATGTAGCACGGCATTTAGAGATAACTATCCAACCAAAGCTAGAAAACCCAAAATCCTAAAACTCGTGGTCAACCATTTTGAAATCGACAATAAAGAACCGGAGACAGGCATAGAATCTGAAACAGACGGAATGACATTAGCCAAGGTACAGCTAGGACAGCGGGGACCAGAGCCAGAATTCCAGGAACAGAAGGAGGAAAGCTGGAATTTCAGGAAAGGGAGAAAGAAAGAGCTTTGCAGAAGGAGAAGGAGGAAAGAAAGTTAAGGCAGCTTGACTGAATAGGGAAAAGCCGCAATCATTTGATGCTGTATTCACCACCTCAAATCCCACCCCCATCATGTAATTGGTTGGGCCCCACCCCTTCATTATTATTATTGGCCGCCCGCCACCTGATTGCAGTGGGCTGCCTGCACACGTGACTAGCGGGGACAGCACCCACTTCCGGGTCCGCTGCCAGGACCCACGATGGGCTTACTGAATTCAGCCCATGTTTCCATAATGGCTATTAGATTAAGCCTATGAATTTCTATCAGCGCTATTAATTCATCTAATTTGTTCTGAATGCTTTGTGCATTCAGATATAGTGCCTTTGGCTTTGACTTTTTCTAATTTCCCCTGACATCACCTTAGTTACTAATGCTCTATTATTTTTGTTACACTCACTGATAAACTGCTTATTTTTACCCAAAATTCTGCTCTGGTCCAAAGGCATGACATTTCTCTTGTTGCTTTTGAATTTACCGTATCCTGAATCTTTCCATTCCCCCCTTTATTAGTTTAAAGCCTTGCCTGCTGCCCTAGATATTCAATTTGCCAGGACACTGATCCCAGCCTGGTTTCAGTGAAGCCATATTAACAAAACAGCTCCGTCTTCCCCCCATATTGGTGCCAATGGCTATAAAGCAAAACCCCTGTCTGACTGGCCTTTCCATTGATACAACCCATTTCCTATCGGAAAGAACAATTACAATTGTTACCACATCCCCCCACCCAGAAGTGTTAATCCACACACTGCCACTAAACTCAAAAGATGCACTGCAGCAACTCGCCAAGGCTTCTTCAATAGCACCTTACAAATCTACAACCTCTACCACCTAGAAGGACAAGGATAATAGGCACATGGAAACACCGCCACCTGTAAGTTCCCCTCCAAGTCACACACGATTCTGCCTTGGAACTATATTGCCGTTCCTTCACTGTCACTGGGTCAAAATCCTGGAACTCCACCCCAGTAGCACTCTGGGTGTACTTACACCACATGAACTGCAGCGGTTGAAGAAGGTGGCTCACCACAACCTTCTCAAGAGTGATTAGGGGTGGGCAATAAATGTTGGCCTTGCCATCGACACTCACGTCCCATGAACGAATAAAAAAAAAGTAAAATAAATCCTTACTTTTGATTTTTATCATTCCACCATTGGCAATGTGCCTTCAGCTGCTGAGCTACTAAACTCTGGAATTTGTTTGCTAAACCTCTCTGCCTCTTCTCCATGCTCCTTAAAACTTACCCCTTTGGCTTTTGGTCATCATTCCTAATATTTGTTTATGTGGCTTAGTGTCAATTATCATGTTTGATAATCATTCCTCTGAAGCACCTCAAGACAGTATACTATATTCAAGGCACTATATAAATGCCAATTGTTGTTATATACTTAAAGTAAACTTCAAGGAGTCTTGCAACCCTTTCAGGTCCACTTTTTTCAGGGTTGCTTGATGTTATTGAGTGCATCCATTCGTTGCTGTGCATTTCACGGGCAGTCGATAGAATAGTGACAGACAAAATTAATGCATCAGTCATATCAGTTGACCAACAATTATACATATAAAATATCCTGTGTTAAAATTATTCAAAGTGCTTTACATAATTAACTACCTTTTTAAACATTCAGTGAATGTTATGTAAATAAATTAGACAATTGGATTACAAATACAACTGAGTTCATTATAAAGGAGCTGTGTCTTCACAAAATATGTTGGAAAGAAAAGGAAAAACTTGCACTTATATCATGGCTTTCAACAACAGCAACAATGTGCATTTATATATTTCCTTTAACATAACAAAACATCATAAGGCACTTTTGTAGTGGTGTTTATCTTTTCAGGATGTCCAAAAGTACTTCACTGCTAATTAAGTACTTTGATGAGCCATGATCGTATTGAATGGCAGAGCTGGCTCGACAGGCCATATGGTCTACTCCAGTTCCTATTTCTTGTGTTCTTGTGAAGTATTGATCACTGTTGTAGTGTAGAAAACACAGCAGGCAATTTGTACACAGCAATGTCCCACAAAGAGCAATAAGATAAAGGACCAGACAATCTGTTTTGGGGATATTAGTTGAGGGATGAATATTGCCCAGGACACTGGGGAGAACTCCCCTGCTCCTCTTCAAAGAGTGTCATGGGATCTTTTACTTCCACTTGAGATGACAGATGTGGTCTTGGTTTAATTCCTTTTCCAACAGTGCCAAACTAAAATGCCAGCTTAAATTATGTGCTCAAGTCCCTGAAGTGGGATTTGAACCTATGAACCTAAGGCAGGCACATAAACGTTCCATAAATCTGTTTAATAAACTTTCCATTATGAATAGGGAGATGACACAGTCACATAATCCATATTGAAGCATGGCACATTATTTCTGTCTGATGATATTGTGACAAGTGATTCCCAGCTCTGCTCCAAGGAAAACAACCCCAGCTTCTCCAACCTAACCTTGTAGCTAAAATCCCTCATCCCTGGAACCATTCTGGTAAATCTCCTCTGCACCCTTTCAAAGACCTTTATATTCTTCCTATGTGGCATTTGTTGAGTGCCTTTTTGCAGTTCCAAATATACAACATCCATTGGTTCCCCTTTACCTACCCTACATAAAAAGCTCCAATAAATTTGTCCAACATGATTTCCCTTTCATAAAGCCATGTTGACTCTCCCTAATCATATCCTAATTTTCTAAGTGCCTTGATAACACCTCCTTAAGAATGGATTCCAGCATTTTCCTGACAACTGTTATCAGGCTAACTGGCCTGCAGTTCCTGTTTTCTCTCTCCCTCCTTTCTTGCATAGAGGTATTACATTTGCTACCTTCCAATCCACTATGACCATGCTAGTATCTCAGGAATTTTGAAAGATTACAACAAATGCATCCACTACTTCTGCAGCCACTTCTTTTTGCACCTTAGGATTAGCACTGTTACAAGCTTCCCACCCACAACTCACAGCTCACACACATTGGCAGTTATTCAACCATGACAGCCACATTGCCAAACATATTGCACAATACTGACTGACATACTTCTTGCAGAAGAGGTGCTGCATAATAGCAGGTAGCAGGAATGAACTGGAAGAGCACAAGCACAGCATGTTTTATCTCCCATGGAGGAGACAGTGCTGACCCCCAAGCTCTCTCCTGTCTGCTCCCATCTCTTTCTCACAGACCTGTGAATCCACTGAAGACACATGAACCCCAAGAGAGAAAAGTCTCCTACAGCAAACAAGGTTTAAGAAGAATAATGGGCCCCAACAAAAAACAAGACCTACCTACTATCACGGACATTACAGTGAGCTCGAAGAACCATAACAAAAACTCTTCAGATATTGCCTCAAACCTTTACACTTTATTTTCTTCTGCTCTTTTCTGTCTCTATTTGCATGTGTGTATCGCCAATGCATGCTAGCATGGACACGTCATGTAGCCGTAGGCGTTAACCAAATTAGAGTTTAAGTTTAATAAATTTCAATTTTTCTTCTTTAAACCTAAGAAAGCCTGTTTGTGCTGGTTTGTTTGCCTTATAATTGGAAAGCAGTGAACAAGGATTCACCAAGGGGGAGCTAAAAACACAGTGTGTTAATAATTAAACCCTGTTACGGTAAGACCAGGTGAAAGCTGAAAGGAAACCCGAGACCTCTTCTTAGCTCGTCGTAACACTACACTCACAGCCATCGTCTCAGACACTGACATTGCGCATATTTTAGAGGACAGCATAGAGGTGGGAACTGCACATGGTGAGACACAGGGCACAAGTGCACAGGAGCCAGGATGAGGGGAAAGAATAGCGTAGGTGGCAGCTTGCTGGAGAGTGGGGTCGCACACTAGTTCTGTTGAAGGGAAGTCAGATGAGAACGTTGTTAGGCCAGGCTGCAGAAGAAGGCTGATGGGTGTACACATCAAAATGCTTCATGCACCAGAAAGTCTACACATAATGTCAAGGGGCATGGAGAGATCCCACAGTAACTTGGCACAGGGCTTTGCACAGAGCTTAGTGCACATCCTTTCTAACATAGAATGGGTGGTCACCTAGATCAGCAAGTCCGTGGAACCCATCATGGTGCAGCATCTCACGGTCAATATCACTGCTTCCATTACAGCATGAATAGCTTCCATCAAAGGTCTAAGTTCTGCATTGCAAGCACAAACTGCTGCCAACATGATTGTGGATGCCACTGTTCAAAGGGGCTTCCGGGTGGCAGAGCAGTCCATCAACCTGTTCTTTTAAAGATTACTAGGACTGCAGAGGTACTGCACCAAAAAAGAGTGCCAGTGGCTCCACTAAGTACAAACCTGATGCCCTCTCTCAGGGTGACAGCATTTCTGCTCCCACTACTGCCACTCTGCCGGTGCCCTTACTGCTGCCGGTCAGCCAGTCAGCCCAGGCTGTCGACGCCTATGCTGAGATGATGCAATCTGACGCTGGGCCCTCTAGGTCTAGAGCTGCTTGAGGTTGGCCTGCAAGGCCATCTTCAGTATCCTCCACTGAACATCAGCAGACATCCACTAGCCATGCTGCAGCTACTGGGGGAGCACCTCATAGGAGCACTGGGTCAGACAAAGACACATAGAAAACAGCGACTAAGTGAATGCACAAGGGTGATTATTTCTGCATGTATTATGTAATTATTGAATTTATGAAATTGAATTGGAATATGCAATTTTAGTGGATCTTTATTTTTATGTTGCTGGTAAGATGATAATGTGATGGTCAGTGACAAAGGAAAGGTAAGAATTATGGGGATGCTGGTGAGTGAGGAGTGTTGTATTATTTCTTTCTAGATTAATACAAACAAAGCTCAAGGGCAGGCATAGAGGTTGAACATAGCTTTAATGGAGACTTGTTGCTTCAGCTTACATGTGCTAACTGTGCAAGAGAACAGAATCACGTGATCTTACATAATTTTCTGTGATGACATACTTAGGAAAATAAATATATATTTAACATATAACAAATACACTATCACAATATCCCTCTTCCCTTAAATGACAACCCCATATAGTATAACATTAATATGCATATAAATAAGTAACCCTTATGAGATATAAGAAATTTGACAACTATAACACTATTTACATAAAACATTCAACTGCAACAAGAACATTTGGAACACTCCTGTTCCAGGTGTTGTTTACGTTTGGAACCGTACAGGTTGTCAGCTGACTCAACCAGACCTTAGGACAATGATATAAAAACAAGAAATGCTGGAACCACTCAGCAGGTCTGGCAGCATCTGTGAAAAGAGAAGCAGAGTTAACGTTTCGGGTCAGTGACCCTTCTTCAGAACTGAAGAAGGGTCACTGACCCGAAACGTTAACTCTGCTTCTCTTTTCACAGATGCTGCCAGACCTGCTGAGTGGTTCCAGCATTTCTTGTTTTTATTTCAGATTTCCAGCATCCGCAGTATTTTGCTTTTTTCTTAGGACAATGATATGTGGGTGTGTTCACGAACTGTCCATCCTCTCCTCCTGAAGATTGTCTTTCGGAGGATTGCCCTCAGTTGTCCGTGTGTTGCTTGTTGTCTCTTCATCTGCGTGTATGCAGATACGCGTAGACACGTAGGTGATGTTGTTTGGTCCTCTTGTGCATGGCCAGCAGAGAGTCCCCTGAGCTGAGATCAACTCCTTCACAGTACTGCATCATTTGGTGTTGTCACCTCATACGAACATGTTTTTTTTTGCACACCTTGGACACATCTGCTGGGATCCATGTCTGTTCTTACAGGTGTAGGACCCTCAACTTCTGACCAACATACAGTGAAGGTAATTCTGCACCCGCATGCACATCATGTTTGTCTTTCATCTTATCTTGTTTCTGATGTACTGGTCTGTGATCAACGATGACTTGTTGAGATGATAGCTTGGTAGTGTGGTTCTTACTGGTTGACCAAAAAGAATCTCAGCAGATGATGGTGATCTGGAGTCCAATGGTGTTGTGCGGAGATGCAATAACACACTTTTATATCTTGCCCAGTTTCCAAACACTTTTTGATTAGCGATTTGACCATCCTGACCATATGTTCAGCTATCTCATTCGAACGAGGATATCTGGGTGATGATGTGACACGGTTGATGGGCCATCGTTCACACATATCCTGGAACAATTTCCAGTGTACTGTGGGCTATTGTCAGACAACATTTCTACCGGGGCACCAAAAAGACTAAAGATGGCACTAACAGTGTTGGCCACTGCTGTACTTGACGTGTCTCAAAGATTCTGCACAATAGGAAATTTGGAGTGATAGTCAATCATTAGCAGATAGTCTTCTCTGTTCATGCAGCACAGATCTGTTGCTATCTTGATCCATGTTGATAATGGTATGTCATGAGGTTGGAGAGGCTCTTTCTGTTGACTAGCCTGGTGTTTCTGACATGCATCACAAAACCTCACCATCTGGTCAATGTGTTTGCTGATGCCGGGCCAGACTAACGACTTGCGAGCAAGTGTCACCAGAATGAGTACTTGGCATCCTTTCAATAGTATGTCATTGGATAACCCATCTCGTCTTGATATGGCCACCATGTTCTCAGATTCGGAGGGATCTACTGAATGGTCTCAGGCCTCTACAACGATCTGCCACAGAGCTTAGTGAATGGGGTCTTGAAAAGTCTGCCTCTGGAGTTCTTCTCTCTTGTTTTGACCGAAAGCACATGAGATCTACATTATAGACATCCTCTAAGTTTTCAAAGACTTCATCCACCTGGAAGTCGAGTGTTATGTCTTGTGTCTTCCCAGGGTGGATAATTTACTTAGAGTGTCTGTTCGGACCATCTGACTATGGGTTTGTATCTGACATCACTGTTGTGACCCTGAATCTTGATGAGTAACCTCTGGAGTTGAGCAGCTTTCTCCTGATGATCTCCAACAGTTTATGATCTGTCTCGACCGTGAACTCTTTCCCGAATAAGGATGTGTGGAACCAGGTGATCCCGAAGACAAAAGCGAGAGCATCTCATTCAATATTGGACGAATTTGCTTGTGCTGGCAACAGACTTTTTGAACAAAATGTGACAGGCTTGCCATCTTGAAGAAGATATGCACTGAGACTTTTCTGCGATGCGTCCACTTCTAATGTTGTTGCTTTCTGAGGGTCATAGTATTGAAGACATGACTCAGCGGACAGTCCTTGTTTCAATACATTGAATGTATGTTGATGATCGTCCTGCTGTAGGGATGGTGTGTCTTTCTTCAGCAATTCTCTTAATGGAGATGCCTTCTGCAAGAAGCTTGGAATGTATGCAGTAAGGAAGTTGAATCGACCAAGATACCTTTGGAGGTCATGCTTGTGCAGTATCAGCTGTCATGCTCGGCCCCCAACTGCCAAGAATGAGGCACATTAATTTTGTCATGAATTGTTACTGGAGTGAAGAAAGGACTTGTTAAACAGATCAGACATGGCTGGAAAATACATTTGCATATTAACAGACGGTGATTGGAAGGACGAAGGACCATGACCAAAGGACCATTCCCTGACACATTCAACCCACAATGGACCTTGATCACCAGGTATTGTGTGTAAGAGGAGCATTCCAGAGACTGCTAAGGTGATACAATCCAAGACACGGTCAGGCCAGTTAGTGACATGACTAACCTGCTTGGCAACCTGGGTTTTTCTGAATTGTACAAACAGTTTGATCTCTCCTGTCTGCTCCTATCTCTTTCTCACATGTCTCTGAATCAACTGAAGACACATGAACCCCAAGAGAGAAAAGTCTCCTACAGCAAACAAGGTTTAAGAAGAACACTGGGCCCCAATGAAAAGCAAGATCTACCGATAACCAAGGATTCTACAGTGAGCTCAATGAACCATAACAAAAACTCTTCAGGTATTGCCTCAAACTTTTCCACTTTATTTTTCTTCTGCTCTTTTCTGTCTCCATTTGCATGTATATATCACGAATGCAAGCTAGCGTGGGCATGCCGTGTATCCGTAGGCATGAACCGAATTAGAGTTTAAGTTTAATAAATTTCAACTTTTCTTCTTTAAACCTAAGAAAGCTTGTTTGTGCTGGTTCCTTTGCCTTATAATTGGAAAGGGGTGAACAACAATTTACCAAGGGGTGTGTTTAAAATTAAACCCTGTTATGATAAGACCAGGTGAAGGCTGAGAGGGACCCCTAGACAGCATTGACTGGATGTATTTGATCGTCCTAGGATCTGGGCAGATATCTCAGCTTGAGTAAATAGCACTGAAAAAATTCATGTGATCTGCCTGAATGGAGCACTTTTTGTTGTTGAAAACCAAACCTGCATGTCTGGCAGTCCGCATTAACAAGTGTAAGTTTCTATAATGCTCTTCTTCCATGTGTCCTATGAGGGCAATGTCATCCGCAATACACACATGGCCCAGGATTCATTCCATTATCTGGTCCACATGCTGTTAAAATATATCCTGGCTGACAGACAGCCCAAATGGTAAATGGAGGAAATAGTACCTGCCAAAGGAGGTTCTGAACATCATTAGCTCTTGCAACCCTCTTGACAAGTGTACGAACCAATATCTGTCTTTTGCTTCTAACTTGGAAAAGTGTTTCGCTCTAACAAATGTTGGGTTAATCTCTTCTAGCATTGGTATCTATGAGGACAACTCTTTAAGGCTTTGTTTAGCTTCCTTGGGTCTAAACATAGTCGAATTGAACTGTCCTTCTTGATTGTGGTAGTGATGGAACTGCACCAGTCCGTGTGATGCCTTTTTTTCCTTTTCATCCAGTTCCATCTTCAACTTTTCTCAAATGTGCATGCTACATTTTCACAGCAGATCGATTGACGGTGTTGCACCTCTTTTAAGTTGTAGGACTGCATCCCCATGGAAATTACCAACTGGTCCAGGTACAATCTCTGGAGGTCTTGTACTGATCCAATGGGTGTGCATCTGTTTTGACTGCTGTGGTCTTCTGACTGGATCAGCTCATGAATGGTGACCATTTTAAGTTCAGTGCACACTGACAGCCCTGCTACTACTGGTCCTGACACATCCACCATGTAGAATATCTGAGTAGACCATGTTGACTCTTTGTACCTGCATTCTAGGTTTAAGAAACCTAAACACTTTATTATGGAGCCATTGTATGCAGTAAGCTTCACGCTTGTGGGTTGGACCATAGACTTCCTTGCCTTGGAATGGACCTGTTGTGCTAAGGTGACCATGTGAAATTGCTGTTCACCTGTCGTGTCTTCACCTCGATCCACTTCATCCATTTTGGTTGGATATTCCCCCAGTTCGTGGTTGGGTCTATGCCCTTGGCTCTGCCTGGAAGTGCCTCGCCTCCCTTCGCCTCTAGGTGGTGTACTTTTGTGGTTTGAGCACTGCCCACTCTGGCATCTATCTGTGTTCCCGTTGCTGGACCTTCTGCAAGGTTTGACCCAGTGCCTCTAAGCCCACATTCCTTGCACATGTCTGCGTACACCGGGCACCTCTGCAGTTGGTGGGACAACCTGCAATTACTGCATACCTTGTTCTGCTTGGGTGCCTTGGATATGGTACCAACAAGGGTTTCTGACCCTAAGGCTTACAAAAACCGTCTCCCGGCGATAATTGCCTCGTATCTGCGTCCATCCTGTTGTGTGCTCTCCATGCCGCGTCCCTTCGACTTTTCCAAGAGGTCTTTCCGGAATGCCTCAGTGGGAATGGAGGTGATAACCAACTCTATAATTCATTCCGAGAGTTCAGCATCAGTGAAGTCACATTCTTTTGTTTTCTCTCTGCATCGGTTAACAAAGTCGTCCAAACTCTTGTCGGCTTTCTGTCTGTACTGCATGAGTTCCAGGCGGTGTACTCTGAAATTAACTTTAATCTTAAACTGATTTTGTAATGTTTCACATAGCTTTGATAGATCCTTCTGGTCAGCATCAGACAAACCAGATGTGTCGATTCTGTGCAGACCTTCATTTCCGATGGCAGTCCTAATTTTTATAGCCTGCTTCTCTGCATCCACAACTTTGTGGTCTAGGAAGCATACTTCAGTCCTCTGATTAAACTCACCAGGGACATCAGATGCTTTCCAGTCCCTCTCTGGAAATCTGGCTGTCATTGCCTAAGCCTCCTACTCTTTTCTCCCCCAAGGGACAAGCCTTGCTTTAAAAGTTGTAGCAAGCTGCGATGTCTGCAGAGCCAAGCAGGAACCAAGCCCTGAGCTGTGTTGCTGCAGCACGGGCTTGTGAGCTTGCAGGCAGGAAGGGCCCTGGTGTCAGGGTCAACTAATGGCATGGGAGTGCGAGGACAGCGGGAAGGGATCCGCACCAAAACACAACGCTGCACTGATCTCTGCAGCTGAAACTGCCATTAATGTTCTTGCTAGCTCGGGGTGTACCCAAATCGGCTTTAATGTCTACTCACACCGTTGCCCTCCCGATGTGAGAGCTGTGATCTGGTCGCAGTGCTTCAAGTAGAGCAACTGACTTGAGTTTTGTTTCCAGCTGCTGATCAAAGCTGTCAACTCCTCCTCCACTTCCTCCTCCTCTTCCTTATGCTCCTGCTCCTCAGCTTCTCATCTGATGTGTGGTGGGAAGGGTTGTTCCCTCATAATGGCCAGGTTGTGTAGTATGCAGCATACCACCATAGATCGCGATACCTGATCAGCTGAATACTGCAGGGCTCCTCCTCAGCAGTCCAGGCAGCAGAATTGTTGCTTAATGATATGAATTGTGTGCTGTATAACGTTCCTTGTGGCAGCATGGCTCTCACTGTAGGCCTGCTGTGCATGTGTGCATGAATTCCCGACTGGATTAGTGAGTCATGTTGGAAGTAGATAACCCTTTTCACCCAGTAGCCAACCTTTGACATGCCATTTTGTGTCAAATACAGGTGGCACAGAGAATTGCCGCTGAATGAAGGGATCATGACTACTGCCAGTTTAATGGGCATTCACCTGCATGGCACCCTGCCTATGGTCACACACCAGCTGTACATTGAGGGAGTGAAATCCCTTTTGGTTCAAGAAAATGGTTGGGTTCACATGAGGCACAAGCAAAGCAATATGTATACATTCAATGGCAGACTGCACCATGGGGAAGCCTGCATCCATGCCAACTCTCATACTTGCTCTGCCTGCTTGTCGCTGACAAGAAGGAATGAGATTAAACTGTTTCTCTCTGTATAGAAAGACTCAGTGAACTCCCTTATGCAGCAGTGAACTACAAACTGTGAGATGATACTTATATCTCCACCAGCAGCCTGGAAACAGTCAGACACATAAAAGTTAAGAGCCACGATCTCTCTGACAGCCACACGCAATGTTGTCCTTGACCTTCTTTGAAGTTGCAGTTGTGGCTCGAGTAGTTGGCAGATTTCAGTTACAAACTTTTTTGTGAAGGAAAAATGTCTGATGCATTGTTTCACGCTAAAGTTGAGGTAAAGGAATTGCCCCTGAACATCCTCAGTGGATATGCCCTCCTGCTGAGAACCTTTCTCCCTCTCCTCCTCCTCCCTCTTCTAGCAACTTGTCCTGTTATGCAGGCCTCTCTTGATTCTTCCAGTCAATCATCCTCAATTCCCAGAGGAAGCCCTACCAGGCCATTCATGTCTGGAAGCAACTTGTTGCCGTAAAAGTTTTTAAATGAACAAACAATTATCTCAGCCTCAGCCAGGCCACTTCTTGTAGATGATTGAAACTTCAGTCAAGTATAGGAAAGCTTAAAAACAAATACAGTTGCACCAGCAGCCAGAAGAAATAATCCAGGAACTAATCCAGCAACTAAGTAGTTCATGATCTCTTTAAATAGTGCTGGTGGAGGGTCCTTCATTCCTTTTAATGTTGTGTTCAGCTGTGTGAGACTAAGACAGAGTGTTGCCTGGAGTGTGAAGTTGGAAAATGATAGCGCTGGCATCAAATCAAATCACACTAATTTGCATCATGAGCTACCTGCTCTGCAGGCTGCCATCACTCATTAGATGTGAGTATGCAATCCTCTTTACTAAGATGACATCCTGAACACATCCCATTGAAAGTGTGTGTGTACTTCTCAGACCCCATTTTGTAGCATTAGCTGACAGTGTACCACATAAAGCGCATGTGCTACACAGCTCAATTCAGCCCCTTGTATTTACTTAGTGCTCCTCGCACACAGGGAGATGACTTGCAGGTCTTTACACTGAGGTAGAAATATGGTGGCACTGAACAGGAAGAGATAAAGGGAAAACTGAGAACATGGAGTGGGTGGTGGGGGAGAAAATTTTTGAAAGCAAAAAGTTAACATGACAATGTGGAGTAAACTCTAAATCAGGAGTGTAGTGGCTGAGAGAGAATCAACGGTGGAGCAGGGAACAAAAAGTAACCGGTGGCACTGAGCACAGATGTACAGCTGAGGACATTGCGAAGGTAGGGAGAAGTGAAGCCATGGAATGATTTGAAAGTGAGGACAAGAATCTTGGTCAGTTTGTTAATTGGGAAGACAGTGGAGCTAGGAAAGGATGGGCTGAGTGGAATGCAAGACTGTGCAGGTAGGGATACTGTCCATGGTGTTTTGAATGAGTTAGAATTTATGAAGGATGAATAGAAGAAGTCCTTTGAAAAGCATCAAAGACGTTGAACCTTAAAGTCTTTATCATGACTTGTAAACATAAAAGCAATTGCATTACTTATGTTCAGATAATGAGTCATTTCACTGCCCACTCGATGCCAAGGGCAAAATGCAACTTTCGGTAATTTAAGTGATATTGCTGTTATGTGTTTTAACGCTGTCATTGCTTAACACTTGTAAACTAAGAAGATGAGCTAATGATTACAGGGAGAGTTCCATTAACTTTAAAATTCCCGCCTCAGTGAGTAGCAAAACCTGGCAGATCAGGAAAGTAAAAGTTCTGACGAAAGATCACTGACATGAAACATTAACTCTGCTTCTCTCTCCACAGATGCTGCCTGACCTGCTGAGTATTTCCAGCATATTTTGTTTTTAGTTCAGGAAAGTTGCTGGTTTGATCACGAGTTATACTGAGTTGGTTACTTTCATTCTCGGCATTGATAGAGGGATCACAATCAGCCTCAGCAACTCTATGGTAGAGAGTGAGAAAACTGTCCAGGCACTGTATGTATATGGATATTGGGTAGGGACAGGATCAGGCACAGATGTGATGCCCCTCCTCCATGTTCAAATAGCCAAGACACATTGTTCAGTTTCTCAGATAAGTGAAGGCCACTTGGACAAGCAACCAGAGGACGACTGCTACCCCAGGAAGGAGATGACTATTTCAGGAAACATTTTGTTTATTGTTACTGATATTTTAAACCCTTGATGACATCAGCATAATTGCAATCAGGTTTTATCATCATCATTAGTCCAAGTGTAGTATTTCTGTCCAACTCCAAAATGTCTTGTGGCAACAGCAATTGTTCTGTTTGATGGGAAGTGGGATAAGCTAGTAGGAGATGCAAGCACTAAGCAAGACCATGGTACGTGGAGTCATCCGTACAAATGTAGAATGTATTCTTTGCTGTTTACACAGGAGCAGTGCCAGAGGATGTAAAAGTAGGGATGTAAAACTGGCAGGACATTTGTTTTCTTGCACTGTCTCTCTTGTCGCTCTCTCTCTCTCCCCCAAGGATACTTTTCCCAAAGCTTTCCATGTGAGCCAGGATTCATTGCACTGACCTCCATGAACCTGCTTTATTTAGCTACAGTCCCCAGTTTACAAGCAGTCCTGCCATTGCTAACAGCACCCGATGATTTAGAGGATCAGTGCGCTTGCATTTAATTCATTCAGATATGTAACTGTGGTTATTATTGACATTTTGTGTTTGGATAGCTCAACCTACTGCTGATGATTACACCTATTGGATTTGAAAATACTGATCAGCTCACTACGAATAGTAGAAAATTTAATGCTTAGTCAGTGGTCAAAGTGCCTTTATAAGCCCAACTTTGAATATTGAACACATGCTATATATATTGTGATGTCTGCTGGAAGAACATGAAAAACTGGAACAGGGCTATTTTTATTCTATCAGCTGGTTGTTCATTTTGGATACTTAAGAGATACAGTTATTATGTTACTTGTTCACTAGACACTTGGACATATGGATAGTGTGACCACTGCCACCTTATAGTCTCCAGCCTCATGGTAAAATAGTCAAAAATTGTTGGTTATTTCAGACTGGGGAAATAGTACAATGGATATCTTTAAGTTCTCTATTGTCACCTTTTCTGTTCATTCTTTTAAACCCATGGGTTTGCATTTTATTTTTTTATTCTTTCATGGGATGTGGGCGTCACTGGCCAGGCCAGCATTTATTGCCCATCCCTAATTGCCCTTGAGAAGGTGGTGGTGAGCTGCCTTCTTTAACCGCTGCAGTCCATGTGGGGTAGGTACACCCACAGTGCTGTTAGGAAGGGAGTTCCAGGATTTTGACCCAGCGACAGTGAAGGAACGCCAATATAGTTCCAAGTCAGGATGGTGTGTGACTTGGAGGGGAACTTGCAGGTGGTGGTGTTCCCATGCATTTGCTGCCCTTGTCCTTCTAGTTGGTAGAGGTCGCGGGTTTGGAAGGTGCTGTCTAAGGAGTCTTGGTGCATTGCTGCAGTGCATCTTGTGGATCGTACACACTGCTGCCACTGTGCGTCGGTGGTGCAGGGAGTGAATGTTCGTAGATGGGGTGCCAATCAAGCGGGCTGCTTTGTCCTGGATGGTGTCGAGCTTCTTGAGTGTTGTTGGAGCTGCACCCATCCAGGCAAGTGGAGAGTATTCCATCACACTCCTGACCTGTGCCTTGTAGATGGTGGACAGGCTTCGGGGAGTCAGGAGGTGAGTTACTCGTCTCAGGATTCCTAGTCTCTGACCTGCTCTTGTAGTCACGGTATTTATACGGCTACTCCAGTTCAGTTTCTGGTCAATGGTAGTCCCTAGGATGTTGATAGTGGGGGATTCAGCGATGGTAATGCCGTTGAATGTCAAGGGGAGATGGTTAGATTCTCTCTTGTTGGAGATGGTCATTACCTGGCACTTGTGTGGCGCGAATCTTACTTGCCACTTATCAGCTCAAGCCTGGATATTGTCCAGGTCTTGCTGCATTTCTACACAGACTGCTTCAGTATCTGAGGAGTCACGAATGGTGCTCAACATTGTGCAATCATCAGCGAACATCCCCACTTCTGACCTTATGATTGAAGGAAGGTCATTGATGAAGCAGCTGAAGATGGTTGGGCCTAGGACACTACCCTAAGGAACTCCTGCAGTGATGTCCTGGAACTCAGATGATTGACCTCCAACAACCACAACCATCTTCCTTTGTGCTAGGTATGACTCCAGCCAGAGGAGGGTTTTCCCCCTGATTCCCATTGACCTCATTTTGCTAGGGCTCCTTGATGCCATACACGGTCAAATGCTGCCTTGATGTCAAGCGCAGTCACTCTCACCTCACCTCTTGAGTTCAGCTCTTTTGTCCATGTTTGAACCAAGGCTGTAATGAGTTCAGGAGTGGCCCTGGCGGAACCCAAACTGACCGTCACTGAGCAGGTTGTTGCTAAGCAAGTGCCGCTTGATGGCACTGTTGATGACACCTTCCATCACTTTACTGATGATTGAGAGTAGGCTAATGGGGCGGTAGTTGGCCGGGTTGGATTTGTCCTGCTTTTTGTGTACAGGACATACCTGGGCAATTTTCCACATTGCAGGGTAGATGCCAGTGTTGTAGCTGTACCAGAACAGCTTGGCTAGGGCCGCGGCAAGTTTTGGAGCACAGGTCTTCAGTACTATTGCTGGAATATTGTCAGAGCCCATAGCTTTTGCAGTATCCAGTGCCTTCAGTCGTTTCTTAATATCATGTGGAGTGAATCGAATTGGCTGAGGTCTGGCATCTGTGATGCTGGGGACTTCAGGAGGAGGCCGAGATGGATCATTAACTCGGCACTTCTGGCTGAAGATTGTTGCAAATGCTTCAGCCTTATCTTTCGCACTGATGTGCTGGGCTCCCCCATCATTGAGGATGGGGATATTTGTGGAGCCACCTCCTCCAGCTAGTTGTTTAATTGTCCACCCATTCACCACTGGATGTGGCAGGACTGCAGAGCTTAGGTCTGATCCGTTAGTTATGAGATCGCTTAGCTCTGTCTATCGCATGCTGCTTACGCAGTTTGGCATGCAAGTAGTCCTGGGTTGTAGCTTCACCAGGTTGACACCTCATTTTGAGGTATGCCTGGTGCTGCTCCTGGCATGCCCTCCTGCACTCTTCATTGAACTAGGGTTGGTATCCTGGCTTGATGGTAATGGTAGAGTGGGGGATATGCTGGGCCATGAGGTTACAGATTGTGGTTAAGTACAATTCTGCTGCTGCTGATGGCCCACAGCGCCTCATGGATGCCCAGTTTTGCATTGCTAGATCTGTTCGAAATCTATCCCATTCAGCACGGTGATAGTGCCACACAACACGATGGACCATATCCTCAAAGTGAAGGCGGGACTTCGTCTCCACAAGGACTGTGCGGTGGTCACTCCTACCAATACTGTCATGGACAGATGCATCTGCGGCAGGCAGATTGGTGAGGACGAGGTCGAGCATGTTCTTCCCTCGTGTTGGTTCCCCCACCACCTGCCGCAGACCCAGTTTAGCAGCCATGTCCTTTAGGACTCGGCCAGGTCGGTCAGTAGTGGTACTACCGAGCCACTCTTGCTGATGGACATTGAAGTCCCCCACCCAGAGTACATTTTGTGCCCTTTCCACCCTCAGTGCTTCCTCCAAGTGGTGTTCAACATGGAGGAGTACTGAGTCATCAGCTGAGGGAGGGCGGTAGGTGGTAATCAGTAGGAGGTTACCTTGCCCATGTTTGACCTGATGCCATGAGACTTCACGGGTCCGGAGTCGATGTTGAGGACCCCCAGGGCAACTCCCTCCCTACTGTATACCACTGTGCCACCACCTCTGCTGGGTCTGTCCTGCCGGTGGGACAGGACGTACCCGGGGATGGTGATGGCAGTATCTGGGACATTGTCTGTCAGGTATGATTCCGTGAGTATGACTATGTCAGGCTGTTGCTTGACTAGTCTGTGGGACAGCTCTCCTAACTTTGGCACAAGCCCCCAGATGTTAGTAAGGAGGACTTTGCAGGGTCGACAGGGCTGGGTTTGCCGTTGTCGTTTCTGGTGCCTCGGTTGATGTCGGGTGGTCCGTCCGGTTTCATTCCTTTTTATTGACTTCGTAGCAGTTAGGTACAACTGAGTGGCTTGCTAGGCCATTTCAGAGGGCATGTAAGAGTTAACCACATTGCTGTGGGTCTGGAGTCACATGTAGGCCAGACCAGGTAAGGACAGCAGATTTTCTTCCCTCAAGGACATTAGTGAACCAGATGGGTTTTTACAACAATCAACAATGGTTTTATGGCCATCATTAGACTAGTTTTAATTCCAGATTTATTAATTGAATTCAAATTCCACCTTCTGCTGTGGTGGGATTTGAACCCATGTCCCCAGAGGAATACCCTGGGTCTCTGGGTTACTAGTCCAGTGATAATACCACTACGCCACCGCCTCCCCTTTAGTAGGGTATCCCAGCTCTTCATTTTGACAGAATATTGTGGAATGCAAGCAGTACTTTATTCTCAATTGCATTCCCTGATCATCTATGTCTTGTAAAAATTTCAGAATATACACACAAACAAAATACTTCAATCGCTTGTGCATTTCACACACAGCAGTTATTGCCTTCACCCTAATCCAACTGTATAATATATTGTTTTCCAGTATGTAAAACAAGAATCCTCTCTGAATACTTCAATCTGATGTCAGAAATCTTTTCTTTGGAATGACATCTGCATTCCAAAAGCACTTCAATTACCATCGATATCTCGTCAAGATGGTTTCTCACTACATTTAAATATCACTTTGTTTAGAAGAATTAAGGCTAACAACAGCTGCTAATTGTAATGGCTTGATGAAAATTAATTAACAGTTTAAAATCACAACGTTACTGAAGCACACAAGGTAAAAGATTGGTCGTATCTGCATCGCTGGTTGTACTTACATATTTATATAACAATACGGCACAGTGGCGCAGTGGTTAGCACCGCAGCCTCACAGCTCCAGGGACCCGGGTTCAATTCTGGGTACTGCCTGTGCGGAGTTTGCAAGTTCTCCCTGTGTCTGCGTGGGTTTTTGCCGGGTGCTCCGGTTTCTTCCCACATCCAAAGACATGCAGGTGATAGGTAAATTGGCCGTTGTAAATTGCCCCTAGTGTAGGGAGGTGATAAGGAATATGGGATTACTGTAGGGTTAGTATAAATGGGTGGTTCTTGGTCGGCACAGACTCGGTGGGCCGAAGAGCCTGTTTCAGTGCTGTATCTCTAAATAAATAAAAAAATACGATCTGAGTATGGCTCAAGCTTGCTGGCAGCTTACTCCTGGACCCACAAAATACAGAACTTATAGGCCACAAAGTTTGATAAGACCCAAAAATGGGGGTGAGGATCACAATGTGTGATTTATCTGCACCCATTGCTTCCGATGCAGGCCGCACACAAACCTCATGCTGCCTGCTCATATACATGTATTAGCATGCAGTCAGCAATAAGTGTGTGTTGAGTAGATGCATGCATGGAGCACAAAATTGTGAGAGGCTAACATGAGTTCAAGCTAGCCTGCAGTACTCAAAACCAGACTGCATCTCTTACAGGGTAGGTGATTTTGACTAGAACAGGTGCTGGAAATCATTCTCGGGAAAGACAAGAATGGCACATGGCAGTGGGAAAGCTTCAAAGTTCTCCAAAAGAGCACTGGAGGCCTTGATGCAGGAGGAGAGAGGTGCTCTATCCACTGGGTAGAGGAGGCCGTCAGACTGGCATCGTGAAGGCAGTGGGAGCAGTTAGCCATTGCAGTCAATGCCAGCAGACTAGCCCTGAGGACCAGATGCAGAGCCCCAAAAACTCCAATGATCTCACATGAGTGGTCAGCTTCAGTGAATATATCTTCAGATACTAACTGCACCACTAGCCTTACACACTGTTCAATGCATGACATTTTCAGCACTCACTGACCAACAATTTCTATCAATCACATCTCATACCTGCCATTCTTAGCCTCACCTCACCCTTTCACAATTAGCACTGCTGCAAGCCTCACATCCACATCTCACAGCTTACACACATTGACAATTATTCAATCATGACAGCCACACCATCTAAAACACACTGCATCACACTCACTGCCAATCTTCCCACTGTCTTGCAGGACAAGGTGATGCACAATTACAGGCAGCAGCACCTAACCAACAGGGGACAGGCACGGCTGCATGTCCTCACCCTGATGGAGGAGACAATGCATCATTGGAGCAGCTACAACTGAGGCCATAGCCAGCGGCAATTGTTGAAAGCATCAAAGATGGTGGTATACTCATAATTAATCTTCCTTCTCACATCCCACATCCCCTCATCCCGCAATCTTTTATGATTTATAAACTGCAGATGGTGTAAACATGCACCTCTTGCTTCCCCCCTCTCATCACAACAACCCTACCCTTGTGTCTTTCTCCTTTCTGATAGCCAGGAACTGCCACCTGACCAGGCAATGGTGCAGGGACAAGGAGTGGAACAGAAGGAAGATAGTGATGATGGAGAAACAGCCGCTGCTCTTGTACTCGTAGCCACCAGCTCAAAGATTGACACGGTGTGTACTTTAGAAACTAGCTCAGAGGCAGGATCTGCATGTGGTGAGACACTGGGCATGAGTGGGCTGTAGCTCGGACAGCGGGAAAGGGTAGTGCAGGTGCCATCTCGCTGGAGGGAGAGGTCACACATGAGTTCGGCTTCAGAGGACTCAGATGAAGATTTGATGGGGTAATCTGCAAAAAAAGACTGATGGGTATGCACCCGGAAATACTTGGTGCTTTGGCAGGCCTGTCAGAAGGCTTGCGGTCACTGTCAAGGAGCAGGGAGAAGTCTAGGACCAACCTGACCAGGGCTTTTCCCAGAGCTTGGAGCCCATTGTTTCCAGCATGTAAGTGGTGGCCAACCCCATTAGCATATTGGTGGATCCAACCATGATGCAGCGTCTGACGGCTGATGTCTCAGCTTCCATTGCTGCACAAACAGAAGCCACTCAATGTCTGGGTGCTACAGTGAAAGCTCACAGTAAAGTTATGCAAGCTCAGCTTGTTGCCACGAGCACTCAGACTGCAGCCATTATGGCAGTGGATACCAGTTTTCAAAAGGGCTTATAGGGTGTCACAGTAGCAAAGCAATCTGTCCTCCAATAAATTACAAGGATTGCTGAGGTCCTACCCCTGCTATCCTCTCTCAGGATAACAACATTCATCCTCCCACTCCTGGAACTCTACCATTGTCCTTGTTGATGCCTATCAGTCAGCCAGCCCATGCCAATGGGGTGCAGTCCAAAGCTGGGCCCACAAGGCCCAGAAATGCTCAAGGTCATCCTGCAAGACCATCTGCAGTGTCCGCCATTGGAATTCACCAGCCATGCTGCAAGCACAGGAGTTGGACAATTCGGTTCAACACAGTCCCTTTCAGGCAGACTGTCCATGAACAACTCATCCAATTGCAGTAGCAGTGAACACAACCCCAAATCCCCATTCAACAATACGTCTTTTGCAGCCATCATTTCTTGGAACATTTTATGAGCTGCTTGCAGCAAGGTCCATCTATTTGTCCCTCAATTTCACATTTGGCGTAGGACCCTGATTTACATTTATACACAGCCTCATGTCTGTTTCAGGCAGGTGCTCTGGATGACAACCTCGCCAGAGCAAATATTGCAACCAGTGCAATCCCAGCTCTGATCGAGCATATTCATTCACAACGTGAAATTCAGAGGCCGAACACCCATTTTACAAGTGCAAAACAGGTGGCTGTAAATTGAATTTCTTCCCTTCACTCTATATTTATCCTTTTGGCTGCTGAACTTAGTGTAAAATATTTCAATTTTTTTTCTGACTATCAGTCGCCATTTTGTTGCTCCTTGTTATCTTGGTATCTTAAGTAATGAGCTCTTGAACAGAGTGAAATAAAAGAGTGAAGGGATAGGAGGGGATGAAGAAGAGGGAAAACAAAGCAGCTAAGAATCAAAAAAAGGCAAAGGTTAGGAAATTGGACAACGACTAATGGAAGGCAGAGAAAATAGAAAATGATAAGTATTAAAATACTATCCTGTAACAGTTCACAGAATCACAGAATTGTTACAGCGCAGAAGGAGGCCATTCAGCCCATTAAGTCCATACCGGCTATTAGTTATTCTTCAGTGCATTTGAGTAGGGATGCACCTAGTAAAGTATAGGACTCATCTATTTTTCTTGATTCCTTGCCACTTGTACGTCTGTACATATAGGAGCACATACAGGAAAATCAGCCAGAAAGTATAGGAATGCAATGTGTGTTGTCCCAATATCAGCGTCATATTTTACCCCGAGATGAGCTTTCAACCACGTATCTGTAGCGTCATGAAAGCGCCTATTTCCATCTCCATAACATTGCCCATCTCTGCAGTTGCCTCATCTCTTATGCTGCTGAAACCCTCATCTATGTCTTTATTACCTCCAGACTTGACTATTCTAATGCACTCCTGGTTGGTCTCCCACATTTTACCCTCTGTAAACTTGAGGTCATCCAATCCTCTGCTGCCCATGTCCTAACTCACACCAAAGGTCGTTCATCCATCACTCCTGTGCTTGCAGACCTACGCTGGCTCTCGGTTAAACAATGCCTCAATTTTAAAATTCTCATTCTTCAAAACCCTGCATGTTCTTGCCCCTCCCTATCTCTCCAGCCCCACAACTCCACGATACCTGCACTCATCCAATTCTGGCCTCTTGAACATCCCCAATTTGAAACATTCCAACGTTGGTGGTTGTGCCTTCAGCTGCCTAGGGCCTAAGCTCTGGAATTCCCTCCCTATACCTCTCCGCCTCTCGCCCTGTCTTTTCTCCTTTCAGCCAAACCTATATCATTGGCCAAGCTTTTGATCATCTGACCTATCATCTCCTTATGTGGCTCGGTGTCGTATTTTGCTTTATAATACTCCTGTGAGCTCCTTGAAACACTTTATTATGCTAAAAGAATTATATAAATACAGGTTGTTGCGAGACCATAAAAATTGGAATAAGGCAAGGGCGTACAGCAGAGCTCATCATATTTCATTCTGCTTTTCCATTTATATTTCTGGCCGTTTGCAGAATTATCTATAGATAAATAAAAGCAGTAATTTTCATACGAGCAAATATCAAAGAAACATTTGGGCTAAAGTTGTAACTGTTGGGGAATCCAATGGAAGTTTGGAACCAAACACACGAAAACAGCATCTCATTAGTATGTTATACACTGAAAGACATTACAGGCAGGATTTTCCTGCCGGCTTTTAAACCCCACCATCAGGCTCAAAAGGGGGTCAGAAGCCTGTGGGAGACAATCACTCATCTGTGATTTCCCCTGGATCATCCAATTAATGGCTGTAAGGTGGGGTCACCATCTTTAGGCAGGTTCTTGGAGCTGGAGGGCCCATAGGAAGCCCTCCAGCTTGAAAGCAGCAGCAGAATGCCGTGCAGATAAGTGAAGAAGAGAGTGGCCAAAAATAGAGGAGCCCCCCTCTCCAAATTTTTCAAAGGTAAAGTAAAAAAAGAGATTTAGCAGCCTATCCACCATTCTTGGGGAGTGGGGATAGCCACTCCACAGAGTGGTCTGCCACTGAGAGGTGGCCTCCAGGAAGTTAAACTGTCCCCTGACTCCAGTAGGGACCTGGAGGCTGCATGGATAATCCCAGTCAGTCTCCAACTATTGGCCTTAAGTGGCCATTAATTAGCTGAACTACCTACCCGCCTTCTATTGGCAGGTAGCCCTGCTCTGCTCCCCAGAAAAATAGCCTTGGAGTGGGATGGAGCCGGGGAATCCACACGCTGGCTGGCGGTGTTATTTTTAACACTTGCCCGCTTCAGTTCCTGGCCCTGACAGGGCCTAAAATTCACCACTACAACTCTCTTGCTGCCCTCTTTTTCTCTTTCTGTCTTGAGACATTTTCAACAAAGGCATAAAACTTGATATAATTTCGAAGCATTCTTAAACAATGGAAAAACGGCTGAAAATCTGAGGAAAAATCTTTAAAGTGGAGGAAGGCTTCATTAAAAAAAAATGTTTGCCGAACCTTTTCTCATGGGAAGGCCACAAACAATATCATCACACATTTGTGTTGGAACTCTCCATTGCCTCTTTTGTCTGTGATTTATTGTACAAACAATGCGTGCCTCTCTCTGATCTCCTTCCCCAAGCAAAACATTGCCAAACATTGTTTTCTCTTTGCTGACAACCGTGTCCCTTCAAAGCTGTATGGTCTGAGGTAAATTTGAACAGTTGGTGAACGTGTGGGCTTTTCTGGTTATTGTGCTGGGAAGCAACAAAGTACTGGACATCATCTGATGGATTTACCCGATTCAGATACTTGTACGCAGTGATTAACATGTACATTCAGCACTAAGATTGGGGCTGCAGTTGTACTGCCACTTATGCTCCGCTGGAAATTATGTGGTGATATCAGGATTGCAAGAGACACAACCAAGCAAGTTAATGTTTTTTCTGTGTGCTACACAAACATTTCTTCAGTTTTCCATTTCACTTGAAATGCATGTGTTCAGCTTGAGTTGCACTTTCACACACAAACAGGATGTGATATGATGTAGACCAGAGTATGTGCACTCCCAGTTAATGGGAACCAGCTTCAAAATAATTGAAATCTGTGAGTGGAAGTCCAACTCTGGAGAGAATTGGGAATGGTTTTAAAGAAGGACAAGTGTTAAGAAAATAAGATCCAGAGAAACTGGAACTCTCCAGTCTGTGGAGTAGGTGATTAAGAGCTGAGTTTACACAGTTAATTAAAGTACTAAATGTCAAAAATGTCAATTCAAAATATTAACTTATACTCAAAGAACAAAAGAGCATACATTTAAATTAGGGACAACAATGTTTAAGGTAGATGTTAGGTGAAGCTTCTGCTTGCTTATGTTTGTTATATCTGTGCAATCCAGGTGGAATCAGCTGAACCAGCGCAAAGGATCAGGGAATTATAAACATAAGTAAGTTATGCCTGAAACCATTTGCGTTTGTCTTTTCCATAATCTTTTATGTTGGTTCAAGATTTAATTTGCCCACAATTTGGCCATTGAAACTGTGAGATCCCACCAATTGTACTGGTTTGGGAAGGCTTTTCAAATTGCACTTAATTTCTGAGGTGCATAGGCACCAGTAGGTATGTTTTAAACAGCTTTTCATAAAAATGATTTAATTTACTGAGAAATTGCCTAATCTATGCTAATGAAACTAGCAAATGGTTCACTATAGTTTTTTAACATCATTTTCAGTGACTTTATATCAGCTTCTTCACAGATGGAAGACTGGACATTCTTATTAAAACAGCTTTTTTTTCTGATAAACCCATTTTCAACTGTGTTAGTAAAACGGAACCAGGTAACTTCTCTTTAATATATCAAATAATATTTTTTCATAGAAAGAAAATAAAAGTAACTATTACATGCTATTACGCTGCCCAAAATGTATTGGTTCTTGGAAGATTTAATGTCTGAGATTATACAAATAAATTTTAGTAAAAATTTAAAGCCTAATCTAACCAGTGCAATTTCAAATGCATTAAAAAGCACAATTTCCCAATTACAAGCAGAAAATCTACCCCACAATGTTTATTCAGCACTAAACATTTGAAATGATCTACCAGGTAAAAGACAACTTGTTGAAATATTTGATAGACGTACTTGATCGGCTGAACAGCCTTTTCTCGTTCTTCACATTCTCCTCTGCTCTTAATTCTGATCAGCTGTATACTTCTGGGTGAACCGGTCTTCGATTGCAAGGTGCAATTTAACTGGACTGAAGCCTGCTGCTTGCAGCACTACTTATTAGCTTGGGTCAATGCCGCATCAATCTTGGTATATTTATACGGAGCAGTTACTATTCAACCTCAGTCCTATGTTATTCTTTGAACTGCTGATCTGCTCTCACATTGTATTGGTGCCATGTCAGAATAAGCAAGGTGCAGCTTTGGAAACATTCTCAATCCATGAGAACATGAATGAACAGCACTAATCTCCCAGTAATTAACTCAACAAGCTTGCAATAAGTGAGTCAATCATTAATACTTTAGAGTGAACATTAATGAGCATCAATATCAGAGTTCACTGGCTGTCACCATCTGCAATAATACTTTGTAAAGAGGTGATGAATCTGCTTCCAGAGACTCCACAGTATTGATATCTGTATAAATATAGTAACCTTATCCTTATTTTAATATGACGGTTAAAAATGGTTAAAGACTTGATCTCTGCTGTATAGTGTTAGAAAACCTTTCAGTTAGAATTTAGCTATAATGTACTTTCTGGTATCATTGTAACCAATTGAGCTTTTCTGATTCGATTCCAGCCTGTAACTCAGTCCCAGGTATCCATTATTCTATTTTAAAAAAAGCTTAGCAGCTCTCCCATGGTGTTGCACATTTAATTCGATTGTTGCAGATTTAATTTCTCCACACCCCACTTCCACCCACTGGGAGTGGGCTGGGATGTGGGGAAGGGGGCCGTATAATTGGGTGGGAAGGCACAGGTTGGAGAGCCCATCGCCTTCCTGACACCGTCCAATTAAATTAGGAATGGGGACAGTCAAGAATGGCCTTCCCTCCTGGAGACTAATTGAGCTGCTGGGTCTGAAGGGCTACTGGCCCTCTGAATGGTTAGCAGTTTTTGGAGGTGGGATCTTCGCCCTTAAAAGCCAGTGGACGGGGCCACCGCCATGGCCATGAAATTCAGCCTGGTGACTCAGCACTCAGCAGCCTGGAGAGAGGGATGAGTCACAGGACTATTGAACTGCTTTCGTTAAAATAGGGGTACTATGTCAAGTGATACCATTGACGAAACTGACTTAATTACAATTGGGGTAGGTTTGGCATCATGGAGTACTGGGAGGGGGCTGTAATCTAATAGTAATAGGGATTGGATGTTAGAGTCTAGTAGTATTTTGAGGCCCAGGATCAGGGAACATTGAATCGTAAATCACAGAATGGTTACAGCACAGAAGGAGTCCATTCAGTCAGTCATGTCCATGCCAGCTCTCTGCAAGAGCAACTCACCTGGTCCCACACCTCCGCCTTTTCCCTATAACCCCACAAATTTTTCTGTTAGGTTAATTGTCCAATAACCTTTTGAAAGCCATGATTGAAACTGCCTCCACTACACTCTCAGGCAGTAAATTCCGGATCCTAACCACTTGCAGCATAAAAAAGTTTTTCCTCATATCACCTTTGGTTCTTTTGCCAACCACCTTAAATCTGTGTCCTCTGGTTCTCGACTCTTCTGCCAATGGGAACAGTTTCTCCCTATCTACTCTGTTCAGACCCCTCATGATTTTGAACACTACTATCAAAATATCCTCTCAACCTTCTCTTCTCTAAGGAGAATAGCCCCAGCTTCTCTAATCTATCCTCATAACTCATCGCTGGAATCATTCTTGTAAATCTTTTCTGCACTGTCTCTAATGCCTTCATATACTTCCTTAAGTCTGGTGCCCAGAATTGGACACAATATTCCAATTGAGGTTGAACCAGTATTTTATAAAGATTCATCATAAGCTCCTTGCTTTTGTATTATATTTATAAAGCCCAGAATCCTGTGTGTCTTATTAACCACTTTCTCAGCTGATTTGTGCACATCTACCCCCAGGACCCTCTACTCCTGAATTATATCCTTTATTTTAGATTATCATTCCTCATTCTTTCTCCCAAAATGTATCACTTCACACTTCTCTGCATTAAATTTCATCTGCCACATGTGCACCCATTCCACCAGCCTGTCTATGTCCTCTTGAATCTCTCACTAACCTCCTTACAGTTCACAATATTTCCAAGTTTTGCACCATGTGCACACCCAAGTCTAGGTTATTAATATAGATCAAGAAAAGCAGTAGTCCTAACACCAGAACCCTACTGTGTGTCTTCCTCCAGTCTGAAAAAGACAATTGTTCATCACTACTCTTTGTTTCCTGTCACTCAGCCAACTTCATATCCTGATCCTACTGTCCCTTTTATTCCATGGGCTTAAACTTTGCTGACAAGCCTCTTATGTGGCACTTTATCAAATGCCTTTTGGAAGTCCATGTACACCACATCAACCATATTACCATCATTAACCCTTTCTGTTACCTCATCAAAAAACTCAAATCAAGTTTGTTAAACACAATTTGCCTTTAACAAATCCGTGCTGGCTTTCCTTAATTAATCCACATTTGTCCAAGTGACTGTTAATTTTGCCCTGTACTATTGTTTCCAAAAGCTTTTCCACTAGCCAGGTTAAACTGACTGGTCTGTAGTTGCTGGCCTTATCCTTACACCCATTGGGAGGAAGTTGCCATTGCTCTGGGAACACAAATGGTGGTTAAAGGACAATGTGACAGGACCATTATGAAAGGGATTCTGGGATCTAGGGACATTGGGGAAGAAAGTCTCAGGGTCTGGGGCACTGGGGGCAGTTCCCATATCATGGAGCATTGGGAATGTGGTTTGGGGACAGTGGTCACTGATTGGAGGTCCTGAGATTTAGGAATGGGGGTTGGGGTGAGAGATTAGTTGGGAGGAAGGTTTTAGAAAATTAGAAAAGTGTCTGGCAGGGTCTATCAGCTTAATGGGCCACCAGAGCCCAGTGGAAGTAAATGTAAACAGACAGTAGTCCTTTTTTAAAAGCAGTTCACTGCCAATGAAATAGCTTTGAAGTGCAGTCACTGTTGTGAGGTAGGGAAACACAACAGCTAGTTTGTATCAATTGAGGCAATTGATTAAAAAAGCCCATTATTAGAATTAGAATTAGAATTAGAACATTACAACGCAGTACAGGCCCTTCGGCCCTCGATGTTGCGCCGACCTGTGAAACCATCTGACCTACACTATTCCATTTTCATCCATATGTCTATCCAATGACCACTTAAATGCCCTTAAAGTTGGCGAGTCTACTACTGTTGCAGGCAGGGCGTTCCACGCCCTTACTACTCTCTGAGTAAAGAAACTATCTCTAACATCTGTCCTATATCTATCACCCCTCAACTTAAAGCTATGTCCCCTCGTGTTTGCCATCACCATCCGAGGAAAAAGACTCTCACTATCCACCCTATCTAACCCACTAATTATCTTATATGTCTCTATTAAGTCACCTCTCCTCCTCCTTCTCTCCAACGAAAACAACCTCAAGTCCCTCAGCCTTTCCTCGTAAGACCTTCCCTCCATACCAGGCAACATCCTAGTTAATCTCCTCTGCACCCTTTCCAAAGCTTCCACATCCTTCCTATAATGCGGTGACCAGAACTGCACGCAATACTCCAGGTGCGGTCTCACCAGAGTTTTGTACAGCTGCAGCATGACCTCGTGGCTCCGAAACTCGATCCCCCTACTAATAAAAGCTAACACACCATATGCCTTCTTAACAGCCCTATTAACCTGGGTAGCAACTTTCAGGGATTTATGTACCTGGACACCAAGATCTCTCTGTTCATCTACACTACCAAGAATCTTCCCATTAGCCCAGTACTCTGCATTCCTGTTACTCCTTCCAAAGTGAATCACCTCACACTTTTCCGCATTAAACTCCATTTGCCATCCCTCAGCCCAGCTCTGCAGCCTATCTATGTCCCTCTGTACCCTACAACATCCTTCGGCACTATCTACAACTCCACCGACCTTAGTGCCATCCGCAAATTTACTAACCCACCCTTCTACACCCTCTTCCAGGTCATTTATAAAAATGACAAACAGCAGTGGCCCCAAAACAGATCCTTGCGGCACATCACTAGAAACTAAACTCCAGGATGAACATTTGCCATCAACCACCACCCTCTGTCTTCTTTCAGCTAGCCAATTTCTGATCCAAAGCTCTAAATCACCTTCAACCCCATACTTCCGTATTTTCTGCAATAGCCTACCGTGGGGAACCTTATCAAACGCCTTACTGAAATCCATAAACACCACATCCACTGCTTTACCCTCATCCACCTGTTTGGTCACCTTCTCGAAAAACTCAATAAGGTTTGTGAGGCACGACCTACCCTTCACAAAACCGTGCTGACTATCGCTAATGAACTTATTCTTTTCAAGATGATTATAAATCCTGTCTCTTATAACCTTTTCCAACATTTTACCCACAACCGAAGTAAGGCTCACAGGTCTATAATTACCAGGGCTGTCTCTACTCCCCTTCTTGAACAAGGGGACAACATTTGCTATCCTCCAGTCTTCCGGCACTATTCCTGTCGACAATGACGACATAAAGATCAAGGACAAAGGCTCTGCAATCTCCTCCCTAGCTTCCCAGAGAATCCTAGGATAAATCCCATCTGGCCCAGGGGACTTATCTATTTTCACACTTTGCAAAATTGCTAACACCTCCTCCTTGTGAACCTCAATCCCATCTAGCCTAGTAGTCTGAATCTCAGTATTCTCCTCGACAACATTTTCTTTCTCTACTGTAAATACTGACGAAAAATATTCATTTAACGCTTCCCCTATCTCCTCTGATTCCACACACAACTTCCCACTACTATCCTTGATTGGCCCACACAGTCTCTTGGGTTTCATGTCTAACCAATAAAGAAACCATTACAGAATCTGTTGCTGTTTACAAATGTTACTTCTTACAGTTATTTAGCTGTACGGTATTTGTAACAGAAAAGCACAAATATTACTATGTGTATATAAATTCAACACTTGCCTGGAATAAAGAGCTTTTGAACATTCAGTCAAGTTTTTTTCCCCCCAAATCTTTTGGAAAAAGCAAAGGAATGCTGAAGTACTCACAGATGAAAGGACACACCATCTCCTGTCAATGCACAGATCTGTGAAATTCTGCAAAATGTCCATGCGCAAGATGTTCAAATGTGATTAAAAGCTCTCTCTTTCTCTCAACCATTATGTCATACCAGTATCCAGCCCAAGCTTATAAGACAGGCTGAGGCTTTGAAGTAAAAACATCAATGACACAAACGATAATTCAGTGGGAAAATGTGATCATGTTATCGTGAAGTATTTATTTTTTGAACTTTGGGCATTATGAATTTTAATTATGGGTAGAAAATGGCAAACGTATTTTGAAAAAGAATTTTGAGGGATTATATCTACTCATCAGAATGATAAACAAATTTTTACTTTGGGAAATTCAGTTATAAATCTTTACATACGGAAATTAAATCAAGATTGTGATTTTTAAAAGAAGTGCTGAGAACAGGAAGTGAATTTTGTGGACAGGAATTGTGGCAAACACAACATTTTTAATCAATTACTAGTCTGTCTCCCACGGCAATGCATGGGAGAGTCATGACCAAGTTTACAGTGACGCAGGATTAGAGGGTATAATTGCACCAGGATGCACAGACATAACGCATCCTCATTTTAAATTCACACCTTATTTTTATATAATACCATATTACTGCTGGTAAGTTAAGTGGAAAAACTTACAATAATTTGGAAATCAGAACTGGATTGTTAGAAGTTTCTCTGCAGTACAGGCTGAGGATGTAGGAGGTGGAAAGTTGAGGCATCACCATTGATGGGAGGGTGACCAGTTTACATGGGCAACTTCCATTATTAATGAGGGAAGCTGACACAAGAGAGTGACAAAATGTGATGGCAGGAGGATTTTGTAGACAGAAATTTTAATATATAGACAGAGAGATATGTTTTGACAATGATTTTTTCTCTTATCTGTAATAACCAGGTATTACAGCTTAGAAAGACAGTTCCAAATTGAATCAGTGCTTCCTGACACTGTTCTCCAATGACTACTGCCATTCCTGTCCACCCTGTTCACTTAGAGCAGCTTTTAGGAATTTGCTGGGAACACCTTCAACACCTGCTGCTCTGGCATTTAATAGATGATTTATAAGGAATCCATTTCCTCCAATCACTGTAGGTTATGAAATAATAACTGAAAATACTGAAATGCACAGTCAAAGTCTGAAAGAGGAGGTTTGGCTATTGGGAGGACCTTACTTGAGACATATCATTTCTTTCTGACTTGCTGTACATTTCCAGCATTTGGGGAAAAAGCTCAACATCAATACACAGAGCTACTTCCCACCCAACCCCTTCACTTCTCCTCCTGACCTGACTTTTCTTTCTTCTAAATACTGGGGAATATGGGCTTAGTCTACTCGATCTCTTCTTTTGGGCAATTCCATCGTCCCAGGGATGATGGGACACATATATAGAAACACATCTTCCTATATCCATGATGATTTCACACTGCTGCCTCAGCTCTCCTTTTTCTGAGACAAACCAGTGGCAAAAGTGACATTCACATGTGAAATGGTGCATTGTGAGCCAATTATTTACATCCAGACAATCAGCCATCAGACTAAAGCAGCAGATAGGCTTAGCTGCATTAATCTTCATTAAGAAGTGGGTTGCTTCTGCATTAAAAGGGTGGAAGAGTTTGACTCTCCATAGAGGACCTGCTTAAAAAAGGGTTTGTACAGAATGCAGTGACACTGCTCCACCAACATCAAATTCACCTTTACAATATGCCAAATTATGAAATCACAGTTTATAGATCTAAAGCCTGGACCAACGCTGTTTGGATCCTGATCCAAGTCCCATAGATACTCTATTAATGTTGGAGAAATGCTATTTTATGATTTAGCTTGGGTGGTTGTAATGTGAACTTGGAGACTGCTATTGTCAGATAAAAAAGAGTTGGAATAGCTCGGGATTGTTGCTTTTATATTTTATATTTACATATCATGTAAGAATACTGAAGGTTGAACTTTACAACAGATTTAATCATGCCAAATCCTCAGCAGCTCCCATTCACATAAATGCATTGCAACTTAGGCTTTTACATGACAGATCCCACTGGAGCAATTGGGTTCACTTTTGGCAATAAACACCCAGCAAAATGTGTTTTGGCCAGTACATAAGTGCGTAATTAAATAAAATCTACTCAATTGGGGCCAATTGATTGTCCATTTTATTCAAGAACTGAAGAAGACTTAGTAATGCATGAGTAATTTAAAGAAGCTTATGGCCATAATTATTTTACTACAGGTAGAATTTGCAATGGATTCATGAATTATAATTTTTTGCTGGAGGAGGGTTTGGAATTTTTTGTAAATTGTGGGAAGCAGTATTAGCAGCAGGAGGATTTTTTTAATTAACGAGTCATGGGAGTTATATTTTTCTACTGTCATGGATATCGGTTACGCCTCTGCATCCACTCTAAGGCCTTAAAAACCCTTTGTGAAATGCTTTGAGATGTTTTTACTACATTAAATGATGCATATAAAGGGAAGCTAGATAAACAGGGAGAAAGGAATAGAAAGATATGTTGATAGGGTGAGATGAGAGGAGGCTGGTGGAGAGCTTAAACTCTGAATGACCTGTTAGGCCCAAATGGCCAGTTTCTGTAAAAGCAAAATACTGCGGATGCTGGAAATCTGAAACAAAAACAAGAAATGCTGGAATCACTCAGCAGGTCTGGCAGCATCTGTGGAAAGAGAAGCAGAGTTCCGAAGAAGGGTCACTGACCCGAAACGTTAACTCTGCTTCTCTTTCCACAGATGCTGCCAGACCTGCTGAGTGATTCCAGCATTTCTTGTTTTTGGCCAGTTTCTGTGCTGTTCAGTTCTATGTAACTCTATGTAAGGCTGCTTTAAACTCTTCAAAATCAACCATGGCATGGTTAAGCTTTAGGAACATAGGAACATGGGAGTAGGAGTAGGCTATTCAGCCCATTAAGACTGCTCTGCCATTCAATTAGATCATGGCTGATCATCTACCTCAATGCTACTTTCCTGCATTATCCCCACATCCCTTGATGTCATTAAGATCCAGATATCTATCCATTTCTGTCCCAATCATGTTCAATGATTGAACTTACACAGCCCCCTGGGATAGAGAATTCCAAACATTCACCATCCTCTGAGTGAAAATATTCCTCCTCATCTCAATTTAAAATGGCCTATCCCTTAGTCTGAGACTATGGCCGGAATTTTACATCAGAGTGGAGGCTCTGCCCACCGGCCAAAAAGTTGGGGGCGAGCCTGCCTCCGCCGGGTCTAGAAGTCACAACGTGAGTTTACGTGCCCCAGGCTCTTAACTGGCCTCGGGTGGGACTTCCACCCCTCTGAGGCAGGATGTACTGCCTCCAAGAGTCAATCCCGCCATCCCAGGGATTAATCTCGTGAACCTCCGTTACACTCCCACTATGGCAAGTATATCCTTCCTTAGATGAGACCAAAACTGTACACAATACTCCAGGTGTGGTCTCACCAAGGCTCTAAACAATTGCAGTAAGATTTCTTTACTCTTGTACTCAAAACCCCTTGCGATGAAGGCTAACACTCTATTTGCCTTCCTAATTGCTTGCTGCACCTGCATGCTAGCTTTTAGTGACTTATGAACAAGGACACCCAGGTCCTTCTGGACACCAACACTTCCCAATCTCTGTCTTTCTGTTTTTTCTACCAATGTGGATAATTTCACATTGATTCACATTATATTCCATGTGCCATGTTCTTGCCCATACACTTAGCCTATCCAAGTCCCCTTGAAGCCCCCTTGCATCCTCCTCACAACTTACATTCTCACTTAGTTTTTTTGTCATTAGCAAATTTAGAAATATTATATTTGGTCCCCACACCCAAATCATTCATATAGATTGTGATCAACTGTTGTCCCAGCACTGATCCTTGTGGTACCCCACTAGTAACAGCCTGCCATCCTGAGAATGGCCCGTTTATTCCTACTGTCTGCTCTCTGTCTGTTAACCAATTCTCAATCCATAGCAGTATATTACCCCCAAACCCATGTGCTCTAAATTTGTTTACTAACTTCCTGTGTGGGACTTATCAAAAGCCTTCTGAAAATCGAAATACACACCATATCCACTGGTTCTCCTTTATCTATGTTATAATTAACAGCCTCAAAAAACTCCAACAAGATTGTCAAACATGATTTCCCTTTCATAAATCCACATTGACTCTGCCCAATCATATCATTATTTTCTAAGTGTCTGGTTATCACATCCTTTATAATAGATTTTAGCGTTTTCCCCACTATTGGCATCAAATTAACAGGTCTGTAGTTCCCCGTTTTCTCTCTCCCTCCTTTCTTAAATAGTGGAGTTACATTTGCTACTTTCCAGTCTGCAGAAACCTTTCTAGAATAAATAGAATTTTGAAAGATGCATCCACTATCTAGTCACCTCCTTCAACACTTTGGGATGTAGCTCATCTGGTCCAGGGGATTTATCAACCTTCAGTCCAGTTAATGTTTCGAGTACTACCTTTTTATTAAAATCAATTTCTTTCAGTTCCTCATTTTCACAAGTCCCTTGGTTCCCTAGTATTTCTCAGAGATTTTCTGTATCTTCCTCCATGAAGACAGACACAAGTAATTGTTTAGTTTTTCTGTCATTTCCCTATTCTCCATTATATCTACCTATTATATATCCTATCTCTACCTGTAATGGACTCACATTTCTCCTTACTAATCTATTCCTCTTCACATCCCTAAATAAGCTTTTACCTTTATGTTTCTCGCTGCCTTGCATTCATATTCACTTTTCCCTTTTTTTATCAGTTTCTTGGTCATCCTTTGCTAGATTCTAAATTGCTCCCAATCCTTGGGTTTATCACTTTTTCTGGCAACCTTATAAACCACTTCCTTTGATTTAATGCAATCTTGAGCTTCTTTTGTTAGCCACGGTTGAGTCATCTATCCTGTTGGGTTTTTGTGTTTTCGAAGAATGTATATTTGTTGTGAACCATGTAATACTTTTTTTTAACTACTTAGCCATTGCCTGTCCATTGTCAAATCTTTCAGTGTATTTTCCCAATCCACCATAACCACTTGCCCCTCATACCTTCATAGTTTCCTTTGTTCAGATTTAAGACCCTAGTTTCAGAATGAAATATATCACTTTCAAACTTAATGCACAATTCTATCACATTATGGACACTATTTCCTAAAAGCTCCTTTGCAGCAAGGTTATTAAGTAGCCCTTTCTTAATCTAAATCTAAAATAGCCTAATCCCTAGTTGATTCTTCAAGATACTGCTCCAGAAACCCATGTCATACACACTCCAGGAATTCATCCTCCGCAATATTAGTGCTGATTAGGTTTACCCAGTCTATATGTAAATTGAATTCACCCACTATTACTGTATCACCCATGTTACATCTGATTTCCTGATTTATACCTTGCCCAACATTACCATTACTGTTTGATGGCCTGTAAACAGCTCCCACAAATGTTTGCTGCCCTTGCTGATAATTAGCTCCACCCAAATTGATTGTACATCTTGATCCTTCGATCTAAGATCCTCTCTCACTAATGTATTGATCTCGTCCCTTATTAAAAGTGCTATCCCACCTCCTTTTCCTTTTTGCTTATCCATTCTAAATTACGAATATCCTTGAATATTCAGTTCCCAGCCTTGGTCACGCTGTAACCACATCTCTGTAATGGCAATTAAATCATACCCATTTACCTCAATTTGTGCCTTCAAATCATCTACCTTGTTGTGAATGCTGTATGCAGTCAGATAGAGTGACCTTAACTTTGCCTTTTTAACATTATTCCATATTGTGATCCTATTTGATGCTTTCCTTTGCTTTGCTTGTCTTCTAATTTTGGTTACCACTTTTCTACTTCCTGTTACCAGTTTTGCTGGCCTCCTATCTTCCCTTCCTGCCACACTCAAATGATCAATTCCCTTATTGCTACCTCGCTCTCTTGCCTTCTCCTCTCTCTCAATTATCACATCTTCCCTCACTTGATCCCTCACTTGATCCCTCGCTTCCATTATTTAGTTTAAAGCCTTCTCGACTGTCCTAGTTATACGACTCGCCAGAACATTGGTCCCAGCACAGTTCAGGTGAAGACTGTCCCAACGGTACAGCTCCCACATTCCCCAATACTGGTGCCAGTGCCCCATGAATCAAAAGCCATTTCTCCCACACTAATCTTTGAGCCACACGTTTAACATTCTAATCTTATTTACCCTGTCCAATTTGCTCGTGGCTCAAGTAATGATCTAGAGATTATTATTTTTGAGGCTCTGATTTTTTTAATTTAGCTCCTAGCTGCTCATACTCTCTGTGCAGAACTGCTTTCCTAGTCTTATCTATGTCATGTGGATCACAACAACTGGATCCTCCCCCTCCCAAAGCATGTTCTTCTCCAGCCCTGAGCAGATGTCCTGAACCCTGGCACTGGGAAGGCAACACAGTTTTCTGGACTCTTGCTCTTGGCTGCAGCAATTTGTGTCTATCCCTTTGACTATACTTTCCGCTACTGCCATTACATTCCTATTTACTCTCTCCCGCTGAATGGCTTCCTGTACCATGATGCCACGGTCAGTTCACTCATCTACCCTACAGCCCCCGCTCTCATCCATACAAGCTGAAAGTACTTCAAAGCTTCTGGACAATTGCAAGGCTGAGGCTCCTCCACTTCTGCCTTCTTGATCCACTTACCTGCCTCAATCGCAGTCACACCCTCCTGTCCCTGACCATGGACCAAATCAGAAGACCCTATCCTAAGGGGTGTGACTTCTGGAACAAAGTGTCCAATTAACTTTCCCCCTCCTTGATGCTATCACAGTGCCTGTAGCTTGGCCCCCAGCTCATCAACTCTGAGCCAAAGCTCTTTGAGTTGTTAACACTTACTGCAGATGTGGTTGCTGTGAATCACACTGGTGTCCATGAGCTCCCACATATGGCAGCTGCAACACATCACCTGCCCTGCCATCCTAATTGTGTTTTAAATAACTAATTAATTATTTACTTTTTTTTTAAATACCAGCACTTACCGTACTAATTTAACCATGGCAATACATAAACCTTACCACTTAAAAATAAAACAAAACAGTAAAGTCACCAGCTCCTTACTTCCCTTCTTCTTGCATTTCTTAACTAATTATAAAGTAGCGACATAAATTTTAAATTTTAATTTTAATTTAACATTTTTCTTATTTCCAGCCATTAACAGACACACTCTAACAGTAGTGTACTCATCTAGTTATTTATAGATACTCTCTAACAGCAGTTACTCACCCAAATATCTCCTTACAGCTTTCCTGTGATGTCACTGTTTGATTTTTTTGTCAAACTCAGTCAGTGCATGCCGACTCCTGAAGCTGTTATCTGCTCCCATGCAGGTCTGGCTCCTCTCCACCCCACGAAGGTAAATGAAGTGAAGACCTGGAGCCTCGCTCGCTATTTATTTTCTCCTGCTGTTGGCTGCTCCCATGTAGGTCCGGCTCCTCCCCTTTCCCTGAAGTTAAGTGCAGTGAAGGCCTGGAGCCTTGCTCTCTATATATTTAAATTATAAGAGGTCACTGAAATGGCAGTCCAATACTCTGTCACTATAGCTATCTGCTGTCTTCAAGTGTAATCCATGGCTGGCTCAGTGGTTGCATTCTCACCTCCGATTCAGAAGGTGATGTGCTTGAGTGTCATTCCAGACCATGAGCTCAAAATCTCGGCTGACACTCCAGTGCAGTACTGAGTGAGGACTGCACTGTCAGAGGTACTGTATTTCAAATAAGATGGTAAACTGAGGCCATATCTGCTTTCTCAAGTGGATGTAACAGATCCCATGGCACTGTTTCAAAGAAAAGCAGGGACATTCTTCCTAGTGTCCTATGCAATACTTATCCCTCAACCAACATCACTTAAAAATCAGTTTATCCAGTTTATTTGGTCATAATCACATTGCTGTCGATGGGACCTTGCTGTATACAAATTAACTGCTGCATCTCCATATATTACAACAGTGCCTACACTTCAAAAGTACTTCATTGGCTGTGAAGCACACTGGGACATTCTGAAGTTATGAAAGGTACCATAGAAATGCAAGTTCTTTCTTTCCCTTTTTTTTATTATTGTTATATGTTGTGACATCACTTTAACTGCTTGAGTATAGTATACATCATCACAGGAAGTGATGTCAACAAACCTGTGATATAGAAATTGGAGTAGTGTTAGTCTACAGTCAGTGTATTACAGAGCTCCCTTGTAAATCTTTGCAATAAAGAGCCCTTCATTCAACTTACCATTCAGCCTAAGATTGTTTGGTGCCTTATTGCTGAGATAGCAATAACAAAACATTATATAGTATATTATATATATGTTCTATATAGGGGGGAATTCTTCTAGCCCCATGGAGATAAGTTTGGAGTCGGAGGGGCTGGAAAAGTAGGGGGAATTCATGTCGGGGCAGTTCCCTGATGCCTTCCTGCCTTCGAGGGAATTTCCCAGGGGTGGGCTGGAAACAAAGTTGGCTCCGTGAATTTGGGCAGCCAATTACGACAATTAAGTTCCCACTTGGGGCTATTCTCTGAAGATGATGGCAGTTTCCCTCTGTCAGAGCAGTCCCCAGTGAGTGCAGAGCCCAGCAGGTCCTTGGAGACAGCCTCCCAACGGTAGGCCAGGTGGCCATCAAAGAAGACTCCCAAAGAAGGAGCCACCTGGATGATAGGCCACAGCTGTGGTCAAAACCAATCCTCTGGAGGGGTTCCCCAACCACAATGATGGCCCCTCCCCTGCCAGCTGTGGGCCTCTTCATTCTCAAATTTGCAAAAGGTATCTAAGATCACCTCTGTTGAGGCGCCCTCACGTTCGCCTTTCTGCCTCAACTTTGCCCACCTCTCCCAGTGGGGCTGCCGGAGGTCCTGTGCTGTGGGCCCTTTGATAAAGCCTCCAACCTCGGGAACCTTCCCGTTATCCTTAATAGGACAGCTAACATGAAGGCAGCCAATTAGGAGGCTTCCTCCATAAAGGTTATCCTGATGACATGAGCGGGCTCAGGACCCCCATATAGTTCTGTGGTCAAGGTCCTGAAGCCCGCCAGAAAATTTCCTTTTCTCATCATTCCAGCCCTCCGCAGACCTTTACTAGGTATGAAGGAGATTACGGCTGCTGTACTTCAGTTACCTCTGACACTGTGGCATGACTAACCAACAGAATGGAGTTTGTTAGATTGTTTCTCCCTGTGAAAATTGTTAATAAAATATATTTCACCACCACTTCGCCATGTGCTTCACACCTATTATTCACAACTATTATTATTAGCTATTATTCCACAACTGTTGGAACTGTTCAAAGATGCACACACTGGCAGATTCAGCTGACAGTCGGCTGGGAATATACCTTGGACCTCTAGGTTGTGAATCACTATTTTAGATCATCTTTTGGCGTAAGTCTTAGAGAGTAATAATTAAATTTCTCCAATAGATCCAAATTTGTTTCCATGGGGTGAGACAATTTCATTTTTAACCTTCTGCAAAGGAACAAATCTACAAAGGACAATAACTTGAAATTCAGGGTCTTACAGGGTTACAGACAAAGAGTGGGGTTGAGGGACGAAGCACAACTGGCCTTTCGAAGAGACAGCACAGGCATGATGGGCTGAATGGCCTCCTCCTGTGCTGTAAGTTTCTATGATTATATGATTGCTTACAATGCTCACTCAGTACATCAAAAAATTCCTACAGTTCCATCACGCTATAAGCAAATACAACTTTCAATGGAACGCAATGGAATCTGCTTATATGATAATGCCGATGCGGTGCTCAAATTGAGTGTGTCCAAAACCCATTAATATTAACACTGGATTATCTATTGGTTTCATTGATCAGTTTTGTGCTGGAATGGCTGTTCTTTTCTACCTCAGCCACCTTCTGGCATTTTTCCAGTGCTGGTGAGTGGTGTTTCTGAACAGTTAATTTGCACCACACAGAGTTCACCAGTGCTTGAAACAGCTGATAAATTCAGACAAATGTTTTTAATATCCATGCTGCTTCTTTCTTAATTTGTGCAAGTCAAAAGCCTAAACACCGCTCTGAGCTCACCAGATCTTTAAATATCTGAGCCACTTTGCTTCTCAGTGTCGGTTACAGATGGAAATAGGTTGATTTTTGTACTTGAATGCCCATCACACCAGAAAAACTAATGAATCAAATCGACTCCTTCATGCAACTACAATTTTTTTCCATTAGTATTCCCCACAGTGTTATTTATTCATCAATAAAAGGATTAGTCTAAAGTCTTTTAGACTAAGAGAATATAGGAAACAGGAAGTGGTCACTGTAGCACCTTGAAATTTCATTACTTGAGCATAATCCCAATAAACAGAAATAAGGAAGGGCCAGGTCAACATCTCTCATAATATTTTACCAACAATTCATGACTCCATATTAATTGTCTCCTACTTTAAAAAAAATGTTCCTTCAAAGCTAGAGACTGACAATTCTAAAAAGATTTGATGTACCAGTTTGTTCCATCAGAATCATGCGTTTTTTTAAAACACTTTAAACGCCTTCCTTGTCTTTTCCCCTCTTATGTTTCCCTGCCATTCAGCAGCCACAGAGTGGGATGGCATACATTTCGACAACTCACTGCTCCATTCAGTTAGCAAGAGTCTGTTATTTGTTTCTTATTTCCCTTCTTCATTTGTTGTTTGTTGCCACTTTCTCACACAACCACGCCTCTCTCCCCACCCCACCACCAGACCCACCCCCTGCATCCCTGGCCACCAGCCAACAACCACCATTGAGTTAGTATTTCCTCATCGTGGGCAGTATTATCTCCCGTTGATTGTAAGAGGGAAGGAATTTTACACATGAGATCGTTTTGATTGAGTAGCCCAGTTGAGAACTGGCAAGCTCACCCAGCTAAAGTCGATTGATAGTTGAGTTTATATTTAAAGACAATGGAATGGGACTCTAAAACTTTGTCATTGTCGTTTAAAGCTATTTTTCAAACATTTTAAGTGCTTTTAAAATGAAAGGATTAAATTTCCAGAATCATACATACCGAATTTTCTCAGAGACCTCAGCCTTGATGAAAACCCGATTCCCTGCATGTAAATCATTCAAATGTGCAGAAAAAAATGGACATAATTGTAGTACCTTCCGGTACTTATTAATGGCCACTTAAGGGCCTCCCTCCCCCCCCCTCACCTCCACCGCTGGGATTTAACCAGTGGCAGGGGTGCCTCCACTATGTAGAGGTCGCCTCTAAATACAAAGCACCCTCCCTGCGAGTTTGAGGGGGGACCCTCTTCCGCAGTCTGTGGCCCACGGAGGATCCTGGTGGCAAAAACTGCACCTCCCTGGACCCCCCTCCCCCTGTATTTCACAACTACCCTCTCACCCCACCTTGCCGGGGCTTTCTGGACTGGCCCTGGCGACGCTGCCTCACTTTCCTGAGGTCCGGGATTCCAGTACTGGGCCTGGACCCAAGGCCTCTGCATACTGGCATTGACCACTGCTCCTGGTGGTGCTGCCGATACTACTGAGCTGCCAGTCCTGTGATTGGCCGGCAGCTCTTGGAGGCAGGAATCCCATCTTTAAAGGGACGGGGGATCCTGGTGCCAGGTACTTAGGTTCCGGAACAATATAGGATAGCACCAGGGGTTGGGGGTTGGAGGGTGGGCTTGAAAAGGCCGAGGTGGGGTTCCCCACCTTTTGAGCCCGGCGTCAGGAGCCCTGCCAGCGCTACAAAGTCCAGCCCCCAGTATGTGATCCCACCCACCCTCCCTGATTGGTCAGAGAACCCGGAAGTGGGATGCTAATACCGTGGCTGAGCTAAAGAGTCACGGCAAAGCTCACTGAACAATTCAATGGGTTCCTAACCCATTAATGATCCCGCTGTTTCGGTAGGAACTACATTGATAAAATTCCACCCTATAAGTAGCTTGAGAAACTTGAGAACGAAGCATTAATAGTTACATTCTCTATCAGTTCCCAAACTATCCAACCATTTTAGATAAAGGAAAAACAATACTGTTGCAAATTTCAAATCTTAGATGGTCTGCTGGATACAGACATGCTGGTCACTCCCGTAATCGGCCAAATATCTTTCATTTTGAGTTGTTCAGATTCCTTATGATTTGCACTAGATATTGTGACTTTCAAACATGCATTTATCCAATCTTTTCAAAGATCAACTGAAACAAAGATCAACTGAAACAAAGATCAACTGAAGCCTCAGATATGGATGGTGAAGCTGCTATTTTTCACAGACAGCAAGTGAACATGGAGAATAATAGTCAAATAAATTCAATTTATTTAACTAAACCTTACTTCTCTAGTAAAATGGCAAAATATAAGAAACCACATAACCCTCCCTTTCTTAGTCTGACTTGCCCTTTCTGGCTTTAAGTTCTGTGCCCACTGCTGTCTCTCTCATTCTAAAACCTTCCTTCCTCTCATCTACTTCTCTTTTCTTCTGCTCATTCTTTCATCCAGGAAACAAAAAGTCTCTGATACTTCTCCAGTAGGCCTGTTCGTAAAATTGGCGCCCTCTCTTATATAGTATTTTAATATTACAATGTTTTGGCTATCTCTTTTACTCCCTCAGGCTATGTGTTCAAATAAAACAGCTGCTGTTCTCAAAATTGTAACTATCCTGACCAGTGGCCTGGGATGGGATAACTGACCTTTAATGTACCAGTTTGATCTGTGACATTTCACAAACTGGCCCATCTACATTCAGTACATATCTTCAATGCCTGTAAATTTTGGCTTTTCTGAAAAAAAATGCAAATGCATTTTATTAAACATAATCCAAAGCAAGAGTCTTTTCCATGAAGAAAAATAAAATAAAATCCCAAAATATGACGAGTCCCAATCTCATCTACAAACTAATACCTCAGAAGACAGATCAGAACAAAAACAGCCAAAGTGCTGTTTCTAACCTGTTACCATTAGGAAACAGCTTATAACTACTGAATACTGCCTGAGGTGCAGAGGAAATTGACATGCATATTGCTCATTCTACTGTCTCTATCATTGATCATGATCATTTAATTTCAACAAACAGAATTATTACAATAATGTTTTGCAATGATTTATTGGAGAAAGGGGAATTCAGTCCAGAGGTAAAAGCAGGATATAAGTATGGATTGGTAACAAAAGTAAAAGGTTATATTAATTGATGTGGGAAGGTTCGCCAAGTAATTTTCTTGATTAAAGTCTCTAACTTCTTATTCCTCTTTGGAACATTATACTTTATTTCCTAGTATTTGTTAGAAGTTTAAACATTAAGGCTGTCTTTCTGATGTGTGGACTTACTGCAATTCATTTCCATCTGCAATCAACATCCAGCAAATATTTCAGAATATAATTAAGGTGCAACTTTGCTTTTCTTATACCATTTCTTGTGCTGTACTGAACTATTTCTAACTTTTAGCACATTACTAAAGTGAAAAAAGTTTGCTATTTAATGAATAGCAAAAGATACAATAGTCGAGACACCCAGGATGAATCATAACCTTTACCCTACTGAGTATCAACCAAGTATCCAACTGCAAACCCTCTCCATCACAATTGCCTATTTCCACCACTGTAACGTTTACTTTTATTTATATATGGGATGTGGGTGTTGCTGGCAAGGTCAGCGTTTATTGCCTATCCCTAATTGGCCTTGAGACAGTGGCCACATTTTTGAACCACTGCAGTCTGTATGATGTAGGTACACCCACCATGTTGTTGGGTGGAAAGTTCCAGGATTTTGGCCCAGTAATGAAGAAGGAACGGTGATATAGTTCCAAGTCAGGATGGTGTGTGACTTGGATAGGAACTTGCAGGTGGTGGTGTTCCCTTGCACCTGCTGCCATTGTCCTTCTATGTGGTAAAGGTCACAGGTTTGGAAGATGCTGTTGAAGGAGCCTTGCCAAGTTGCTGCAGTGCATCTTGTAGGTGCTACACATAGCAGACATGATGCTCCAGTAGTGGAGCAAGTGAATGGTTAATTCACTGATGGGGTGCTGATAAAGTGGGCTGTTTTGCTTTGGATGGTATCGAGACAGAATTTTTAAAAAGCAAAGAATGACTAAAAGATTAATAAGTAGGGAAAAATTAGAATACAAGAGAAAGCTAGCTAGAAATATATAAACAGATAGTGAGAGTTTTGTATAGATACTTTCAAAAGTAAAGTTAACAAAGTGAGTATTAGTCCTATAGAAAATGAGTCTGGGGAATTAATAATGATAATAAGGAGATGGCAGATGACTTGAACAGGTATTTTGCATTGGTCTTCACTATAGAGAATACAAGTAACATCCCAGAAATAGCTGTAAATCAGGAAATGGAAGGGAAGGAGGAACTCAAGGAAACTACAATCATCGGGGAACTGAGCAAATCGTTGGAGCTGTGGGCGGACAAGTCCTGATGGACTTCATCCTAGGGTCTTAAATGAAACGGCTCGTGAGATAGTCGATGCGATGGTTTTAATTATCTAAAATTCCCTAGATTCAGGGAAGGTTAAATTAGATTGCAAAATAGAGAATGTAACTCCTTTATTCAAAAAGGGAGGGAGACAGAAAACAGGAGACTACAGGCCAGTTAGCTTAACATCTGTCTTAGAGAGAATGTTAGAAGCTATTATTAAAGACTTTATAGCAGGGCATTTAGAAAAATTCAAGGTAATCAGGCAGAGTCAACATGGTTTTGTGAAAGGGAAATCATGTTTAACCAATTTATTGAAGGTCTTTGAAAAAGTAACATGTGCAGCGGATAAAGCAGAATTGGTGGATGTATTGTACTTAGATTTCCAGAAGGCATTTGATAAGTTTCCCTCTCAAAAGTTATTGCGGAAAATAGAAGCTCACGGTGTAGGGCGTAACATATTGGCATGGATAGAAGATTGGTTAGCTAAAAGGAAGCAGAGAGTAGGCATAAATCGACCATTTTCTGGTTGGCAAGATGTAACGAGTGGTGTGCCGCAGGGATCAGTGCTGGGGCCGCAACTTTTTATCATTTATGTAAATGACTTGGATGAAGGGACCGAAGGTAAGGTTACTAAAGTTGCTGATGACACAAAGATAGATAGGAAAGTAAGTTGTGAAGAGGGCATAAGGAGGCTCTAAAGGGATATAGAATAGGTTAAGTGAGTGGGCATTAAATACAGATGTAGGGAGGTTATGCTTCAGTTATACGGGGCATTGGTGGGACCATATCTGAAGTACTACATACAGTATTAGTCTCCTTATTTAAGGAAGGATCTTAATGCATTGGAAGCAGTTCAGAGAAGATTTACAAGACTAATACTTGGAATGGTGTGTTGTCTTATGATGAAAGGTTGGACAGGCTAGGCTTGTATCCACTGGAGTTTTGAAGAGTAAGAGGCAACGTGATTGAAACATTTAAGATCCTGAGGGGTCTTGACAGGGTGGGTGTAGAGAGGATGTTTCCTCTTGTGGGAGAATCTAGAACGAGGGGTCACAGTTCAAAAATAAGGGGTCGCCCATTTAAGACAGAGATGAGGAGAAGTTTTTCTCTCACAGGGTCATGAGTCTTTGGAACTCTCTTCCTCAAAAGGTAGTGGAAGCAGAGTCTTTGAATATTTTTAAGGAAGAATAGATAGATTCTTGATAAGAAAGGGCGTGAAAGGTTATCAGGGGTAGGCGGGAATGTGGAGTTGAGTTACAATCAGATCAGCCATGATCTTTTTGAATGGCAGAGCAGGCTTGAGGGGCCGAGTGGCCTACTCGTATGTTCGTATGAGCTTCTTGAATGTTGTTGGAATGGCACTCATCCAGGCAATTGCCTTCCTCTGCCCCCACCGCTGCTCATCTTCAGATGAAACCCTCATCCATGCCATGGTTGCCTCCACACATACTATTCCAATGCTTTCCAGGCCATCCGTCACTGATTTCAGCTTGTCCAAATCTCTGCTGCCAATATACTCACCCCTCAGCTAGCTGACCTACATTGGCTCCAATCACTCTATGCCTCAAATTTAAAATTCTCATCCTCCTGGTGAAATCCCATCATGGCCTTATTCATCCATTTCCCTATCTCCATAACCTCCTCTATCCCTACAACCCTCCAAGAACTCTATGTTCCTTTCAGTCTGCCCTATTGTGCATCCTTCGCTACCTTTGCTTGACCATTGGTCAGCTGTCTGGGCCTAATGCTCTGGAATTGTCTTCCTAAACCTCTCTGTTCCTCTTTCATCCTCTCCTCCTTTAATACCCTCTTTAAACCTGACCAAGCGTAAAGTGCTGGAAACAATCAGCAGACCAGGCAGCACCTGTTGAGAGAGACCTTTTCAGGTTGATGACCTTTCATCGAGCTCCATGTATGAAATAGTTTTGCATAATAAAAGTGGCACTGAATTCATAGAATGATACACAAAGAAGAAGGCCATTCGGCCCATCAATACTGTGCCAGCTGCTTGGTAGAGCTTCCAATTAATATCAGTCCCCTGCTCTTTCCCCATAACCCTGTAATTGTTTTTCCTCCAATTTTCTTTTGAATGTTACTATTGAATTTTCTTCTAGCACCCATTCAGATAGTGCATTCTGGATCATAACAGCTCACTGTGTAAAAAAGATTCATTGAACCAGGGTTAATCCACTGACTTGATGGTAATGGTAGAGTGAGGGATATGATGGGCCACGAGGTTACAGATTGTGTTGGAATACAATTTTGCTGCTGCTGCTGTAGGCTCACAGCTCCTCATGGATACCAGTTTTGAGCTTCTGGATCTATCCCACAACATGATGGAGGGTGACTTTAGTGTAAAGATGGAACTTGGTCTCCACAAGAACTGTGCATTGGTCACTCCTAGCAATACTGTCATGGACAGATTTGTGAGGATGAGATCAAGTAGGTTTCTCCTTGGAGTTGGTGCTTTCAACACTTGCTGCAGTCTGGACAACTCAGTCAGTAGTGGTGCCATCAAGACACTCTTGGTGTTGGACATTGAAGTCCCCCACCCAGAATACATTCTGTGCTCTTGCTATCCTCAGTGATTCTTCCAAGTGGTGTTCAACATGGAAGAGCATTCATTCATCAACTGTGGGAGGGCAGTAGGTGGTAACCAGTGGGAAGATTCCTTGCCCATGCTTGATCTGATGTTATGAGACGTCATGGGGTCTGAAGTCAATGTTGAGGACTCCCAAGGCCACTCCCTCCTGATTGTATACTACTGTGGGTCTGTCATGCCGGCAGGGCAGAACATACCCAGGAATAATGATGAAGGATTCTGGGACATTGTCGGAAAAGTATAATTCTGTGAGTGATACTATTGTTACAACCGAGGCAGGAGGAGTGCACTGTTAGTTCAATCCCACTTCTCCGCAGGTCACAGCAGATCAATAAATGTTCCCACTCACTGAAATAGCCAATTAGATACTCTATTTGTCCCCAGAGAAAAGCACACCAACCAGGTTTCTTCAATAAACAACAAAATTATCCATTTATTGTAAAACCAAGTCTTAACCAATAATGAAGTAAGTATATACGCGAATAGAAATAGTAAAGCCCCGTCTTATTATCCGAGCTCTCACGCACACACGCATGCATCCAAAAACCGTTAACAGGGAAAAAAGGTGATTTTTAATACAACTGTTTCAAACAAAAGGAATAAAAAGAATTTAGACTGCAACGATCTGGAAGGAAGTTCTTTGGTTTGGTGAGGTGTCCCAAAGTCAAATAGTTGGCTGCCACTTGAAGGCTTTCCAGGCGAGTTTGATGAACAGTCTGTGTTGGGTAGGCATTCAAAGAAGTTCAACTGTCGAAGGATTCACATAGGTCTTCCATCAGGGCTGTTATGCCTATCACACAAATGAGTAATGTGATATATGAATTTCAATGCCTGTGTGATGCTAGGTATACAAGTCATATGTCTCAAAGACTGGCAGATCGTATCAAACAACATGTCCCTTCCACTGTTCACAACGGGCAAGGTACAGACCGTAGCCAACCAGCCCATGCTTGCAAAACACAGTGTCCAACGTTAGATGTGATTCTGCAATTGGACGACATTTGCTAAATAATCCTCAGTGTGCTAAGAATTATGTTGACAACCAATTTAAGATTGCTAGTTGGGCTTGCAGTGCAGAGCATTTGCGCATATTGGAAGCTACATATTAATACACAGGGCCCTTTTCTTTGCAGACAGAAAGAACATGTACATATGTGGTGGCACAGTGGCGCAGTGGTTAGCACTGCAGCCTCACAGCTCCAGCAACTCGGGTTCAGTTCTGGGTCCTGCCTGTGCTGATTTTGCAAGTTCTCCCTGTGACTGCGTGGGTTTCCGTTGGGTGCTCCGGTTTCCTCCCACAGCCAAAGGCTTGCAGGTTGATAGGTAAATTGGCCATTGTAAATTGCCCCTAGTGTAGGGAGGTCGGAGGAGAATTGAGGGAAGTTGGGGATGTGGTAGGAAATATGGGATTAATGTAGGATTAGTATAAATGGGTGGCTGATGGTCAGTACAGACTTGGTGGGCCGAAGGGCCTGTTTCAGTGCTGTATCTCTCTATGCCTCTCAAATGCAAACATATTGTGTCTGTTTCAGCTAAACAAAATAACTGACAGCTATTTGTTGGCTCATTCCTCAGGGCAATGTCCTGAGCAATCAGAGTCAAGCTGTCTGGTTTCAATTTCAGACAAAGCTTGGCAATTAACTGTCAATCACCATAAACTGGTGCATTCTCCATGGCAACACCTCTACCAGTCAGAGTCCACTTGCCAACCAATCAGCACTCTCTTCTCATACAGTGTAAATGTTGCTTCCCTTACATCGGTATTCTTGCGGATGAGTGCAGGACGAAAAGCTTCTACAAAGTGTCTCTATTTTCAGCAGTACTCAAGTTCTTTACTACCAAGCAAGTATTAATTAATTTCTACAGGATCTCCCAGTCAGTTGTGCCTTGATACATATGAATGCTTTCAATAACAATAACTTTAATTTATATGGCTCCTTGAATGTGGTAAAATGCCTCAAGGTGCTTCACAAGAGTGTTATCAAACAAAATTTGTCACATATGGAGTTATTAGGACTGGTGGCTAAAAACTTGTTCATAGAGGTAAGTTTAAAGGAATATCTGAAAAGAGGAGAGAGGTGGCGAGGGGAGAGCTTTAGGAAGAGAATTTCAGAGCTTAGGTTCTAGGCAGCTGAAGGCACAGCTGCCAATGGTAGAGCGATTAAAATGGGGGAGCGCAAGAGGCCAGATTTTGAGGAGCGCAGATATCTCGAAGGGTTGTAAGACAGAAGGAGGTTACAGAGATAGAGTGGGAGTGAGGCTATGGAGCGGTTTAAAAACAAGGTTGAGAATTTTATAAATCTCTGAGTTGTTAAATAGTATTGAATCCCTCTTAACAATTCTAAACTGCTCACATTTTTTCCTGGAATAATACGCTGCAGGGGTATGTCATTTCATTATTGTGTTTGGAAATGAAGTTTATTGATCACTTTTTCATTAAGATGGTGCCCTTTCATCCAAAATTAATATTCAGAAATAGACTCAACTTTCAGTGCAGAATACTGTTCTTGGTCAGTGTGTGAAATTAGGATTGTGAAAGAAGTAAGGAACACAAACAATAAAGGCCTATAGGTTGGAAGCTTAATAACTTTTCATCTTATTTCAAATATCTGGTAATTGCAGTTTTCCTCATTTAGCTATTTTCATGTCTTTTTGCTCTTTTAATATATTTTCATTGCCCCACTGAGGGTCAATATAACCTACCAGTGTTTACCTCTTTCCAATTTTTCAATAAATCTGATTTGGGCATTCACCTGTTGTATCTCTACTTTTTCCCCTCACCTCTTGATTTATTCCATTCTATTGGAGCTCACTTATTTTCCAGTTTTCAGCCCCGAAGAAGAGCTCTACCAGCAACATTAAATCATTTTTTTTTACTTTACAGCAGCTGATGGATTTGCTGTGAATTTCCAGATTTCCAGCATTTGCCTTTTTTAAAGGTTCATTGCCCAGGTAGGGCTGGAAAGAGTTAACACCTGATGTACTGCAATCCTCCAAGCTTTTCTGACAAGTATGTACTAAGTTAGAGTACAAAGTGAGCATGATAGAAATGTAAATACTCACCATGAAATTACAACCATACACCAAGACAGCAAAAAGTCAAGCCATTCCATTAGTCAAAATTTTAGTGACACTTCTGGACAGGTTTGCTTCTCAGAACTGGTACTGGCAGCAGTCTTCATTCCACAAGCTTCAATTTATTGCTTTCCTTCTGGGCACATCTCACTTATAGCAGCACTTGTAAGTGTCCCAATGAATCTTGAATTGGAGAAGGTTTGCTTGGATGCAGTAGCATGACCTAATAACTTAAAATCAGCAACATAGTACATTCCTATAGCAAAATGATATACTGGATGTAACTTTTCAAAGCCTCACTTTACTACACTTGCACACAGCTGGGTGGTTTATCAGAAATCTCTGTATGTGTTGCTGTGATTGTTGTCCCACTAACATCAGTGGATAGAAAACTACAGGCAAGGCATCTGTGAGTTTTCCATAAGTTCCCCATTGAATGTGGTTTGGGGCTTCAGAAAGGCCTGTTTGTTGTATCTAAAATAATTCACATCCACTAAAATCTAATGAATCAGATCAGCACCTCTCTGTTACAGGGCCTGTATGCAAAATGTAGCATTTTTGTTCAACCCATTTTAATGTTCTCTTAAAAATTAGTCCATAAACATACATGCAGAAATACATGCATTTTTTTATTCATTCATGGGATGAGGGCGTCGCTGGCTGGGCCAGCATTTATTGCTCATCCCTAATTTATTTTTATTCGTTCCTGGGAGGTAGCATCGCTGGCTAGGCCAGCATTATTGCCCATCTCTAATTGCCCTTGAGAAGGTGGTGGTGCTGAGCTGCCTTCTTGAACTGCTGCAGTCCATGTAGGGCAGGGATACCTACAGTGTTGTTAGGCAGGGAGTTCCAGGATTTTGACCCAGCGACAGTGAAGGAACGGTGATATAATTCGAAGTCAGGATGTTCTGTGGCTTGAAGCAGAACTTTCATGTGGTGGTGTTCCCATGCATCTGCTGCCCTTGTCCTTCTAGGCGGTAGAGGTTGTGGGTTTGGAAGGTGCTGTCGAAGGAGCCTTGGTCAATTACTGCAATGCATCTTGTAGATGGTCCACACTGCTACCACTGTGCATCAGTGGTGGAGGGAGTGAATGTTGAGGGTGGTGGATGGGGTGCTGCATTGTGTTAAGTTTCTTGAGTGTTATTGGAGCTGCACCCATCCAGGTAAGTGGGGAGCATTCCATCACACTCATGACTTGTGCCTTATAGATGGTGGACAGGCATTGGGGAGACAGGAGGTGAGTTACTTGCCACAGAATTCTTAGCCTCTGACCTGACCTTGTAACCACAGTATTTTTGTGGCTGGTCCAGTTCGGTTTCTGGTCAAAAGTAACCCCCAAGATGTTGATAGTGGGGCATTCTGTGATGGTAATGTCATTGAATATCAAGGGGAGATGGTTAGATTCTCTCTTGTTTGAGATGGTCATTGCCTGGCACTTGTGTGGTGTGAATGCTACTTGCCACTTATCAGTCCAAGCCTGGATGCTTTCCAGGTTGTGCTGCATCAGGCTGCTTCAGTATCTAAGGAGTCGCAAATGGTGCTGAGCATTGTGCAATCTTCAGTGAACATCCCCACTTCTGACCTTATGATGGAGGGAAGGTCATTGATGAAGCAGCTGAAGATGGTTGGACTGAGGACACTACCCTGAGGAACTCCTGCAGTGATGTCCTGGGACTGAGATGATTGACCTCCAAAAACCACAACTATCTTCCTTTGTGCTAGGTATGACTCCAATCAGTGGAGGGTTTTCCCCCTGTTTCCCATTGATTCCAGTTTTGCTAGGGCTCCTTGATGCCATACTCAGTCAAATGTCTTGATGTCAAGGGCAGTCACTCTGACCTCACCTCTGGAGTTCAGCTCTTTTGTCCATGTTTGGACCAAGGCTGTAATGAGGTCAAGAGCTGAGTGGCCCTGGCGTAACCCAAACCGAGTGTCAGTGAGCAGGTTATTGCTGAGCAAGTGCCACTTGATAGCACTGTTGACGACCCCTTCCATCACTTTACTGATGATTGAGAGTAGACTGATAGGGTGGTAATTGGCCGGGTTGTATTTGTCCCAATTTTTGTGGACAGGGCATACCTGGACAATTTTCTACATTGCCGGGTAAATGCCAGTGTTGTAGCTGTACTGGAATAGTTTGGCTAGGGGTGCGGCTAGTTCTGCAGCAGAAGTCTTCAGTACTATTGCCAGAATGTTGACAGGATCCATAGCCTTTGCTGTATCCAGTGCCTTCAGCTGCTTCTTGATATTACATAAAGTGAATCGGATTGGCTGAAGACTGGCATCTGTGATGTTGGGGACCTCAGGAGGAAGCCGAGATGGATCATCCACTTGGCACTTCTGGCTGAAGATTGTTGCAAATGCTTCAGCCTTGTCTTTTGCACTGATATGATGGGCTCCCCCATCGTTGAGGATGGGGATAATTGTGGAGCCTCCTCCTCCTGTTTGTTGTTTAATTCTCCACTACCATTCACCACTGGATGTGGCAGGACTGCAAATCTTGGATCTGATCTGTTGGTTGTGGGATTGTTTAGCCCTGTCTATCGCATGCTGCTTTTTGTGTTTTGTTTGCCACTAGGGATTGACCTAATGAGTCTACAGATTTTAGTCCTTTTGAATTAATTTATGAGCATGAGACTGCTGCATCAGATGGTAGCAGAGGTCTGCAGCCTCTTAGAAGAAAAGCTGCTCCCTGCTGGATGTGGTAGCCACAAGCTTTCAATTGCTGTTAAAGTGACACTGCTCTCAAATTCGTTGCCTCCAGATCCTTCAAGGCTCTGCCAGGGACATATCTCGGATCTCCCAGTTGACAACGCAGAAATGCATAAGGCAACTGATGAGTTGTTTGCCAGGGCCAACAATTATTTAAGCTTCGCCTGTGATGACACCAGTCAGAATGAGCAGGCGCTTGGGTTTGCTCCTCTGCCTGGCATCCCACAGGTGCAAGGTATCATCAACTGTACACACATGATCATCCACACACCCCAGAACAACCAGGAGCATTCATCAACCGCAGAGGCTTCCACTCCATCAATGTGCAGCTGGTGTGCAAAGACAAAGATATTTCTGCAGGCTTGTGCCAGCATGTTGGGGAGCTGTCATGATGCTCTTATCCTGCAGCAGTCCAAGCTCAATGATGTCTTTGAACCTGCAAGTGGACTCAGGCTGCTAGGAGACAAAGGATACCAGTTTCAAACTTGGCTGTTGACATCCATATGAAATTCAACCAATAAAGTCCAAGAACATTATAATGCAAGCCAAATTACTACCAGATCTGTGATCTAACAAGCCATTGACATGCTGAAGATACATTTCAGGAGCCTAGACAGATCTGACGGCATCCTTCAGCACTCACCAGTCAGGTTCTCCAGAATGGTCTTGGTATACTGTGATCTATACAACATTGCGCAGCAACGAGGTTTGGACCTGCAGGAAATGCAAGGCACAGAGCGCAGATCATCGGCGGACAAAACCGAGGAGGAGAAGCAAGACAAGCAAGACAAGAAGCTGCTTACATTGCCACCTGGGATGTCAGGGATGCCCTTATTAATACAAGGTTCACTTAGGTACCATCAGTGGGCCAATGTCAGAATGACATGCCACTCTTCTCATCACTCCCAACCTCCCTTAAACCCCAATCCCAATGCCCCTAACACAAAGCAGTCTTGAAAACAATGAACTACGCATTGCGCATCCCACCGGTCCCCATCAAACTGCAAAGTTTTCCTTGGGAGAGGAATTGATGCATCCTAGGTTACCATCTAGTGACTGCTCTTGTTATTTGTCTAGTCAGAATTTCAGCTTTATTTATCTTGAGAGATCTTCAACCTGCATTGAACATCCAAAATTAAATGGCCTGTACAGGAATTAGGGGACAAAATAAAGGATAAGTCATGAAACAACGTAGCTTTGTTGCAGATCATATTTGTTCCAGCTAATTCTATGGACGGATTAGATTTTCATATTGAAATGTGAAGTTGGAGCAAAAGCAAGTGATAAATGTTCAGAGTGATTAATGAAATATGCACCTCTTCCAACACATTTTGACAAATTTGTTAATGTTTATAGGGACTGAGATAATTAGTGAAGAGATTATTCATTTAGGGAATGGTATTGCGTAGTCGCATGATGTTCGTTTTATGCATTGACACCCAGTGCGCTGTCCATACTGATTAACATCAAGGATCCTTCATGCTCCTGTTACACTTTGTAAAAATGCTATTATTTGGGAAGAGCACTTTTTTTTGCAATTTATAAGGTAGAATAGTATTTGTTTTACTGCCAGATGGTTGCAGTTATAATTCCCAGGACTGCCTGTCACTTGTGAGAATACCACAGCTGAAGCAAAAACAACAGGTGTGACATAGTAAACTGGAGCAAATCAGTTGTCTTCTCTGCATGGTGGAACAGTCTGTTCCAACGATGCAGTGGCCCCTTTATCTTGTCATGATTCGATGAAATTCCTTGGGAGTGATGCTGGAAGGTTTGAGTTTATTCCTGGGATTCACATCTACAACTTTCCTGGTGGCAGGTGGCAAACCAGATTGAGGGCCTTGTTATAAAATTCAGAAATCCTATCACCTTACAGAATACTTAGGTGTATTACTGTTTGGTGGAAATCATTAAACATTCTGTTTAAGCATAACTCTTAAGAACATTTGTTAGAGCTTATGAATGATTCAATACCTCTGTCCCCTGAAAACCTTTTCCTCCTAGCAAAAGCAGCTACATCTTGTCTGAATACACTCTGGTGAAATGCCTTAGGCTGTTTTATTACATTAAAAGCACTAATAAATCGCAAGTTGTTATTCGTGCAATGACATCACATTGAATCTTTTAAAAGAAAACACAAGGCAAATGTTGGAGTTGTAGTGTATATGGATAAATATAGGTAGAGGTAAATGAATATTCCATGGGATTCAATGATTCCTCTGCAATATTGTGAAAAGCAACTACCCGGGATTATATGATGGAAATGTAAGAATAAATAAATACTTGGGTGTCAGGGTGGTACAAAGGGCAGTGCTCAGTTAAAGTCTTGCATTGTGCAAAGGTAAAATTCAAGGAGAAAAGAAGGAATATAAGCCAAAATAACTGGGCAGAAAAGCTAGCAATCATTAGGGAATCTTCAGATAGGAAGAAATGTTCAAAATACATTTATTCCAATAAGGCAAATATAAGATCAAAGCAGTAAAGAATAGTGTTTGATATTAGTGGAGGATATGGAGCAGTTGTCAGGGACAACTGTAGAAAATGAATTGGGTCCCAATAAAAATTGAGCAGAACTCAAGGTGGGTAAGTCACCATGTCCTGATGGCATGTACTCTAGGTAATTGAAGAAAAAGTCAGAGAAGAGCTCGAAATTACTTTAGCCACAATTTTTCAGTCCTCTTTACATATTGAAATTGTACCATCAATATCACATCTTTGTTCAAAAAGCAAGAGAAGAACATACCAGGTAACAGCAGAGCAGTTAGTCTAATGTTGGCTGTGGACAAACTGTGACAATCTGTAATTTATTGATAAAATTAATGAGAAAAGGTTAATTAATGGCAGCAATACGGATTTGCTAAAAACAAGTTGTGCTTCAAAAATTAATGGAACGGTGGAGGACATGACTAGATAAAGAAAGGAAATGCAGTATATCTAATGCATATGAATTGTCAGCAGGCATTTGAAAAGATCCCTCAAGAAGCTTGTCAGAAAAATTCAGGTTCATGGTATGAGTAATGTAGCTGCATTGACTGAAAGTTGGTTGATGAACAGGAATAAAAGTTGGGAGTAAATGGATGTTGCTTAGATTGGAGAAGCGTCGGAAGTTGTGCCCCCCAGAGGTCAGTACTGGGTCAAGTCCTTCTGTGAGTGGTATATGTAAACAAATGAACATGGGCATAAGGAGCACTTTCTTGAAATTTGTTGAGGACACAACAAAAGTGGTTTAACAAACAGTGAGGAGACTATAAAAGGCTTCAAGAACTGATATAGGTAAGCAAAATGGATAGATAGGTGGCAGATGCAATTTGATTTGGAAAGGGTCAGGTGATATATTTTTGGGAGGAGAAACCAGGAATGGGAGTACATATTCAATAGAAAGATGCAGAAGTGTATAGATGAATGGAGGGGCTTAGGGGTTCAACAGATCTAGCAGATCAAAACTGGGTATCCATGAGGTGCTGTGGGCCATCAGCAGCAGCAGAATTGTATTCAACTACAATCTGTAACCTTATGGCTCAGCATATCCCTCACTCTACAGTTACTATCAAGCCAGAGAATCAACACTGGTTCAATGAGGAGTGTAGGAGACCATGCCAGGGGCAGCATCAGGCATACCTAAAAATGAGGTGCCAACCTGTCGAAACTACAACAGGGGACAACATCCATGCTAAACAGCAGAAGTAGCATGCAATAGACAGAGCTAAGCATTCCCACAACCAACGGATCAGATCAAAGTTCTGCATTCCTACCACATCCAGTTGTAAATGGTGGTAGATAATTAAACAACTAACCAGAGGTGGAGGCTCCACAAACATCCCCATTGTCAATGATGGGGGAGCCCAGCACATCAGTGCAAAAGTAAAGGCTGAAGCATTTGCAACCATCTTCAGTCAGAAGTGCTGAGTGGATGATCCATCTTAGCCTCTTCCTGAGGTCCCTAGCATCACAGTTGCCAGTCTTCAGCCAATCCAATTCACTCCACTTGATATCAAGAAATGGCTGAAGGCACTGGATACAACAAAGATTATGGGCCCTGACAACATCCCAGCAGTAGTATTGAAGACATGAAGAACTAGCTACGCCCCTATCCAAGCTGTTCCAGTACAGCTACCACACTGGAATCTACCTGACAATGTAGAAAATTGCCCAGGCACGTCATGTCCACAAAAAGCAGGACAAATCCAACCTGGCCAATTACTGTCCCATCAGTCTTCTCTCGATCATCACCAGAGTGATGGAAAGTGTCGTCGACAGTGCTGATAAATGACACTTACTCAGCAACAACCTACTCACCGGTGCTCAGTTTGGGTTCCACCAGGGCCACTCAGCTCCTGACCTCATTACAGTCTAGATCCAATTATGAACAAAAGAGCTGAATTCAAGAGGCGATGTGAGACTGACTGCCCTTGACATCAAGGCAGCATTTCACCGAGTGTGGCATCAAGGAACCCTCGCAAAATTGAAGTCAATAGAAATCAGAGGAAAACTCTCCACTGGTTGGAGTCATAACTGGCACAAAGGTAAATGGTTGTGGTTGTTGGAGGCCAAACAACTAAGCCCCGGGACATCGCTGCAAGAGTTCCTCAGGGTAGTGTCCTAGACCCAACCCAAGTTGCTTCATCAATGACCATCCTTCCATCATAAGGTCAGAAATGGGGATGTTCACTGATGATTGCTCAGTACCATTTGCAACTCCTCAGATACTGAAGCAGTCTGTGTCCACATACAGCAAGACCTGGACAGCATTCAGACTTGGGCTGATAAGTGGCAAGTAACATTCTTATCACAAAAGTGCCAGGCAATGACCATCTCAAACAAGAGAGAATGTAACCAACTCCGCCTGACATTCAATGGTATTAACATTGAAGAAACCCCGCCATCACTGTCACTGGATCAAAAACCTGGAACTCCCTTCCGAATAGCATTATGGGTTTGCCTATACCACATGGAATGTAGCTGTTCAAGAAGGCAGCTCAGCACTACCTCAAGGGCATTTAGGGATGAGCAACAAATGCTGGCTTTGTCAGCAATGCTCATATCCCATGTAAGAATAAAGAAAAGCCAACAGCATTATGGACTTTATAAATGAAAGTACAGACTACAAGTGTAAAGAAGGAATGATAAATCTGTGCAAAACATTAGTTTGGCCACAGTTACAGTACTGTTTACAGTCTGGCCATCTATTTATTGGAAGATCATTAAAACACAGGGATATTAGAGTGGGATTAGGTTTTGTTTGCTCTGGTAAAGAGTTGACACAGACAAGATAAGCTGAAGGTTTTCCTTCTATGCTGTTAACTTTTATTGTTTCATGATGTTGCATTTCATTTGTACTTTGCTGTGTTCACTACTGATGTTCATGTTCATAACTATATCCCTGGATTATTGGTACTGCTGTACAATGCTGGTTAATTTTGTTGGTGCTTTTGTACACTGTTTTATATTTGTACCATTGCACATTGCTGCATTTAAATACTGTTACTTTTGTGCATTGATATGTTATTTCATTATTGGTAATATTGTCCTTACTGTGTTTGATTATTGATACTATTATGTATTGCTATGTTATTTAATTATTGCTACCATTGGATAGTCATGTTTCAGCATTTTATGCATTTTCTACACAGTTACATTTTAAATGTTTGAGGTTTAAAGCAAAATATAAATAAAAGGACTGAGATGAAAGGTCAGTAAATTACAATGAGCTTGGAATAGAGGTTGTCATCCCCACAACTGTAAATGATAAGAAATTAATTAGCCTGCCTGAGTAATTGATAAATACCGTGGGGGCTAAATTTGATCGCCCCTGAAAATGGGTGATAAACCTACAGCCATTCAATGGAATATAGGCAATATGCCAACTTTGTGCTGTCCATGATTAAAATGATTGCAGTTTGCAGCCAGTGCTAACTGTGCTGTTCATTGGCTGTACGCATCAGCAGGGGGCCAAAAATTGTGAGAGGTCAGCACCAGTTAAAGCTAGCCTGTACCACTTAATACCTGACTACACTTCTTAAAGGGGAGGTTCATTGTGGCTGGAGCACATTCTGGAAGTTGCTCTATAACTGGAAGTTGCTCTATAACTGATGTTGACCTGGGAAGGAGAAGAATGGCACAACATGGGAGAGCGTGCTCCAAGATTTTCGAACACTGCACTAGAAGCCTTGGTGGACTAGATGCAAAGAAGGAGATAATTCCTGTATCTACAGGGGACCAGGAGACCCTCCAGACACACCCTCAGAATACAGTGGGAGCAGATAGACATTGCTATCTTGGCAAGCCCCAGGAATGTGGATGTAGTGATGCAAGAAGTTCAATGACCTTACACGAGTGGTCAAGGTCAGTCAATACATCTTCAAAGCCATATCCTATCACTCAACAATTTGACCACCCAATACAGTTACCCAGAGCCAAGCTCCCCCCACCGCAGCCCACCCGAGAACTTGCTCACCCGTTAGTCCCACCAGATACTGAGCCCCGCCTTGGAGATCAACAGAGACCTAGGTCATCCACGCAGAGCGCACAGCACTGTAGGCTGACAATGGTCTCCTTTCCCCTCTCTCCCTCTGTGTAGTGCTGGTCATGGCTGCCTACCTGTCACTGCACTGAGGCCTCGCTGCAGTGCCACCAGCTTTCAATGGGCAGGATTCCGAAGGCATGTGGGGACCGCCCATCGTCCTCTTAATTCCAAGCCCCTCATTGAATTGCAATGAATTATATGCTAATGTATTAAAAGTAAGTGTTCTACAAATAAAGTTACATTCCCATTGCATCGGGGCAGTGATGCTGCCTTCATCCTTTCCCACCGCTGATTAAATCCAGAATCGATGTCATGATGTAGGATTTCCGGGCAGATACATCCGACGCAATTCTCCAACCCCCCTTCACACCTCCTTTCCTGCTCCAAACAGCCACATTAAGTTCAGCCTCTAGCCTTGGACACTGCTCTATTCACCACCACCACCACCCATCCCCCCACCCATATCTCATCTACCAACAATCTCTGTTAATCAGGATTCATACCTGACATTCATATGCTACACCACACCCTTAAAAATAGCATTCTCACGATCAAACTCTTAACACTGTTTCAAGTCTCACAGTCGCATTTTACAGTTTGTATACAATGACAGCGATTCAAATATGACAGCCACATCAACCAAACAGGTTGCATGACACGCACTGACACACTTTCCTCTCTCTTGAAGGACAAGGTGGCACACAACTGGAGGCATTAGAAGCTAACCAGATGAGACAGACATGCTTGTACATCCTCACCTCCATGAAGGAGATGGTGTTAACCATTATTGGGTTGCCTATTCCTGTGGGCATGCCAGAGAAGGCATTGACACCATCAAAGATGATGGTATCCACATATCTAATCTTCACTCTGACATCCCACTTCTCCTCATCCACACTCCCTCTGATTTACAAGTTGCAGATGAAGTAAGCAAGCCCCTCTAATGTTCAACCCCCTTCCTGCACCACAACCTTACCCTTGTGCCTTTATCTTTTCAGATACCCAAGAAGTGGCAGAACAGCAAGGGCAACCGGGGCCATGGGCAAGGATGGCGCAGGTGCCAGCTTACTGGAGGGTGAGGTCATACGTGAGTTCTGCTGCAGAGGACTCAGATGAGCAGTTTGAAGGGCCAGGTTACAGAAGAATGCTGATGGGTGTACACAACAAAATGCTTGTTGCATTGGAAAGCCTGCGGGCAACGTCAAGGCACTAACTTGTAACTGAGCTTTTCAAGCATGGAAGTGATGGCTAACTCTATCAGCTCACTTGTGGACCCAACCACGGGCTGAATTTTCCCACTGGGTCTGCGATCCCAATGTCGGCCTCACTTCTGGGTCAGGAACACAGATGTGGTTGTGGCAGGATGTCAGAATCGAACTTCCCGGAGCAGGCCAATTAAGTAGCCACCTCTGGGAGCCCTATCCAATTAAGGATGATGGGTGGACCAGTGATGTAGGAGGCCCAATAGGAGGGTCTGCAGCAATGTCCAGCCAGCAGCCCCACCAGGAGAGATGGGTTCTGTAGATGTAGGTATGAGAATGCAACTGTGCCTCAAGATGAAGACGCTCTCTGAAGAATTATGAAATTGTAAAAAATAGGGTTGGCCATAGCTGCCAGGCCATCATTGTGGAGGGGGAACCCACTGATCTCCACGGTTCCAGGAGGGGGAAGATTTAAAGGAGGCGTCAATGGCCCCCTGCCCTACATTGGGGGCGGGGAAGGCATCTCCAGGCAATGGCTGAGCTCCAGGCAATGGCTGGGCTCCAGCCTCAGCAGGGCACCTGTTCACTGTGGGGAAGACCCCAGTGGCATCACCAATTTGCTGCCAAACGGGCAATTAATTGAACTTAACTAGCTACCCACTGCTGCCGAGTGAGTCAGAGCCCGCCTCCAGCAAGATCACTCAGATGCGGGATCATGTTGTGGAGCCGCCGCTATGCGAGATTCTCTAATTCTGCCCCTGGTCCTGCCTCTAAACCTGGTCTCTGCAGGAGATTCAGCCCCATGTTGCAACATCGGATGGCCAATGTCTCAGCTTCCATTGCAGCATAAGCAGAGATGTGAATGCTGCAGTGGAACGTCAGACTGCTGCCATGCAAGGTCAGCTTGCCGCCATAGAAGCTCAGACTGCTATCATCGTGGTTTTGCATTACACTATTCAAAGGAGCTTGCAGACCATCACAGCAGTCCAGCAATTTGTCCTCCAACACATTACTTGGATTTCTGAGGCACCATGCTGGGGGAGTGACAGTGGCTTCCTGGAGCACAAACATGCTGTCCTCTCTCAGAAAGACAACATTTATCCTCCCACCCCTGACATTCCACCAGTGCCCTTGCTGTTGCTTGTCTGCCAGCCCAGACTGCTGCCGCCCATGCTTGAGATGGTGCAGTCTGAAGCCAGGCCTTCTAGGACCAGAGTTGCTCAAGGTCATCCTGCAAGGCCATCTGTAGTCTCCTCTACTGAGAATCAGCAGCCTTCCACCAGCCATGCTGCAGCCATTGGAGTAGCATTGCGTAGGAGCACTAGGACAGGCAAAGGCATGTGGAAGACAAGCACTAAGGGAATGTACAAGGGTGATTAGTTAACTTTTGTGTGGAATATGGCATGATTTCATTTATAAATTTGGTTTTGGAATGTTTATTTTCTGTTGACTTTTATTTTTGGATTGTTGACAAGTTGATGCTGTGATGGTCAGTGACAGAGGGAAGGTAAGGCATAGGACTATTGGTGAATGGGGAATTGGGATTGAGATTACTGGTATCATACTCAGATGAGTTCTTCACAGATAGTTGAGAAGAAAGGGGCTGTCTTGATTGCTTCCTCTTTTCCTCCTGCTCCTCCCCCTGCTCTTCCTCCTCCCTACCTCTTGCTCCTGCTCCTCAGCTGCTCGCCATACAGCTAGTGGCAAGGGCTGTTCTCGCATGATGGCGAGGTTGTGCAACATGCAGCAGACACCTGTTCTGCCGAGTACTGCAGTGGTCCTACAGAACTGTCCAAGCAGTAGAAGCATTATTTAAGCACACCACTGCTCTATCACATTTTGTGCGGCAGCATGACTGTCATTGTATGCGTGCTGCACACTTGTGCATGAGTTGCGCACTAGAGTCATCAACCATGTAGTCAGCAGTTATTCCTTGTCAACCAGTAGCCATTCTTTGCTTTGCTGTGGTTGTTCAAATGCAGTTAGCACAGTGGAGTGCCATAGAATGAGGTCATCATGACTCGTCATGTTCCTGGACATTGACCCGCGCGATTCTCTGCATATGGTCATATATCTACAGGATGTTGAGCAAGGGGAACTTCTCTGGGTTGTGGTTTAGGGCGGAGTTGACATGCTACACCCTCAAATCGAGAAATGTACGGTCAAGCGCACCCTGCACCATGGGGAAGCCCACAATCCCAGCAAAGCTACGTGTTTACTTGACCTGCTTCTCTTTGGCAAGAGGCAATGAAATGTTGTTATCTCTCAATGAATAGAAAGTGTCAGTGCCCTCCCTTATACAATAATGAATGGCTAACTATAGCTTGTTGCAAATATCTCCAGCTCCAACCTGGAGGAGGCCAGACATATAAAAGTTTAATGCCATGGTCACTTTCACAACTACTGGCCCTGCTCTGAGAATTCAGTTGTGGCTGCAGCAGGAGGCAGATTTCAGTGAGGATGTCCTTACTGAAGTGCAGATGTCTCGCACACTGTTTCTCGGTAGATGCAGGTAAAAGTACTCCCTGAACATCCTAGGTAGACATGGCCTTCTGCTGACAGCCCTTCTCCCTGTCATCCTCCTCTCTCTTCCAGCAGCTTGACCTTCTCTGCATTCCCTCTGCTCATTCTCAAAGTCTTGCTGTATTCCAAGGAGAATGCATATTACTGCACCCATAAATTGCAGATTTTTGCAATTTGAAATAAGTGTAGAAAGCACCAAACACTTGTACAATCAAAGCAATGGCCAGAAGAAATCAACCAGCAACCAACCTGCAAGTAATTGATAATCCTTTTAAAGAATACTATTGGTAACGTTTTAGTATTGGTAGGGTGTATTAATAGTTTATTATTAGTAGTAGTACGGCTGTAATTATTATTTTTAACCAATGTGTGATGATACAAATTATGGACTACCGCTAAAGAGTTATGAAAAACTGACTTTATTTTTTAAAAAATGAACCATTATTTTAAAAAGTGAACAATGGTCCAAAATTGCCACTGAAGGAAAAGGGATTGGCTTTTGAGTATTCAAACTGTCTGACAAAGACAAAGGACAAATCTTCAAAGCTAAGAGGTGTCAATTGCACTCCATGCTAAGATATTCCAGAATTGAAAATCTTCTTCTGAAACAAAGAAGGTGTGAAGTAGCCACGTCCTGGGCCATTATAAGATCACCATGGGGAAGAGATGAGAATGTCTCCTGCCAGGAGGTGAGAAGTAACACAGCTTTATCTTAAAAAAGCCAGAGAGAGAGAGAAGCTAAATCCAGCAGCTTGTTTTCCAGCATGCGAGATGACACATGCCCTGCTGTAGAATCCCACATATACACTAGACAACAGTGAACTAGAAGTGTCCCACCATCTTCAACTGAACTTTCAATTAAGAGAGAAATCTACAATCATTTCAGGCCTGCACCCATCGAGAGCTTGATTTCCAAGAGAATTCAATAGGTTTGTTGTGGCCTCCCCCCAACTAAAAATCACTTTCTTTTCCCCCCTCTATCTGTTTCTTCGTGTGTGTGTGTGTGTGTGTGTGTGTGTGTGTGTGTGTGTGTGTGTGCGCGCGAGTGAATGCGTGAGTGGAAGTGGTTGTGACAATTTCAGGATAACGCGTATTGATCAATAAACAATTGCTTTTCTGTTTTTAAGAACCAATAAGAAAACCTGTCGCTGTCTGTTTATTTCAAAAATAAAACACAAAGGGGTATAACCCTAATAAAAAAACACTTGCTGTGGTCAGGTGGGGAGTTGAACAGTGTGAACCACCCATATCGCACCATGTGGCCATAACAGTAAGGTTATTATTACTATTGGTAAGGTTTATTACTATTGCTAGGGTTATTAGTATTAGTAGTAGCAGGGTTTATTAGTAGCAAGATTTATTTTCTAATAGATAGAGGAATGGCAGGGCTGCCGCACAGCCTGTGCTATGTGGGAACTCCAGGATGCTTCTCGTGTCCTGGATGGCCATATTGTTATGACCGAGGCAGGGGCGATGCATTGTCAATTCAGTCCCATCACTCCACAGGTTCCAGTATATTATTAAAGTTTTCCCACCCAACCAGAAAACAGACAGATTAAATGCCCTAGTAACCCGCAGAAGAAAACAGAACAAACCAGGTATTGTCATACAACAACAAATTAAATATTTATTAAAAGAACTAAATCTTAAACACTATTAAGATAAGCCTATGTCTAAAGACCTTATAACTTCTTATTTTAATCAAACTCCCCCATTCACACACATACATTCTAAAATCATGGTTAGCCCGGTTCTTTTAAAAAATTATGTTTTTAAAAATTAGTTGTTTCTTAAGAATAAAATAAATAAGTAAGTCTTTGTGGGTTACATTCTTGATGGGTGAAGTATGTTAGTGCGAAAATAATCAAATGCCTCTCAAAGTCTTCCCACAGATTTGATGAAACAGCCCTTCAGTAGATAGACATTCAAAACACTTCAGCTGCAGCAGGCATCAGGGTGAATTCCAGAAAATACAATCAGTCAGGAGAGATTCAATCTTGAAACAAATACTTCCTGGTTTGGAAGTAAAGAAAAGGAGTTTTGCTACCTTCAACTATAAAAATGGTCTCTTCAAAAAAAGCCTTTTTTTCTCCTTAGGCAATTAACTTGGCGTGTAGCTCCTTGTAGAATTTCTGCTGAGAGAAAATAGACTGCTCTTTTCTTCAGTAGCACGCCTTGCTGATGTCTGGTTCAGAATGGTTTTTACTAGTTTTACACACAGTCAAATCGAAACATTATACCATGTGACCTCTCTTTCCTGCTGTGGCCTGGGGACAGGTGCAGCTGGCACACTGTGCTCGGTCTTAAAGGCACACTGCTTTCAAACAGTGTCTTAAAGGTACACACTGTTTTTAATCCGGGGATAAAGAAAAGAAACAGTTCCATGTCAATATGTGCAGGAAATATCATCAGATACAGCAGCTTGAGCTCTGGGCTGCGGAACTTGAGCTGAAGCTCGCATCACTGCAGCACATCCATGAGCTTTACAGCTTCATGGATAGCACGTGCTCACCCTGCAGCTAAAGAGTATGCAGGGAGAGAGGGAATGGCTGACCACCAGACAGTCAAGAAGAAAAAGGCAGATAGCGCAGGAGACCCCTGAGTGCATCACACTCACCAACCGGTACTCAGTTCTTAATACTGAGGAAAATAATAGTTCATCTGTGGAGTGCAGCCAGAGCCAAGGCCATGGAACCACAGGTGGCTCAGCTGTACAGGGGGCACAAGGAAGTCTGGAAGAGCGATAGTGATAGGAGATTCAATAGTCAGGGGAACAGACAGGTGTTCCTATGGCCGCAGACATGAATCCAAGATGGTGTGTTGCCCCCCCCTGCTGCCAACAACAAGGATGTCACTGAAGAGCTGCAGAGCACCCTGAGGTGGGAGGGTGAACAGCCAGCAGTCATGGTCCACATTGCTATCAACAGTATAGGTAGGAAGAGCGATGTGGTCCTGCAGTTTAGTGAGCTAGGTAAGAAATTAGCAAGCAGGACCTCTAAAGTAGTCATCTCTGGATTATTCCCAGTACCACGCATAAGCAAGTATAGAAATAGGATAGTGCAGATGAATGTGTGACTGGAAAGATGGTGAAGGAGGGAGTGCTTTAGATTCCTGGGATACTAGGATCAGTTCTGGAGAAAGTGGATGTTATATATTGTTATACTATCTGTAAAGTGTATTATGACCGAGGCGGGAGGGGTACACTGTTAATTCAGTCCCACTTCTCCACAGGTCACAACATATATTTAAATTTTACCAATTACCGAAACTGTCAATCAGATACTCTATTTTTACCCCCGAATAAAGCACACCAACCAGGTTTCTTTAATAAACAACAAATTTATCCATTTATTATAACCCAAGTCTTAACCAATAATAAAGTAAACATACATGTGAATTGAAATATTAAAGCCCCTTATTTTATCCTAGCCCTCACACACACATACATGTACACAACTAGTTAACCAGTAGAAAAAAGGGATTTTTGTTAACAGCTGTTACACAGAAATAGGAGGAATAAAAAAAAACTTAGAATGAAGAGAAGGTATAGAAGTCCTTTCTTTTGGCGAGGTGTCCCAAAGGCGAATAGGTGGATGCCACTAGCAATCTTCCTAGAACAGTTCTTTCCAGGTGATGTTGATGAACAGTCTGGGCAGGCTTTCAAGAGATGCAGCTACAGAAAGTTTCACATAGGTCTTGCATCAGGTGTACACCAACAGAGGTTTCAATTCTCACACATTCAATGCAAAGTTCCTTCAAAGATTCAGAATATCGTCATAGAGAGAGATAACTGTACAACTTGATACAGGATTTTGCTTTTCAAGAGAAAGATAATAGGGTCTTCTTCTATTCTCCTGGCAGGTCAGGAAGCAAACTTTTTTTCTGTTCTTGGCCAAAACCAACTGGCTTTTTTAACAGTTCAAAGTGAAACAAAACTGTTCAGCAGCAATCCTGTGACTGCTATAAATCATGGCCTGTCATTTCCTTGTAAACATTTGTCCCTTCAGATCATAACACAATCTCCTACTGTATTTACTTGAAATCAAATCCAGTAAGATTTGTTTCCTGGTTAGACTTCTGTTGACCTTCCTTTTACGAAAAACACCCAAAGTGTAGCTTCTTCAAGATTCTAACATCCATGAAATCCTTTTCAGTTTTTAAAATATAGATTCTCAAGTTTTAACAAAAAATGGAAAGCCTCGTAACAAGTGCTAGGAACTAATTAGCTAGGAATTAATTGCTTTGTGTAAGTGTTCTGAGGGCCACATTCATGGCTGCACTAGAGAGTCATGTAACATGTCATAGGATACTGGCCTTAGGCAGTCCTATTGCCAGGCAGCATGGAAAAGGAATGAATAAACAAAGAACTCCAGCCTTTCCAAATCTGAAGTGTAATTATTTCTAACATATGGAAGTCAGAAGACAACCAGCAGACATAAGATTCTGGCAATGAGTGTCTGTGAGTAAACCTAAAACATTTTAAATGAATTTAATGCTGAACTAGACTGGAAAAATTGACCCAAATTAGTGCCAGAGCGAGAGAGAAAGAAAACTGTGTGAGTCGTGTGAAAACGAAAAATGAAATGTCGACCAACACAACAATGAATGCACAGTTACAGCCCATAATGAATTGGAAAGCTGATAGAACCATAGAAAAATTACTGCACAGAAGGAGGCTATTCAGCCCATCATGTCCATGATGATGTTGTAGAGGCATTTGAGAAGTTTAAACAAGAGTGCAGATTGACATTCAGTAGTTTCTTAAAAGGCACTAGTGAAGAGGAGAGGGTCAGCTATATCCTTCAGTGGGTAGGAGATAAAGGATTACATTTATTTAACAACTGGGAGCTGAGTGAAGAGGACAGCAGAAACCCACACAAAATTTTGAAAGATTCAGCTCCCATCTCCAGCCACAATCAAATCATTGGATATATCAATATGAATTTCAAGGCCTCAGACAGGAACTAGGTGAGCCTATTACCAATTTGTTAACAATTTTGATAAATGCAGCCAGAAAGTGTAAATTTAAAGACACAAATGAAAGGCTGACAGATTAGCTAATTTGGGGTTCTGCGCATCCTGAAGCACAGAAAGCTTTAATTAGAAAGGACAAGCTCACAATATCACAGGCTGTAGGCACTGCCAGAGCACATGAAGCCATGAACAGACAGATGAAGACACTGTCTACCCAAACAGCTAGACTCCAGCTCAGCCAAGAGAAAGAATGCAGGGTTGATGCTGTGAAGACATGCAGGAGCTGTGGATGACCACATGAATTCACAGACAGAAGAAAATGTCCCACATATGGCTCAATCTTTAGAGCTTGTGGAAAGGCCAATCACTGGAAAACAATGTGCAGAACAAGAGAAGAATGTGGTAGGTGAGTCACCAGAGTCAAAGCAACTGAGCGAATAAGTAGGGAAAGAAAGCAAAACATCCATACCCTGGAAGATGAAGATGGGTTTGAGAATACGATAGACATAGGAACCATACAACTGCATGAAATGTCTGGATGCGACATTTCCTAGAGAAAAGAAATTCAGATCAGGAAGAGGGTGAAAAATAAGCCCACAATGATAACTCTGAAGGTGAAGATTGATACTGGAGCACAGAGTAACATCATCCTGCTCAGACTATATCAGAAGATCTTTCCTGAAAAGTTGGAAGAAAATGGTTATCCAAGGAAAGGTGCTCTGAAACCGAACAATGTCATGCTAACAGCATATGGGGGAACTGAGAATTGACAGCTCGGAACAACCCAAGTCAGAGGGACACACAAAGTAAATGATGTCAACTGTATGTTCTACATCACTGAAACAGATGGTCCTGCTATTCTGGGGTTGAACGGTTGCGAAGAGCTGCAGATTATCTCTGTAAATTATGAGGTGACGTAGGCGACAATGAGGGTTGAAGATATTACACCTATCAAAAAGTTCCCTCCAATCAGAAGCCAGAGTTTTTCAACGAGACAGTTGGATGCTTTGATTCATCCCCCATGTAAAGTACCAGTAGAGCTAAAAGGAAAACTTGAAACAGAGTTCCAAGAAATGGAAGAGAAGAAGGTGATTCACAGAGTCACAGAGCCGACAGATTGGGTAAATTCTATTGTGGTGAGAGAGAAGCCAAATGGACGGCTAAGAATTTGCCTAGATATAAAAGATCTTAACCAAGCAAAAAACAAGGGTCACTACTCCACTCCAACACTTGAAGAGATCACGCCAACACTGGCAGGGGCAAGAGTTTCCAACAAGCTCGATACCTGAAATGGCTGCTGGAACGTGATGTTGATGAGGAATCTTTGCTGTTGACATCATTCAACACACCCTTTGGATAGTACAAATTCCTGCGTTTACTTTTTGGCCTTAAAGTGACCCAGGCTGTGTTCCAGCAGAAAATAGATGAGACATACAGGGGATGCAAAGGAGCAGTCAGCATAACAGATGATATCCAGATATATGGGTTAGATACAACATTAGCAACAGCAAGCACAACTCCTACAACACCCGGAGTAACAAGCACAACATCGCCTGTACAGCGTGCCAACTCATCACTGAGAGCAATGAAAGCCAAATCTACAAGATGAATGTGCAACACCTTACCACCTAAGCGATACCGTGAATAATATTTTTAGAAAAGAATACTCACTATAAAAGACTCTAAAAGGGGTTCAGATTATTTCCAAAAGTTGGTTGGTAATCTTCTTTAGCTTAGAAAAAGTTAATGACTGGGACTGTTAGATTGATATAGGAGCATTATGTTTTTAAAGAAAGAGGGATGTTATATATTGTTATACTATCTGTAAAGTGCTAGGAACTAATTAGCTAGTATTATGGCCAGGTAAGGAAGGGGTCTCAGCCTCCCCTTTCGCTCCTTCTCTTGTTTGACTGCAACAGGGTTTATCTTTTTTTAACACAGTGGTTGAGCTTACCATCTCAGTGAGCATTTGCTCCTGTTCCTCTAACGATTGCAAAAGAACCAATCAGACAGGTTTTCTTGAGTTTTAACAAGAAGGAGGTAAGTTTATTACACTTAACACTCTAACCTGGTTTAAAATACTAAAAATACGCTATGCATTCACGCACACATTCATACAAGAGTCACACACACACAAATAGATTACAGAGAGAAACAGATTCGGTGATTGGATTAAAGTCTGGAATAAATGGAATTTAAATACAGTATGCGAGTCCTCAGCTGAAATTGTAGTCTGGAAGTCCTCGCTGGGCCACATGCTTCATGATTGGCTTGCTTCGCTCAGGCCTCCTGCAGGCAGAAGGGTGGTGGTTTCTCTTCCCCTGGTTGCTGGCTGTAGCAGTCTGTGGGCTTGGGGGGTTCCCAGTCACAATTTTCTTGATGTTTTCTGGAGGGAGCAAGAGAGAGAGAGAGCCTGCTTCATTGCTGGCTTTTCAGTTACTGCCTGTCTGCTGTCTGTGTGACAAAGCTTACAGTTTCTTCAGAGTTGCACAGGCAGTCACATGGCTCTATCAAACTCCTTTGTTTTTAATGAGAAATTTTCTGGAATCTTCTCTGAGATTCAAGGTACTACATGCCTCAAGATGTATAGTCAGACTTGGATGGGGTTGGCTCTTTCAAAGTCCATGGTTGTAGATGGCCTTGACAACTGTGTTGATAAAGCCACTCGAGGCAATTCAATCACTGAGAGCAAGCCATTGGTCTGACTGGGCTTGGTGAGACATTATTTCAGATTTCCAGCATCCACAGTATTTTGCTTTTATATTATTGTTCTGGCTGGGCTTGGTGAGACTTTTTGTCTCCAGTTTAATCTTCTTGTGTTTCAAATGCAAATTGCAGTGGCCATTTTGGCTGCCAGTTTTTTAAAAATTAACTTGTAGGATTTTTTCATTAAAAATCTAATGTAAGGTCCCAACTGAAGAAATTAATATTTCCCATTTGGCATATAGTATTTTCTTGACACTAGGAACTGATTGTTACATGCAAGTGTTCCGGGGGCCACAATCACGTCTGCACTAGGGAGTCATGCGACGTGTAACAGGACACCGGCCTCGGGCAGTCCTACTACCAGGCAGTATGGAAGCTGAATGAATAAACAAGGAACTCCAGCCTTTCCAAGTCTAAAGTGTCATTATTTCTAACATATGGGAACCAGAAGATAACCAGGAGACATAATAATGGGATCTGTACAAGCTGGGTGGGTTGCACCTGAACAGAGCTGGGACAAATTTCCTTTCAGGGTGATTTGCTAGTGCTATTGGGGAGAGTTTAAACTAACTTGACACGGGTGTGAGAACCAGGGAATAATACAAGAGAGGAACGCCAAGGTGCACAGAGAATTGAAAGAGACAGATAGCACTGGAGTACGAAATAGCAAAATATTAGGTGGGGTCAGAGTGAGAGTTTTAGACAGTACTATAGAAGGGAGTAGTTTTGTACTAGAGAGGAGTGGACTGAGAAGGACGACGAGGAATATGTGTAAAAGCACTTAGGATGATGAATAAGGTTGGTGAGCTATAAGAACAAATAACAGTATAGGAGTATGATGTAATGGCAATAATGGAAACGTGGCTTAAAATGGCGAGAACTAGGCACTTAATATACAAGGAAATAAAGTGTTCAGAAAATATAGAGAAGAAAAAATGGGGAGTGGCATGACAGTCCTGATTAAGGACGACATTGCAGTGCTGGAATGGGAGGATATCCTCGAAAGGGCAAGGACAGAATCCATTTGGTTAGAGTTAAGGAGCAAAAAGGGTATGATCACACTACTAGGGGTGTTCTCTAGGCCTCCAAATTGTGAGAAAGAGGAGCACATCTGCAGGGAAGTCACAGATATGTGCAAGAACTATAGAGTGATGATATTGGGAGACTTCAATTACCCAAATATTGATTGGAATAATTTTAGAATAAAGGGCAAGAAGAGGGAGGAACTTCTCAAATGTGTTCAGGAGAACTTCCTTGCTTAGTATTTTCTCAGCCCAACTAGAAAAGGGCAGTTCTGGATCTGGTGCTGGGGAATGAGGTGGGCCAAGTGGACCAAGTGTCTGTGGGGGAAGAATGATCATCGTATCATAAGGTTTTGAGGAGTGATGCAGAAAAGCAAGGAACAAAATAAGGTAGAAGGTCTAGATTGGAAGATGGCTAATTTCAACGTGAGGAGAAGGGATTTAGCCAGGGTAAAATAGAACCAAAGACTGGCAGGAAGAGTTGTATTGGAACAATGTCATCTTTAAGGAAATGATGCTTCAGGTACAGGCTAGGAATATTCCAACAGGGGTGAAAGGTAGGGGAACCAAGAACAGGGCTCCTTGGTTGATGAGGTAGATAGAGATGATGATGATTAAACAAAAAAGAGGGTGTACGATGCATGTCATGTGATCTCATCAAATAAGAATCAGGCCATATACAATAAGTTGAGAGGCGAGGTGAAGAAGAAAATAAAACTGGCAAAGAGAGAGTATGAAAATAAAATGGCAATCAACATAAAAAGGAACCCAAAGATCTTCTACCGACATGCAAATAGTATGAGAGTAGTAAGTGGAGGAGTAGGGCCTATTAGGAACAGAGAGGGTAATATATGCTTAGAAGCGCAGGGCAATGACTACTTTGTATCAGGGTTCCCTAAGGAAATAGAGGCTGGCAAAATATCAGTAGAAGCAGAGAGAGTGGAGGCAATGGATAGGACAAAAATTGAGAGGAGGAAGTACTAAAAAGGCTGGCTATGCTTAGGGCAGATAAGTCACCTGATCTGGATGGCTTGCATCCAAGGTTGCTACAGAAAGTGGGAATGGAGATAGTAGAAGGGGTTGCCATAATCTCCCAGTCTTCCCTGGGTACAGGGGAGGTGCCAGAGGATTAAAGAGTGGCAAATGTGACACCCTTACTCAAGAAAGGATGTAAGGACAGTCCTAACAACTACAGGCCAGTTAGTTTAACATCAGTGGTGGGTAAGGTTTTTGAAACAATAATCAGGGAAAATATCAACGCACACTTAGAGAAGTTCAAGTTAATTAAGGAGAGCCAGCATAGATTTGTGAAAGGCAGATCATGCTTGACTAATCTAATTGAATTTTTTGATGAAGTAACAGAGAAGGTTGATGAAGGGAATACGGTGGATCTTGTTTATATGGATTTTAAGAAAGCATTTGATATGGTACCACAGAAAAGGCTCATGGAATTGGATAAAAAATAATTGGCTTAAGGACAGAAAACAGTGAGTCATAGTAAATGGTTGCTTTTCTGACTGGAGGATGTAGACAGTGTGTTCCCCAAAAGTCAGTGTTGGGACCATTCCTTTTTTTGCTACATATAAGTAACTTGAATCTTGGAATACAGAGTAGAATCTCAAAATTTGCTGATGACACCAAACTTGGAGGTAAGGCAAACAGTGAGAATGATATGAACCGCCTGCAACAGGACATAGATAGGTTAGCAGAATGGGCAGAGAGGTGGCAGGTGGAATTTAACACTGGCAAGTGTGAGGTGATGCATTTTGGCAGAAGGAATAGGGAGAGGCAATATATAATTAATGGCACAGTTCTAAAGAGTGTGCAGGAACTGAGAGACCTGGGGGTGCAAGTGTATTGATCTTTGAAGGTAACAGGACATATTGAGAGAGTGGTCAGTAAAGGATAAGGGATCTTGGACTTCATAAATAGAGGTATTGAGTACAAAAGCAGGGAAGTTATGTTGAACCTGTATAAAGCTCAGCTTAGGCCCCAACTGGAATATTGCATCGAGTTCTGGTCACCACACATTAGGAAGGATGTGAGGGCCCTTGAGAGGGTGCAGAGGAGATTTACCAGAATGGTTCCAGGGATGGAGGATTTTAGTTACAAGGTTCAGTTGGGAAAGCTGGATTTGTTTTCCTTAGAACAAAAGAGATTGAGGGGAGTTTTAATATAAGTGTACAAGACTATGACAAGCTTAGATAAGTTAGACAAGGAAAAACTGTTCCCATGAACAAATGGTACTCGGAGTAGGGGATATAGATTTAAGGTTTTGGACAGAAGTTGCAGGGGGAATATGAGGAAACACTGCTTTAAGCTGCGGGTGTGTTGGATCCCATTAGTTACACAAAGAGAGACAAAGTCCGACTGTAGCTTTAAGAAACTTTATTGCAGTACTTCTTGGTTACATCATCAGCAAAGCAAACAACACCTGGGCTCTTCTCTCCTCTCCTGCCTGAGCAGGGAAATCAAGCCTTTCTTATAGTTCTTCATACAAATCAGTGACACCCCCTTTATGTTCCCAATTGGTTTACAAACTTTGCAGTTTCTTGGTGTCATGGCCTGATTGGGGTACTGCCTTGTCACCTTCTCCTCTAGCAGTTTCTCATCCCCCTATCTCCTTGGACCGTTAGGCTGATTGCTATACAATAGGCTACTATGAAGCAGCTTGCAGCTGTCCTGTTAGTTTTTGCTTGTTAGTCTACTTCTACTGATAAGCTGTCTGTGCAGCCCTGAAGCTATGAAGTTAATTCTGATAAGCTGTCTCTGCAGCTCCAAGGTTAGTTTGTTAGTAGTACATGATTGATTAATTATTTCACCTTAAATGTCCCCATGTTATTCTGTCCCCACAGGGTGGTAATGACCTGGAACTCGCTGCCCACAATGGTGATGGAAGCGGAGATGATAACTAACTTCAGATGGAAGATCCATAGCCACCTGAGAGAAATAGACTTGCAGGGCTACGGGGATGGAACTGGGGAATGGGACTGACTGAATAGCTCTGTGGAAAGCTGGCATGGACTCAATGGGCCGAATGGCCTCCTTCTGTAAATGACTCTATGACTCTAGTACTGGTGGGGTACCTAGGAGTTGGGTCCTTCCTACTGTTGAATGTTGAGAGAGAGTTATCTGGAGTATTGAGCTCCAAAATGACAACACTGTTGTCAAAGTAACATTACACATTGATCAATGCCATGATCTGCTTACTTCAGGCAGCCGTTCACTGTGCATGCATTAACGCCTACATTTATATGGTGCTGAGCATGAATCATCCCAGAAGTATGCGCACATGCCTCGGAAGCCAGTTTGGACTTCAAATGGCACCCCTTTGTAGCATTCAAACAACAGGCGCTACCAATCTGAATGTTGTGCTGTTAGTGTTGGGAGCTTCCTGATATTGGGTGCTCAGCAGGAATTGAATGGCACAGGTCCTCCTTGCGAACACAGGCAGATAAAGCAGACAGTAAGATGCACCGACAGTTGGGTTCTTAAACAAAAAGTTGTGAAGGCAAGCTTTTGCCAAACTTAAAAGTTTTGAATGCAGAAGGACAGTTTGAAGTCAAACACTGCTGTGGAGATGTGTGAAATTTCATTACTTTGTGTTATTACACAGACAGAATTTGTACTGATTGAACTAAATTAGTCCACATGTAATTCTGTATGTTTATTTGTTTAGAGTTTCTGAACTGTGTTCATGAGAATTTTCTTGATCCATATGTTTCCGGCCCAATGAGGAGGGTGGCATTGCTGGATCAGGTTCTGGGGAATGAGGTGAGATAATTGGATTAAGCATCAGTCAGAGAACTTTTAAGGAACAGTGATTAAAGTATCATAAGGTTTAGGGTCGCTACGGTAAAGGACAAGGAGCAATATAAAGTAAAAATAGTTAATTGGACGAGGGCCAATTTCAGTAGGCTGAGAACGAGGTCTGTCCCAGGTGAATTGGAATCAAAGATTGGCAGTCAAAACTGTAAGGGAACAATGGTCTTTAAAGAGACGGTTCAGGTACACTGAAGGTACATTACTATATGCGTAAAAGCAGGGCTCTTTGGATGATGAGAGAGACAGGGAGTAAACTGAAGCAGAAAAAGGGGGCGTATGACAGATGTCAGGTTGATAATTCAAGTGAGAACCAGGCTGAATATAGAAAGTTCAGTGGGGAAGTGCAGAAGGATTTAAGAGCAGCAAAGAGAGAGTATGCGAAGAGACTGGCATTTATTCTAAAGGATGTGATAAATGGACACTTGGATGATAATGATCTGATTGGGCATAGTCAACATAGATTTATGAATGGGAAATCATGTTTGACCAACTTGTTAGTGTTTTTTGAGGATGTGACTCACAGAATTCATAAAGGGAAGTCGGTGGACATCGTATACTTGGATTTTCAGAAGGCTTTAGATAAAGTCCCCCAGAGGAGGTTAGTTAGCAAAATTAGAGCACATGGAATAGGAGGTAATATACTGGCATGGATTAAGGATTGGTTAATAGGCAGAAAACAGAGAGTAGGAATAAACGGGTCATTCTCATGTTGGCAGGCTGTGACCAATGGGGTACCGCAAGGATCAGTACTTGGGCCCCAGCTGTTTACAATATATATCAATGATTTGAATGTGAGGACCAAATGTAGCATTTCCAAGTTCGCGGATTACACAAAACTAGGTGGGAATGTGTGTTGTGAGGAAGATTCAAAGCGGCTTCAAGGGGATTTGGACAGACTTAATGAGTGGGCAAGAATGTGGGAGATGGAATATAATGTAGAAAAATGTGAGTGTATCCACTTTGTTAGGAGGAATAGATGTGCAGAGTATTTCTTAAATGGTAAGAGATTAGAAAGTGTAGATGTACAAAGGGACCTGGGTGTCCTTGTCAATAACTCATTGAAAGCTACCATGCTGGTGCTGCAAGCAATTAAGAAGGCTAATGGTATGTTAGCCTTTATCGCAAGAGGATTTGAGTAGTGAAGTCTTGCTTCAATTGTATAGAACCTTGGTTAGACCGCACACGGAGTACTGTGTGCAGTTTTGGTCCCCTTACCTTAGGAAGGATATTATTGCCATAGAGGTAGTACAACGAAGGTTCACCAGACTTGTTCCCAGAGTGGTGGGACTGTCATATGAAGAGAGATTGGGGAAACTGGGCCTGTATTCTCTAGAGTTTCTAAGAATGAGAGGTGATATCATTGAAACCTACAAAAAACTTAAAGGGATAGACAGGGTAGATGCAGCTAAGATGTTTCCCCTGGTTGTGGGGGTCTAGAACCAGGGACACAATTTCAAAATAAGGGGGAAGCCACTTAGGACAGAGATGAGGAGAAATTTCTTTACTCAGAGTTGTGAATCTTTGGAATTCTCTACTCCAGTGGGCTGTGGACGCTTAGTCATTGAATATGTTTAAAATAGAGATTGACAGATTTCGAAATACCAATGATATAAAGGGATATGAGGATAATGTGGGAAAGTGGTGTTGGGGTAGATGATCTGCCATGATCATGTTGTATGGCAGACCAGGCTCGATGGGATGAATGTTCTACTCCTGCTCCGATATTCCTATGTTCCAAACAGAAAAGGGAATCCATAAGTCTTTTATAAGCATTTAAGTAGTAAAACGGTAGTAAGAGGAGGATGGGGCAGATTAGGGAGCAAAAAGGGGATTTACACATGGAGGAAGGGGGCATGACTGAGGTACTAAATGAATACTTTGCATCTGCCTTTACCAAGGAAGAAGATGCTGCCAAAGTCATAGTGAAAGAGGAGGTAGTTGAGATACTGGGTGCATTATAAAGGCTAGTTGTATGTATAGTTGATAAGTCTGGACAAATGTGAGGTAATGCATTTTGGAAGGTCTAATGCAGGTGGGAGGTATACAGTAAATGGCAGAACCCTTAGGAGTATTGACAGGCAGAGAGATCTGGGCGTACAGGTCCACAGGTCACTGAAAGTGGCAACGCAGGTGGATAAGGTAGTCAAGAAGGCATACGGCATGCTTGCCTTCATCGGTCGGGGCATAGAGTATAAAAATTGGCAAATCATGTTGCAGCTGTACAGTACCTTAGTTAGGCCACACTTAGAATATTGCGTGCAATTCTGGTCGCCACACTACCAGAAGGACGTGGAGGCTTTGGAGAGGGTACAGAGGAGGTTTACCAGGATGTTGCCTGGTCTGTAGGGCATTAGCTATGAGGAGAGGTTGGAAAAACTCGGATTGTTTTCACTGGAACGACGGAGGTGGCGGGGCGACATGATAGAGGTTTACAAAGTTATGAGTGGCATGGATAGAGTGGATAGTCAGAAGCTTTTTCCCAGGGTGGAAGAGTCAGTTACTAGGGGACATAGGTTTAAGGTGCAAGGGGCAAAGTTTAGAGGGGATGTGCGAGGCAAGTTTTTTACACAGAGGGTGGTGAGTGCCTGGAACTTGCTGCCAGGGGAGGTGGTGGAAGCAGATACGATAGCGACGTTTAAGAGACATCTTGACAAATATATGAATAGGAAGGGAATAGAGGGATATGGGCCCCGGAAGTGCAGAAGGTGTTAGTTTCGGCAGGCATTAAGATCGGCGCAGACTTGGAGGGCTGAATGGCCTGTTCCTGTGCTGTACTGTTCTTTGTTACCAGGCCTGATGGGATGCCTCCAAGGATGCTGAGAGAAGTTAAGAGTGGAAATTGTGTGGGATAGTGACCATAATGTTCCAAACTTCCTTCGATACAGGAATGGTGCCAGAGGACTGGAGAATTGCAAAAGTCACACCCCTGTTCAAAATAGGGTTAATGGATAAAACCCAGCAACTACAGGGAATGCTTTTAGAACAATATTCCGGGACAAAATTAACAGTCACTTGGACAAGTGTGGATTAATTAGGGAAAACCAGCATGAACTTGTTAAAGGCAAATTGTGTTTAACTAACTTGATTGAGGCAACAGAAATGACTGATGAGGGGAATGTGGTTGATGTAGTGTATATGGATTTCCAAAAGGTGTTTGATCAAATGCCCCATAATAGACTTGCCAGGAAAGTTGGAGCCTATGAAATAAAAGGGACAGTGGCAGCATAAATACGACGTTGGCTGAGTGACAGGAAACAGAGTAGTGGTGGATGTTCATTTTTGGAATAGAGGAAGATATACAGTGGGATTGCCCAGAGGTCAGTACTAGGACCACTACTTTTCTTGATATATGTTAATGACCTAGGCTCGGGTGTGCAGGGCACAATTTCTAAATTTGCCAATGACACAAAATTTTTGAAACTATTATGAACGGTAAGGAGGATAGTGATAATGGAATGGGTGGGCACATGGCAGATTAAATTTAATGCAAAGCACTGTGAAGTGATATATTTTGAGAGGAAGAACAAGGAGAGGCAATACAAAATAAAGGACATAATTCTATAGGGGCTGCAGGAACAGAGAGACCTGGAGGTATATGTTGTTAAAAGTGGTAGGGCATGTTGAGAAAGTGCTTAAAAAGACATATGGAATGCTTGGCTTTATAAATAGATTCATAGAGTACAAAAGCAAGGAAGTTATGATGAACATTTATAAAACTCTGGTTCAGCTTAACTGGAGTATCGTGTTCAATTCTGGGCATCACACTTTCCGAAGGATGTGAAGGCATTACAGAGGGTGCAGAGAATATTTACTGAAATGATTCCAGGGATGAGGGACTTTAATTACGTGGATGGATTGGAGAAGCTGGAGTAGTTCTCCTTAGAGAAGAGAAGGTTGAGAGGATATCTGATAGAAGTGTTCAAAATCATGAGGTATCTAAATAGAGTAGATGGAGAGAAAGTGTTCCCATTAATGGAAGGGTCCAGAACCAGAGGACACCGATTTAAGGCGGTTGGCAAAAGAACCAACGGCGACATGAGGAAAAATTTTTTTTTACACAGAGTACTTAGGATCTGGAATGCACTGGCTGAGAGAATGGTGGAGGCAGATACAAATGGGACTTTCAAAAGGGGATCAGATAAGCACCTGGAGAGAAAAAAGTTGCAGGGCTACAGGGAAAGGACAGGGTGTGGGATTTATTGAGTTGCTCTTGCAGAGAGCTGGCATGAACACAACAGGCTTAATGGCCTCCTTCTGCACTGTAACTATTCTATGATTTATGATTCTTTATTACACCTCTGCGATTTTCTATTGCATTATTAGATATTGAGCAGACTCCTGAATGAAATATGTTCAAAGTGATTAAGGTAGTGCCTAACATTACTGTATCTGAAAGAATCTCTGTGACAAAGTCCTACGCTTGTAAAGTGGGCAATGTTGAGTTTAATTGTTGTTACCATTGTGTAATAATCTGTTGTTTCAGTTTTGGTGCACTAGCACATTTGTGTCTTTTCTATGACTGTGTCTTGCTGCGTTTCATTATTGGTACTATTGCACAATGCTCCTATTTAAGTATTGATATTTAATTATTGCTATTATGTATTGCTGTGTTCGGTTATTGATACAATTGTATATTACTATTTTATTTAATAATAGGTACTACTGTGCTTTGGGATCATTGATATATTTATTTAATATTACAATAACATCCTTGAACCACTGAACTACTTAATGTTATAAACATTTGCTATTTCCAGCAAGGAAATAGTGGCCTAGTATGTCAACATTATAGGTGAAGAACATAAACGTCATTTAACACCACATCCTTGGTATTTACTGACAACACTGAAAATTATTTTGATGGCCAATACCCCAGTGTTGTGCATATTTACTGAGACATCAGGTTGCTGTCAGCTTTATTGCTGGTCTTTGCTCATCTCATTTCTCACTAGTGTGACTTATTTTTGGAAGGCAGTAAAATGAGAAAAGTGTTACTAATGAGGAACAAATTCTACCCAGTGTTTTGGCAGAAATAATGGATAACGAGATCTTGATAGTGTCTGCCAAATGTCCATGTTATACAATGAACTCCAACTTGTATTTGCTGCATGAGAAATTTAGAATGGACTATAAAATATGTACAGAAACAAAATGCATACAATCGCAGAGCAAATGATATCCTGTCAGAGAAAATAAACATTGTGTAAGCAAGAATATTTTAAGAATTAATAACCCTCTATATTGCTGTAAGTGTAAGAGCTTCATTGTACTTTCACCTGAAACTTAAAGTTGCCTACACACTGGTTGATATTTTTCACTTTATCAATTCATGATTTGTGGAACATGAAGAATTTTGTTTTTAAAAAGATCTCTCCAGTGGATTTTTTGCCTACAGAAATCACTGTTCAAAATAATTCATTGCACATGATGCAATTTGAGACTTTTCTGAAAGGTGTGATAAATTACTACAAGTTTTTTTTTATTTCAACCATCATCATTTTGGATTTATTGGAGTGCAAGGAAGGTTTTATTTAACCTCTCTTTTGTTGGAACACTCCTCATAGCTTTCTCCACCCTTCCCCTGCATTTGGTAACTCGTGCTGGATATGAGACACAAATACTAAAAGCTTTTTAGGATCTCTTCTGACATTTAAGCCTGAATAATAATCATCAACGTGAGTTAGCGGGCTGTAATAGCTTCACAGTAACAAACCTTTCTTCCTGTCCTTTTGCAGACTCCGCATTTTCCAGTAAAGATCATTGGATAATGATCAACAGTGGAAATACGGTCAAATTTCCCCCTCCCTTCCCCAATCTTTTCCTTTTATAGAGACCTAAATCAAAGTAGTAATGCTTTAGATACTTGTTTTTCTGTTTGCCAATGCTGAGAAGGTTAGCATTCAGCTTATTACCTCGTACAATAGCTGCAGCTTCCAGATTTTCCACTAAAAAGTATTTTTTGGCAATATTTGCCTCCAGCTCTATGTTATCCCCTCGCTTCAAAAATCTGAATGTTCAATTTTAGAATGGAAATATCAGAATTAAATATTAAAATTCCACACAGATTTGTTCCATATTTCCTTGTGTTGATAGGGGTTATTAAATCTTCTGACAAGGGCTCCCTGATGGCTCACCAGACGGCTCCCTGATGTACATACGTGATCTTGTCAGATTCCAGATCAGCTCGTGTTCACAGCACTGGTTCTGCTCTGGCCAGTGGCACTGAAAATGCAGCTATGCCATACGTCCCACTCATCTGTCTGTCCTGCTGCTCACCCTGGGAAATGTTGTGGGTCAGCTTACGTTGGTGGGTTCTTGGCAATGTTTCTGGATGAGAACATTGTTTCTGTTAAACCAACACACACACAATGGGTCAAATAGCCTCCTCTATGCTGAAGCATTCTATGAACCTTGCACCTGCAGCATCTTTCAGGGGCCAGCTGCCAACTGGCAAGACGGAGATTTGGGGGCCCTCTTTGTTTTATGGCAAAATCTGGTGGGAGACTGTGTGCATCCATCAATTGCACTCACTGGGATAGTGTTACAGACAGTGGGAAGATAGTGTGGATGACTTCTACTTTTCACTTCTCAACTGACCATAGACAATGTCTTTAAAACTATTGTTTTAGTCCCTGAGTATTTTACTGGCCAAATAAACAGACAAACAGCAGGTTTTCTCATAGGATTAAAAGAAATATAAATTATTTATTAAACAAGACCCAAAAATATTTACAACCTCACTCACTCACACGTGCATACATATGCACACACATAAGAGATTGAGATTATAGGATAGCATGCATTTAAGTCCAAGTTGAAGCCTTCTTGTTTTTCCGGGAGGAACTTTTTAACAGTGGTGTAGGCCTGGTGTTCCTTTTCTTGGTTCACTGAAGTATTGCAGACTCCTCTGGTTAAGATTCAGCCAGAGTTGGTGGTGAGAATCCTTTTATGATTTCTCAGGTGGGGATTTTTTAAGGTCACCTTGCAGTCTCTTCCTCTATGGTTTAAAGATGTTACAGGCTGGGTTGTTTTCTTGGCTGGAATGGATTTCTCAGCTTCCTTGGTTGGCTGACTTTCTGTCTCTATCTTTCAGAGAGCTCCTTTTTAAAGAAAAAACCTTATCAGGCTTGGTTTTGGTCAGGTGACCATAGATACTGTCTACTGGTGTGTTCATACAATGTCATTAAATGTGTGGCCGTTGTTACACAATGGAGTTTGAATGCGGCTTAACTTTATAAAGTGGTTTTATGTCCCACCTATTATCTTGCCTTTGAATCCAAAGTCTCCCTGTATGTGAAGGCCTTTGTCAAGCCAATTCTTAAAGATAGGAGCCATTTAGCATTGAGTGGACTGTTTAGCATTTTAATGTGTCTCTCCCAGGACTAGGCCAGACGTGATGATGGATTTAGTCTGTAACAGTCACTATGTATATTTGCAGTACAGGAGAAGGCATCTGACCTCTTACTCCATCTTGCCTGCAGTAAAAGTGTGTCCATTTTTTGGAGTTCAGTTCATCAGTTTATTTTTACAGTTCATAATTGCTCCAGTTCACTTTATAACTTCATAACTGTTCCTTGTGTGAGCGTGAGATTATTTCAATGTTAAACCCTCTTTGCTAGCCCTAGCAAAACCAAATGTCAGTCAAGTGCTAGTACATTAGGGTCAATGCTGCTATGAAAATAATGATGGAAAATGCAATATCATTTCATTGTTACTCCCTGATTTGAATATGTCCATTCTATGAGAGTGGCTCTTCCAGTATCTGGTGGAAGTGATGTCAGAAGGCCTCTTCCATATTCTGAAACATCTTAGCCAAAGCCTTCATAATATCCATATACACTATTGCATTCCCTTCTTTGTCATTTCTTTGAAAAGTATTAAACTTGTCAAACATAATTTGTGCTAGCTATCCTTGATTACCTCATGCATCTCTAAAACGTTACTAATTTATTCTCAAATTATGTCTCTAAGAGTTTAGCCCACCTTCTTGTACAAAGGTGATACATAGGCTGCTCTCCAGTCCCCAAGCACTATTTGCATATCTAAGGAGGATTGTAACATTGTGGTTAGAATTGCTGCTATCTCCTCTATGACCTTTAACTTCTATGAAGTTTGCTTTATTAATCTTGATCTTTCTTTCCAGTCCCATGTTTTGATTTTCCCAACTTCTCTACCTCTCGCACTGCTCTATTTTTCCCCCATTGCAAGAACGTTGGTACCATTTTGGTGCCAGCGAGGATTGTTACTCAGAATGCCCTTCCTTTGTAGTAGAACTCACTCTAACGCCACTAAAAATGTGAACCCATCCCTCTTGTACAGTAATGCAAACAAGGTCTGATCTACTTAATCTTCCTTTCCTTAACCTATCCAGTCCATGGCATAGGAAGCAATCCAGACCTTTGGTCTGTGATTCACCTTGTTTTGACTGCTGTAATTCATTAACTGGAATGAGGGTACCAACAGGAGTATTCCTTATGCAGCCTGACTCCCTCTTCCTCCAAATAATATTGATATGCTAAGAAAAATGCATAGCTCCCTCCCACTATTGAATGGGTCAGGGGCAAAAAAGGAAGCTTCACAGCCAAAGGTTGAAGTCCTAGTAGGTAGGAGCCCCAAACTAAGAAAATTATTGTAAAATGTAGTTTTCAAGCTATATCTACCTTTATGCTGCTGCATTGTAAGACTAGGCATCTGTATTTTCTTCAATGCTCTCAATTATTAGGCAGAACTGAAAAACAGAGTTTGGAAAATATGTCACATACTGAGGTCACAGTGTTAATTACTTGTAATTTCAGTTTGCCTGGCCATATTTGGGCAGATGCTTCCTGTCATTACCATCACAAATGTGGTTTCATGGGCAGGACTGCATCCCTGCAAAATGTTGTGAGAAAGGGTAAGTCAGAAAATCTGAATCACTGAATCACCTGATATTCAGCCCTGAGCACTCAGCATTCCACCTCCCTTTTCTGCATTAGTAAGTCTGCACCGGGAACACATGACAATTATTACAGTAAATTAATATTATGAGCTGATCTGATGTAAGTTCACTTGCAACTTATATGCCATGCCCACATGCACTGCAAGCCAGCCAGCACTGTGTCGGGACCATGTCATCAAACCACACCCATATATGCTGGATATCCCTCATCCATTGCTTTAGTCAACATCTCAAGAATTCCACTAGATTCATGAGGCATGACCTATTACTTCTGAAGTTTCCTCCCCTTTGTCGTCTCCTGTAATTTTAGATAAACATTAATCGTATTGAGAGCTTTTTACAGCCACTGACTAAATTCCAGATTCATATTTCATTCCTTTATCTGATTTCAGGATCACCTGAGTCCCTCCAATCCTCAGGCACGGGAGCTGTAAATATGGAACTCTTGAAAATGTTAATTGGAATATGCGTAATGTGTTTTATGCTGCTATTCCCACACAAGTTGAATGGCTTGTGATGGTAGTCTGCTGTACTAGAGTGTGTCTTGAGAAGGATTGTGCAATGTTGAAATTATGACCAGCCTTTCATCAATGTGTGGGATCTCACATGTACATGTGAGAGATCTGAATTAAAACTGAAGGGGGAACAGATAGGCAGGAATTTTAAACTTGCATCTAAATTAAAGTTGATAGTTGTAATCATTATCATAAAGCTTGAACAAAAAGCAACCATCTGTTCCTGCTCTGTTTAGATGTCTTTATGGCTAAGTATTCTTTGGCCTCCTTATCTCGAGAGACAATGGGTAAGCGCCTGGAGGTGGTCAGTAGTGTGTGGAGCAGTGCCTGGAGTGGCTATAAAGGCCAATTCTAGAGTGACAGGCTCTTCCACAGGTGCTGCAGAAAAATTTGATTGTCGGGGCTGTTACACAGTTGGCTCTCCCCTTGCACCTCTGTCTTTTTTCCTGCCAAATGCTAAGTCTCTTCGACTCGCCACACTTTAGCCCCGCCTTTATGGCTGTCCACCAGCTCTGGCGAACGCTGGCAACTGACTCCCACGACTTGTGATCAATGTCACAGGATTTCATGTCGCGTTTGCAGACGTCTTTAAAGCGGAGACATGGACGGCCGATGGGTCTGATACCAGTGGCGTGCTCGCTGTACAATGTGTCTTTGGGGATCCTGCAATCTTCCATGCAGCTCACATGGCCAAGCCATCTCAAGCGCCGCTGACTCAGTAGTGTGTATAAGCTGGGGATGTTGCCGCCTCGAGGACTTCTGTGTTGGAGATACGGTCCTGCCACCTGATGCCAAGTATTCTCCGGAGGCAGCGAAGATGGAATGAATTGAGACGTCGCTCTTGGCTGACATACGTTGTCCAGGCCTCGCTGCCATAGAGCAAGGTACTGAGGACACAGGCCTGATACACTCGGACTTTTGTGTTCCGTGTCAGTGCGCCATTTTTCCACATTCTCTTGGCCAGTCTGGACATAGCAGTGGAAGCCTTTCCCATGCGCTTGTTGATTTCTGCATCTAGAGACAGGTTACTGGTGATAGTTGAGCCGAGGTAGGTGAACTCTTGAACCACTTACAGAGCATGGTCACCAATATTGATGGATGGAGCATTTCTGACGTCCTGCCCCATGATGTTCGTTTTCTTGAGGCTGATGGTTAGGCCAAATTCATTGCAGGCAGCCGCAAACCTGTCGATGAGACTCTGCAGGCACTCTTCAGTGTGAGATGTTAATGCAGCATCGTCAGCAAAGAGGAGTTCCCTGATGAGGACTTTCTGTACTTTGGACTTCGCTCTTAGACGGGCAAGGTTGAACAACCTGCCCCCTGATCTTGTGTGGAGGAAAATTCCTTCTTCCGAGGACTTGGAACGCATGTGAAAGCAGTAGGGAGAAGAAAATCCCAAAAAGTGTGGGTGCGAGAACACAGCCCTGTTTCACGCCACTCAGGATAGGAAAGGGCTCTGATGAGGAGCCACCATGTTGAATTGTGCCTTTCATATTGTCATGGAATGAGGTGATGATACTTAGTAGCTTTGGTGGGCATCCAATCTTTTCTAGTAGTCTGAAGAGACCACGTCTGCTGACGAGGTCAAAGGCTTTGGTGAGATCAATGAAAGCAATGTAGAGGGGCATCTGTTGTTCGCGGCATTTCTCCTGTATCTGACGAAGGGAGAACAGCATGTCAACGGTCGATCTCTCTGCACGAAAGCCACACTGTGCCTCAGGGTAGATGCGCTCGGCCAGCTTCTGGAGCCTGTTTAGAGCGACTCGAGCAAAGACTTTCCCCACTATGCTGAGCAGGGAGATTCCACGGTAGTTGTTGCAGTCACCTCGGTCACCTTTGTTTTTATAGAGGGTGATGATATTGGCATCGCGCATGTCCTGAGGTACTGCTCCCTCGTCTCAGCACAGGCATAGCAGTTCATGTAGTGCTGAGAGTATAGCAGGCTTGGCACTCTTGATTATTTCAGGGGTAATGCTGTCCTTCCCAGGGGCTTTTCCGCTGGCTAGAGAATCAATGGCATCACTGAGTTCCGATTTGGTTGGCTGTATGTCCAGCTCATCCATGACTGGTAGAGGCTGGGCTGCATTGAGGGCAGTCTCAGTGACAACATTCTCCCTGGAGTACAGTTCTAGGTAGTGCTCAACTCAGCGGTCCATTTGTTTGCGTTGGTCAGTGATTATGTCCCCTGATTTAGATTTGAGGGGGGCGATCTTCTTGATGCTTGGCCCAAGAGCTCTCTTAATGCCATCATACATTCCTCTGATGTTTCTGGTGTCTGAGGCCAGCTGAATATGACTGCATAGGTGTTGCCAGTAGTCATTTGCGCAGCGCCTGGCTGTTCTTTGTGCAGTGCTTCTGGCTGCTTTAAGTGCTACGGATGTTAACTTGCTGGGGGCTTTCTTGTAGTTCAACAGTGCAATGCGCTTAGCGGCTATGACATGTTCCAGCTCTTCATTATGAGATTGAAACCTAAGTATTAATGCCTGGAATATAACAATATTTCTCCAGAAACTATTCAGCAGAGTGTCTATTATATTCACATCACATTTACAAAAGGTTTATAATTCTCATATAAGACAATGGTCCTTTGGGGAATTTTTAGATAGGTTAAGGTTGCCAAGCAGCCTGCTCCAACGTGATTGGTGGAAATGCCGCCATGTTGTGGCCATAGTTCCTCAAAAGTAAGAACAACTTGTCTTCACAAAAAAACAATTTCCCAGAGTGCTTTACATCAGGAAGTGAATAAATTTAGATGGGAACCAAAGGCAACTGTTAAAGAAACTTTTGAAAGCAGGGAGTGAGAAAGTAAGGTAAAGTATCTTTGAAAGATAATTTCAGAGATAAAGGCCATAGTGGTTGGAAAAATTAAATTCTACTGGTAAAACAGGGGAGTGGAGATCTAGATGTTTATTCAAAAACTGATTCTTTTCACCCAGCACCTACATTCCTATATTGCCAACAGGGATTAGGATCATAAGTGGAAACTAAAACATTATTTCCTCCTAATCCATTTCCCCGCCCACCGATGTTAAAACCATTGTGATGTCCATTTAAATCAAAAATCAAAGCTGGGGGCTTCTTGGTCTGTATGTCTTGATGCACTATGAACTGAAAAAAATCTAATTTGTAATACACAGAAAGCTGCATAAGGAAAATAATTTATATAGTGTCTTTCACATCCCCACCACTTCTCAGAGCATTTCAGAGAATTACTTTTGAAGCGTAGTCATTCTTGTTTTGAGATGAATTGATAAATTAATCCTCTTTGTAGGTGTTAGTTAAGGGATGAATGTTGTCCAGCAGACAAAAAAAATCTCACTGCTCTTTGACAAAGTGATTTTAAGAGTCTGCTGCCGAAGTAGGCGGCAAATGTAAAAAAAAAAATGCGGCCCGCCCGCACGGGCACCGCGTTCCAGAGCCACCGCGATTTCAAATGGGGCGACTCATTTGCATGGCTGCAGCGCCCACCCCGGCCGCGATGACGTGGAGGATGGGCAAGCCGTTGCCAGCAACGGTGTCCGGCATCAATGCGCCAGCGCCATTTTTAAAGCGCTTACAGCCCTCAATGGATATTTAAAATTCAAAGGGCAAGGTAAGTTAAATTTCTGCAAAACGGAATTAAATGACCTTCACATGCATTCCCCCCCCATGGCATTTCCAAACATTCGTGCCCTTTCCCCCACCCCCGGAATTCGAATATTGAGAATTTGACCTTTCCCCCACAAAGTTCGGCAGCTTTGCCCTTTACCCCTTCTCATCACCCCACACCCCCAAACCCCAATCAATCCGCATCAATGTTACCTCGCTCCTCCCACCTCCCCTCAGGTGTTGCCTCACGTTTCCCTGAACAGGAATTCGAAGGCGCGGCATTGTCGACCACACGAAGGAAGAGCGATGCGATGATTAAGGAGGTGACGGGACCCTCATTAAATCAGATATGTAAATTAGTTTACATATTGAAATGGGGGGTCCCTTTGCTGAGCGATGGGGCGGTCATCACGAAGCCTCACTGCCACTGCCGAGATCCGTACGGGGCCTGCCGCCGTCGGAGTCAGTGTCAGGCCTCTGCCACACCGATCTTCATTGCTCCCCCGACGGCAGAGGGGCTTTAAAATCCAGCCCTATACTTCAGAAAGTTGTGGGTAGATTTTAACTTCCACTGTCGGAACTTAAATTGACTATGCTTCTCTTTCCACAGATGCTGCCAGACCTGCTGAGTGATTCCAGCATTTCTTGTTTTTATTATCTTAAATTGATTATGATGGAAAGGAGACTGGGAGTATAATGGGGGCTGACTACTGCCTGACTGATGGTAAAAGTTAAATTCTGCTCCTTAATGTCTTTGGAGTATGAAACAAACATTCAACTGGTAATGTTGGACTGCAGGTATGTAGGAAAATAAGTAGGCCATTTAGCCCCCTGACTCTTCTGCCATTCAATGAGATCAAGGCTGATCTAATCTAACTCCATATAACATCCATAGACATTCCCCTGTCCACTACTTTACTCATCTTTTTAAAAATTCAATCAGATTCATCAAGATGACCTACCCTTTAAAAATCCATGCCGGCTCTCTTTGATCAGGTGAAAATTTTTAAGGTGCTCAATCACTCTATCCTTAGTTATAGACTCCAGTAATTTATTGACAGCTGTTGTAAGGCTAACTGGTCTATATTCCCTTATATATTTCTCTCACCTTTCTTAAATAGCGGAAACCATCTGGTCTTGGGGTTTTGTCACTCCTTAGTGCCATTATTTTCTTTATTACTGTTATTTTGCTTATGCTAGTTTTGGTAAGTCCTTGTCCTTGATTCCATATTTGTTTGCTTGAAATATCCAGCATGCTAACCTCTTCCTCTACTGTAAATACTGATGCAAAGTCATTATTCAAGATGTCTGCCATTTCCTTGTTTTCATTGACAATATCACTGTTACCAGTTTTCAAGGGGCCCACATTGCTCCTAATCACTCTCTTTCCTGAAATAACTGCAAAATAATTTGTGTTGATTTTGATTTCCTTTTCAAGTTTCTTTTCATACTCTTTTTGTAGCTTTTACTATCTATTTTGTCACTCTTTACTGCACTTTGTATCTCTCCCAATTGACAGGGCCTTCTGAGATAAGATGCAATTGCTCTATTGACCTCAATTTGTGCAACTACTTGAAGACACAGGGTCAAAACTTTTGAGGATAATCAAGTAACTTTTGATTGAATCAAGGGAAGCCTTAATTGCAATTGAGTGAAGCCAAGCTGCCTGTTCCTGGAACTAATCTGAGGTCTGATGGTAGCCATGGTGATGGACCTGGGAAAGCGAGCAATGGGACATCTCAATTCTGACAGGGAAAAGAATTTGGAGAATAATAACAGCCTAAAATACAGATCACTTTAAAAGACAGGAACACATATAGCTAAAAAAGCATGTTTTGTTCTCTGCACAATATGGTATTTTCTTTAGTTGGGCATAATGCCAAATTGTCAGCCAATCTGCTGAAAGCATGTTTCTAATTCTCACTGTGGGCTTCCCATGAGGGCAGCTGGCAGACAGTGGCAGATGTTTTTTGAACAGTGACCAGGATGATTCAAGGTTTAGGGCTCTTAAAGTACTGAGGAGAGATTCACAGAGATTAACTTGTTTTCATGAAGCAAAGATTTGATGGTAGCTGTAAAATACAACTGTCTTCATGAGTTCAATGCAATCTATCACAAGAAATGCATATTAAACAAAACAGCTGTATTGAAACACCTTTTAAGGACGCTACTAAATGATGACACTTAGGCTGGAATTTTATGGCCCCTCACAGGAGCCTCCTCTCGCTGCTGCTGGCATTTTACCAGCGGCAGCCAGGCGGCAAAGGCCTTCAGAACGCTGCCAGGTAAACTCTGGCAACCTTCTTGCGGGCTGCAGGGCGTCCACTTGATCGGGCAACATGTGTCGCTTGGAAGGAACATCCCCCCACCCCACAGCCCAAACGTCCCCACTGCACAACACTCCCCCCGCCCCCGCAACTGACCCCCCCCCCCCCTTGCCTCGCCAGGGCCTGGCCGATTGTCCCCGGTAAGGCCCAAGAAACGTACCTTCTTTCCGGGGCCGTCGTCCCTCTTGCTGCCATTGGTTGGGTGCAGTCCCAGCAGCGGCCATCGCTCCCAGTGGTGCTGCAGGGACTGAGAGCTATGTTCTCGCTGATTGACCGGCAGCTCCATTAGGCGGGATTTCCTGCCTCAAAGAGATGGAAATCCCACACAAGGCCAATTAAGGCCTGGGGAGAGTAAAATCCCTGCATGGCTCCTCAGGCCTGTTGAAGGCGGGCTCACCCCCAACTTTTTGGCTGGAAAATTCAGCCATAGAATATTCAGAAAGCTAAATTGAATGAATGCTTTAAAAAGGGATAAGTTAAAAAGCTTGCATGCCACGATGTTCTGCGTTCAAGTCCATTTAAATAAATAGAAGGAAAGTGTGCAGCTTCTATAAGAGTGTACAAACCTCTCTACCAATATTTCCTCTCTGCACTCCACCTAGGCAATGTTTAACACCTAGGTGGTAAAAACATAAATATAATCTGATGCGTTGTGATGTTATAGAATGGCTATTCTGGAGTAGCTAGAACATGAATCTGGTAACACTGAACAACAAGCAGATCAGGACACTATTTGCTTTGGGATCAGTGGTATTGCTATGAAGTACAGCCAAGGATTTTCAACATTAGGAAGGGCAGTTACATGATGAATGCTCAATCTAAAGCCATGTGTTGGAACCAAGAGAATCAAACTTTTTCAGTGTTTCTGGCCTTCTTCATTGCAGATTGTAGATTAATACTGACTATGTTTTAAGATGCCACATATGTGAGCTAAGGTGATTAACAGATAAAGAGACAAGAAGTGCATGTTAGACCTGAAATAAATTGAGCTAGATGGTGTACCTTTAGGATGTGTTTTATTAAATATGGTCCAATGATTACTTGTTTTCTTCTGTAGGTTTTTAAAGTACCTTCCCTTCTCCTCTAGCCTCGCTATGTTACATATTCAAATTCTGACCAAGAGACTGACCTGTAGCCAGGCACAGAATCTGCTTCTCGGGCCAGAATTTTCCACAAAGAGCAGGATGGTGGAAGGGGAGGGGGGAGTAAACTGGAGCAGGAGGCTCGGGGCCCTTCCTGACTCGCTCCCGCCTCCGCCGCTTCTTTACACATGGCGGCGGGGTTGAAAATCAGTCACTTAATGGCCACTTAAGGGCCTGCGCTCGCTGCCACGGGGATTTTACCCGTGGCTGGTCAGGCAGCCCAGGCCCAAGAGAAGCCACGTGACAAATGCAGGCAGCTCTCTGACGACCTGGGGTGGGTGGGAGGCCCTCATGATCAGGCAGCCTGTGCCTGGCAGAGGGCCACTCCCACTGTCCCAACCACTCCCAACACCCAACACGCCCCCCGTCCCCCCACCCTTGCCTCATCGGGGCCCGACCGATTACCCCCGATGAGGCGCCAAAAACTTACCTTCATTCTCCGGCTCCCCGACATCTTCTTCCCAATGGCTGGGTTGCAGTCCCAGCCGTGGCCACCGTTTCCGGTGGCGCTACTGTGGCAGAGAGCTGCCGGCCCTCTGATTGCCGGCAGCTCCATTAGGCGGGACTTCCTGCCTCAAGTGGGTGGAAGTCCCACCTCAGACCAATTAAAAGCCGGGGAACTGCAAAATGCGGATCGGATCCCTAGGCCAGGCGGAGGCGGGTTTGCCACGTGGTGTACAGCTCTCGTCCGCCACAGGTAAAATTCTGGCCTAGGTCTCTGTACATTCTGCTCTGTAACTGGTTACTCGATCATGTGAAAGGGTGGTTCAGCGATAACACTGGTTTCTGTCCCATGGAAAAGCACCTGTCGTTTGCTGAAAGCCCCTCCCTAGCATGATAGCTGGGACGGGGAACTCACTGTACAAGGTATTGTGGACTAAAGCTTTATTGTACTACCAGATGGAACAACTTTTAAAATAATTATAATAAACAGGGAATTTCAACAACAATATGCTTTTCGTTTTCCTGTCTATTGTCACGGAAACCAAGCCCAACCTTTTCATAAATGAACTACCTTCCAGAAGGCATTCGGTAAAGGGCTACATAACAGGTTTGTCAGCAAAGCTGAAGCTTATAGAATAAAAGGGAAAATGGCATCATGGATACAAAATTGGCTGAGTGACAGGAAACAGAAAGTAGTGGTGACTGGTTGTTTTTCGGACTGGAGAACAGTATACAGTGGGGTTCCCCAGAGGTTGGTATTAGGACCACTGCTTTTCTTGATATAATTAATGATCTAGACTTAGGTGTACAGAGCACAATTTAAATATTTGCAGGTGACACAAAGCTTGGAAGTATTGTGAACTGTGAGGAGGATAGTGAAAGACTTCAAGAGGACATAAGCAGGCTGGTTGAATAGGTGGACTGGTGGCAGAATAAATTTAATGCTGAGAAGTGCAGAGTGATGTATTTTGGCAGGAAGAAAGAGGAGAGGCAATACAAAATAAATGATACAATTCTAAAGGAGGTTCAGGAGCAGACGGACTGGGGTATATGTGCACAACTTGTTGAAGGTGGCAGGGCAGGTTGAGAAAAAGGTTAAAAAGGCATATGGTATCCTGGGCTTTATAAATAGAGGCAGAGAGTACAAAAGCAAGGATGTTATGGTGAACCTTCATAAAGCACTGATTCGGCCTCAACTGGAGTATTGTGTCCAATTCTGGGCACCACACTTTAGGAAGGATGCGAAGGCATTAGAGAGGGTGCAAGAAAGATTTAAAAGAATGGTTCTAGGGATGAAGAACTTCAGTTACGTGGATAGATTGGGGAATCTTGGGCTTTTCTTCTTAGCGAAGAGAAAGTTGAGAGGAGATTTGATACAGGTGTTTAAAAACATGAGGGGTCTGGACAAGGTAAATAGGGAGAAATTGTTCCCATTGTCAGAAGAGTCAAGAACCAGAGGTCACTGGCAAAAGAACCAGAGGCAACAAGAGGAAAAACTTTTGTGCAGTGAGTAGTTAGGATCTGGAACGCACTGCCTGAGAGTGTGGTGGAGGTAGATTCAGTCGTGGCTTTCAAAAGAGAATTGGATAATTATCTGAACAGAAATAATTTGCAGGGCTATGGGGAAAGGGCTGGGGTGTGGGACAAGCTGAGTTGCTTCCCAGAGAGCCTGCATAGACACGATGGGCCGAATGACCTCCTTCTGTGCTGTAACCATTCTATGCTTTATAAAATGGATTTTAAAAGAACTATGTGCATCTCATCCAGTTTCATCCTGTATATATTTTCATTGATCGTTTGAATATTTTGATTTAAACAAGCACCCACATTTATATAGTGCTATTCATGACCTCAGGACACCTCAAAGTGCTTTACTGCCAACAAAGTAGTTTTGAAGTATAGTCACTATTGTAATGCAGGCAATACTGTTATCATCATCTTGGAACTGGCTCAGATGAGTTACTGATACCATATTTGTGCTACAGAACTGGTTATTGAAACAGTTTTGTAATATAACCCAAGACCCTCATGTTGTGGAATCTCCTGTATTTCATAGCATCAAAACCACAAAGAAGCAACTGCATTTGCCTGAAATTTTATTTTGTGCCCACTTGGCCTACCCCACTGGCTGTGGCATGTCCATATGAACAAGCTTATTGCTAGCGTATAGAGGTGAGTGAGCTGCTCAGGCTATGGAGCAGCCAGAAAAGATGGTGCAACATCCTTCCAGTAGGAATGTGTTTATTCCTTTACTATGAGTGACAGTGCCTCTGGAAGCACAAATGAAACCCACTTCTTTGACTGGATCTTGGTGATTCTGGAATCAGAATGCAACTTGTTTACCTTGCATCAGTGCTACCGAAGTCAAGGCTGCAATTGGCAATAACACTATTTAGTGAATGTAGAATAGAATCCAATAGTCTGAGGGAGCTGGATTGATATCATTGGGGAAAGACTGTTCCTCTTGGATGATGCTAGCTGGAAAAGGTCACAGAGCCTGATAGCGTTGGGGAACAGAATCGACATCAATTCTTCGTCAGGACTCTCACACAATAACACAACTCACATGCACAAAGCCCATTTATCATAGTGAAGTGTGGCCAATAAAATGCCCTAGTAAATACATACTGCTTTTGATAAAGCAATCCCACCAGCTGGTGTGCACATGTGTATAATAATCCTTCTGGAGGCACTAGCTGTGTCATTTGAGCTGTTAGTACCATGAAAGATGGTCTCTAGCTAACTGAATTTTAATTGCAATCAAAGCACAACAGATTTGCTATTTCAAGCAGGTTTTTTCCTCCAAATACAGAACACTCAACCTGGCTGAACCAAGGATTATTAATTTTTTGTCAGGAGTAGGACAGCAAACAGACAGAGTAAGGCTGTCTTCATGTAAAAACAAAAACATTTAACAGTGAACATTCAACTTAATATTACCAAATCTCCTGAATTTAGCAGGAGTCTTGTGTATGAGAGTTCAATCTTTTGCTCTCCGCATTAGTGATAACTGAAGATGTCCTGCAGCAGCCACATGAGCATGAGCAGTACAAATATCTTGGATTAAAGCATAGACAGTTGTCACTTGGTCGATTTAAATAATGTTTTTAATGAGAGGCAATGTCTCAGATATTTAGCTGTCTCATTGAAAATCTCACACTTAGGGTTTGCTAATCTTAACACCCCTTATTTTTATATAGCCCTAAATGATCCTCCATTCGAGTTTGAGATACGGATGCTGTGCAGTCTGAAGTGAACCATCAAAGAGAATCTATTCACAAACACTGATTGATATTATATTCTTATAGTGGTGATCTAGAGTTTCGTTGGGAATGTATTATAATTCCTTAAGTCTTTATCTTTGCATACTTGACTTTTCTTCTCTAACCCAAGAGACAATGGGTTGCATAACCACTGAGAAACTGAAGTCACTTTGATGGAAAGTATTGATTTGTTCCGTTGATGGAAAGTACTGATTTGTTCCATAATCCCTCAGTGTTATTTAGGGAGATATCTGTGCACTTACTGATGTCTTTAATTTTCCCCTTGTTACTGTGTTGAACTGCTGTTGAACAGTTTTAAAGCAGTTTGTCTGGACCTCCCTCCTCATGTGACATTCTGACTCTCTGCTGCTATCCTCAGCTCACTGCTTATACTCATAAATCACTACAGAGCCACATAAATATCTGCTCTCAATCTGCTTCTAACGAGCAGTTCTAAATTATAACAAGGAATAATTAAGATACAATATTAACAGTACAGTTATCTCCCTTTTATAAAATTTACATTGTGGACAAATTAGTACAATGTGCTCCCACCTTAAATACTTAAAATGTGCAGCAGAAGATAAGGACTGATGTAGATGACAGAGACAGAAAAGAATGTTACACATCCCAATTCAATGGCTGAAGTTAAAGCCTGAAATTAAAACATGGTCATTTTCACAGCATGATGTCCAATGCACATTGTGTGATGATGCCTCACAATTACATGATCTGGAAACCTTCTTAGCACCCTCACTGAAGTCAGTTAATTAGCAAAAACTACTTAAAACTATTTTCTCACTTAGCACAGCTACCTGACTGTCATGATTACTATTTCGAGACAAGAATGTAATTGTATTGCAAAATGTTTTATAAAATCTAAAATTAATTTACTAAGAAAGATGTAGGTCCTGATTCATACACACTGCACACAGAAGAGATAGCCATTGAATCTTTCATTTGCACAATGATAATTTAGACACAAATAATTATATTTTCAAGTTCCTCTCATTTGATTGAATGCACCCAATATTAAGGATAGGACATTAGAATGCAAAGGGTCAAGATTTTGTATCTAGGTTACTTGGATTAGAAGTTTTCTTAAATCAGATCCATCTTTAAACACAGAGATAGTGGAACAACAGAGAGGTGAATAGTTAAACAGATCAATTGATGGAGATAAAAACACATCTAAAGGAGTACAAACAGGCATGCAGATAGATAGAGCTTTATACATTGATCAACAGACAACCAGGTAGGTGAAGAATGAGAAACCAAAACATTTGTCAAATAAATGCACATAGATTGATGGATAGAATGGTAATCATACAAAAAGAGAATTGTAAATAAGTAGACAGACATGGATAGATGTGCTAAAAATATGCTACCGTCTTTCATAACGTATTGGCTAGACTGCTGCTGAGGTAGTTTACCAATCGCATGGTGACTGGTAGGCAGCCTAGTCCCTTTCAGTAGGGAGAGGAGAGGTGAATGTGAAATGGAAGCCCTTAATTTCAATTTTATGCCATGGGGATGAGATGATGTTTTTCCACGATGACTTTCTTTGAGAGAATCTTGCACTCTATTACACTGTCAATGATTATTACTTCACTGTTGATTCATAAGTCCACTCTAAATATAGAATAGTATTGTAAATGTAATTTCACAGCAATGTCAGACTGCTTCAATAATTTCACATCTGGTTTCAGATCAACTGTCCACAACTATCTCAATCTCATTTGTGGTTATTTAGCCTTTTCCATTTCAATAATGAGCCACAATTACAAATCACTTCCAAATTAGCAGCATTAGACACGCTTTTAAAACCAAAAACACATTTTATATAAACTACGAGCAAGAAAAAAGTGAATTATCCCTGAGGGTTTCATTTCACTGATTTCCACAGGATGTTCTATACTTGGTGTTGATTTGCCATCATGTTTTAGTGCTGGCGCAAAATATAGATTAATTTACTATAAATTAACCAGTAGTTAATATTTTCCACCTCCACCTGTTCTAGGCTCTGCTAATTCAAATATCCTAAAGTGATAAATTTAGGATGTTGACTAAAGAGCCAAGTATTTGTGCAGCTAATATTTCCACAATCAGACTGTTTCCTCATGTCACTGACAGAAGGTTTAGAGCCAATCACATTTATAGAAATCAAGCGTGACATTTAAGCGCAATTTGTGTAAAATATTGTTGTGTGAAAAGTCTGCATCACTGCAATTTTGACAAAATAATTTCAGGAATGTTCTTAAAGATAAGAAAACAACAACCAAATCTGGTGCGATTAGATTGGAGGTTTTTTGTCTACATCTCTTCTCCCTTTAATGCGATATGTACCCAGATACTTGCTGGGTCTCATGACTGCTCATTATCACCTCCACTCCTGCCCCTGCTTCTCACCCTGCTACCAGCCTTCCCAGCCACCCCTCCCCCACCAATTTCCAATCCCGGTACTGAAGTCACTATCCATACCTATTCTGTTACAGAAAGTTGACAATCTTACACTTGTATAGTAAACTTACATAGTCAGCACATGCAAAATATATTTTCCTCCCCCGAAACTCTAATCATCAATACTGATGGGGAAAAAATAATTTTTTTTCTGAAGGATTAACAGGATTTCTGACATTATTATTGAGCTACTTGAATACCAGGACTGCTTTTGAATTCTGCAGCATATTTATGTACATACATTTACATCAAATTGTACAACACGGAAACAGGCCCTTTGACCCAACAGGTCTATGCTGGTATTTATGCTCTGCACGAGCATCATCCCATTTTACTTCATCTCATTCATCAACACATCCTTCTATTCCTTTCTGTTTCCCTGGCTTATCAAGCTTCCCCTTAAATGCATTGATGCTATTCACCTCAACCATTCCATTCTCACCACTCTTGAGTTTTTCATGATTTCCGTACTGGATTTTTTTAGTGCATATTTATGTAGCTGAACCAAGTTTAATTCGTACAAGTGAGTTCCGTGCGAGCATGTATGCAAGGTATTATATGTAGCTAAATGGAAGTGTGCTGATGGATTCGGCTGTACAGGTGATAAGTTTTGCAAACTGGTAGTTGTTTTGTATAGATGGGAAGCATTGTACTATTATGCAAAGTATTATAATTATCTAGATTGAGTGCACTTGTATAGTTGGAGCATATTGCACACTAGAAATATAAGTATTTGATTAGCAAATATTTTTGTTTTGCAAAGCTGCAGTCCATTTGAACATGTGAAAAACTAGTTCTGGAGAAACTGTAACAAGGAGCGATACCTGTTCACAGTAACCTATAGTCAGATGACTGGCAAATATGAAAACATGTAGAAAAAGGCCACAATCTGAAACACTTCTAATGGCATTTTTCTGATTTTCAATTGGATAAAAAAAAAACTATAAGGATATATTCACCCTTTTACTCCAGAGAATGTTGCTTTGTACAGGACATTTTAAAATTCAATCACATTTCATTTATGGATTAAAGGTTGTGCAAGAGCTGTTCTTGAGCAAGAAAATCTAATTTGCATCACATAAGGCTGATTGAGGATAATAAATGTTCGGAAAGGGAATGATCAACTGATCTGTAAATAAAACAGGATCCCAATTCATAGTTTGGAGGCTAGAAATTATGCTGTGCAATATTACTGTGCGAGAGCTTGATGTGTTTGTATGAAATGACTTAAGTGACTTTTAACAGACATTACCCTGTTTCAAAGGAACATGTTAAGCATTCAGATAGTATTGCACAACATAATAACTAGATTACAAAATCGTGTAGCTTCAGAATAAATCCTTTATTATACCGATTTTTTTTAAAAATTGAATTATGAAAACTCAATTTAGTTAATGTACCTAGCCTTACACAGGCATGGAGTTACATGGCTGATATCAGACACTAATTAAACATACAGATTCAGACTCTGAAGTTTATATCTGTCGATTAATCCGCATGACAGATCCCAAAACATTGGTAAATCTATTTCATCATGAATTAATTTGGCACTAATCACTATTATTTTGAAATAGCTAACAGAAAATCTATCATGAGCACCATGATGAAAGGAGTCGGTTATCAAGTATTAAGACGTATTATTAATTAGTATTGCAGTTGTTATAATCCATGTTAAATATTGTACAATGGCTGTTCGCTTTCTCTTCATACAAACTACACATCTAGTGTCACACAATCCCTCAACAGCTTGCCACCATTGCTCTGAAAAGGATGCTTAAGGTGACTTTCTTATAAGCAATGACATAAAGCACGTCAACATGTTTGATTCTATGGGTTACCCACGTCGCCACAAAGCAGTCTTAAAATTTAAATTTTCAGCTCGCATTCTTTGAAAGCAAGAAAAATCCAATTGAAATATTAGGTAAAGCTTTATCTGTTAATGACTTTTTACATTAGCTTTTTTTAAATGTTTAAATATATAGACAGCAAAATACCATACTGCACACAAACACACTTAAGACACGACATCCGATTTACATACAGTCACAAAGTACGTTTATTCGTTTTGAAAATGATTTTCTTGAAGGCCTTTCTGAAGTCCCTGTTGAAGATTGTGTAGATGATGGGGTTTAAAGAACTGTTACAGTAGCCGATCCAAAAGAAAAAGTTAAAGAGTGGATCGGGGATCGAGCAGTTCTCCCTGCAGATTGCTTTCAGACTGTAAGTGAAGAAAAACGGAAACCAACAGAGCACAAATACCCCTATCACTACGGCCAGCACGAAGGTGAAGCGCTTCTCCCTCATCTGGGCAACTTTAGTCTTGGTCAGTTTTGAAATGGGACGCTTTCTCTGCTCCATAAATAATTGAGATGCCCTGTTACTGGCCCAGGACAGGCGCTGCTGCTGAGCCGTGGGACAGCAGCTGGCAGGCTGGAGCTGCCTGTGGTTCGGACACTTGGAGCTTCTCGGCTTCGTCTCCGAGGAGAAACTCTCTTCCAGGTCGATGTCTTCCAGCTCCTCCTGTCTCTGATTGCTGCACGAACTCTGGCTGCTGGGACTCTCTGGATCAACCTTGCCCTTGCCGTCGAAACACGTTTCGGAATGGGAGGCTTGCCTGTCCACACCGTTCCTGGCCACCGACACGATCGATGTCCTTTGCTTGGCCACTCTGTAGATTCGGAAGTACACCAAGATCATGATCACACACGGGACAAAGAAAGACACGATGCAGGAGGATAGGATGTACCAGGTGTTGTCGTTGAGTTCACAGCACCCTTGCTTACTTCGACTAGTGTCCATAGTAACTAGAGGTGGGAAGGAGATGATTGCAGATATCAGCCACACAATGGCAATCATGCATTTAATTCGTTTGGGAGTCCTCTTTAGATTATATTGGACTGCGCGGGTCACTGACCAGTATCTGTCCAAACTAATAGCACAGAGGTGGACAATGGAGGATGTACAGAAGAGGACATCTAGGGCTAGATAAATGCCACACCAAACGCTGCCAAAATACCAGTAGCCCATCACCTCGTTGGCAAGGGAGAAAGGGATGACCAAGGCAGCCACCAGGATGTCAGCTGAGGCTAGAGAGACCAGGAAAAGGTTCTGAGGAGGCCGAAGAGCCCTGCTGGTAAAAACGGCCACCACCACCAGGATGTTGCCCACCATAGTGAGCAGGATGATAAATGTCACCACCAAGCTGACCAGGGCAGTGGCCGCCGGGGAGTAGTGAGGCAGCAGCTTCTGGGAGGCGGTGCCATTTGCCTCTTCGGATCGGTTCAGATCAGACTGGCCGCAAATCTCCATTTCCATCACATTGTCAGCCCCAGTTTGCAGCCTTGGTGCTGGCCCAGACTGCTCTGAACTCACCCAGCAAGCTTGGCCGGTGCCCTTAACTTTGGACCAGCAATCAAATGATCTCTCGCTTCCATCCTGGTAGTCTTAATGGTAGCAGAATGATCCAAACTTTCCCAACAATCTCAGATGGATTGGAAATCTCTTGAGTACAGCGCTGCCTTCTACACTTTGCCCCTGCTCTGGGGGGGGTGAGTGTGTTTGGGAGCCTGATTCCCAGCTTCCTGGATATCTCTCGGAATTGTATTTCTCTCTACCCGCTCAACCTTTACAAAGCTCCCAGACCCTGACGTCAACCTATCGGCCAACCAACCAGTGGTCGACTTCAGCAAAGACAGGGTTTTTCTCTGATTGACTGCAGCATGTTGCGAACAGAGGCTGCGAGTCGGCTTTCCGGTTGGAAGGCGCTGAGATGTGATCCAAATCACTGAATCACTCCGACTCGCAGCCCAAGTTCAGACAAAAGCCGCTTGTTGCCCAGATCTTTGCTAATTATAGCCCAATGATTTTTATTTTACCTTCTTTGCGTCAAGAACAGAGCTAAAAAAATACTTCCCACTGCTGCATTCGTATATTTGATGCTGGTTTACCTTAATCACTTGAAGTTGAATAACTTCAGAGTTCCACCTTGACTCTACTCTCCAGGATGAGTTCCCACCTCCTCATGTTGAATAACCATATTGTGGACGATAGGCAGATCTTTTTGAAAGACTAACGATAGCTGTAGCCTTGTTAACGTGCATTTCAGTGCTCCCGCAAGTTCAGCCTGGGGGTCGGTCCGCTCCTATCGACACTGAACTGATCCAAATATTTATTCATAATTGGGTTCAACTTCGTTTGCTTACATTCTGAAAGACGTTCTGAATAATAACACTGGAAACAAAGCAGCAGTGAGACAAGCTTTGATGCAAAAATTCGTCTCTGACTAGGGCACTGGTTAAATGCTTATTGCAGTGGCCTTGTCTTATAAACAATATGAAATGTTTATGTTTCTGATCCATCTCCGCACATTTTCTTAAATGATCCTTGTTATCAGAGAGGTCACAATTTCCTTTTTAGATTAAAAACAGGCAATACTGTAATTTACAAAAGCCTTTGTACTGAACACACTCCAGGCGGTTACATCCGCTCACTGTAAATAGCATCACAAACGATCCTGATTTCCTTAACAGCCGATTCCGCACGATTACATCTGGAAACCTTGTTTGTAAACAATCTTTAGCCATTGTAAAGGTAAGACAGGAATAGCAGCTTTCAGTTTTATAGTTGCCTTTTATACAACAGATGTCCCAAATGCACTTCACCTAGGATAGACGTGGATACTTAGCAACAGCAAAGGGGGGAGATGACCCATAGCACAGTCCAACAGGAGGCTTTGAGAAGACTTTTAAAGGCGGGGAGAGCACTAGCAAAGGAAGAGGTTCAGGGAGAGAGCCCCAGAGATTAAGCACACGCATCAGGCTTGCGCTTTGAGTTGGGTCGGGGAGGGGGGAATCCACACGAAGACCGGTGAAGGAGATACAAATCTTAGGAGCTGGGATATAGAAGCTGGAAGCAAGATTGGGGGAGGGCCAAAGAGCTTTGTAAAAACGACGTGGATTTTGAATTCAGTGCATTTGGGGTCACGGGGGTTAATGGAAATCGCCAAAGATCGGTAAAAGGATCTTTATGCAGGACAGGATGCTAGTGAGGGAATTTTGGATAAATTGAAAGCTATGAAAGGTGAATCTGGGAAGGGGGCGTTGGAAAAGCTGAGTATAGTAATAAGGAGAGTTCCCAGGCCAAACATAGAGGCGCAGATAGACAATGTTGGGAATTTGCCTAGCTGGTGGTGAGGATGAAGGAGTGAAGCTGGGCTGTCGGTGGGCACTAAGGCTCCTCACCAGCCTGAACCCGCAGGCTGGGTAGGGCATGGAATAGAAACAAGAGTCTGGAGGGTTATGGAAAGAAGAGACATTGTAATTCCAGTTACACCTGGAAGCTCGGTTCAAGCAACAGATTAATAATAAATGCATGTGTCTGCAATCCAGAACTAGTAGAAGAAAGGTTGGAGAGAGGAGGAGGTAGCGGTCAAAGGACGGTTTGAACTGCATGAGACTAAGATCAGATAATTAAATAGAACAGTAATCGAAGTATTCATTCTCAGGGTTGCTGCTCAAAAATTCTATCAGCAGTTCTATCCAATAATTCTCGTCTTATTAAAGGTTGTGCTTGAAAATTGCGTACTGGGTATAAATAGTTATACGAATGATATTTGGAATAAACAACCGTGTGAATAAAACTGGAGCTGGTGGAGGTAGTGGTCCTTCCGTCCCGGAGTAAAGTGTCTAGCTGCCAGTGCAGCTGCAGTTGCCCCGAATGTTGTGTCTGAGAATGTGCAGCTCCCTATTAAACAAAGTTTCACTGGTCCGGACAGCCCTGTGTTCCGGCCCCCAGGCGGCTCTGTCTAAATTCGCAGCTACTCCCCGCTAGAGGGGGAAGGTGTGATATAATTTACCATGCGGCTGAACATCACTGTATTCCATCATCTGAGGCCAGCAGGCGAAAAATACTGCCGGGGGTGTTCCGCTTCTGAGCAGCAAGCGCACTGTTTTCGACTTTATTCATTTTAATGGCCGGAGAATTGGCGAGCAAAAAAAGCTCCCCCCGCCTATCCGGGATTTTGCGCTAGTCGGCGATGGCCGTCCATTCAGTTTCGGAGCTCTTGTCAAAAGATTATATGCAAGTCCAAATAAGATACATTTTCAACATTTCCACTATCGATTTGTTCACGTGATTTTACTTTGCTAAATCCACATTGACTGCTGCTCATTAAGATAGTGCTATCTAGATAATTATTTTTAAGGACCTGTTATGGGCAGGTGGGAAATGGGGTGTCGAATTTCCACTTGTCACCTCCCAACTGACTGCAGATAGTGTTTTTGTTAAACTAGTGTTTCAGCCCCTGTGCTTTGGTTGCCAAATAAACAGATAGTGACAGGTTTTCCTGTGAGCTTAAAAGAGAAAATTAAATATTTATTGAATAATAATCACCAAAAATGTTCACAACAGCACCCATCCATACATTGTCTGTCATGCACACTCAAGAAAAGATAGTAGGTAAAGGGTAAGAGGTGTAAAAGTCTGCAGTTTTCAGGAATAACCTGTGGGATCCTATTGGAAGGTAAATTTTAAAGTTGCAGGCCTGTTGCTGGTTGCCTTTCCCTTGCTGTGTTGCTGAAGTCTGATGGCCGTCACATTTTAGTTCGAAGACGCTGCTGGTATTTCTTAATTCAATTTCCACAGGTGAAGGAGTTGTTTAAAAATCACTCTCTTATTTCTCTGCTGCAGATGGGTGCCAATTCATCTCAGCAGGGTTCAACTGTCTTAGCTGGAATTGATCACTCCCTCTCTCGGCCTTGTGATGGAATTAAAGATGGCTTTCAACGTCCTCTCTGTGGCTGGAGATCCCAGACTGATGTTCTAATGTCTTGATGAATGATGTCTTAATGATTGATGACTTCTTTAGTTCTCCAAAAAGGTTATATTTAATGATAAATTCATAAAGTGTTAGTTTTGCCCATGTAACTTTAGGCTTTTTGTTCCTGAGTGGCTATACAATGGCTTCTGATCTCAGCCCCTTTTGATAAGATGAGGGATGTTCACACTTTATGGTAGTGATTGTAGGTGGAGACAAAGCATCTGCTAATGCCTTTGTTTTAGCTCACTTTGTGGCTAGCTCACATTCATGTGTGATGGACTGTTTAATTTCAATACAGATGGAGGTTAATGAGTTTCAGTTCTGGCAGACATGGATGTTTATTTCCATGCAGGAAAAGGTATGTGTCATGTGACTTTGTCCTCCAGTCTATTGCTTTAAACTGTTCCTTTTTTAACCTTTCAGTTTCTTTTTGTATTTCCATTGCTGAACTTCCCATGAGTGTAACACTACCCATTGGGCTGAATTTTTCAGCTTACCTGGAAGTTTTGCCACTGGGGACGAAAGTGGGAGCCGATCCTGTTGCGGTGGGTAGCAGGACCATGGGGCAGCATTTTGCAGCCAGCAGCCAATTAAAAGGCTGCCCCCAGAGCTGTCATCCAATGAACAACAACGGACCATCCCCAAGAACTGCTGGCCCACACAGCACCACGGCTACCAGAGGCCGTCGCTGAGAACTCATCACCAGGGAGAGGGCACCTCAATGGCGAGATGACCTTGATGACAGGTTAGCTTGGTTGGGGGAAGCCGGAGCCAGGCAGGCAGGCTCCAGTGATCAGGGGTGGGGGGGGGAGGGGAAACTGTGGTGCATTGGAGATGCCGTTGCTGCAGGGGAGGCTCCTTCGGCGGGCCCTCCCGATGCAGGCACAATACCCGCGGGGGTGGGAGGTGGCCCTTAATTGACCACTTAAGTGGCTCAATTGGCCACTCAGTGGGCAGCCGCGCTGGCAAGGTTCCCACTGCTGGCACTGTGGTATGATGGCAGGAAAACATTGGGCTCCCCTCCTGATACCTTCCCTGAAATATTGCCACACTCCCACCTTCCAGCCTGTCTCCAATTAGGCTGGGAAATTTCAGTCCCTTATTATAGCTTCCATTTCCTTTCCCAGTATTGGTGTGAGACTACTCATGTTTCCCTTAGTCCAATTTGCCAACTCATTTTTTATAAAAAAAGGCACTTTCTTTACCAGCTTCCAATCCTAGGACCCACCCCGGCCTCTTCACCTGCTACCCTTTTAACTGATCGTGTACCACTTTCTCCTGATTTCAATATAACCCACAATATATGTTGCACCACAATAATTCGAGAGTGAGCTGATATATTTCTCCCTGGTCAACACTTTAAGGAAATAACCTGTAAGTTGCATGGCAGTGGACAATTAAACAAATAATGGGAGCAGTATGCTCCATGAACGTCCCTATCCTCAATGATGGCAAAGCCTATTACAGGAATGCAAAAGACATAGCTGAAGTATTTGCATCCTTCTTCAGGTAGAAGTGCTGATTGGATGATCCATCTAGGCATCATCTTGAGGTCCTCAGCAAAAGCAATGCCAGTCTTGAACCAATTCAATTCACTCCATGTGATATCAAGAAACGGCTGAGTGCACTGGATACAGCAAAAGTTATGTGCTCTGGCAACATCCTGGCTGCAGTGTGAAAGATGCGCTCTAGAACTAGCTGTGCCCCTTAGCTAAGCTGTTCCAGTACAGCTACAACACTGGCAGCTATCTGACAATGTGGACAATGGTCAAGTAGCACTTGCTCACCAAAAAAGTGCTCACCAATGCTTAGTTTGGGTACTGCCAGGACCACTCAGCTCCAGACCCCATTACAACCTCAGTCCAAACACAGACAAAAGAGCTGAACGTCTGAGGTGAGGTGAGAATTACTGCCCTTGACATCAAGGCAGCATTTGTCGAGGTATTCTATCAAGGAGCCCTCACAAAATTGAAGTCAATAGAAATTGGGGGAACATTCTTCACTGGCTGGACTAATACCAAGCACAACAAAAAGGGTTGAGGTTGTGGCAGGTGAAAGATCTCAGCCCCAGGACATCGCTGCAGGAATTCCTCAGGGTAGTGTCCAAGGCCCAACCATCCTCAGCTGCTTTGTCAATGAACCTTCCTCCAGCATAACGTCAGAAGTGGGGATGTTTGTTGAGGATTGTACAGTTCCATTCACAACTCCTCACATTATGAAGCAGACCGTTCTTGCATGCAACAAGACCTGGACCACATTCCGGTTTGGCTGATAAGTGGCAAGTAATATCTGTGCCACCTAAGTGCCAAGTAATGACCATCTCCAACAAGAGAAAGTCAAACCACCTCCCATTGATATTCAATGGGATTCTCATTGCTGAATCCCCTGAGCAGCATAAATACTGTGGCTTCGACAGCAGGTAAGAATCTAGGTATTCTGTGGTGAGTAATTCACCTCCTGACTTCCCAAAGCCTTTCCACCATCTACAAGGCACAGGCAAGGCATGTGATAGCATACTCCACTTGTCTGAATGAGTGCAGCTCCAAAACACTCAAAAAGCTCACACCATCCAGGACAAAGCAGCCCACTGATTAGCACCCCATATACCAGCTTAAACATTCACCACCATCACCACCGGCACACAATGGCTGCAGTGGGTACCATCTATAAGATGCACTGCAGCAATTCACCAAGGCGTCTACGACAGCGGCTGCATTTTCCATTTCTGCCGCCGAAATTGGTGGCCCAGGTAAACAATGGCAGTCCGCCCATGAAGACCGCACCTTGCAGAGCCACCGTGATATTAAATGCAGCGGCTCATTTAAATGATGTGCAGGGAATGAAATGAGCAGTCTGTCCCTGGTTATGACATCAGCTGCCTTTGTGATGACGCTGACCCCATTTTTAAAGGGCTTCAAGCATGATCGTTACATTAACATTTTTTAAGCTGCAGTGAAATTAAAAAATTAAATGAAGTTATCCTGACCTATTCCCACCACTGCCCCACCACCTGCAATAATCATGGAAATAATTACCTGCCCTTTTTCCCCCACCCCAAAAACTTACCTTGTGCACCTGACCTTCCCCCACCCAAGTTCAGAAACTTTTAACTTTACCTCTTCCCACCATCCCCTACACTAATGAAATCACTCTGATTCCGCTCCCCCCACCCCCACACTGAAAAACTTACCTGCTCCTCCCCCCCACCAGTGTACCGCCTCGGATTCCCGGAAGAACAAAGAACAAAGAACAGTACAGCACAGGAACAGGCCATTCGGCCCTCCAAGCCTGCGCCGATCTTGATGCCTGCCGAAACTAATACCTTCTGCACTTCCGGGGCCCATAACCATCTATTCCCTTCCTATTCATATATTTGTCAAGATGTGTCTTAAATGTAGCTATCATATCTGCTTCCACCACCTCCCCTGGCAGCAAGTTCCAGGCACTCACCACCCTCTGTGTAAAAAACTTGCCTCGCACATCCCCTCTAAACTTTGCCCCTCGCACCTTAAACCTATGTCCCCTAGTAACTGACTCTTCCACCCTGGGAAAAAGCTTCTGACTATCCACTCTGTCCATGCCGCTCATAACTTTGTAAACCTCTATCATGTCGCCCCTCCACCTCTGTCGTTCCAGTGAAAACCATCCGAGTTTTTCCAATCTCTCCTCATAGCTAATGCCCTCCAGACCAGGCAACATCCTGGTAAACCTCCTCTGTACCCTCTCCAAAGCCTCCACGTCCTTCTGGTAGTGTGGCGACCAGAATTGCACGCAATATTCTAAGTGTGGCCTAACTAAGGTTCTGTACAGCTGCAACATGACTTGCCAATTTTTATACTCTATGCCCCGACCGATGAAGGCAAGCATGCCGAATGCCTTCTTGACTGCCTTATCCACCTGTGTTGCCACTTTCAGTGACCTGTGGACCTGTACGCCCAGATCTCTCTGCCTGTCAATACTCCTCAGGGTTCTGCCATTTACTGTATACCTCCCACCTGCATTAGACCTTCCAAAATGCATTACCTCACATTTGACCGGATTAAACTCCATCTGCCATTTCTCCGCCCAAGTCTCCAACCGATCTATATCCTGCTGTATCTTCTGACAATCCTCATCATTATCCGCAACTCCACCAACCTTTGTGTCGTCCGCAAACTTACTAATCAGACCAGCTACATTTTCCTCCAAATCATTTATATATACTACAAACAGCAAAGGTCGCAGCACTGATCCCTGCAGAACACCACTAGTCACATCCCTCCATTCAGAAAAACATCCATCCACTGTTACCCTCTGTCTTCTGTGACCGAGTCAGTTCTGTATCCATCTTGCCAGCTCACCTCTGATCCCATATGACTTCACTGTTTGCACCAGTTTTCCATGCGGGACATCGTCAAAGGCTTTACTAAAGTCCATATAGACAACATCCACCGCCCTTCCCTCATCAATCATCTTCGTCACTTCCTCAAAAAACTCAATCAAATTAGTAAGACACGACCTCCCCTTCACAAAACCATGCTGTCTCTCGCTAATAAGTTCATTTGTTTCCAAATGGGAGTAAATCCTGTCCCGAAGAATCCTCTCTAATAGTTTCCCTACCACTGACGTAAGGCTCACCGGCCTATAATTTCCTGGATTATCCTTGCCACCCTTCTTAAACAAAAGAACAACATTGGCTATTCTCCAGTCCTCTGGGACCTCACCTGTAGCCAATGAGGATGCAAAGATTTCTGTCAAGGCCCCAGCAATTTCTTCCCTTGCCTCCCTCAGTATTCTATGGTAGATCCCATCAGGCCCTGGGGACTTATCTACCTTAATGCTTTGCAAGACACCCAACACCTCCTCCTTTTTGATAATGAGATGACTGAGACTATCTGCACTCCCTTCCCTAGGCTCATCATCCACCAAGTCCTTCTCCTTGGTGAATACTGATGCAAAGTACTCATTTAGCACCTCGCCCATTTCCTCTGGCTCCACGCATAGATTCCCATCTCTGTCCTTGAGTGGGCCAACCCTTTCCCTGGTTACCCTCTTGCCCTTTATATATGTATAAAAAGCCTTGGGATTTTCCTTAATCCTATTTGCCAATGACTTTTCATGACCCCTTTTAGCCCTCCTAACTCCTTGCTTAAGTTCCTTCCTACTGTCTTTATATTCCTCAAGTGCTTCATCTGTTCCTAGCCTTCCAGCCCTTACAAATGCTTCCTTTTTCTTTTTGACTAGGCTCACAATATCCCGTGTTATCCAAGCTTCCCGAAACTTGCCAAACTTATCTTTCTTCCTCACAGAAACATGCTGGTCCTGGATTCTAATCAGCTGATGTTTGAAAGACTCCCACATGTCAGATGTTGATTTACCCTCAAACAGCCGCCCCCAATCTAAATTCTTCAGTTCCTGCCTAATATTGTTATAATTAGCCCTCCCCCAATTTAGCACCTTCACCCAAGGACTACTCTTATCCTTATCCACAAGTACCTTAAAACTTTATGGAATTATGGTCACTGTTCCCGAAATGCTCCCCCACTGAAACTTTGACCACCTGGCCGGGCTCATTCCCCAATACCAGGTCCAGAATGGCCCCATCCCTAGTTGGACTATCTACATATTGTTTCAAGAAGTCCTCCTGGATGCTCCTCACAAATTCTGCCCCATCCAAGCCCCTAGCACTAAGTGAGTCCCAGTCAATATTGGGGAAGTTAAAATCACCCTCCACTACAACCCTGTTACCTTTACATCTTTCCAAAATCTGTCTACATATCTGCTCCTCTACCTCCCGCTGGCTGTTGGGAGGCTTGTAGTAAACCCCCAACATCGTGACTGCACCCTTCCTATTCCTGAGCTCCACCCATATTGCCTCGCTGCATGACCCCTCTGAGTGTCCTCCCGCAGTACAGCTGTGATATTCTCCTTAACCAGAAATGCAACTCCCCCATTTACATCCCCCTCTATCCCGCCTGAAGCTTCTAAAGCCTGGAATATTTAGCTGCCAATCCTACCCTTCCCTCAACCAAGTCTCTGTAATAGCACAGAAATGCCGACCACTGACACCAATATTGGACCGGAAGAACGGTCGGAGTGGGTAAGTCATTTAATCATTAACTTAAATTTATTTAGATATCTAAATTTGGCTCCCATTGCCATGCGGCGGGGCGGGCCGCTGCGAGGACTTGCCGCCGCCAGCAATATCAGGCCGAGCCTTCTCAGCATCGAGGCCCATGAAGGGCCTCTGCTGGAGGCATTTTCTTACCCCCCTCTGCCATGACCGCTGACGTTGGTGGGGCTTATAAAATTCAGCCCAGCATCTTGCAACCCGGCAAACTTTACCATCTGGGAGAACAAGGTCAGCAGACGCATGGGAACACTACTACCTGCAAGTTCCCCTCCAGGTCAAACATCATCCTGACTTGTAAATATATTGCCATTCTTTTGTTGTCACTGGGTCAATATCCTGGTACTCCCTTCCTAACAGTACTACGGGTTGTAAGATTCTTAAACAGGGGATCTCACTTCCCTTTAAGGTCCTGACCCTGTAATGAGTATCAATCACACAAAACAAACTTTGGATACAATTTCCAGTTTATGTAGAGCACCTTTACTAACTCACCAAGCAATAGTATATACTTACAACACCAGCTGCTCAGTAGATCAATGTACAGAAGCTCATTCCCAGGTGGTCAGATCTGCTGAATGAATTCTTCTGCATGACTTCCTGTGACTGACCAAGTCACACGTCCCGGCTGCAGCTACAATGTGCTTGTGAGCTGTGGCTTTATACCCCTTTCTGACCCTGGTCGATCGAGATATTAAATAATGTCTCGAATTGGGTCATCCGATTGGGTTTCAGTGCCTTATCAATCCCATCCTGGCTATGCACGACCACCTGCATGTGGTCATATCCTGCTCTCAGCAGGGGGTTCTTAGGTGTATACCATCAATGGATGTGATATCTGCAGCTTGATAAGGTAAGAAGGAAACCATTCACACATATTTCAAAAGGCCCTTGTCCACGAGTGTGGCTGTAGACAGACTGTTGATGTTGTAATAGCCCAGGGCTACCACATTAGTGGCATTTCCTGACTTGTATGTGTGTGTGTGTAGTGTGGTGGGACGGCGGGGGTGGGGGGGTGCGTTCCTTGTTCAATTACACTGTCTTTAATTTAAAAAAGTCTAATATGTACCCCAGCGATGATGTCTTTGGTACGAATTCTTCTCCCTTCATCCCAATGTCCTCCGCACTCCACGTTTTTAACACCCAGTGAGTCCCCACATGCTGGTCCACACCATAACTGGTTACGTTTTACTTATGCAATGCAAGAAATGCAAGCGATATCAACAAATGCCTTACAGCATAACAAAAATACAAGAGGCATCCAAATGCCTTACAGCATCTACCTATGCCACATGGACTGTAGTGGTTCAAGAAGGCGGCTCACCACCACCGTCTCAAGGGCAATTTAGAATGGGCAATAAATGCTGGCCGAGCCAGCAACACTCAAGCTGTGAATAAACAAACAAAAAATGTAATTCAGCTATTTTCTTTTCATCTTCAATTATTGCACTTTTATCTATTAAGCCTCTGATTTCCTAACTACTTTACTATAATAGCATTGAAAAAAAGATTTATTACTGTGTTTAACATCCTTTGCTATGTTCTTCCCTAGTGGCCTTTTTACCTTCTCTTAGCAGCCCATCCCAGTTAATCTCTTTCAGGGAATGGTTCCTTCCATTGAAAATTGCTTTCTTGGAAATCACATATTTTGGTCCAAGTGTTAGCAGCACTATTTATAAATTATCTCAAATTTTATTATATTATGGCTGTCTGTCACCAGAGTTAGCATTTCTTTTGAAGTGGAGAGCCCAAACCTATTGTTAGCCAGGGCCAGAGCTCTTCGTGAGTGTTTCCTAATTAGCTCCATGAAGCATTAGGGAGTATTTTCCAATGTGGATGCGCTTTATACCTGACTGATTAGAAATGGGTTTTGTACTGACGCAAATGGAGGTATTATTACAAGATCAATTCATTATCTTAGTTATGTATTACTCCAATCCTTTTCTATTTTGTTAACTCCAGCAAAATGGCTACATTTTATTTGGCATCCTGATCATTTTAATCTATGCATTTTGAATTCCCTCTCCCACGGGGAATTGTGTTTTCACAATTCCTTTGAGATTCCTCCTCTACTACATAAGCTATCAATTCCAGCATTTTATTCATAATGCTTCTAGCATTCAAATAAAAGCATTTATTCGTCCTTATTTATGTCTTTTTTTGTAGCCTCTTTAAGTTCTTTTGCTATATCAGTATTTGTTTTGTGCTTTACCTCATCTTCTTGTGGCCCATTCACATATACTGCTGGCCATGGTATCCATGCCATGGACTGGACTTGAACCCAGGTCACAACTGTGAAAAGATATTATAGTAATCGACTCCACGAATTTCCTCCTAATACATATTTTAATTGAAAAAATTGCATTTATGTAGCAACTTATCAAGACCTCAGGACTTGTTAAAGTGAATTGCGACCAAAGAATTACTTTTGAAGTGAAGCCACTGTTGTTGTTAACTCACACCAAGTCCTGTTCCCCTATCACCCTCAATGACCCTGCATTAGTTTCCAGTCAAGCAACATCTTGATTTTAAAATTCTCACCCTTGTTTTCAAATCCCTCCATGGCCTCGGTGCTCCCTATCTCTGTAATCTCCTTCAGCCGCACAACACTCCGACATATCTGTGCTCCTTTAATTCTGGCCGGTTGTGCATCCCTGATTTTAATCGCTGCACAATTGAAGGCTGCACCTTCAGTTACCTAGGCCCCAGGCTCTGCAATACCCTCCCTATACGTATCTGCTCCTTTACCTCACTTTCCTCCTTTAAGACACTCCTTAAAACCTATCTCTTCAACCAAGCTTTTGGTCATCTGACTTAATATCTCCTTTTGTGGCTCGGTGTCATACTTTGTTTTATAATGCTCCTGTGAAGTGCCTTGGGCTGTTTTACTCCACTAAAGGTGCTATATACATATAAGTTGTTATTGTTATGGAGACAATGCAGTAGTTAATTTATTCTGGGCAAAGTGCCACCAATGAATAAATGATCATATAATCTGTTTGTAATTGAGGAAGGAATATTGGCCAAGGCACCAGGAGAACCCACTGTTATTCATCAAATAATGTCATGGGATCATTTACAGCCACTTGAGTTGATAGATTGATTTAAAAAGTGGTACCTTGGCAATGCAGTACTCCAGTACTGTAATGGAGTGTCAGCCTAGATTGGTTTAGTTTAGTTTAGAGATACAGCACTGAAACAGGCCCTTCGGCCCACCGAGTCTGTGCCGACCATCAACCATTTATACTAATCCTACACGAATTCTATATTCCTACCACATCCCCACCTGTCCCTATATTTCCCTACCACCTACCTATACTAGGGGCAATTTATAATGGCCAATTAACCTATCAACCAGCAAGTCTTTGGCATGTGGGAGGAAACCAAGCACCCAGAGGAAACCACTGCCTGTGTGGAGTTTGCAAGTTCTCCCTGTGTCTGCGTGGGTTTTCTCCGGATGCTCCGGTTTCCTCCCACAAGCCAAAAGACTTGCAGGTTGACAGGTAAATTGGCCATTATAAATTGTCACTAGTATAGGTAGGTGGTAGGGAAATATAGGGACAGGTGGGGATGTTTGGTAGGAATATAGGATTAGTATAAATGGGTGGTTGATGTTCGGCACAGACTCGGTGGGCCGAAGGGCCTGTTTCAGTGCTGTATCTCTAATCTAATCTAATCTAAAACCCACGCAGACACAGGGAGAACTTGCAAACTCCACACAGGCAGTACCCAGAATTGAACCCGGGTTGCTGGAGCTGTGAGGCTGCGGTGCTAACCACTGCGCCACTGTGCCACTCACATCCTTAGTAGGGTATGAAAGTTCAACTTTCTGACACAGGTAATCGTACTACTGTTAAAAAAGGCCATCCTCAGGGTATGGGCGTTGCTGGCAAGGCTGGCATTTATCGCCCATCCCTAGTTGCTCTTGAGAAGATTGATCTCCTTCTTTGGGCAGTCTGTGTGGTGAAGGTACTTCCACAATGCTGTTAAGTTGGGAGGTCCAGCATTTTGACCCAGCAGCAATAAACGGATGATGAAACATGTCCAATTCTAGTGAAATGGGCAGACACATGGCAGCTGCAATTTAACAGTACTAAGATTGAGATAACATAAACAAAATAGTACAATTTTAAGTGGGGTGCAGGAACAGAGAGTCAGGGGAGTGTATGTGGACAAATCTTTGCTCGTGAAATTAAAGCCTATGGGATAAAAGAGTCAGTAGCAGCATAGATACAATGTTTGCTAAGGGATAGAAAAGAGTTATGGCGAATGGTGGTTTTCAAAGTGGAGGGAGGTGTACAGTGAAGTTTCACAAGGTTCAGTACTAGAACAAGTGTTCCCACTAAGCTGCGCACATGTGTGGCCGCAGACACATAGCAGCCCGAAAAGTACCACAAAAGCCTTGTTCTCTGTTAAGTACCATGCATGTGCGGCTGTGCAAAAAAATTTAAAGGTATCACATCGAAAATATTAGCCATGGACAACAACAAAATTTTAAAGGGAACATTGACTAGGACTGCTGCTGTTTTTGGTATATATTAATGACTTGGGCTTGGGAGTGCAAGGCAAATTTTATAATTTGCTAATGATATGAAATTTCGAAATGTACTGTAAACAGTGCAGGAGATAGTAAACGACTTCAAAGATGAAATTCAACACAAAAGTTTGAGGTGATCCATTTCTATAGGAAGAATGAGAAGAAACAATACATGCTTTACTTGCTTAAAATCTTTTACATTTCTTATATCTGCCAGTTCTGAAGCAGGGTCACTGACCTGAAACGTTAACTCTGCTTCTCTCTCCACAGATGCTGCTAGACCTGCTGAGTATTTCCAGCATTTCCTGTTTTTATCACAGATTTCCAGCATCCGCAGTATTTTGCTTTTATATTATGCAAGAAGAGGGATTTTTTTTTCACAAACTTTGAAGTTGGCAGGACAGGCTAAAAAAGCAGTTAATAAAGCATATGAGATCTTGGTTTTATAAATAGAGGCATGGAGTACGAAAGCCAGGAAGTTATGCTAAACCTATATAAAACATTCATTCGGTCCCAGCTAGAATATTGTGTCCAATTCTGGGCACCACACTTTAGGAAGGATGTGAAGTCTTTGGAGACGATACAGAAGATCTTTACTAGAATGGTTCTACCAATGAGGGATTACTTTTACATGGATAGACTGGAGAAGCCGGGGTTGTTCTGACGTGAGTTATGACTTTAACCCCTTATAGGGACTAAACCAAATCAAGCGTACATCCCTATAAGTCTCCTTTAATTAAGTTCAAATTAGACAAATTCTTATAGACACTTATTTGGGTCCAAAGAACAACTAGCTTTCCCTCAAAGAAAGAAAACTACCAGAGAATACTACCAACTTTTGGATAGCCTATTTTTTTATAATTATAGCTAAGTCATAAATATCGCATCTATCATAAAGATCTGGGAAACTCTCTTCAATACGTATCTCCCCACTTAAGGAGACACAGAGAGGGGGGTTCTTGTAGTTGTATACAGAATGCTACTTGAGATGATTTAATAACTTTTATATATTTATTGAAGAATTGAACGTGCAATACACTTTAAGTATCTAAGTATACTACAATATCAAAGATTACTAAGAGATGTAACACATAATCTTATTTCTGAAATAGAATCCAACAGTTCAACCTTGATATTGTTTCAGCAAAATATCTTAGAATATCCATCAAAATTTAAAGTAAACTTTTACCTTAAATTCCTCGAGTAAGTCATAGGTAGAGAAGCATTGATGAGGAATTCAATACTTCTGGTTTCTTGCTTAAAGAACTCTTATGTTTATACTGTTTCTAAGCTATCAACTGACCTTTTAACATAAAGGTGTTACCTTCCTGTTTGTGTTTTTCCTGCTTTTGAGACCCATATATGTTAATATCATTAGCTACCACCCCCACTTAATGTTTTTGCTGGAAATCCCCTGCTCTTGAAGTTGTGAGCTTTTATCTGGTCAAAATGTTTATAATTGGGTTTACATAGCATCTGTTTTTGTAAGTACCATTTCATTTTATTATTTTATTATCTGTATTTTTTGGTACCTTATAGCATCTTTTTGAGTCAGTCTGTCTTTTTACTAACACTATCAACTAAGTTTATAGCTACCTCTTACTAATGTCCCATGAGATGTTGCAGTGTGTTTATCCTCCAATTTCTTGGCAACAAAGATCCTGGAATGGAATTCCCAATTTAAAAGGTGTTTCTGGTTCACATGCTATTGTAACAGGGACCTTGGAAGACCTTGAAATGAAGTTTTTATCCATTCCCTTAAAGGCAACTTTCAGTGAGTCTTGAAATCTGACCATTTATTCAATCTTTATTTCTAAAAAGTATAATATATTAATTATATCTAAATTCTACCTAATTAAGCCTATTATACCTATGTTTCATCTCACCCTCATCTTGACCAGTATAAAGATGAACAGTGAAGATAGGTTGTTTTAACTAAGTAATGTCTAAAATGTAAACATTAAATAGAGTGTTACTACATATTATGTGAAACAGTGCAATAATACAAAAGACTATATCGACAATAATCATAGTCCACGTTCTTACATGGATCATCTAAAGTTTCCAAAAATGAATCTTTAAATTTTAGCACAAAGTTCAGAATAGCACTATGCAAAGTGTCGGTGATCTGAGGTTGCAAAATGTTCAATGAGATGATTGTATGTCGACATGTCGAACATCAATGATCAATCGATGATCCCATGTGATGAGGTAGAGAAGTCTGATGAAGCGAGGTAGATGGACAATAAAGCCGCTCAGCGCTGGTCCTAGATTCTATTTGCAGAGCTAAAAAAAACTCATAGCAGCAAAAGAGAAAAAAGAAGACCCCTGCAAAGACTACAGCACTGACCATAATTTGTAAAGGAGAAGAAAGAAACAAAAAATCATTCAAGAACTAGAATAAGGATAACAATCTCTATTACAGTGATAACTGCAATGAGATATGAGAATATAGCAAAATTGTGTCCAAACACTCCTATGACAGCATCAATAAGCCATTCAATGGCAAATTTAGCAGCAGAATTTAACCCCAGCATTGCCTCCACAACCTCTTGACCAATCTGGAGCTAACCAAATATTAGTCAATTTAACCTGCGACTGCAAGTGTTGCACCGTTTTATTAGTTTCCTCAACTAAATAATCGGTACAGGTAAGAATCAAATCTATGCCTGTTGGAATAAACTGAAATGTAGTTAAGTCTATTTTTTGTCACATTCCAGCCAACGTCCTCACACCAGGAATAAAGTGAATAGAGCTTAACATCAGGGAATTCTGATATTTCCTGGATAAAACTGTTATTCGGAACTTAATTATCTTTATAACAGGTGTACAATCCATCAGAAACTAACTTGGTGATACAAAGAAGAAGCTTTCTGCCATGTTTCCTGTGTGCCATCGCACTCTTCCAATGTTATAATGAATGGGACCATCACATGCATTACCTCCCCTCCAAATGTCACTCAGGACAAATGCAATAAAATGTTTTATTCCTGCTTCTCTGAAGGAAATCATATAGTGTGAGGTATTCAAGTAGTAAGACATTTCTGGCATGTCACATGCACTGCTTGTATCCGGAAGACCATTTACAAAGAATCTACCAGTACCTTAATGCTTGCTTTAGGCGAGAATAAGTCCCGTCACTGAGAGTCTTCGGTGCTTTGTTCCTTTCCCGCAGTGTTTCCTTCTTCTGTTGTGACTTGACTATTGCTTATTGCGTCGGGTGTGGTTCCCAGTGAAACCAACCTTTGAGGCACTGCGAGGCCCTACGTTGGGGAGGAACAGTTATTGACACAGTTGGTTGCAGTTTGATTAGCGTCGTTTCTGATGCCATCCTGCAGGCTGGGTCCTGAAAGACATTGTACGACTGCACCCTGTACTGTTCCTCCATTCCTGTACCCTTCAGGACACCTCTTCAGGTTGTCTACAGAGACAATTTTAAGAGATTGCTTGCCATTTGGCTGATTAGCAAATATTTTGACAGTTCTTTCATTAATAACAGAATGTATTTGAACAGGTTTCTTCCACTTAGGTCTCAAACCAGTTTTCTTTTCAAACATCGCCTCCTGAACCCTGAATTCGGAATGATGGCGGCCCACTAATTCCTTCTGATTCTCAACAGTTTGGTCAATAGCTTTTTTACTTCCTGGTTTTTATGTTCTACCAGTCCCGCTGACTGTGGATGATGTGGTGTGCTGTACTTTAACCCAATTCCCTTTTGCACACAATAGTCTTTGAAAACCTTGGAAACAAAGGCTCTGCCTTGATCAGAGTGTAGGAGTTTGGGAGCACCAGCTACAGTAATAATGCCATTAATAGCATTGACAAGTGCAGTTTCCAAAACAGTTTGTGTGGGGACCAGCCAGCAGAAAGAAGTGCAGCCATTAATACAAACACAAACATGTTTATTCCCCATTGATGGAGGAAGTGGCCCAATGAAATCAACAAAAAAAGTTGTCCATCAATTTATTAGTCTTCACAGGAGCTAACAGTGGCAGTTTAATAAGTGATAAGTTGTTGATCAAATTACATGGCTCACAATTTGCCACTTATGTTTTATAGATTTTAAGCATGCCTGGCCGCCAATATAAATGAGTCAATATGCAGAATATTGTTCGAGCACCACTATATGCCCGACCTATACTCTCGTGAGCTTCTTTCACAAGCTGTTCTCGTGACTTCCCAGACACCCTTGGGCAACTTAACCAGTATAATACCAGTTAGGGTCTCCGAATAGAAGTACTTTGATGGATGTTCTTTTGGATTCTCTTTAGTCAGGTCTAATAGCTGAGTCAGTTCCTCATACTGATTAGCTGCCCGTTCTGCCCTATTGATTACATTAACTATGGCAGGCCCCTCTCGAGGGGGCGTTATGCAGACTAAATGTTTTGCCTGTCCATCTGAAAGACTGTTGCCCTTTGAATGTACTGAACCAGTGGTATGCCCAGGTACATGAATTACCTGACAATTACGTTTCTCCTTTTGTAAATGGAGAATATCTTCCCACAATGATTTGTATTTTATAGGTTTATCTTTATGATTGGTAAAGCCTGTTTGTTCCCAGAACACAAGATCTTGGTTGTAAGCCCATTTACAATAGTCACTATCTGCACAAATTAATGCGTGCTTAACAGGGTCTACCTTTTCTAAAGTATACTATAATGCTGCAGCTTCACCATACTGTGCTGTCATTGGCCAAGGGGTATGGACAGCAATTCCTCTGGATAGAAAGAATAAGAATCCCATCAACATAAGCCATTATGTCTCAATGGAACCTGAACTAGAAGTTGAAATGTGTCAGGACCTAATCGCAACTAGGATTTAAAGTGAACTTTAAAGGAAACTTCCAAACCTCAAAAGTAGAATGAGGGAGTTCTGATTTAAGATCCACAAACCGTGATCAAGAGTTTGCCGTCTCTAGATTCTTAAATCTGGGTCTTAGTACCTCTGACAGGTAAACACTCCTTCCGTACTTACAAATCTAAAATAAACATTAAAGACCAAAAGATAAGTACTGGATTCTGTTAACAGCAAGACACATTTTTGCGCACCAACTGAAGTGATTTATGATGTAAACCCCTTCTAGGGACTAAACCAAATCAAGCGTAAATCCCTATAAGTCTCCTTTAATTAAGTTCATAGAGTCATAGTGTTATACAGCACAGAAACAGGCCCTTTGGCCCATCATGTCTGTGCCAGCCATCAAGCACCTATCTAGTCTAATCCCATTTTCAAATCCCATAGTTCAAACTAAACAAATTCTTATAGACACTTATTTGGGTCCAAAGAACTGAACTAGTCTTCCCTCAAAGAAAGAAAACTAACAGAGAATACTACCATCTTTTGGATAGCCTATTCTTTTATAATTATAGCTAAGTCATAAATATCCCAGATATCATAAGGGTCTGGGAAACTCTCTTCAGTACGTATCTCCCCACTTAAGGAGACACAGAGAGCAGGTTCTTGTAGTTGTACACAGAATGCTATTTGAGATGATTTAATAACTTTTATATATTTATTAAAGAATTGAACATGCAATACACTTTAAGTATCTAAGTATACTACAATATCAAAGATTACTAAGAGATGTAACACATAATCTTATTTCTGAAATAGAATCCAACAGTTCAACCTTGATATTGTTCCAGCAAAATATCTTAGGATATCCATCAAAATTTAAAGTAAACTTTTACCTTAAATTCCTCAAGTAAGCCATAGGTCAAGAAGCATTGATGAGGAATTCAATACTTCTGGTTTCTTGCTTAAAGAACTCTCATGTTTATACTATTTCTAAGCTATCATCTGACCTTTTAGCATAAAGGTGTTACCTTTCTGTGTGTGTTTTTCCTGCTTTTGTGATCCATATATGTTAACATCATTAGCTACCACCCCCCACTTAATGTTTTTGCTGGAAATCCCCTGCTCTTGAGGTTGTGAGCTTTTATCTGGTCAAAATGTTTATAATTGGGTTTACTTGGCATCTGTTTCTGTAAGTACCATTTCATGTTATTATTTTATTATCTGTAATTGTTTTTTATGGTACCTTATAGCATCCTTTTGAGTCAATCTGTCTTTTTACTAACACTATCAACTAATTAAGTTTATAGCTACCTCTTACTAATGTCCCATGAGATGTTGCAGTGTGTTTATCCTCCAAATTCATGGAAACAAAGACCCTGGAATGGATTTCCCAATTTAAAAGGTGTTTCTGGTTCACATTCTATTGTAACAGGGACCTTGGAAGACCTTAAGATGAATTTTTTAACTCTACCCTCAAAGGGGAATTTCAGTGAGTCTTGAAAGCTGGCCATTTATTCAATCTTTAATTCTAAAAGGTATAATATATTAATTAATCAAAATTCTACTGAATTAAGCCTATTATACCTATGTTTCATCAAAGTTCCTCTTCGAGCAGAGAAGGCTAAGAGGAAATTTGATAGAATTAAAATCATGAAGGTTTTAGATAAAGTAAATAAAAAGAAACTGTTTCCAGTGGCTGAAACATCGATAATGAGAGGGCACAGATTTAAAGTAATTTGGAAAAGAACCAACGGTGACATGAGGAACACCACACAATGGTGCAGTGGGCGGCAACAGGTAAATTGGCCATTGTAAATTGCCCCTAGTGCAGGTAGGTGGTCGGAGAATTGGGGGAAGTTGGGGATGTGGTAGGGAATATGGGATTAATGTAGGATTAGTATAGATGGGTGGTTGATAGTCAGCACAGACTCGGTGGGCCGAAGGGCCTGTTTCAGTGCTGTATCTCTCTAGAAAAAAAAAACTTTTTACACATCAAGCAGTTAGGATTTGGAATGTACTGAAAGGGTAGGGTGAAGGAAGAGTAGTGGATACAGATTCAATAGTAACCTTCAAGAAGTGATTGAATAAATATTTGTAAGAGAAAACGTGCAGGGATTTGGGGAAAGAATGGGTAAGTGGGCCTAACTGGATTGCTTTTTGAAAGAGCTGGCACAGACCCGTTGGGCTGAATGGCCTCCTTCTGTGCTGTGCTATTCAATGATTCTATGATTTGAAGGTGGCAGGAAAAGTTGAGAAGGTTGTTAAAAAAATGTATGGGCTCCTTGGTTTTATAAATAGAATCATGCTAAACCTTTATAAATGACAGGTTAGGTTAGAATATTGTATTAAATTCAGAAAACTGCACTTTAGCAAGGGTGCCAAAGCTTTAGAGAAGGTGTAGAACAGATTGACTATAATGGTACCGGGAATGCAGAACTTCAGAGAGGCTGGAGAAATTGGACTTGTTTTCCTTAGAGGTTAAAAGGAAATTTAAAAGAGGTATTCACAATAATGAAGCATTTTGATGGAGTAAATGAAAGGAAACTGTTTCCAGTGGCAAAAGGGTCTGCAACCAAAGGACAAAAATTTAAGATAATTGGGAAAGGAAGCAGAGGCAAAATGAGGAGATTTTTTTTCTGCTGCAAATTGTTATAATCTGGAATGCACTGCCTGAAAGACTGGTGGAATCAGATTCAATACTAACTTTCAAAAGTGAATTAGATAAATACTTGAAGAGGGAAAAAAATGTAGGGCTATAGGGAAAGAGCCAGGGAATAGGACTAATTAGATAGCTCTTTCAAAGATTCAGAACTGACACGATGGAGTGATTGGCCTCCTGCTGTGCGATATGATTCTATGATTCTAAAGCAGGATGGTTTATGACTTGGAGGAGTACTTGGAATGATGATGTTCCCATGAACCTATTGCCTTTGTCCTTTCAACTGGGTCAAGCTGACACACATAAAAATATACTCAAACTAAATATGTGGTAAATAAATATAATTCACACTGGGTAATAGTGGTTTACCAGGGTACAGTATCTTGCATGCCAGCATTGCAACTCACTTGAATCAGTGGTGGCATGAATTATTAGGAATAATCTGAGTTCACCTCTTTCACAATCATTCTTAGCTCTACCTGCAAACACATATCATCAATAGGAGTCAAAGTACTTTAACCATGGTACAGAATTTAATGTAGACATATGTGAGATCCAGGAAATGGAGCATTGAGATAAAGATACTTTTAATGCTCAATTCTAAGTTATTGCTGCTCATTAAAAGTTACATTAAACATTACTTATTTATAGGCATAAATAAAACATAGTTATCAGATTTCTATCTCATAATTTCCATATCTGGATTCTGAACCTGGCAAGCAAGCAACAACAGAGATGAAAGGAAAACAATGAATGTTGAAATAAAAAGCACATAAAATACTGGAAAAGCTCAAAGGTTGAGTCAGTATCCCAGAAAAAGACAAAGTAAAATTAGAGTGAGAGCCTTTGGAAGGAAGTGACATTAATCTTTCGACAGCTAACCCAAACCTGCGACCTCCACCATCTAGAAGGCCACAGCAGATGCATGGGAACACCACCGCCTGCAAGTTCCCCTTCAAGCCGCACACCATCCTGACTTGGAACTATATCACCATTCCTTGACTGTCACTGGGCCAAAATTCTGGAACCCCCTTCCTAACAACACTGTGGGTGTACCTACACCCCGAGGACTGCAGCAGTTCAAGAAGACAGCTCACCACCATCTTCTCAAGGGCAATTAGGGATGGGCAATAAATGCTGACCTAGCCAGTGATGCCCACATCCCATGTATGAATAAAAAATATTCTGTATCTTTTAGATGTTGTCTGATCTGTGTTGTTTCTTGGTCAAACAAAAGCATCCGGCAGAGTAGATGCCCTTTTCTAAAGATAGGAGCATTCCTTTGCTATTCCCAAACTCCTCCAAGTGGATGGGTCATTAATGGTATTGGGTTGAGATTGGGGAATAACTTGTCTGCCTAGAGCATCAGACAGAAGTCCCACCTTGCTGCACTTCCAACCTGTCAAAAAAGACGATGGAATTTTTAGGCTAGTGTCAACTATGGCTCAGTGGTAGCACACTTGTTCTAAGTCAAAAAATTGTGGGTTCACTTGCACTCTAGGGGCTTGAGCACATAATCAAGGCTGATGTTTTAGTACAGTTCTGAGAGAGTGCTGCACTGCCAGAGGTCCATCTTTCAGATGAGATGTTAAACCAAGGCCCTATCTGCCCTCTCAGGTAGATGTAAAAGATTCCATGACACTATTTCTTAGAAGAACAGATGATCTAAAATGTACTGTATGTGGGAGATTGCTGTGCTCAAATTGGCTGCCATGTTTCCTACATTACAATAGTAACTACACTTCAAAAGTACTTAACTGGCTGTAAAGCACTTTAAGATGTTCTGAATTTGAGAACAGTGCTATATAAATGCAAGTCTTGCCTTTTATCTTTTTTCTTTTCTTTTTCTTAATATCTTTGAGCTGGTGCTTAGGACGGATAGAGTGAATAGCAGTGTATTCTGTGAAGTTCTCCAAACGTGACATGAAATCCTGTGACATTGATCACAAGTCGTGGGAGTCAGTTGCCAGCGATCGCCAGAGCTGGCGGGCAACCATAAAGGCAGGGATAAAGCGTGGCGAGTCGAAGAGACTTAGCAGTTGGCAGGAAAAAAGACAGAAGCGCAAGGAGAGAGCCAACTGTGTAACAGCCCCGACAGCCAATTTTATCTGCAGCACCTGTGGAAGAGTCTGTAACTCTAGAATTGGCCTTTATAGCCACTCCAGGCGTTGCTTCACAAACCACTGACCACCTCCAGGCACTTACCCATTGTCTCTCGAGACAAGGAGGCCAAAGAAAAAGAAGAAGTCTCCAATTTATGATGTAATGGGACCTGGCTCCTCCTCTTCTGTAGAGGGAGGAAAAGAGGAAGAGGACTTGGAGCGGTTTCCTGGGATATTGCACAACACATGCTGTTCTCAGTAGAAGGAACGACATTAGGGTTTCTTGTTATTTTTCACTGGCAGTTAATATGGGGTACAAAGGGATTAGAATGATGAGAAGCAGGTCATCATAAACCAACAGCTGTCACATGTCCTCCAACTTCCCCATTCCCAAGAATCTCTCTGTCCATCCGCCTTAGAATTTGGAGCACTCATTCCTCTGGAGGGTGTGAGAGCACAGATTCCACCTTTCCTGGTTCTTATGTCTGATCCTTGAAATCCAAAAAGAAACAAAATTACCTTTCATTACCATGGCATTCGGTGATATGCAGTTCACATAAATGCAACCCATAAAAGGTGAGGTGATATATGCATGAAACAAATCTTTACATATAATGCAAGGCTTTTATGTGGGTGAAAGCATGGAAAACTGTGAGTAAAAGAACATTTGCAAATGAAGTCTACAGGCTGGAATGGCACCTCATTTCCTCATGGGCATTGCTATTAAGGCTGAAAAGCACTTTAGAGCATGATAGAAGATCATTGCAACTAACTCATGCTTAATACAGGGGAGGAAGCTAGGAGTGGTGTGGGGGAGATTTACTGAGGAGAAGCTGGCGGCGGTATTTTGGAATGGGGAGGAAGAAAAGTGGCAGCATAAACTGGGGGAGGGGGGCTGTGATTGTCCAAATGTATTGAGTAATTGCACCATGAAAGAGATGATGGTGGTTATCATGACAATTACAATAACAGGAGGTTGACTTCAATTGTTGGGGTACAGAGCAGAAATAAATTATTCAGCCTTTTAAAATTCATCAACACTTTAAGTCATTTCTAGGGAGCAAAGAGATATTTAATCTTCCTTTCTCCATTGACCTTGGAATTCTCAGGAACAAGGTTTTGTTTTAAGATTTTGTATTTAAATTCAAAATTCAATTGAATGTGAAACTCAATAATTACATGGGCCTAATTGGGCAGGGCACATGTTAGAAACAGAATGCTTTATAATAGATTCTCTCTTAACAGCCTTTGTGGAAAAAAATGAAAAAAAAATTGTCAGAATGCTGTTGTTACAAATATAGTCTGAAGTACGAGATACGGGAGTGCTACAATGAATGTGCTCAGGAAGTCTCACACTGTGGATACATGTGGATACATGTCCACAATTTAGCCACAATTCAGCACAAATTGATATTAAAAAGATTTGTTTTCTGCTCAATCCAGTTGTAATTTTAATGCAATCTGGACCAGGTCAGTGCTAAGTGAACTTAATCCATATCTTTTCTTTGAGCAAAGCCATCTGGGTAGAGGTTAGATAAATCTGCACACACTGGGGGTTATATGTATGGTGCAGGTTGATAAACTTACTGGCTGATAAAATTAATTCCCAGCCTACTAACCTTAAAAGCTCTATCACAAAGGAATATTGGAATTGCTAGATGAAATAAGACTTGTTGTTCATCTTGTTCATCTGCTTTCATCCTGGTAGTCTTATGATACAATGATAATGGAATTATAGATGAATCATAATAATCGATCTCTATCAATTAGTCTTCAAGAGACACAGATACTACATAGAATGTATAGCACGGAAATAGGTCATTTGGCCCAACCAATCTATGCTGGCGTTTATGCTCCACTCAAGCCTCCTCCATCCTTTTTCATGTGTCAGGATTAACCTCTATCCCCTTTTCCAGTGCCCGGGACCGGCATGTGTGCAGGAAGTGTCTCCAGCTGCAGCTCCTGGAAGCCCGGGTTTTGGAGCTGGAGCGCAGGTAGAGACACCGTGGAGCATCCATGAGGCGGAGAGTATTGTGGACAGCACGTATAGAGAGGTGTCACATCGTAGGCTCAGACCCCACAGGCAGGAGGGGAATGGGTGACCATCAGGCAGAGCAAGAGGACGAGGCAGGCAGTTCAGGAATCTCCTGTGGCTATTCCCCTGCAAAACAGGTATACTGCTTTGGATACTGTTGGGGGGGAATGGCCTCTCAGGGGAAAGCAGCAACAGCCCAATTTGTTGTACCACAGTTGGCTCTGCTGCACAGGGGAGGAGTAAAAAGTGTGGGAATGCAATAGTTATAGGGGATTCAATTGTAAGGGGAATAGATAGGCGTTTCTGTGGCCGCAAAAGAGACTCCAGGACAGTATGTTGGCTCCCTGGTGCTAGGGTCAAGGATGTCTCAGAGCGGTTACAGGACATTCTGAAGGGGGAGGGTGAACAGCCAGTGGTCGTGGTACATATTGGTACAAACAAGATAGGTAAAAAATAAGGATCAGGTCCTAAAAGCAGAATATAGGAAGCTAGGAAGTAAGTTGAAAAGTAGGACCTCAAAGGCAGTGCTCTCAGGATTACTACCAGTGTCACGTGCTAGTCAAAGTAGAAATAGCAGGATATATCGGATGAATACGTGACTGAAGAGATGGTGTGAGGGGAAGGGTTTCAGATTCCTGGGACATTGGGACCAGTTCTGGGGGAGGTGGGACCAGTACAAACTGGACAGATTACACCTGGGCAGGATCGGGACTGATATCCTAGGGGAGTATTTGCTAGAGTGGTTGGGGAGGGTTTAAACTAAAATGGCAGGGGGATGGGAACCTTTGCAAGGAGTCAGATGAGGAGGGAATCAAAGACAAGAGCAAAAGACAGTAAGGGGAATAAGAAAAGTGATAGGCAGAGAAATCAAGGGCCAGAATCAAACAGGGCCGCAGTGAAAAATAGTGGGAAGGGGACAAGTAATGTTATAAAGACAAGCCTTAAGGCTCTGTGCCTTAACGCGTGGAGCATTTGCAATAAAGTGGATGAATTAATCGCGCAAATAAATGTAAACGGGCATGATATAGTCAGGATTACTGAGACATGGCTGCAAGGTGACCAGGGATGGGAAATGAACATCCAGGGATATTCAGTATTTAAGAAGGACAGACAAAAGGCAAAAGGTGGTGGAGTTGCATTGCTGGTTAAAGAGAAAATTAACGCAATAGTGAGGAAGGATATTAGCTCTGACGACATGGAATCTGTATGGGTAAAGCTGAGAAACACTAGGGGCAAAAAATGTTAGTGGTGGTTGTATATAGACCCCCAAACTGTAGGGATAATGTTGGGAATGGCACTAAACAGGAAATTAGAGATGCATGCGATAAAGGAACATTTGTAATTGTGGGTGACTTTAATCTGCATATAGATTGGGCAAATCAAATTAGTCACAATACCGTAGAGGAGGAATTCTTGGAGTGTATATGGGATGGATTTCTGGACCAATACGTTGAAGAACCGACTAGAGAACAGGCCATCCTAGACTGGGTATTGTGTAATGAGAGAGGAATAATTGACAATCTAGTGGTGCGCAACCCCTTGGGGTCGAGTGACCGTAATATGATAGAATTCTTCATCAAGGTGGAGAGTGACATAGTTGATTCTGAGACAAGGGTCCTGAATCTTAGTAAAGGAAACTACGAAGGTATGAGGCACGAGTTGGCCATGACGGATTGGGAAACATTACTTAAAGGGATGATGGTGGATAGGCAATGGCAAACATTTAAAGAGCGCATGGATGAACTGCAACAATTGTTGATCCCTGTCTGGCACAAAAGTAAAATGGGAAAGGTAGCCAAACTATGGCTTACAAGGGAAATTAGAGATAGCATTAGATCCAAGGAAGAGGCATATAAATTTTCCAGGAATGACAACAGACCTGAAGATTGGGAGCAGTTTAGAATTAAGCAAAGGAGGACCAAGGGATTGATTAAGAAGGGGAAAATAGAGTGCGAGAGCAAGCTTGCAGGGAACATAAAAACTGACTGTAAAAGTTTCTATAGGTGTGTGAAGAGAAAAAGATTGGTGAAGACAAATGTAGGTCCCTTACAGTCAGAAACAGGGGAATTTATTATGGGGAACAAAGAAATGGCTGACCAACTAAATGCATACTTTAGTTCTGTCTTCACAAAGGAGGACACAAATATCATACCAGAAATGTTGGGGAACACAGGGCTTAGTGAGAAAGAGGAACTGAAAGAAATCAGTATTAGTAGAGAAATGGTGTTGGGGAAATTGATGGGATTGAAGGCCGATAAATCCCCAGGGCCTGATGGTATGCATCCCAGAGTACTTAAGGAAGTGGCCCTAGAAATAGTCGATGCATTGGTGGTCACCTTCCAAGATTCTATAGACTCTGGAATAGTTCCTACAGATTAGAGGGTAGTTAATGTAACACCACTATTTAAAAAGGGAGGTAGAGAGAAAGCAGGGAATTATAGACCAGTCAGCCTGACATCGGTAGTGGGGAAAATTCTAGAGTCCATTATCAAAGATTTTATAGCACAGCACTTGGAGAAAGTGGTAGAATTGGCAGAGTCAGCATGGATTTATGAAAGGGAAATCATGCTTGACAAATCTACTAGAATTCTTCGAGGATGTGTTCTCGTACACCAGTCGCTGAAAGTAAGCATGCAGGTCCAACAGGCGGTAAAAAGGCAAATGGTATGTTGGCCTTCATAATGAGAGGATTCGAGTACAGAAGCAGGGATGTCTTGCTGCAATTATACAGGGCCTTGGTGAGGCCACACCTGGAATATTGTGTGCAGTTTTGGTCTCCTTATCTGAGGAAAGATGTTCTTGCTATAGAGGGAGTGCAGCGAAGGTTTACCAGACTGATCCCTGGGATGGCGGGACTGATGTACGAGGAGAGATTGAGTCGGTTAGGATTATATTCGCTGTAGTTCAGAAGAGTGAGCGGGATCTCATAGAAACCTATAAAATTCTAACAGGACTTAACAGGGACTTAGCAGGAAGGATGTTCCCGATGGTGGGGGAGTCCAGAACCAGGGGTCATAGTCTAAGGATATGGGGTAAACCTTTCAGGACTGAGATGAGGAGAAATTTCTTCACCCAGAGAGTGGTGAGCCTGTGGAATTTGCTACCACAGAAAACAGTTGAGGCCAAAACATTGTATGTTTTCAAGAAGGAGTTGGATATAGCTCTTGGGTTTAAAGGGATCAAAGGGTATGGGGTGAGAGCGGGAACAGGTTACTGAGTTGGATGATCAGCCATGATCATAATGAATGGCGGAGCAGGCTCGAAGGGCTGAATGGCCTACTCCTGCTCCTATTTTCTATGTTTCTATGTTTTTCCTTTAAATGCTTATTTAGTTTTTCTTTAAATGCATCTCTACTATCCACCTCAACTATTGCATGTGGCAGCGAGTTCCAAATTCTCACCACTCTCTGGATAAAGAAGTTTCTTCTGAATTTCATATTTTGACTTCTTGGTGACTATATTATATTGGTAGCTTTTAGTTATTATTATATTTTTTGGTCCCTGGATGTTTTTTTTATTTTCTCCTTCAGTAAAGATGCCATTATTTTTCCTACTACTGATGTTAAGCTGACTGGTCTGTAGTTTCCTGGGCATGTCCTAACTCCCTTTTTAAATATAGGTAGAATTTAGCTATTCACCAGTTCTCTGGCTTTGCACCTTTTTCTAATGAATTATTGAATATGTGTAGGAGTACCTCTGCTATCTCTTCCCTAGATTTCTCTTAAGATGCATGGATTCAATCTTCCGAGACCAGGGATTTTTTTCTTATTAGATTGGTTTATTTAATATTTCTCTTCTTTTTATTTTATTTTAAATACAGTTAAAAATTTCAAATCTCATTTTCCAATGTCTTGTCCATCTGATCCGTCTCCCTAGTAAATCCTGAAGCAATATAATTATTTAATATTTCTGCCATTTGACAATTGCTGCCTGTGATTTTACCTTAACCATCCCTTACTGGCCCTATTCCCATTTTGACTTTGCTTTTTTTAGTTATATGCCTGTAGAATATTTTATTATTTATATAATGTGAAGAAAATCCCAGTGGTGGACAGGTCGTGTCTCAGATTACTCATAAACTGTATCCCAAAATGTTATTTTATGAAAGAAATCTATTTTATTTGCATTTGAATAAATCAATACTAAATGCTTCCACAATCTCCCCAGAGAGCCTGTTCCATAGACTAACCACTCATTTCCACAAATTAGTTTTAAATTTGCCCCCCTTCAAGCACAGGCTATGCACTCTGGTTCTATTGTTCTGGGCATGGTGAAATAGCTTATTATGGTCTACATTACTTGGCTCCTTTAGAATCCTAAAAACCAGCAATCATATTTCCTCTCAATCTCAATGAGAACATGCTCAATTTATATATTCATTCCTCATAATCCAATCCCTTCAACTCCTGAATCATTCTGGTTGCTCTATTTTGTATTCTTTCAATGCCTGCAATATAACACTATTGGTCCATTCCATACTTCTACCATTGCTATTTACAATATCACACAAAGAGCAATATTTAGTTGCCTTAGGAAATGGGGAAATTCATACTGACTTAGTAGGGATTGATCATCAAATAATACAGGTAGAACACATTGGAGGATTTCTCAATTTTGCTATATGCAATTAAATCATAAATGCATTCTTTATACTTGAATTTGCAGGTGCACTAAAGGCCTGTAGATTACTTCTGACTTCTTTTGTACTCTACCTGAAAATGCTTGGTGTGATCTAGAGGAAGCATTACTCTAAATTTCACTGAGTTGCTCCATACAAATTCACCAGGTCGAATTCTAAAAGGATCTTGCACAACGCTGCAAGTTCCATTATTACAGAACCACTGTCACTGCAGCTCTCTGGAGAAGTACATGCCTCTAATTCTCCTTGAGCTCTAATAATCTCCTCCCTTCAGCTCTGCCCCTAACAGCATTGACTACTTCCCAAGGTACCATTGCACTCCTCTACTTCACTCAACTGGCCATTGAATGAGTCTAGAAGCTGGAGGAGATGGTGAGGTCGAAGGGCCGAGTGGCCTACTCCTGCTTCTAATTCGTATGTTCGTATTAGATAAATCCAAAGCTGTAGTCACCCAATATCCACAGCTTTCCAACACAGCTCATTGAATCAGGAGTTCTGGCCAATTTTGACCCACTTCCTCAATAAAGGAGCATTGAAGCCATTGTAGGACCTTGCTGATGCCCTAGCTGAGATCACCTGGCATTGAGCTCAAGACTTGCTTCATATGTACAGCTCATCTATCGACTGGGCCATCAGAGAGCTAATTTGTCGCCCAATTTGTTCCTGCGTTAAGTTTAAAGAAAGATAGACTCTAACTAGGGACACACTCCTTTAAGTTGATAAAAATCATACTTGTATTCTATTGAAGTGGCATTTACTTTTAAAGAGTGGCATTAAAACAATTGGTTGATCAAGTAGTATTTACATGTGGGTGATTTCAAAACTGTTTGAGGGTTGAATCAGGAATGATCAATAGCTGACAACCTGAAGGTTGTTGACTAAATTGGCGCTTAATGTAGGTTGGAAATCCATCATCAGGCAGTCATGGACTTGTGCCATGGAATGAAATAACATTTTTATTTTCAAACGAGACAGCAACCCTTGATCACTAAGCCCACGTGACTTCCTAATGTTATTCAACAAACTGGGTCAAGGCAAAATGTACATAAATAACTCCAAGGGCAGATCAGGAAATCTGAAGCCAGCAGAGATGCTGCCATTTGATAACTAGAAATTGTTCAAAACTGCTTGAATCTCCAAAATCATTGTGAGATCTGTTGCAGTCTGAAACTATTGAATGGTGCATGAGTGATATTGTCGGCAATATTGTGCTCATGTTGTGATTCTAATGCTGCCAATCTCCGCCTGGGGTGGGAAAGGGGACAGCTCAGGTGGATCACCCTCAGGGTAAGGAATTTGCCGCAGTTCCCACATGTGCCAGCTTTCTGTCTCAGGAATTCCAACTGAGATCTGGTGAGCGATTTTTCCACTTGCTTCTTGCATGCCTGGCAGTTACTTTGCTGGTATGCCTATGGATGTTACTGGGCTAACCTGAGAATTCCACCTATTACTTCCTTACTAGAACCAGTAGATGTCAGTCCTGGCTGACAGCAGGTGTATTGGGCCTTAAGGTCGCTTCAACCACCCCCAAGAGGAAAGAGGGGATTGTTTACCTAAGAATAGAATAGAATAGAATAGAAGTCCAGATAAATTGGCGTAGAAACTGGGCGCCACGGGTTGCCTTTGTCGGTGGGAGAGGTCATTGCACCTCACTGGACAGCTACCGCCCGCCTCAAACCGGGCAGCCCCCGGTCAATAAGGTTCTGTCCCGCCACAGTCTGCCTGCTTCAATGGGTGCTTGGAGCTCAGGGTCATTGCCCGAAAGGTGGACTGATACACCGCACCAAACAACATGAAAAAAGGAAAGAAGGTACCAGCCCTTCGCTTTGCAAGCTGGAACGTCAGAACTATGTGTCCTGGCCTGTCGGAAGACCTTACACAAATCAACGATTCTCGGAAGACCGCCATCATTAACAACGAGCTCAGTAGACTCAATGTGGACATTGCAGCACTTCAGGAGACTCGCCTCCCCGCGAGTGGCTCTCTAGCAGAGCAAGACTACACCTTCTTCTGGCAGGGCAGGGATCCTGAAGAACCAAGACAGCATGGAGTGGGCTTCGCCATCAGAAACTCCTTGCTCAGCATGATAGAGCCTCCCTCAAATGGCTCGGAACGCATACTGTCCATCCGACTGCTCACCACCTCTGGTCCAGTACACCTACTCAGCATCTATGCTCCAACACTCTGTTCCGCACCTGAAGCTAAAGACCAGTTCTATGAACAACTCCATAACATCATTAGCAGCATCCCCAACACCGAACACCTATTCCTGCCGGGGGACTTTAATGCCAGGGTTGGGGCCGACCATGACTCATGGCCCTCCTGCCTTGGGCGCTATGGCGTTGGAAGGATGAATGAGAACGGGCAGAGACTGCTTGAGTTGTGTACCTATCATAACCTCTGCATCACCAACTCGTTCTTTCACACTAAACCCTGTCACCAGGTTTCATGGAGGCACCCAAGATCACGTCGTTGGCACCAGCTAGACCTCATTGTCACAAGGCGAGCCGCCTTAAACAGTGTTCAAATCACACGCAGCTTCCACAGTGCGGACTGCGACACCGACCACTCCCTGGTGTGCAGCAAGGTTAGACTCAGACCAAAGAAGTTGCATCATTCCAAGCAGAAGGGCCACCCGCGCATCAACACGAGCAGAATTTCTCACCCACAGCTGTTACAAAAATTTCTAAATTCACTTGTAACAGCCCTTCAAAACACTCCCACAGGGGATGCTGAGACCAAGTGGGCCCACATCAGAGACGCCATCTATGAGTCAGCTTTGACCACCTACGGCAAAAGTGCGAAGAGAAATGCAGACTGGTTTCAATCTCATAATGAAGAGCTGGAACCTGTCATAGCCGCTAAGCGCATTGCACTTTTGAACTACAAGAAAGCCCCCAGCGATTTAACATCCGCAGCACTTAAAGCAGCCAGAAGTACTGCACAAAGAACAGCTAGGCGTTGCGCAAACGACTACTGGCAACACCTATGCAGTCATATTCAGCTGGCCTCAGACACCGGAAACATCAGAGGAATGTATGATGGCATGAAGAGAGCTCTTGGGCCAACCATCAAGAAGATCACCCCCCTCAAATCTAAATCGGGGGACATAATCACTGACCAACGCAAACAGATGGACCGCTGGGTTGAGCACTACCTAGAACTGTACTCCAGGGAGAATGCTGTCACTGAGACTGCCCTCAATGCAGCCCAGCCTCTACCAGTCATGGATGAGCTGGACATACAGCCAACCAAATCGGAACTCAGTGATGCCATTGATTCCCTAGCCAGCGGAAAAGCCCCTGGGAAGGACAGCATTACCCCTGAAATAATCAAGAGTGCCAAGCCTGCTATACTCTCAGCACTACATGAACTGCTATGCCTGTGCTGGGACGAGGGAGCAGTACCCCAGGACATGCGCGATGCCAACATCATCACCCTCTATAAAAACAAAGGTGACTGCGGTGACTGCAACAACTACCGTGGAATCTCCCTGCTCAGCATAGTGGGGAAAGTCTTTGCTCGAGTCGCTCTGAACAGGCTCCAGAAGCTGGCCGAGCGCGTCTACCCTGAGGCACAGTGTGGCTTTCGTGCAGAGAGATCGACTATTGACATGCTGTTCTCCCTTCGTCAGATACAGGAGAAATGCCGCGAACAGCAGATGCCCCTCTACATTGCTTTCATTGATCTCACCAAAGCCTTTGACCTCGTCAGCAGACGTGGTCTCTTCAGACTACTAGAAAAGATCGGATGTCCACCAAAGCTACTAAGTATCATCACCTCATTCCATGCCAATATGAAAGGCACAATTCAACATGGTGGCTCCTCATCAGAGCCCTTTCCTATCCTGAGTGGTGTGAAACAGGGCTGTGTTCTCGCACCCACACTTTTTGGGATTTTCTTCTCCCTGCTGCTTTCACATGCGTTCAAATCCTCTGAAGAAGGAATTTTCCTCCACACAAGATCAGGGGGCAGGTTGTTCAACCTTGCCCGTCTAAGAGCGAAGTCCAAAGTACGGAAAGTCCTCATCAGAGAACTCCTCTTTGCTGACGATGCTGCTTTAACATCTCACACTGAAGAATGCCTGCAGAGTCTCATCGACAGGTTTGCGTCTGCCTGCAATGAATTTGGCCTAACCATCAGCCTCAAGAAAACGAACATCATGGGGCAGGATGTCAGAAATGCTCCATCCATCAATATTGGCGACCACGCTCTGGAAGTGGTTCAAGAGTTCACCTACCTAGGCTCAACTATCACCAGTAACCTGTCTCTAGATGCAGAAATCAACAAGCGCATGGGTAAGGCTTCCACTGCTATGTTCAGACTGGCCAAGAGAGTGTGGGAAAATGGCGCACTGACACGGAACACAAAAGTCCGAGTGTATCAGGACTGTGTCCTCAGTACCTTGCTCTACGGCAGCGAGGCCTGGACAACGTATGCCAGCCAAGAGCGACGTCTCAATTCATTCCATCTTCGCTGCCTTCGGAGAATACTTGGCATCAGGTGGCAGGACTATATCTCCAACACAGAAGTCCTTGAAGCGGCCAACATCCCCAGCTTATACACACTACTGAGTCAGCGGCGCTTGAGATGGCTTGGCCATGTGAGCCGCATGGAAGATGGCAGGATCCCCAAAGACACATTGTACAGCGAGCTCGCCACTGGTATCAGACCCACCGGCCGTCCATGTCTCCGTTATAAAGACGTCTGCAAACGCGACATGAAATCGTGTGACATTGATCACAAGTCGTGGGAGTCAGTTGCCAGCATTCGCCAGAGCTGGCGGGCAGCCATAAAGACAGGGCTAAATTGTGGCGAGTCGAAGAGACTTAGTAGTTGGCAGGAAAAAAGACAGAGGCGCAAGGGGAGAGCCAACTGTCCAACAGCCCCAACAAACAAATTTCTCTGCAGCACCTGTGGAAGAGCCTGTTACTCCAGAATTGGCCTTTATAGCCACTCCAGGCGCTGCTTCACAAACCACTGACCACCTCCAGGCGCGTATCCATTGTCTCTCGAGATAAGGAGGCCCAAAAGAAGAAGAATATGTTTCCCTGTGGAGAAGAGATCATTTTTAAAGCTCTGATCTTAGGCAAGTTAAGGGCCTCTTGGCTTCCCCCTTAGAGTGGTAAGGATGCTGTTCCAATTTGCTGCCACATCTTTGTGACCAGAGCCTGTGCATCACCTCTACAGGCATTTAAATAACTACAGACCCGGGATTAGGAATAGGGTCTATGTCTTTTCCGGCAGCTGGACGGGAATCCTCCTCCATCCACTATTCTGGTCCCTAAAATTTCAGACTCATAGTTTTACTTGTTGTATTTGTTAGAACCTAAACCCCTTTTTCCTTAATTTAATTAAAAATACAAGGTTGGGTGTCCAAAGATATAACTTTTTTAATAACCTTTCACTTGCTTCTCTTAAATTCCTGTCTTCTGTCCCATGCAAAATAAATATCATTTTGTTTTAATCTTGTATTATTAACTAAGAGGTCAGGGCTTGATTCGCTTATGTACTATTAGGAAATTTGTGAACATGAAAGTTTTTTTTCCCCTCAGTAATACAGATACGTTATTATAAAGAAAGGGTTGTAAATTTCTCCCTTCAATAATGTCAGCTAAAGAATAAAGTAAAAAGTGGTAAAATTCTAAGAGCAACTCAATTATATATTGAGGTTGCCTGAGGATTACCCAACTCAAAAGTGACTTCAGAACATTAGAGAACAGTGACAAAAACATCATTTATAGTTGTTAGAAACCAATCATCAAAAAAATCAGGCAGAATTATGCAATTGTGGAAGAAAATGGAAAAGTAAGTATTTCATGTTCCGTTAACTGTAACTGAGGGTAAGAGCATAGAATTATAGAATGGTTACAGCATGGAAGGAGTCCATTTGGCCTATCGTGTCCGTGCTGGCTCTCTGCAAGAGCAACTCAGATTGTCTTATTCTCCTGTCCTTTTCCCACAGTCCTGCAAATGTTCTCTCTTCCGGTGCTTATCCAATTCCCTTTCAAAAGCCACAACTGAATCTGCCTCCACCACACTCTTAGGTATTCCAGATCCTAACCTCTCACTGTGTAAAAAGGCTTTTCCTCATGTCGACGTTGGTTCTTTTGGCAATCATCAAATGTTCTCTTCTGGTTCTTGACCTTTTTGCCAATGGGAACAGTTTCTCTCTGTCTACTCTGTCTGGACCACTCATGATTTTGAACACATCGATCAAATTACCTCTTAACCTCCTCTACTCTCAGCAGAACAACCCCAGCTTCTCCAGTCTATCCATGTAACTGAAGTTCCTCATCCCTGGAACTCATGAATCTTTTTTGCATCTTCTCTAAAATCTTCACATCCTTCCTAAGGTGTTGTGCCCAGATTGGATACAATACTCCAGTTGAGGCTGAACCCGTGTTTTATAAAGATTCACCATAACTTGCTTGTTTTTTAACTCTACGGGCTGAATTTTATTCGGGCGCCACGCTCCGCAGCGGCGCCCTTTAAACACAGAGGCATGCCCGCATTCAGCCGCCGCCGCCAAGCCCCCGCCATATTATGCATGGGGGCTCATTTAAATAGAGGAGGTGGAGCGGCCACCCCCAATGACATGGTGGGGGGGGCGGCCGCCACGTCCTCGGCAATGGTGTCTGTGCTGGCACCATTTTTACAGGGCTTTAAGCCCTTACAATTAATTTTAATTTTTAAAGGGAAAACATTAGTGATTTTTATTAAATATAAAATTAAATGATGGAAGCTCTTCCCCAATCTCCAAAACAGTCATTTCATTGCCCGAAATTACCATCAATTGATTTTTCAAATACTCGAACGTTCCCCCTCAACCTTCAATCTTTTGCCGATCAATCCCTTCCTACCATCCCCACATCCAAAAAAAAAGATTTCCCTGCTCCTCCACCTGTCCCGCCTGAAATTTTTATTATTCCCCGCTCTCCACCAGGTTCTCACCTCAGAATTCCGTGTGGAGTTCCGAATGCGCGTGAAGGCCCAAAGAAGGCTGTAAAATCAGCATAGGATGGCAGGTAAGTTAATTTGAATATATTTAATGGTAATCTATATATGGAGATGAAAGGCCAGCCACAATGCAGTGGGGGGAGGGGGTGGAGCCGCACCGAGGTCCCCCTGCCGCTGCTAATATGTGGCAGGCCCTTCTCGACTTCGCAGGTCAAGGCAGGCCTCTCCATGCAAAATTTTACCTGTCCCCGCACCGCGACCCGCAGCATCAAGGGGCTGGTAAAATTCAGCCCTATGTCTCTATTTATAAAACCCAGGATCCCATAAACCTTTTAAACCATTTTCTTAACCTCCCCTGCCACCTTCAATGATTTGTGCACATATACTCCAGATCCTTCTGCTCCTGCACCCCCTTTCGAATTGTATCCTTTATTTTATATTGCCTTTCCTCATTCCTCCTGCCAAAATATATCACTTTATTCTTCTCTGCATTAAATTTCATCTGCCACTTGTCCATCCATTCCACCAGTCTGACTATATCCTCTTGAAAACTATCACTATCCTCCACAGAGTTCGCAACATTTCCAAGATTTGTGTCATCTACAAATTTTGAAAACGTGCCCTGTACACCCAAGTCTAGGTCATTAATATATATCAAGAAAAGCAGTGGTCACAGTACTGACCCCTGGGGAACCCCATTGTATATTTCACACCTGTCTGAAAAACAACCGTTCACAGATACTCTCTGTTTCCTGTCACTAAGCCAACTTTTTATTCATTCTGCCACTTCCCCTTTTATTCCACAGCCTTCTACTTTGCTCGTAAGTCTATTATGTATGAAAAGCCTTGTGGAAGTCCATATACACCACATCAACCACATTACCCTTATCAACCCTCTCTGTTGCCTCATCAAAATACTCAATTAGGTTAGTTAAATACATTTTACCTTTAAAAATTTCATGCTAGCTTTTCTTAACTAATTCAAACTTGTCCAATTGACTGTTAATTTTGTCCCGGATTACTGTTTCTAAAAGCTTTCTCACTACCAAGGTTAAACTGTCTGGCCTGTAGTTGCTGGGTTTATCCTTACCCCCTTTTTTGAACAAGAGTGTAAAATTAAGACTTAGATGAACCACTGCAGAAACATGAATTTGCATTTATATAGAGGCCTGGAGATTCTGCTAGGTTCCGCTGGTCAATTCATACAAAATTGGCCAAACCAGTACAAAACATGAAGGAACTTCAACTGCAAATCAAGTTTCTGTGATTTTTTGCACTAGTTTAAAAAAATCACTCTGGAAGCTGGCCCCATCCATAAATCTGGCCACACCCCCTAATAAAATGAGTTTCTGCTAATTGTGTTCATTTGCAGGCGTTTTGAAGAGGTTCCTAAAATAAAGCTTTTTTGGGCCCAGGGACTTTTTGAAAGATTTTTTTTTTTCTAGTTTGCTAAGAAACTAGCTACTGAACATCAATGTAACTAGTATATGGCTGTGTAAAGCTTTTAAAAGTCATTTTCAGTTAATTAAAATCAGGTTACTCACAGGTAGTGGATAAGACACTCTGATTAAAATACCAAGTGTCTTCTGAATTTATATATTTTTAAAGACATTTTTAAGACAAGCTGCCAGCAAAGTCATCCCTTCAACTTAAGATGATCACCTAGTTTGCTACACTGTATCTTACATTGCAAAGGACTGTGAGAAGGGAGGCAAAATGTCTGTGCATTTCCCAGCAAGAACTAAGACCCAGGAAGTTGAAAGGAACCACCTGTTCTTTCTCTAAACAGAAAAATACAGAAAACAGAAAAAAGCTGCTCTGTTTGAATGACTGAGTGACCGTCATGTGACAGGCCTTTCCCCATCTGTGGTTTTAAGCTGATGTTTTCTCAGCAGCAGAGGAGAAGCAACTGGACTCTGACATGAGCAGACCCTAAGTGGGGGTCACTCTCTCTCTCTCTCTCTCTCCATTCCAGCTTGAAAGCTTTCAAATCCTGCTGTTGACTGACCACCTTTGCATAGTCCAGCTAAAATCAGAAACCCCATTGGAGGAAATCATCCGCATCACTATCTGCAAGAGGCTCACTGAACCAGTCATCTACCTCTTCAAACCTAAAAGCCTCAGGACCACCGAATTCAGCTAGAGGCCAGCTGAATCACCAAGCTCCACAGAGTGTATACCTTTTTTATGACCTCTAACTCAACCAATCTATCTTCCCCACTCTGTAACCTATTTGTGTGTGTAAACCTCTAGTGTGTGTATGTGTGTGTGTGAGGGTAGGTTGATGCGTTGTTTATTATTTTATTAGTTCGGTTTAGGTACAATAAAGTTAACCTCTTTCTTTGTTAACTCAAGACAACCTGTCCAATTGGTTCTTGTTATGATCATAGCAAGTAAGTAATCGAACACCTACTGAGTTGGCCAGTACATTCATTTTAAGAAAGAATTAAGCCTGTTGTAGTCTAACAAGGAGAGGGAAAAGAAGGGAAGCCCTTCGACCTCTCCTCACTTGACCATAACAGTGAGGTTGTCCACTTTTGCAGGAAGAATAGAAAAGTAGAATATTATTTACATGGAGGGAGACTGCAGAATGCTGCGGGACAGAGGGATCTGGGTGTCTTTGCACATGAAACACAAAAAGTTAGCATGCTGATACAGCAAGTAATTAAGAAGACAAATGGAATGTTGGCATTTATTGCAAGGGGCATGGAGTATAAAAAAATGGGAAGTCTTGCTACAACTGTACAGTGCATGGTGAGACCGCACCTAGAGTACTACATACAGTTTTGGCCTCTTTACTTAAGAAGCGATATACTTGCATTGGAAACAGTTCAGAGAAGGTTCACTCGGCTGATTCCTGGGATGAAGGGGTTGTCTTACGAGGAAAGATTCAGCAGGTTGGGCCTATACACATTGGAGTTTAGAAGAATGAGAGGTGATCTTATTCAAACATGTAGGATTCTGAGGGAGCTTGACAGGGTAGATGCTGAGAGGATGTTTCCCCTCATGGAGGAATCTAGAACTAGGGGGCACAATTTCAAAATAAGGGACTCCCATTTAAGATGGAGATGAGGAGGAATTTCTTCTCTTGGAGGGTCAGTAATCTTTGGAATTCTCTTCCCCAGAGAAGAGTGAAGGCTGGGACATTGAATATATTCAAGACTGATTTTTGATCTACAAGGGAGTAAAGGGTTATGAGGGCAGGCAGGAAATTGGCATTAAGGCCACAGTCAGATTAGTCATGTTCATATTAAATGGCAGAGCAGACCCTGGCCTACTCCTGCACCTATTTATTCTGTTCTTATATTCTTCCTATATTCTTATTTTTTGTGTTAAGTCCATTTTCAGCTATGTTCAGGTAACTTCACAACGTTACCACTCTTACATATATATAAGAATAATTTTTAATGCAAAGTATATATTGTTTTAACTTGTGTTCTAAAACACTGCCTGCTTGTTCTGGTTCATGGAGGATTATACATTCAGTGATACAAAAATGATTTTGAGTGGAAATTTGAGCAAAAAAGTCACTTTGCAAAACTAGCGCAATGTTGAGCATAATTTGCACCCGGATCGCCAGTTGCGTCCAAAGAGGAAACTCTTGGTCATTACTTGTAATTGTAATGTTTGTCTTCCTAATACTTTCCTTATTTAACTCTTGTTTGGGAACAGCAGGCATGAAACAGCATCACAGTACATTGGAGCTCCATCATACTGTACTATCACATTGTCACTATATCTATAAGCCTTCAAAGCTGCCCAGTGCTTGCAATACTTGCATTTATACTCCCACCTTATAATGAAATATATTTAAAATTACCTTTTTTGAAGCGCAGTACTGTTGTCATAAAGAAAGTTGTTTGGGTGGGGTGGTCAGCCTGATGTTTACCATGCACTGAAACCCATCATCATGTTTGAGAGTCTCAAACCAAGCTAATGAGAAATGTACAGACCTATAGGGTTCCCCTTGTGCAATATGCGGTGCATGGAGCAAGCCTTGACTCAGTGCTAGCATTCCCACTACTGAGTTAGAAGTTTATGGCCTTGCATCATAAGAACACAAGAAATAAGAGAAGGTCATACGGCCCCTCAAGCCTGCACTGCCATTCAATAAGTTCATGACTGATATCATCTTGGCCTCAATTCCACTTTTCTGCCTGCCCCCCATAACTCTTGATTTCCGGACAGCTCAAAGATCTGTCTAGTTAGCTTTGAGTATATTCAATGACTCAGCCTCCACTGCTCTCTGGGGTAGAGAATTCCAAAGATTCACAACCCTTTGTTTATTTTATTTTGGCTTCATGGGATGTGGGTGTCAAGGGCAAGGCCAGCATTTGTTGCCCATTCTTAATTGCCCTTGAGAAGGTGGTAGTGAGCTGCCTTCTTGAACCGCTGCAGTCCATCTGGTTCGGGTGCCCCCACAGTGCTGTTAGGAAGTGAGTTCCAGGATTTTGATCCAGCAACAGTGCAGAAACATCGATATATTTCCAAGTCAGGATGGTGTGTGGCTTGGAGATGGAACTTGCAGATGGTGGTGTTCCCATGCATCTGCTGCCCTTGTCCTTCTAGGTGACAGAGGTGCTGGTTTGGAAGGTGCTGTCGAAGGAGGCATGGTGAGTTGCTGCATTGCATCTTGTATATGGTACACACTGTTGCCGCTGCACGTCGGTGATCGAGGGAGTGAATGGTTAAGGTGGTGGATGGGGTGCTAGTCAAGCGGGCTGCTTTGTCCTGGATGGTGTTGAGTTTCCACAGTGTTGTTGGAGCTGCACCCATCCAGGCAAGTGGAGAGTGTTCCATCACACTCCTAACTTGTGCCTTGTAGATGGTGAACAGGCTTTGGGAAGTCAAAAGGTGAGTTACTCGCCACAGAATTCCCAGCCTCTGACCTGCTTTTGTACCCAAAGTATTTATGGGCTGCATTCTATAGGCCCGCCGCCGAAATAGGCAGTGGGCGGAAAAAATGGCGGCTTGCACACAGGGGACGCACGTCGTGGAGCCGCCGCGATTCCAAATGTGGCAGCTCATTAGCATGAACGAGGTGGCCTCTCCCCCCAATGATGTAGAGGGGGTGGGTGAGCCATCCCCGGCAACGGCGTCTGGCCCCAGCGGCATTTTTAAAGGGCTTAGAGCCCTAAATGACAAGACAAATTTTTAAAGAAACCAGTAATTTAAATTAAATAAAAATGAATTAAAAAATCTTTCTAGGCCCTCTCCCACCCACCCACCCCAATATCAATACATGTCATTCCTGCCCTTTCGCCCCCCCCAAATACTTACCTTGATTATATAACCTTCTCCCCTGCCAAAGTTCAGAGCCTTTGTCCTTTACCCCTTCCCATCACCCCCTTGACCAATCAGGTAAGTTTGACCCTGCTCCCCGCCCCCGCACTGAGAAGATTACCTTCTCCCCTCTCCCCACAGGTGTTGCCCTTCATTTCCCCAGTGGCCAGGATTAAAATCGGTGCGGCAAATCAGGAGGCGATGAGACCTTCATTAATTCAGATAGGTTAATTTATTTACATATGGAGATCATGGTCCCGTCACCGAGCGGCACCACAAGGCCTCTCTGCCTCCCTTGAGTTTGCGGATGACACAAAAGTTGGTGGAGTTGCAGATAGTGATGAGGATTGTCAGAGGATACAGCAGGATATAGATCGGTTGGAGACTTGGGCGGAGAAATGGCAGATGGAGTTTAATCCGGACAAATGTGAGGTAATGCATTTTGAAAGATCTAATACAGGTGGGAAGTATACAGTAAATGGCAGAACCCTTAGGAGTATTGACAGGCAGAGAGATCTGGGCGTACAGGTCCACAGGTCACTGAAAGTGGCAACGCAGGTGGATAAGGTAGTCAAGCAGGCATACGGCATGCTTGCCTTCATCGGTCGGGGCATAGAGTATAAAAATTGGCAAGTCATGCTGCAGCTGTACAGAACCTTAGTTAGGCCACATTTAGAATATTGCGTGCAATTCTGGTCGCCACACTACCAGAAGGACGTGGAGGTTTTGGAGAGGGTACAGAAGAGGTTTACCAGGATGTTGCCTGGTCTGGAGGGCATTAGCTATGAGGAGAGGTTGGATAAACTCGGACTATTTTCACTGGAACGACAGCGGTGGAGGGGCGACATGATAGAGGTTTACAAAGTTATGAGTGGCATGGACAGAGCGGATAGTCAGAAGCTTTTTCCCAGGGTGGAAGAGTCAGTTACTAGGCGACATAGGTTTAAGGTGTGAGGGGCAAAGTTTAGAGGGAATGTGCGAGGCAAGTTCTTTACACAGAGGGTGGTGAGTGCCTGGAACTTGCTGTCGGGGGAGGTGGTGGAAGCAGGTACGATAGCGACGTTTAAGAGGCATCTTGACAAATACATGAATAGGATGCGAATAGAGGGATACGGTCCACAGAAGTGCAGAAGGTTTTAGTTTAGACAGGCATCAAGATCGGTGCAGGCTTGGAGGGCCGAATGGCCTGTTCCTGTGCTGTACTGTTCTTTGTTCTTTGAGATCGGGCCACGCCCAGCCACTGTTCGGGTCGGTGGCAGGCCTCATTCGTAGCGATCTTCTTGCACCCCCCCCCACCCCACCACCGTTCCTGGCGTCGGGGGCCCTATAAAATCAAGCCCTATATGGCTGCTTCAGTTCAGTTTCTGGTCAATATTAACCACCAGGATGTTGATGGTGGGGGATTTAGCGATGTTAATGCCATTGAGCATCAAGGGGAGATGGTTAGATTCCCTCTTCTTGGAGATCGTCATTGCCTGCCGATTGTGTGGCATGAATCATACTTGCCAATTACCAGCCCAAGCCTGAATGTTGTCCAGGTCTTGCTGCATATGGGCATGGACTGCTTCAGTATTTGAGGCATTGCGAATGGTATTGAACATCATACAATCTTCAGCGAAAATCTCCAGTTCTGATCTTATGATGGAGAGAAGGTCATTGATGAAGCAGCTGAAGATGGTTCACCTCGGACATTACCCTGAGGAACTCCTGCAGTGATGTCCAGGGACTGAGATGATTGGCTTCCAAAAACCACAACCATCTTCCTTTGCGCTTGGTATGACTCCAACCAGTGGAGAGTTTTCTCCCTGATTCCCATTGACTTCAATTTGGCTAGGGCTCCTTGATGCCATACTCAGTCAAATGCTGCTTTGATATCAAGGGGAATCACTTTCATAGAGTCATAGAGTTATACAGCACAGAAACAGGCCCTTCAGTCCATCATGTCTGTGCTAGCCATCAAGCACCTAACTATTCTAATCCCATTTTCCAGCACTTGGCCTGTAGCCTTGTATGCTATGGTGTTTCAAGTGTTCATCTAAATATTTCTTAAATGTTGTGAGGGTTCCAGCCTCTACCACCCCTTCAGACAGTGCGTTCCAGATTCCAACCTGGCTGAAAAACATTTTCCTCATATTTCCTCTAAATCTCCTGCCTCTTACCTTAAATCTATGCCCCCTGGTTATTGACCCCTCTGCGAAGGGAAAAAGTTTCTTCCTATCTAACCTATCAATGCCCCTCATAATTTTGTATACCTCAATCATGTCCCCCCTCAGCCTTCTCTGCTCCAAGGAAAACAACCCTAGCCTTTTCAGTCGCTCTTCATTGCTGAAATGCTCCAGCCCAGGCAACATCCTGGTGAATCTCCTCTGCATCCTCTCCAGTGCAATCACATCCTTCCTGTAGTGTAGTGCCCAGAACTATACACAGTACTCCGGCTGTGGCCTAACTAGCATTTTATGCAGCTCCATCATAACATCCCTGCTCTTATATTCTATGCCTCGGTAATAAAGGCAGGAATCCCATATGCTTTCCTAACCACCTTATCTACCTGTGCTGCTGCCTTCAGTGACCTATGGACAAGTACACCAAGGTCCCTCTGACCTTCTGTACTTCCTCGGGTCCTACCATCCATTGTATATTCCCTTGCCTTGTTAGTCCTCCCAAAATGTATCACCTCACACTTCTCAGGATTAAATTCCATTTGCCACTGCTCCGCCCATCTTACCAGCCTATCTATATTGTCCTGTAATCTAAGGCTTTCCTCCTCACTATTTACGACACCACCAATTTTCTTGTCATCTGCGAACTTACTGATCATACCTCCTATATTCACGTCTAAATCATTAATGTACACTACAAACAGTGAGGGTCCCAGCACCGATCCTTGTGATACACCACTGGTCACAGGCTTCCACTCGCAAAAACAGCCCTCGGCCATTACCCTCTGCCTCCTGCCACTAAGCCAATTTTGGATCCAATTTGCCAAATTGCCCTGGATCCCTTGGGCTCTGACCTTCTTAACCAATCTCCAATGTGGGACCTTATCAAAAGCCTTACTGAAGTCCATGTAGACTACATCAACTGCTTTACTCTCATCTACACGTCTAGTCATCACCTCGAAAAATTCAATCAATTTAGTTAGACACGATCTCCCCTTGACAAAGCCATGCTGACTATCTCTGACTAATCCCTGCCTCTCCAAGAGGAGATTAATCCTGCCCCTCAGAATTTTTTCCAATATTTTCCCAACCACTGATGTTAGACTCACTGATGTTAGGCCTATAATTACCTGGTTTATCCCTGCTACCCTTCGTGAATAATGATACCACATTCGCTGTCCTCCAATCCTCTGGTACCTCTCCTGTGGCCAGAGAGGATTTGAAAATTTGTGTCAGAGCCCCTGCTATCTCCTCCCTTGTCTCACATAACAACCTGGGATACATCTCATCCGGGCCTGGGGATTTATCCACTTTTAAGCCCGCCAAAACAACTCGTACTTCCTCCCTTTCAATACTAATATGTTCAAGTATATCACAATCTCCCTCCCTGATCTCTACACCTACATTGTCCTTTATCTTAGTGAACACAGATGACAAGTAATCATTTAAAACCTCACCTATGTCCTCCGGCTCCACATACAGATTGCCACTTTGGGCCCTAATGGGCCCTACTCTTTCCCTGGTTATCCTCTTGCCCTTAATATACTTATAAAACGCCTTTGGATTTTCCTTTATCTTGCCCGCCAGTGTTTTTTCATGTCCCCTCTTCACTCTCCTAATTACTTTTTTAAGTACCCCCCTACACCTTCTATACTCCTCGAGTGCCTCTGCTGTTTTTAGCACTCTGAATCTGCCATAAGCCTCCTTTTTTTCCCTGATCCAATCCTCTATATCCCTTGGCATCGAGGGTTCCCTGGACTTGTTGGTCTTATCCTTCACCTTAACGGGTACATGTTGGCTCTGAACTCTCACTATTTCCTCTTTGAATGAGTCCCACTGGTCTGATGTAGACTTTCCTACAAGTAGCTGCTCCCAGTCCACTTTGGCCAGATCCTGTTTTATCATAAAAGCAAAATACTGCGGATGCTGGAAATCTGAAATAAAAACAAGAAATGCTGGAATCACTCAGCAGGTCTGGCAGCATCTGTGGAAAGAGAAGCAGAGTTAACGTTTCGGGTCAGTGACCCTTCATCGGAACTGTCAGTTCCGATGAAGGGTCACTGACCCGAAACGTTAACTCTGCTTCTTTCCACAGATGCTGCCAGACCTGCTGAGTGATTCCAGCATTTCTTGTTTTTATTCCTGTTTGATCATATTGAAATCAGCCTTCCCCCAATTCATTGCTTTTATTTCCGGCCCATCTTTGTCCGTTTCCATAACTACCTTAAATCTTACAGAGTTATGGTCAATATCCCCGAAATGCACCCCCACTGACACTTCTACCACTTGTCCAACTTCATTCCCTAGGATTAGGTCCAGTACTGCCCCTTCTCTTGTCGGGCTTTCTATGTACTGGCTCAAAAAGCTCTCCTGTATGCTTTTTAAGAATTCTGTCCCCTCTAAGCCTTTTGCACTAAGACTATCCCAGTTGATATTAGGGAAGTTGAAATCCCCTACTATTATTACCCTATTATATTTACACCTCTCTGAGATTTGCCGACACATCTGCTCTCTCCCTGACTGTTTGGAGGCCTGTAGTACACACCCAGCCAAGTGATTGCCCCCTTTTTGTTTTTAAGTTCTATCCATATGGCCTCATTTGGGGAACCTTCTCTGATATCATCCCTCCTTACTGCAGTAATTGACTCTTTGATCAATAGTGCAATGCCACCTCCTCTTTTATCCCTTCCTCTGTCATGCCTGAAGATTCTATACCCTGGAATATTGAGCTGCCAGTCCTGCCCGTCCCTCAACTATGTATCTGTGATAGCAATAATATCATAATCCCCTGTGCTAAACAACACCCTCAATTTATCTGCCTTACTAGTAAGACTCCTTGCATTAAAGTAGATGCAATCCAGCATTGCATTTTTCACTTGTGCCTTAACAGGTTTATATTTGCTCTGCCTTCCAGACTGACTCAGTTTGTCTTCTATATTTGACTGTGCATCACCCCATATTGTACCTCCACTCTGTATCCCATCCCCCTACCAAATTAATCTAACCCCCTGCCCCCCCACCACCCCCCAACAGCACTAGCAAAACTCCCAGAAAGGATGTTGTTCCCGTTCTGGTTCAGGTGCAATCTGCCCAACTTGTACAGGTCCCACCTTTGCCAGAAACAGACCCAGTGATCCTGGAAACTAAAACCCTCCCTCCTGCACCATCTCCTCAGCCACGCATTCATCTGCTCTATCCTCCTATTCCTACACTCACTAGCACGTGGCACTGGGAGTAATCCAGAGATTACAACCTTTGAGGTCCTGCTTTTTAATCTGCTAAATTCTTGTTGCAGGACCTCATCCATATTTCTACCTATGTCATTGGTACCAATGTGTACCATGACCTTTGACTGCTCATCCTCCCCCTTCAGAATGTCCTGCAACCACTCCGTGACATCCTTGACCCCAGCACCATGGAGGCAACATACTATCCTGGAGTCATGTTTGTGGCCACAGAAATGCCTATCTGTACCCCTTACAATAGAATCCCCTATCACTATGGCTCTTCCACTCCTTTTCCTCCCCTGCTGTGCAGCAGAGCCATCCTTGGTGCCACGAACTTGGCTATTGCTGCTTTCCCCTGGGAGGCCATTCCCCTCTACAGTATCCAAAGCAGTATATCTGTTTGAGAGGGAGATGGCCACAGAGGACTCCTGCACTGCCTGCCTGTGCCTACTACGCCGCCTGGTAGTCACCCATCCCTTTTCTGCCTGTGTAGCCATTACCTGCGGTGTGACCACCTCACTAAACGTGCTATCCATGACGTCCTCAGCATCGCGGATGCTCCACAGTGTATCCACCTGCAGCTCCAGCTCCATAATGCGGGCAGTCAGTAGCTGCAGATAGATACACTTCCTGCGCACTTGGTTGTCAGGGACACTAGAAGCATCTCTGATTTCCCACATAGCCCAGGAGGAGCATATCACGAGTGCGAGCTCTCCTGCCATGACTTACCTTTAGATTAATTAGTTACTCACTTTAAAAAATTCTAATTACACTAGGGGCCTTGTTCTACTCCAAACACTACCCACTACAATCTAAAGTCCTTAATAAATTACACCAATTAAAATAAAACACAATTTAGTAGTACTAACCTTATCATCTATAAGGTAGGTTTTAAAAAAAGAACTTTCCCCTGATTTTTTTACAGCTATTACAGGCACTAACAGCTGTTACTCACCAACCAATCACCTTGCAGCTTTCCTGTGATGTCACTGATGGCTTTTTTTTTCAAATCCGGCGTGCCTGGACTGCTCTCCGCTCCGCTCCCAGAAGGTAAATGACTGGACCTTGATCCTCGGGCTCAATTTAGTAAGTAAAAGGGGCACAACAAATACACAGCCAAGTATCTGAAACCCTATTTGGGGATTTAGATAATCCAAATGAGATATTTAACAGATCGTCTATCATTGCAGCACAGCAAGCTGATCCAGAGATATAGTGAATAGCACAGACGGCTCTGTCAGAAGCTGAGGTGAAAGGAGTTCCAGAACGCTATTATATGACAAACGGGGTTTTGAGGAGGAAATGGAGACCACCTCACAGACCTGCAGATGAAGACTGGACAGTTGTTGGATAGTGGTAGCACCTAAATATCGACAAGGATTACTAAGGTTAGTACACGACAGTCCTTTTGCAGGACATAGGGGAATTCAGAAGACCAAATCACGCATAAGCCAACATTATCACTGGCCAGGTCTTACAAAGGATGTGAAACAATTTTGTAGGACATGCCATACCTGTCAAATAGTGAGAAAATCACAACCTACCATAAAACCAGGGGATGAAGTATTAGTGTTGTTACCATTGCAGGGAGAACCATTAAGAGCATGGTTCAGTGGCCCATATAGAGTGATCAAAAGAGCAGGTAAGGTATATTTATTGATTGACACTCCTGATCGCCTGAAGAAGAACCAGTTGTGTCACATTAATATGCTCAAATAATATTACCGCAGGGAGGAGGATCAGCCAGTACAGGTATGTCAGGTAATCGGGACTGTGGAGACTGAAAAGGATAGTGAGGATGAGGCAGAAGTAGGCCTAGGAAATTCTCAGATTGAACCTCCAACTATCCGATTAGCGAATACAGAATGGCTAGGAAAATTAAACTTTTACAGTTAGAGGCAAAACTGCGTGAAGTCCTAACCAGTGTTTTCACAATGTTTCAAAATGTTAACAGGGATAAGCCAGGATATACAACGTTAGCCACACATGATGTGGGCATGGGGGAACCAGTCCTTGAAAACAACATCCTTGCTGCTTAGATCCAGACAGACAGGCCCAAGTGGAAGCAGAGGTGCAAGGCATGCTGAAGGGCAGGTTAGTTGAACCTAGTCAGGACAGCTGGAATTTGCAGATGGTCTTGATGTTTAAACCTTGTGGGTCAGTTCAAACTTGCATAGACTCTGGAAACGTAACTGCGATAAAGAAGGCAGACTCCTACCCAAATTTTTATTTAAAGGACTGTATGGATAGAGTGGGCAACACAATGTGTCTTAAAGAGACAGATGTGTTGGAGGGATACTATCAAATTCCTTGGACACCCCAGGGTAAGAAAAAATCAACTTCTGTTACACCGGACAGCGTTTTCCAGTGTCAAGTGATGCCACATAGGCTAAGGGACACTTGAGAAACTTCTCAGCGAATATTGAACCCAATGGTGGTCAGTGTTCCTAGATGTGCAGTTCATCTGGCTGAGGTGATGGACAATAGGGGCACTTGAAAGGAAAACACAAAACAACTGGAAGACAATCCTTGGAAATTTGAAATGGGTTAATTGGGACAACCTTTTTGCAAATTTAAAGCCACAAATGTTCTGGTGGAACTTGTTGCTGTAATCTTACTCTTTTAGAAGATTGTATATCTGTAACTGTGGGAAAAATGTGTTAGCTTTATTTTCAAATTGTATTTTTTACACATTGTAATGAGATGCATTTCAGGAATGGCGTTTCATTCCGCCAGAGGCAGAGGTGTTATGATCCTGTAGTTTTTTTCTTTTCCAGGAAGAATGCAATGTGCCTTTAAATCTGTAACAGGATCAGTATTGCTTGAAAGCAGCAAGCTCCAGGGACTGAGTCAAAGGATGCATTCCTATTGTCATAGGATACAGCCAGCTTCATATATGCATTCCCATTATCGTAGGATACAGCCACTCAGGAACAAGGACACGAAATACAATGTTGCCGATTGACATTTGAAACTGGCTGAAAAGCTGTCTTTTGAGACACAGACAGACAGCTGGACCAGAATATACTGAAGGACAAGAAAGAGCTCTCTCTCGGTTTATTTAAACCATATTTATTGTACTCTCAAAATTCTGATGTCAAGCCAGATTAATTTCTTAGAAGAAATAACCAATTCCTTTAACTACTGAACTGTAATTGCTGAAATTCATCACTGGAAAAGAAGAGCAACAGTTCAACTGCTGAACTAGGCTATGGACTGTTCTACTGTTGAAGAACTTTTTTTTCCCCATCGGACAGCTGTGAGGACCTCAAGCAACCTTGGACTGTTCCACATTGGAAGAGTTCACTTCGGCAGGAGTGTAAATATGCAAGGACACTAATTTTTCTATTTTAAATGTTGTTTATATCTTAGTAGTGTTTAAGAATTTAGTTTTTCTAATTAAACAGTTAATTTGTTGATCTAAAGACACCTGGTTTGGTTAGCTTCATTCTGGGGTTAATAGATGGTACAATTTCACTGGGTCTTTCTTTAATTTGGAAAGTTTAAAAATTATATGTTAGGCGATCTGTGGAGGGATGGGACTGAATCAACAGTGCATTTCTCCCACCACAATCAGAATCGTATATTTTGATTGGGGGCTTTGTCTTGAGAGGTTGGTCATAACACCCTCTATGGGACCAACATTTACTTTAGCTACTCTCTTCCTTTTTATGTACCTATAGAAGGTCTTACTGTCTGTTGTTTTTTATTTCTTGCTAATTTACTCTCCTAATCTATTTTCTTTTTTTTTAGTCGTCCTTTGCTAGTTTCTAAAAGTTTCCCAATCCTCTGGCATACCAGTAATCTTTGCAGAATTGTATGTCTTTTCTTTCAATTTGATATGCAGGTAATTTTGGGGTGATTAGTATTGGCTTCACTTTATTCTTTAGTCTGTTACTAACACATTAATTAAAGGAGTCAGTTATATTTTATATTTTATACTAATGTGTTAAAAGTGATCAATGCGTCACAGTTAATCCTAAAATTTTGATTGAGTCATATGAGTTATATAAGTATTAAATTGTATGTTTGTCTCAATTACATAACCTCAGCAAATCTAACAAACAAAGTATCAGATTTTGTACAAATTCATATTGTCTGTATCAGCAAAAGGAGATAATAATTAAAATGAATAGAGCTTTTCATAGTTTTTTTATAATTGCTGGCAGGTATTTTATCACTTAAGTCCCAATTTGAGTAGTGTCATGCAGGGCCCCACCTGCCAAGACTGAGCTACACATTATTTTGCTACATGAACATTAAAACTTAAAATTGTGGCTGGGAAGAAAAGAGGGCCTATCACCAGGAATTGCCAAGCCCCTGACTGGAAAAACATTTGCATGCTATCAGAGGGTGTTGGAACACAGGATCCAGTCCTTGCTTCCCCAATACACAGAAGAACTAGTCAGACTGATAGGGTCTTCGAGTTAAATATAGTTCTTAGGGCTAACGGGATCAAGGGATACGGGGAGAAAGCGGGAACAGGTTACTGAGTTTGGATGATCAGCCATGATCGTATTGAATGGCGGAGCAGGTTTGAAGGGCCGAATGGCCTACTCCTGCTCCTATTTTTCTATGTTTCTATATTTCTATGACCTGCGACAGCTGTAAAGTTATTTTCCTAAGTTTGTTAAGTATAATTTTATTTCATAAACTTTCTGAACTTACTATCCATGTACCTGTTGCCTTAATTGGTTAAGTCTTATCTGAAAAAGATTAGCATTGTTTAAACTTATAGATACCATCCTTAACTTTCTTAGTTAGCCATGGATGGCCTGATCCAGACAGTACTGATGAATGGAAACAAAAATTCTAGTCTCTGAACATTCAGTGGGGTACTCGTGTTTGATAGGAGAGGAGTGACAACCCTTGCACACAACTCATCTAGCTGGTGCTCCTGAAAGGAGGTCAGGCTAACAACCTGCCCACAAGAAAAAGGACTTCATTACAGAAACAACCCACAGCACAATTTGCTAGATGCAAAGCAGTGGAAGGAATTGGTTGCTTCATGTGCTGTTAGGTATGGATTAGAAGAAAACTGTGGCGTGCACAGACTCTGCCCATGGGCAGCATCACTTACCCAAGTCAAGGGAGTGTAGTTTAGTAGATTCAAGGCTTATATCTCTACCTCCTATCTCTACCTCAGCACTCAACCTGGTATAAAAGCCAAAAATAATTCTTATTTTGAGTTTTGTCCATCCCTTTGTTGCTAGAATGTTTTATCTTAGCAGTTCTTGTGGTTATTCAGCTGTTTTAAGATTAAATCAAAACAAATACAATTTGTGCTCAGCCTGGTGGAAAAACTATTAAATAGGCTAAATGGCCTTTTATTTTTGTATGTTAATTTTCTTGAGGCTGTATTCAAACACATATCATGTGCTTACCTGAATCACCAGCTTGTAAAATTGTTTTTCCAACAGTCTTATTTGTTTAATCCTCTTTGGCACAATTGCTCAGTGTAAATTGAAATAATACATTGAGGTTTATTGATCATTTATGCAGAGAAAAAGAATCACATCTAAAGCACTCGATGGTTGCTTGCCTCCAGCACCAAGTAACTGATTAGGCTCCATGTGTTTTGAAATGATGGTGCAGAATGAGAGAACTAGCCAGCTCTTCAATTAGAACTGATTTAATTTCACTCTCATTTTCCATCTATCCCTTTATATTCTTCCTATCCAATTCCCTTTGAGGTAGTATTATAGGGTAGATTTCAGATCTTTACCAGATGAATTGTTAAGCATTGTCTTAGTGGAAGCTCCCATACCTCCAGCAGAACCTGCCAAACTTTCCTTCCATTGAAGTTAATGAGATGAAAATCCAGTGAGTTCTGTTACTGGTGTGCAATTCTCCTGACACATTTTCCTTTCTGTATCCCATGCAGGTAATACTTAACAACCATATCAAGCATCAGGTAAAGATGAAAATTTACCACCATAGGCTGTCCTGCAAAGATACTTGTAAAGTCTGTGTTTTAACAAATTACTCGTGTGAAAAAAATACTTATGGAAAATGACAAACTGGTAGTTGTAATGAAGACCAACTGATTTATTTAAAGTCCAGGCAAGCGGAAATGAGACTTCCAGGGATGAACTTTTTCAGCTGTCTGGGGACAGGCAGGGTGGTTTGGTGGCCCATAAAATTGGAGAGCATGTGGGAGGGTGGATTCCCTGTCACCTTCCCAATGCCATTCAATTTAGTCAGGGGCAGGGAAGGCCAAGAATGGTCTTCCCACGCAGAGGCCAATTAATGACCAATTAAGTGCCACACCCCACCGCCGCTGGCAGTTTACCAACGGCGGGGATGCTTTCCACCATGTGCAGCCTTCGTGTGGGCTGGTGGGTTGGGGGGCCCTCCTGCTTGGGCAATCTGTAGCCCATGGAGGGCTCCTGGCGGCAAAGACTATCCCTGTGCCAACACGCTTGCTCACCTCCTCCCCCACCACCCACAACAACCCACCCACCCCCCGCTGGGGCTTGCCTCACTGACCTCCCCTCCGGGGCTCCAGCGTTGCTCCTAGTCCTAGGCCTCCTGCAGTACCAGGAGTGGCCACCCTCCCAGTGGCACTTCTGAGACGTCTGAGCTGCCGGCCATCTGATTGGCCAGCAGCTCTTGGAGGCTGGAACCCTGTCCTTAAAGGAATGGGGACCCCGGTGACGGGCAGTGAACTGCCTCTGCGCCATAAAATGCAGTCTGGGGTCCCCCAAACGGCCGAGTCGGGGTTCCCCTCGCCTTTCTGGCTGCATAAAATTTAGCACCCTGTCTCTAATTACTGAGTTGGCATCCAGTTGGGTACTCTTCTCCCATGGAATGGAGTGGTGACCGCCCCCCCCCCCCCTCCCACCCCCCGATTACATCAGTTCTTCCAGTAGGAAGTGTGATTTAGGCCAACAACCTGCCCAGGGATTACATCATAGAAACAACTTAGACCAGGATTAGATGGCCATAAAGCGGTAAAAGAAACAAGTTGTTTCATGTGTCACTGGGCACAGAATTGAAGAAGCAGAAGAACAAATTATTTTAATTTTGAAGCAGCCCAAGTCCATATCCAGCAAGAACTGGACAACATCCAGGCTTGTGCTGATAAGTGGCAAGTAACATTCGTGCCACACAGTTACCATCCCAAACAAGAGAGAATCTAACCATCTCCCCTTGAAGTTCAATGGCATTACCATCGCTGAATCCCCCACTATCAATATCCTGGGGGTCACCTTTGATCAGAAACTGAACTGGACCAGCCACATAAATTCTGTGGCTACAAGAGCAGGTCAGAGGCTGGGAATTCTGCAGCAAGTAACTCACCTCCTGTCTCCCCAGTGCCTGTCTACCATCTACAAGGCACAAGTCAGGGGTGTGATGGAATACTCTCCACTTGCCTGGATGGGTGCAGCTCCAACAACACTCAAGAAGCTGAACAGCATCCAGGACAAAGCAGCCCACTTGATTGGCACCCCATCTACAAACATTCACTCCCTCCACCACCGGCTCACAGTGGCAGCAGTGTGTACCATCTACAAGATGCATGGCAGCAACTCATCAAGACTCCTTAGACAGCACCTTTCAAACCCACGACCTCTACCACCTAGAAGGACAAGGGCAGCAGATGCACGGGAACACCACCACCTGCAAGTTCCCCTCCAAGCCACACACCATCCTGACTTGGAACTATATCGCCATTCCTTCACTGTCGCTGTGTCAAAATCCTGGAACTCCCTAACAGCACCGTGGGTTACCTACACCCCAAGCACTGCAGCGGTTCAAGAAGGCAGCTCACCACCACCTTCTCAGGGCAATTAGGGATGGGCAATAAATGCTGGCCTAGCCAGTGATGCCCACAACCCCTGAACAAATTTTAAAAAAAATTTTGTTTGGGAGATTGGTCTCTTTCCTTCCCCTAAATAATTGTTAATGGACAATTGTTACTGCAAAGGTTCCAGGAAAGGGCCGCTCAGCTCTGCCATATTGATCACCAGATAAAGTTCCACAAATATTGGCATCTTGCTAATCTTATAGGTTATGTCCACATTGGTGATCACTTACCTAATGAGATGCTGAAGACTCATAATTCTCCCTCACCATCTGCAAAGCTTAGTGTCTGGAATGTGATGTATGTAATTCCATACAGGGGGAGGTTCATTTGAATCTAAATTGATAAATTTGCTGTGTGTTATCATAGAATCATAGGAATATAGGAGCAAGAGTAGGTCATTCAGCCCATCGAGCCTGCTCCACCATTCAATTAGATCATGGCTGACCATCTGCCTCAATGCCACTTTCCTGTGCCATCCCCATATCCCTTGATGTCATCAGTTTCCAGTTATCTATCGATTTCTGTCTTGAACATATTCAATGACTGAGCTTCCACAACCCTCTGGGGTAGAGAATTCTAAAGATTCACCACCCTCTGAGTGAAGAAATTCCTCCTCATCTCAGTCTTAAATGGCCTGCCCCTTATTCTGAGACTGTGTCCCCTGGTTCTAGACTCACCAGACCAGGCAAACATCCAATCTACATCCACCCTGTCACACCCTGTTAGAATTTTGTAAGTTTCAATGAGGTCACCTCTCATTCTTCGAACCGCTAGAGAATACAGGCCCAGTTGCCTCAATCCCAGAATCCCAGGGATTAGTCTGGTGAACCTCCATTGCATTCCCTCCATGGCAAGTATATCCTTCCTTATATGAGGAGATCAAAACTATACAATATTCCAGGTGTGGTCTCACCAATGCTCTATACAATTGCAGCAAGACTTCTTTACTCCTGTACTCAAAACACCTTGCAATGAAGTCCAATATACCATTTGTCTTCCGAATTGCTTGCAATCAAAACTTTGAAAGATCTGATCATTTTCTGGATGATTTCATTCCAGGTCAGATTTCCACCAGTAAATTATTTTCGAAGTCTGACCCTTAGACTTTCAATACTATTGGCTCATGAAACATAGGGTTGTGATCTGGCTTATGTTATGCATCTGTGTCTTGCCTTTATCACATAGTAAGAGAGAAATAAATTACATTGGTGCACAGCTTTCATGTTGTAATGTTATCCCAAGGTGCTTCACAGCCAATGAATTATTTTTGTAATGTAGTCACTCGTTTTGTTGGAAAATCTGTCAGCTACTTTGCACACAGCCAGATCCGACAAACATTAAATGAGATAAATGATCAGTTAATTTATTTTGATGATCTTGGCGAGGACACTGTGTGGCCTCCTTGCTTCTCTTGCAAGTTGTAATGAGGAATTTTTTGCATCCATCTGAACAGGCAGACGTCTTGGTTTAACTTCTCAGTCAAAAGATGGCTATCTTTTACAAGGCAACACCCTTTCAGCATTGCAACCAAAACATCAGCCGGAATTTAACGAGCCTGCCTCCGCTGGGCCTGGGAAGCCATGCCAGGATTTTTCTCTCCACAGGCCCTTAATTGGCCTTCAGTGGGAATTCCACCTCCTTGAGGCAAGAGCGCCACTGGGAGCCATGGCCATTGCTGGGTCTACACCCAGCTTCAGGATGAAGAGGACGGACAGCCCCTGAGCTCAGGTAAATTTTTGCGACCTCGCTGGGGACAATCATCCAGGCCCCGGCGTGGCAAGGGTGGTCGGTTGAGTTGGGGGGGAGTGTTGTGCTTTGGGGCTGGTTGGGGCTTCGGAGGTGGCCCTCCATGCGGCACAGAGTTGCCCCATCAGGAGGCGCCCCCCCCCAGCCCGCACGAAGGCTGCCTGGACTTACCTGGCAGTGTTCTTGGGGCCTTTGCCACCCACCCACCGGAAAATACCTATGGCGGCGGGAGGAGGCCCTTAAGTGATAGTTAATTGGCCATTTAAGTGCCTTGGTTAACTTGGGGCGGGCAGGCCGTTTCTCGCTGCTGCCCCACGTAAAATTGCGGCAGAGGCGGGAAGGCATTGGGAAAGGCAGCCCCCACCTCCCACTCAATTTTTCAGTTCCCCCACCACCACCCCCACCACCAGCCCGGTCGTTGGGGGCTGTAAAATTCCGGCCATCAACCATGGTCATGTGTTCCTGTCCTAGATTAAGGCTTGAACTCCCAATCTTCTGACTTGGGGAAGGAGTGCTACCAATGGACCACACTGAGACATGGGAGTCTATAAAACATTGCTCAGTTTAAAGATCCTTATATGGGTCACTCCCATCCACTTATAATGGTTTGATTGAAAATTTTCCAGTGTTATTCGGGACCCCAACATCGGAACCAATTGGGGTTCCCAAGCCTGGAGCCAGACTGGTGAAGGTATTTTACCATAGGCAGCATCCTAATTGCCCACCTCCCCATTTGCCGTCCTGGGCAGGCTCCTAATGCTACTGGCCCAATCACAGGGCTGGCAGCTCTCGAGCCTTGGCAGCCTCACTGAGAGAGGTGGGCACTGCTGAAGCAGGAGAAGGTGAGGGCGCCTCAACATGGAGGTCCCCTCGGAGGCGTAAATTTAGAAATATTTTAGAGGGGGGAAGGTGGAAGATCCCATGGGATAGAAGGGAAAGCCTTCTGGAGAGATCATCCGTGTCGCGAGTGTGGCCTTTCCTTCCCGCAACCCAGTCAATGACAGGGCCATGAGGGCTATGGAAGGGCTGAATAAATTAGAGGAAGAAAATAAAGCTCAACTGCTTCAAAAGTGTCACAGAGTAGCCATTGCTGAGTGTTAGGAATTCGGAGAGGGACATGGGGCTGCTGGCATCACTTGGACACCTGGGATTGGAAGGGGAAGGCCTAGTGAACACACGAAGCCCAGGTGAGGGAGTTGATATAGGAAAAGGCTACTCTGACATTGGACAGAGCAGCCAGGATGATATGCAGCAGATGCAACCTCCTGGACAGCTGGGGGACAGAGGAGCACAGCCGGGGGTGGTGGGGGAGGGGGGGGGGGGGCGCGGGTGCTGCAAGGGGAAGAAGGCGCTACCCAAGACATCCAGGGATATTCAGTATTTAGGAAGGACAGACAAAAAGCAAAAGGCGGTGGAGTTGCATTGCTGGTTAAAGAGGAAATTAACGCAATAGTTAGGAAAGATATTAGCTCTGACGATGTGGAATTTGTATGGGTAGAGCTGGGAAATACTAAGGGGCAAAAAACGTTAGTGGGGGTTGTATATAGACCCCCAAACGGTAGTGGTGATGTTGGGAATGGCATTAAACAGGGAATTAGAGATGCATGCGATAAAGGAACATCTGTAATTATGGGTGAGTTTAATCTGCATATAGATTGGGCAAATCAAATTAGTCACAATACCATAGAGGAGGAATTCTTGGAGTGTATACAGGATGGTTTTCTGGACCAATACGTTGAAGAACCAACTAGACAACAGGCCATCCTAGACTGGGTATTGTGTAATGAGAGAGGAATAATTGACAATCTAGTGGTGCGCAACCCCTTGGGGTCGAGTGACCGTAATAAGAGAATTCTTCATCAAGGTGGAGAGTGACATAGTTGATTCTGAGACAAGGGTCCTGAATCTTAGTAAAGGAAACTACGAAGGTATGAGGCGCGAGTTGGCTATGACAGATTGGGAAACGTTACTTAAAGGGATGACGGTGGATAGGCAATGACAAACATTTAAAGAGCGCATGGATGAACTGCAACAATTGTTTACCCCTGCCTGGCGCAAAAGTAAAACGGGAAAGGTAGCCAAACAAGGGAAATTAGAGATAGCATTAGATCCAAGGAAGAGGCATATAAATTCACCAGAAAAAGCAACAGACCTGAAGAGTGGGAGCAGTTTAGAATTAAGCAAAGGAGGACCAAGGGATTGATTAAGAAGGGGAAAATAGAGTGCGAGAGCAAGCTTGCGGGGAACATAAAAACTGACTGTAAAAGTTTCTATAGGTATGTGAAGAGAAAATGATTGGTGAAGACAAATGTAGGTCCCTTACAGTCAGAAACAGGGGAATTTATTATGGGGAACAAAGAAATGGCTGACCAACTAAATGCATACTTTGGTTCTGTCTTCACAAAGGAGGACACAAATATCATACCAGAAATGTTGGGGAACACAGGACTTAGTGAGAGAGAGGAACTGAAAGAAATCAGTATTAGTAGAGAAATGGTGTTGGGGAAATTGATGGGATTGAAGGCCGATAAATCCCCAGGGTCTGATGGTATGCATCCCAGAGTACTTAAGGAAGTGGCCCTAGAAATAACGAATGCATTGGTGGTCATCTTTCAAGATTCTATAGACTCTGGAATAGTTCCTACAGATTGGAGGGTAGTTAATGTAACCCAACTATTTAAAAAGGGAGGTAGAGAGAAAGCAGGGAATTATAGACCGGTCAGCCTGACGTCGGTAGTGGGGAACATTCTAGAGTCCATTATCAAAGATTTTATAGCAGAGCACTTGGAGAACAGAGGTAGAATCAGACAGAGTCCGCATGGATTCACGAAAGGGAAATCATGCTTGACAAATCTACTGGAATTCTTCGAGGATGTAACTAGTAGAGTTGATGAGGGGGAGCCAGTGGATGTGGTCTATTTGGACTTTCAGAAGGCTTTCGACTAAGTCCCACATAAGAGATTAGCATGTAAAATTAAAGCGCATGGGATTGGGGGTAGTGTATTGTGATGGATAGAAAATTGTTTGGCAGACAGGAAACAAAGAGTCGGGATAAATGGATCTTTTTCCGAATGGCAGGCAGTGACGAGTGGGGTACCGCAGGTACTAGGACCCCAGCTATTCACAATATACATTAATGATTTAGATGAGGGAACTAAATGTAATATCTCCAAATTTTCAGATGACACAAAACTGGGTGGGAGGGTGAGTTGTGAGGAGGATGCAGAGAGGCTTCAGGGTGATTTGGACAAGTTGAGTGAGTTGGCTAATGCATGGCAGATGCAGTATAATGTGGATAAATGTGAGGTTATCCACTTTGGTAGCAAAAACAGGAAGGCAGATTATTATCTGAATGGCTGTAAACTGAGAGAGGGGAATATGCAGCGAGACCTGGGTGTTCTCGTACACCAGTCGCTAAAGGTAAGCATGCAGGTGCAATAGGCGGTAAAAAAGGCAAATGGTATGTTGGCCTTCATAGTGAGATGATTCGAGTACAGAAGCAGGAATGTCTTGCTGCAATTATACAGGGCCTTGGTGAGGCCACACCTGGAATATTGTGTGCAGTTTTGGTCTCCTTATCTGAGGAAGGATGTTCTTGCCATAGAGGAAGTGCAGCGAAGGTTTACCAGACTGATTCCTGGGATGGCGGGACTGACATATGAGGAGAGATTGAGTCTGTTTGGATTATATTCGTTGGAGTTCAGAAGAGTGAGGGGGGGATCTCATAGAAACCTATAAAATTCTAACAGGACTTGACAGGGTAGATGCAGGAAGGATGTTCCCAATGGTGGGGGAGTCCAGAACCAGGGGTCATAGTTTAAGGATACGGGGTAAACCTTTCAGGACTGAGATGAGGAGAAATTTCTTCACCCAGAGAGTGGTGAACCTGTGGAATTCGCTACCACAGAAAGCAGTTGAGGCCAAAACATTTTCAAATGTTTTCAAAAAGGAGTTAGATACAGCACTTGGGTCTAAAGGGATCAAAGGGTATGGGGCGAAAGCCAGAACAGGCTACTGAGTTGGATGATCAGCCATGATCATAATGAATGGTGGAGCAGGCTCGAAGGGCCAAATGGCCTACTCCTGCTCCTATTTTCCTATTTTCTTATTTTCCTATTTTACCCTTTCTGTGCATATCAGCGTGCTACTCCTGCACCCATTCAGAGTGGTGCTGCACTGGGCTCTCCAAGAGGTTGCCCAATCTCTCAATGGAGGAGCTCATGCGACCAAATCCCTGAGTCATGACAGAGCACATGTGCTGCATGGACTCCTCTATTGCCTACCCATGGCTCTAATTGCCCCAGGGAACTTTGAGAAATGGGAACTCATCTGTCTCTGATTCTCGAGGAAGGCCCTCCTTCCCTGTGACAACTGAGGCCCAGCATCTTCGCCCAGCAAAGCAGTGCTATCTCTGTCCTATGTGCTCCGAGAGGGATTGCACACAGCTGACCCTGCCTCACCCTCCTCCTTCGCTGACTCGTGCCGTGAGGTTTATTCAGTGCTTCCCTTTCTACACTAATCTGTGGCCCAGCCGAGGTGAGTGTGTCTACGCTGGTGGAAGGTGCCGAGGAATGATGTGACAGTGCAGGTTCAATGGACTTCCCCCTGTCAAGGATGTTGGTGCCGATATGGCAGATCAACTTTGGTTCTGTTCTACAACTGGCCCTGTGGGAGACACAAGGAAATGGTGATGAGACCATTCCTACTCAATAAGTGTCCCAACACAACCAACCTCTCAGATGACAATGGTCTAAGATCCATAGTTCACATTGAGCAGGAGTCTCCTCCATGTTCTTCACCTCAAGAAAGAGCCTCCAATGACCCTGTTCCTCACGGCCTCCCATCTCGCCATCTCCCACCGAATGCCTCAACGGTATCCTGGCAATCTCCAGTGCTACGTCCTCCATTGGTGTCAGGGTTTGAAACTAGGCCACTCAGCCTCCCGTTCTGCCCATCTCCCACACATTATGGGCTGTCTTCTGGTGCAGGACAAGAGGAGAGAGATTCATGAGTAGACTGTCCTCCGTCACCTCTTCCAGCATGGTAATCACAAGGACTGATGTTCCCTTCAATGATGTCCCTATCTGAATGTCGCCCCATATGAAAGGGTGGCTGCATCTCAGTGTAGCGACCATTGACCCAATCTGACAATGTGAGAGAGAACTATGGACTTTCTGTGAGGTCAGTTCACATGCATTCTGGTGTTTAGAGATTTGGTGCCCAATGAACTGGGTGCTATTGGCTACTCACCTTTCTAGACCACAAGATGTCATTGTTCCTTTCTCTGCACAGGACTAAGGTCCTTCTCCTGAGTCCCAGCTGCTAACCTCCATAGCCACCTCCATCCATGCCCTCTTGATCTCGCTAGATGGATGTCTCCTTCCTGAGGGCCGGAAGAAAAGCTCTCTCCTCTCTAATACTGCATTAATTAGTGGCTCCAGTGAAACGTAGTGCCACCCGGGGATACGTGCCCAAGTCCATAGAGGCCCTCCGATCTCCCTGGTGCTGCACTACTGAAGGCAATGGCAAACCCAGTCATGGCTGCTGCTTGCCTTTTAAGATTGCCCTCAGTGAACTGTTCCTGCTTCCGGGACATTTCCAGCGCCTCTAATTGGGCACCAGACTCATACCTAGCCAATTAAGTGTTTTATATTTGACAATATCGCTGACGCAGTACAGGGTCGGGACCCGAAAATGTTCCGGGCATCAGGTTTCTGACCCCATAACGAAAATCCAGCCCGTAATATCAGATGTGAGGTCTATATCAATGACCATTATACTCTCCTTGCTTGCCAATCCGGTGGGGTGTCTTGCAATGCTGCCCCTGTAAAGCTATTTCCCACTGTTTAAAAATGGTAACAGCATGGCCTTCTAGGATCTCTCCCTGGCACAATGCTCCACAGCATATGTGTCCAAAACAGAGGTCATAACGTTTAGAGAATTCTCGCTTTGCCAATACATATGAATTTCTGAGACAGGCCATAGTATTAGCACCCAAGTACTTTTCTTTGGTATACAGATCCAAATGACATGGCAGCTGAGGGACAGAGCTTCATAGGTTCCACGCTACTGATTGAATAGCAATGATACCTTTTAGGCAGGTTGACTGAAATTAGTTGTCAAGACAGCCCACCAGATTGGCAACAAAGCTGTCCAAGCTTATTAAGCTAGCTTCCAATCAATTGTTTTAGCTATTGAAACTGACACTTTACATATAACAGGCCAGATATTGTGAAAAAAATGATGTCTGAATGATGCACGGCATTATTATTGCACAAATCGGTCAGCAACTGGTAGCGAAGAAGAGAAACGCCATGAACTGTGGCTCACAACAAGTTGTGGGACAATTTGAACTACTCTGCCATTAGCTTTGCAGAAACGGCATCTCGTCCTTACTTTCCAATGATTTTCATAAAGTTGATACATTTACACATTAACTGTCCATTAAATACCTCACAGAAAGTTAAGTCCAGTGCTTAACAGCATTAATACCCTTTAATGACATGGTCATTGTTAATGACTGCCAATCAACTTCTCTTAACCAAAATGTGAATAATTATAATGGTGGAGTCTCACCCCTCAGGTTGTGAACTGTTTTTAGGAGATTTTTAAAATGTCAAATTTGAACTTGATTTTTTTAACTTTTCTGTCTCTCTTTTCTGTCTTTTAATCTAATCTTTCTTTTCTTCTCTTATTTCTCTTTCTGTACTTGACTTAACTCTAATTCAACCACTCTAATTTACCTTTCTTCTCAGTCTTACTTTGTTTATTTCTCAATCTTTTAATCTCACTGGTTAAGAAATTATACTGTTTGTGCCATTGCTCACCAATGTTCCAAATACCTGTTGCCCTCTCCGCACCATTATTAGCTTGCATGTCCTGCAATTTTGTGGCCAAATCTTTTAAACCTAAACAGGCACAAATAAATCTAACTAACAGGCACAAGATGCCCCATTCCAACAAAATCTGACTCATTGGGCTGAATTTTACCATGGGCTTCAGGAGCCCGACGTTGCAGTGAAAAACAGGTTCCCATCCTGCACTTGTTGGTAGCGGGACCAGCTCCGTGATTTTAGGCTGCCTGCGGGCCCACTGTCCAATTAAGGATGGCAGCTCCACTGGGAGAGGTGGGTGCTGCTGAGGCAGGCAGAAAACCTCAGGGTGTTTCCAGGTGGGTAAATTAAAACATAATTCAGGGGGTCGAGGGTCAAAGAGGAAACCCAACTAGAGGGATCGTTAGAGCTACGGGTGCTGCCTTTCCTGCCTATGGCCCCTTCTTTGGACCATGGAGGGCTGGATTTTCAAAGTATTTTGGGGCGAGCATGGGTACAGGCGCAAATTGAAAATTGCATTCCAGGAAGGCATCTCTGGATCCCAATGCCGTGCTGTAGTTTGCAAAACAGAACCCACTCATCTCCAATTAACTGCCTGTTAAGCTCCTTGAGGAACTTGTTAATGAGCTGGAGAGGGTCAGAAGGGAACATTCAAAGAGAAGAGCAGGAGAATCGAACAGTCGGTGCACGTAAGTGATTAGCTGTCAGGAGCAATGTGGTTGGACATAGTTTGATGTCGATAATTATTCAATGAAATCGAAGAAAAGTGTGATTGAAGCACAGTACTTCACCGGCCTTCCTGTTCACCATTTGGCCATTTGTTTGCACCGTAACGCTGCTGGCCTTCTGATCTGCTGTCTACACCATTCAGCAAGGCATCAGCAAGCACCATGTTCCCGGTGCTCCTGGTTTACTTCATTCCATGTTCCTGATGCTCCTGATTTACATTCTTCCATGTTCCTAGGTGCTCCTGACCTACTTTCCTCCATATCTGTGAGTACACACTTGCTCTCTGAGTAACTTACTATGCTAATTCATAGAAGCCTATGTCCTCAACAGTAATTAAGAAAGAATGCTCTTATGTATAAATAAATACAGCATACTCAAATTAGAAGCTGAATACTGCTTGAACATATGAACATACGAATTACGAGCAAGAGTAGGCCACTCGGCCTTTCGAACCTGCTCCACCATTCAATAAGATAAGACCGCAATTGTTGACAACGCGATCGGTAGGTGGCGCTGTTTTGGCACATGCGCAAATACAGCATGTGCCACGAAAACGTCACAGATTGCGACTGTAGCAGCTGCCAGGACTAAAGATGGCGCTGCTCAAAGAATCACAGAGATGAAACCTAACAAACACGTGGCAGAATACAATGGCCGGAGTGAGAGAGTGGAGCGGGCCGGCGAGAGCAACGCGGGGGGCGGGGAGAGCAGCGTGGGGAGACCAACGGTGACGGGGGGGGGGCGGAAAGAGGGAGAGGGAGGGAGGGGGGGGGGAAGAGGGAGAGGGGGGGTGAAAGAGGGGGAGGGACAGGAAGGGAAAGAGGGGGAGGGAAAGAGGGAGAGGGAGGGGGGAAAGAGGGAGGGGGGAGAAAGAGGGAGGAAGGGGGGAAAGAGGGAGGGGGAAAGAGGGAGAGGGAGGGGGTAAAGAGGGAGAGGGAGGGGGGAAAGAGGGAGAGGGGGGGAAAGAGGGAGAGGGAGGGGGGGAAGAGGGAGAGGGAGGGAGGGGGGGAAAGAGGGAGAAGGGAGGGGGGGAAAGAGGGAGAAGGGAGGGGGGGAAAGAGGGAGAGGGAGGGAGGGGGAGGAAAGAGGGAGAGAGGGGGGGAAAGAGGGAGAGGGAGGGAGGGGGGGAAGAGGGAGAGAGAGGGAGGGGGGAAAGAGGGAGTGGGAGGGTGGGGGAAAGAGGGAGAGGGAGGGAGGGGGAGGAAAGAGGGAGAGAGGGGGGGAAAGAGGGAGAGGGAGGGAGGGGGGGAAGAGGGAGAGAGAGGGAGGGGGGAAAGAGGGAGTGGGAGGGTGGGGGAAAGAGGGAGAGGGAGGGAGGGGAGAGAGCAGCGGAACGGAAGAGGTGCCTTTTTCTGTGCATGCGCCATAAACACAACAGCAAAAGACTTACTGGCCAGTCCCTGGACCCGGTGACACCAAGGTCTTCGCACGCTCGCTCCCCGTGGCTCTCTACGGCCTCTCGCTTCCGGCCCTCTCCATTCAGCCGTTCCCTCCAGCTGCGGATGCCCAATCCAGTTGCTTTCTCCCCTACCCAGTTGCTTTCTCTACTTCTCCACAGTACTTCAGGCATTGCAACTGTCTGGTCCCTGCATTTTGCATGCTCCCTCTCCCCAGCCCTCCCTCCCCCTCTTCACCCACCCCTCCATCCTCCTCTTCACCCACCCCTCCATCCCCCTCTTCACCCACCCCCCCTCTTCCCCCCTACCTCCACCCACCCCCCCCTCCATCCCCCTACCTCCACCCCTCCACCATAGTTGAATATCTGAAGTGCAGTTGCAAAGTCGGGGAAATAGCATGCAAAACAAAGCCTCAACAATTCTGGGTTTAATTATTGAGAAGTTTTATTAAGTTCATTAAGCATCCGAGGAACTGCTGTGCATGGATACATGAGTGTTGTGTTTCCAGCATTCCCGTTAGACAGACAGGCCGAGTCTCTGCTATGCACAGCTAAAGAGATTGTTCCTGGAGAGCCTTGTGGTGAATGAACGCTTGGCTCTCTATTCCACTACTGTATTGTTCATGTGAAGAAGGCAAAGCCACAAGAGTCTGAGCTCAGTCTATTCTTGGTGAATGTTCCCCAAGCGCATCCCAATGTGCATTCCCAATTCATCCATAAATGCAATGTTCCTTTCCACATCGTGACCAGCTCCGCAGCATGATCCAGTTGCCTTCGTTGCTTAAATGCTGACCTTAAGTCTCTAGGATTGTTTTCTCGACGGCATGTTTTACATGAAAAGAAGAAAAGCAAATCAGAGTCAGAGCTTGCCTCCCTCCATCCACTGAAATTATTGTTGCGCACACCTTTTTAAGTTCTGCAGTGAAGGCACCAATTGATAACGTCACCAATGAAGCACTTATTACCCACCTCAGATGCAGGAATCATCACATCCTTGCGTCATCTCCTGCACTGCCTCCTTTGCTGGAATGCCGTCCTTAAGTGTCAAGGATTGTTTTCTCAAGGGCACATTTTACATGAAAGGAAATTCTTTTGGGCCTCCTTATCTCGAGAGACAATGGATACGCGCCTGGAGGTGGTCAGTGGTTTGTGAAGCAGCGCCTGGAGTGGCTATAAAGGCCAATTCTGGAGTGACAGGCTCTTCCACAGGTGCTGCAGAGAAATTTGTTTGTTGGGGCTGTTGCACAGTTGGCTCTCCCCTTGCGCCTCTGTCTTTTTTCCTGCCAACTACTAAGTCTCTTCGACTCGCCACAATTTAGCCCTGTCTTTATGGCTGCCCGCCAGCTCTGGCGAATGCTGGCAACTGACTCCCACGACTTGTGATCAATGTCACACGATTTCATGTCGCGTTTGCAGACGTCTTTATAACGGAGACATGGACGGCCGGTGGGTCTGATACCAGTGGCGAGCTCGCTGTACAATGTGTCTTTGGGGATCCTGCCATCTTCCATGCGGCTCACATGGCCAAGCCATCTCAAGCGCCGCTGACTCAGTAGTGTGTATAAGCTGGGGGTGTTGGCCGCTTCAAGGACTTCTGTGTTGGAGATATAGTCCTGCCACCTGATGCCAAGTATTCTCCGAAGGCAGCGAAGATGGAATGAATTGAGACGTCGCTCTTGGCTGGCATACGTTGTCCAGGCCTCGCTGCCGTAGAGCAAGGTACTGAGGACACAGGCCTGATACACTCGGACTTTTGTGTTCCGTGTCAGTGCGCCATTTTCCCACACTCTCTTGGTCAGTCTGGACATAGCAGTGGAAGCCTTACCCATGCGCTTGTTGATTTCTGCATCTAGAGACAGGTTACTGGTGATAGTTGAGCCTAGGTAGGTGAACTCTTGAACCACTTCCAGAGCGTGGTCGCCAATATTGATGGATGGAGCATTTCTGACATCCTGCCCCATGATGTTCGTTTTCTTGAGGCTGATGGTTAGGCCAAATTCATTGCAGGCAGACGCAAACCTGTCGATGAGACTCTGCAGGCATTCTTCAGTGTGAGATGTTAAAGCAGCATCGTCAGCAAAGAGGAGTTCTCTGATGAGGACTTTCCGTACTTTGGACTTCGCTCTTAGACGGGCAAGGTTGAACAACCTGCCCCCTGATCTTGTGTAGAGGAAAATTCCTTCTTCAGAGGATTTGAACGCATGTGAAAGCAGCAGGGAGAAGAAAATCCCAAAAAGTGTGGGTGCGAGAACACAGCCCTGTTTCACACCACTCAGGATAGGAAAGGGCTCTGATGAGGAGCCACCATGTTGAATTGTGCCTTTCATATTGTCATGGAATGAGGTGATGATACTTAGTAGCTTTGGTGGACATCCGATCTTTTCTAGTAGTCTGAAGAGACCACGTCTGCTGACGAGGTCAAAGGCTTTGGTGAGATCAATGAAAGCAATGTAGAGGGGCATCTGTTGTTCACGGCATTTCTCCTGTATCTGACGAAGGGAGAACAGCATGTCAATAGTCGATCTCTCTGCACGAAAGCCACACTGTGCCTCAGGGTAGACGCGCTCGGCCAGCTTCTGGAGCCTGTTCAGAGCGACTCGAGCAAAGACTTTCCCCACTATGCTGAGCAGGGAGATTCCACGGTAGTTGTTGCAGTCACCGCGGTCACCTTTGTTTTTATAGAGGGTGATGATATTGGCATCGCGCATGTCCTGGGGTACTGCTCCCTCGTCCCAGCACAGGCATAGCAGTTCATGTAGTGCTGAGAGTATAGCAGGCTTGGCACTCTTGATTATTTCAGGGGTAATGCTGTCCTTCCCAGGGGCTTTTCCGCTGGCTCGGGAATCAATGGCATCACTGAGTTCCGATTTGGTTGGCTGTATGTCCAGCTCATCCATGACTGGTAGAGGCTGGGCTGCATTGAGGGCAGTCTCAGTGACAGCATTCTCCCTGGAGTACAGTTCTAGGTAGTGCTCAACCCAGCGGTCCATCTGTTTGCGTTGGTCAGTGATTATGTCCCCCGATTTAGATTTGAGGGGGGTGATCTTCTTGATGGTTGGCCCAAGAGCTCTCTTCATGCCATCATACATTCCTCTGATGTTTCCGGTGTCTGAGGCCAGCTGAATATGACTGCATAGGTGTTGCCAGTAGTCGTTTGCGCAACGCCTAGCTGTTCTATGTGCAGTACTTCTGGCTGCTTTAAGTGCTGCGGATGTTAAATCGCTGGGGGCTTTCTTGTAGTTCAAAAGTGCAATGCGCTTAGCGGCTATGACAGGTTCCAGCTCTTCATTATGAGATTGAAACCAGTCTGCATTTCTCTTCGCACTTTTGCCGTAGGTGGTCAAAGCTGACTCATAGATGGCGTCTCTGATGTGGGCCCACTTGGTCTCAGCATCCCCTGCGGGAGTGTTTTGAAGGGCTGTTACAAGTGAATTTAGAAATTTTTGTAACAGCTGTGGGTGAGAAATTCTGCTCGTGTTGATGCGCGGGTGGCCCTTCTGCTTGGAATGATGCAACTTCTTTGGTCTGAGTCTAACCTTGCTGCACACCAGGGAGTGGTCGGTGTCGCAGTCCGCACTGTGGAAGCTGCGTGTGATTTGAACACTGTTTAAGGCGGCTCGCCTTGTGACAATGAGGTCTAGCTGGTGCCAACGACGTGATCTTGGGTGCCTCCATGAAACCTGGTGACAGGGTTTAGTGTGAAAGAACGAGTTGGTGATGCAGAGGTTATGATAGGTACACAACTCAAGCAGTCTCTGTCCGTTCTCATTCATCCTTCCAACGCCATAGCGCCCAAGGCAGGAGGGCCATGAGTCATGGTCGGCCCCAACCCTGGCATTAAAGTCCCCCAGCAGGAATAGGTGTTCGGTGTTGGGGATGCTGCTAATGATGTTATGGAGTTGTTCATAGAACTGGTCTTTAGCTTCAGGTGCGGAACAGAGTGTTGGAGCATAGATGCTGAGTAGGTGTACTGGACCAGAGGTGGTGAGCAGTCGGATGGACAGTATGCGTTCCGAGCCATTTGAGGGAGGCTCTATCATGCTGAGCAAGGAGTTTCTGATGGCGAAGCCCACTCCATGCTGTCTTGGTTCTTCAGGATCCCTGCCCTGCCAGAAGAAGGTGTAGTCTTGCTCTGCTAGAGAGCCACTCGCGGGGAGGCGAGTCTCCTGAAGTGCTGCAATGTCCACATTGAGTCTACTGAGCTCGTTGTTGATGATGGCGGTCTTCCGAGAATCGTTGATTTGTGTAAGGTCTTCCGACAGGCCAGGACACATAGTTCTGACGTTCCAGCTTGCAAAGCGAAGGGCTGGTACCTTCTTTCCTTTTTTCATGTTGTTTGGTGCGGTGTATCAGTCCACCTTTCGGGCAATGACCCTGAGCTCCAAGCACCCATTGAAGCAGGCAGACTGTGGCGGGACAGAACCTTATTGACCGGGGGCTGCCCGGTTTGAGGCGGGCGGTAGCTGTCCAGTGAGGTGCAATGACCTCTCCCACCGACAAAGGCAACCCGTGGCGCCCAGTTTCTACGCCAATTTATCTGGACTTATAACCCGTAACTGCTGCCTTCCGTGTTGTTTCAGTCGCTGTGAGGCAACTATGGAGTGACCTCTCCATGGCGCATGCCTGGGCAAATTTATGGAGGTTGAGAGTTGCCCAGTCGTCAAAACCCCCCTCTCGGCCTTTCTGGTGGGGTCCAAAGGAGTGCAGGACACGACGTTTGGCACCAGTATGGCTGCAGGAACTGCCGGAAACATGCCAAAGGTGACACATGACCGCCTACGGGGTTCCGCTCCGGATTTTCTGTTAGGGTTTACTCCCTTAGCCTTGGTCTCTCCCGAGACGCCCACAAGGCAGTGGGGTTGTTGGGGCCCCTACACAGGTGTAGGATGGTGCCGGTGGGAGGAGGGGATGCAAGGGGGAGGGGTAGAGGGAGGGGGTGGGGGGGGGTGCAGGGGAAGGGGGTGCGGGGTGAAGATGGTGCGAGGGGGGGGCGGGCTGGGACGGGGTTGTGAGGGGGTGAGCTGAGAGGGTGGAGCAGGGAAGGGGACGGGGGTGGGGGGGGTGGAAGGGGGGTAAAGGGGGGGGGGAGGGGGGGTGGAATCTGGTGCAGGTAATAAGCCATTTCCTCAGTGCCCACCATCGACGTCCGGAAAGCTCATCCACGTCCTTCGGGAGGTGAAGCATCATTTGGCAGACTTAGAGGTGATTACATTTGCTAAGGGTTTTTTGTTTTGCAGTGGTTTAAATAAAGGCATGCAGCATTGCCGACAGTGCGCTGCAGATGCTCTCCGAGCCATCTCCCGCGGGCGCTTTGAAGTTGCGGCCGGGGGGGCCGTTCGTGGATGTTTTGGGTGTTCGGGGCACCTTTTCACAGGACTTCTCTCGGGTCCCGCAGCTCCTTCTTCACCTCAATGGACTTACCGCACGCCGTGGCTGCAGACACTCTGGACTGTGAAGACAGCAGGATCGGAGATTGAAGTATCGGCAGCTGTGCTCGTCAGTTTCATCCGGATCAATTTCATTGAGAAAACAAAGAGCAGGTGTGGCTGGGGGAGGGCAGTGGGCCCAGGTAATATACACTAAACTAACTGTTAACTTTTAGATAGGGCTAAAATGAACTGATTTAAAGAGCCAGGGGAATTTAAACAGTTTAAGAGGGCAGATTGGGGGAGAAAACGTTAGGGATGGGAGCAGATGGCCATGGATAGAGTTGAACAGCAAGGGAGCTTCCTAGGGAGCTTCCAGCCCAGGAATAATGAAAGAACATCAGTGTCAGAGCTTCCCTCCCTCCAATGAAATTACTGTTGCACATGCTTTATGCTCTGCAGTATAGGCCAATGAATCACTTAGTACCCACCTCAGCTGTAGGAGTCAGGATGATGTAACTGCCCCTATCTCGTGATGGTTCAATGCTGCTCTCAGGGAAAACATGAATGATGTGAGGGTGCTGGAAAAAGAAGCACATTTCTTTTGGACTATGAACATAAAGCAGGCCACTTAGCCCAGCTGTTCCCTGCTAGTGGTTATGCTACTCGTGTGTCTTCCCATCCATTTCCATTTAATCCTGCCTACTACTATCAGCATCGCCTTCCATTTCTTTCACTCTTATCTACCTTTGCCTTAAAGCAACACTGAGGATGGTGAATGGTGTGGCTGCACTCCCACCTCACCTGTTGTGTACGCAGCAAGAGCATTCACATTTGTGCTACCACTGGACACGGCTTGCTTGTTTCTTTTAGTGCTCAGTCTCTTCTTGCTGAATGTTCCCCAAGTGCTTGACCCCTTTGGATGCCTTCTCTGCTTGACAGGCAGCAGCTGGCAATTGCGGAGTCTCACAAGGCTCTGCATGGTTGTTTCAAGGGCGGATGGGGAAACATGTGGCTGTGTGTCCACGTGCACTGCTCGGATGGGTGCAGGAACAGGTGGCTGTGTGTCCATGTGCACTGCTTGGATGGGTGCAGGAACAGGTGACTGTGTAACTGAACAGCAAGCAGAGGGTACCGCAGGTGGGGGAAGTGGAGCTTTGAACAGGCAGGCGTATGTATGGTCCATCAGATCATTAGGCCAGGGGGTGAAACGTTCAGGACCCATGGATTGTGGCACGCGACTGATGTCCAACGCATGGCCACCTCCATCCGAAGATGCTTCCGGGCAATTGTTGGGCAAATTAATTGGCTCCATCTCATCAGCCAGTCCTTGTGTTTATGGCGCATGCACAGAAAAAGGCACTCCTCTTCTGCTCCGCTGCTCCCCCCTCCCCCCCCTCCCTTCCTTCCTCCTTCCCTCCCTTCCCTCCTCCTTCCCTCCCTCCCTCCCCTCCCTCCTTCCCTCCCTCCCCTTCCCTCCCCTCCCTTCCCTCCCCTCCCTCCTTCCCTCCCTCTCTTCCCTCCCTCCCTTCCCTTCTTCCCTCCCTCCTTTCCCTCCTTCCCTCCCTTGAAATGTTTTCAGACCAACTTAATAACAGGGACTGGAGCACATGCGGTGCCCCAGACAATGTAAATATTTTCAGAGCAACTTACCTTGGAACAATCTCCTCTGTCTAATAAAAATGAAGCAAATGTCCAAAATGACTAAATAATTGAGATAAAATGCCCGACGAAACCTCTCCTCCTTCCATTTTCAAAAACTCGCGCCAAAGCTTTCGGAAGATTGACGCACATGCGCACACGGTCTCAGGCCCTCTGCGCATGCGCAGAGGCCAACCTGGCGTGTTCCCCAAGGAAGATGACGTTACGCGATGACGTCATCTGCGCATGCGCAAACTGGTCCTGGCGATCCGGACCGCAGCGCATGCGCAGAGGGCCTGAGACCGTGTGCGCATGTGCGCACCGCGGCGCATCCTGATGACGTAGCGTTGTCATCAATCACTTTGATAAGATAATGGCTGAACTGATTAATCCACATTTACACCTACCCCCGATAACCTTTCACCCCCTTGCTTATCAAGAATCTATTTATCTCTGCCTTAAAAATATTCAAAGACTGCTTCCACCGCCTTTTGAGGAAGAGAATTCCAAAGACTCACCACCCTCTGAGAGATGATTTCAAGAATGGAGGGGAGAATATAGCTGAGGTGAGAAATGGTTCAGTAATCCACTTACAAACTGTTGACCATTGTGAAGTATTGACTGTTCAAATGGACGTAATGCATAACAAAGTCATGAACTGAATATTATTTGTTCTCTGTCCACCAATTCTCACTAAACAAGCAATCTAATTCTTATACTCAATGCTGGTCACATTTTCTTGGAAAAGTTTGTCAAAGAAAGCAAAAGCATAGGTTGCAGTGATTAGACTAATATGGGTGAAGGAGAGTCAGTCACAAATCTGGCCTCTCTACGAGTCATTGGCTTATAATGTGCTAAAGATTGAGCACTTTTGACAGCAAGCAATGTCAGAGATTGAATTAGAGGCTTTTATGCAGCAGCCTGCTGATTCTGAAGAACTAACCATCCAAGTCTCAGTGAAAGTGTTCTTAATACCATGATTAATGTTGATTGCCAGTTTCCTGACTTATCCATCTTTAACAAGGAGTTAGAAGCCACGCTCACAATTCTAGTTAAAACGGACAGAAGAAAGTTCTGTTGCTAAAAACATGGAAGTTGCATGGCACAAGACTGCAAAATTTAGTTGCACAAGCAGAGATTTAGAAAACTAACAGAAATGAGTGGGGAATTTAATTATGCATTCCAGCATTGGCGCAAAGCGATTTTGACTTGACACGGACACTAAACTTGTTAGTGTCAAGGCACTAACAGGATAAAGCAGAGTGAGACTTCCTGCTCTGGAAGGTCTCACTTCTCTTTGCTCCAGAGTTAGTTCAGGGCCTGACTCTCAATTCAGGCTGCATTTCTTCCATAATGGCAACTTACACCAACACTACATTTTCTATGTGAGCAATACCCTTTGAAATGAAGATTTAGAAATGAAGGGTGAAATATTTTCTACTCTAAGGATGGAGATTGGAATATTTGCAAGACTCAAAGTCAGCACATGTATATTTGCTGATCAGAGACCTCCAGTAACACGGGATCCATTGGAGCATCATTGCAGCCCAACCCACGTAAGATCTTGCAAAGTACATCGTATGTGGCCCCACCATGGAAGATGATGAGGCCAATCCACAAGTGATTGGGAGGAGCAGGGGTGAGGATTAGAAGCAATTTCTAAGATGACCCCTGTAAGCTGATGGGCATCTATTCATGAACTCATTTATGGCCATTCAGCCCATCACGTCAATGCTGGCTCTCCGCAGAGCAGTCCAGTCAGTCCCACTCCCCCGCTCGATCCCCATAGCCCAGCAAGTTTACTTCCTTCAAGTGCCCATCCAATTTCCTTTTGAAATTATTGATTGTCTCCATTCCAACACCCTCGTAGACAGCGAGTTCCAGATCATTACCAATCACTGCGTAAAAAATAGTTCTTCCTCACATTCCTCCTGAATATCTTGCCCAAAATACGTGTCCTCTAATTCTCGTGCATCAGTTAATGGGAAGAGCTTTTCCTCATCTAACTTATCGCAGCCTGTCATCAGCTTGTTCACCTTTATCAACTCTCCCCTCAATCTCCTTTGCTCCAAGGAGAACAAACCCAGCTTCTCCAACCTAACCTTGTAGCTAAAATCCCTCATCCCTGGAACCATTCTGGTAAATCTCCCCTGCATCCTCTCAAGGACTCTCACTTCCTTCCTAAAGTATGATGACCAGAACTGGATGCAGTACTCTAGTTGGGCCTAACCAGAGCTTTATGAAGTTTCAGCATAACGCCCCAGCTTTTGTACTCAATGCCTTTATTTATGAAGCCCAATATTTCATATGCTTTGATAACCAATGTCTCATGTCCTACCACCTTCAAAGATCAATGCACATGCACCCTCTGTTCCTGCAAGCTCTTCAGAACTACACCATTAAGTCTATATTGCCTCTCCCTATTCCTTCTGCCAAAATGCGTCACCCCACACTTCTCTATATTAAATTCCATCTGCCACCTGCCTGCCCATTCTGCTAGCCAAGTTGCAATCGATTGGTATCACTCTCACTGTTTGCCACACCTCCAAGTTAGGTACCATCTGCAAATTTTGAAATTCTACTCTGTATTCCAAGATCCAAGCCACTTATATATCGCAAAAAAAAAAGCATTGGTCCTAGCACTAACCCTTGGGGAACACCACTGTCTACCATCCTCTCATCTGAAAAGTAGTTATTTGCTATGACTCACTATCTTCTGCCCTTAAGCCAACTTTTTTCCAATTGGACACTACCCTCCTATTCCATGCGCCCCAATTTTGTTAACCAGCCTTTTATGTGATACCTTATCAAATGCTTTCTTAAAATCCATATAGACTACATCCACCACATTTCCTTCTTCAACCTTCTCTGTTACATCATCAAAAAATTCAATTAGACTAGTAAAGCATGATCTGCCTTTTACAAATCCCATGCTGGCTCTCCATAATTAACTCCAACTTTTCCAAGTCCCTGTTGAGTTTTTCCTGATTATTATTTCTAAAACCTTACACACCACTGATGTTAAACTAGCTGGCCTGCAGTTCCTAGGACTGCTCTTACACCCTTTCATGAATAAAGGTGTCATATTTGCCACTCTCCAGTCCTCTGGCACCTCCTCCATATCTAGGGAAGTTTGGAAGATTATGACAAGCCCTTCCACTATCTCCACCCCCACTTCCTTTAACAACCTGGGATACACGTGATCAAATCAGGTGACTTATCAGCCATTCCTGTACCTCCTACCTCTTAATTTCTACCCTATCCATTGCCTCTACACTCTCTGTTTCTACCAATATTTTGTTAGATTCCTCTTCCTTCATAAACACCGATTCAAAGTACTCATTCAGTATTCTAGTCTTGCCCTGCATCTCTAAACATCTATTACTCTCTTTGTCATTAATAGGCTCCACTGCACCTCTTACTGTTGTGGGACAACCTTAAGACTGGACTAACTTAAGGACTGCAAGTGCAGTGAGGGGACACAGTGAGAAGATACATCTGCCTGAGTGAGACATTGCCAGAGTGAAGCTGGAATTTGGTGTACGTGGGAATTTGGTGCAGAGGGGGAAAGAGGGGCTCCTTTTCTTTTTTTTAAGCCTCCTGTAGCTGGTGAGTCTTCTTACTTTGACTCCAAGGTAGGTAATTGGTTGGTGAATGTTTTATCATTGATCTTTCAAACCTCAGGTAATTTTTAGAAATTGTAAGGTTTCATTTAATAATACTCATTAAGCTTAGTAGATTGGGAAACAGTGAGAGTTAAATTAAGAAAGTGATTAAGAAAGTAATTAAAGTAAATGAACTAATAGCACAAGTAACAATGGCTGGACGGGGTTTATGTCGCAGCTGTGGTATGTGGGAGCTTTTGGATGCCAAAACAATCCAGGACAAACACATCTGCAGAAAGTGTAAGCAGCTAGAGGAATTCTGGATCAGGATTATTGATCTGGAAGCTGAATTGCAACCACTGCGCAACATCAGTGAAGGGGAGAAATACCTGGACATTTTGTTCCAGAAGACGGTCACAACTCTTAGAACAGGGTCATCTGTTTTGGTTAGCACTGAGGGACAGGAGGATGGGACCATGAGTGAGGCAGGTAAAGGGACCGAGAAGACATTAGTGGAGGAGCCTCAGACTTTGTAATTGTCAAACAGGTTTGAGGTGCTCTCAACCTGTGTGGACTAAAGTGATATCTGCAAGGTGGATGAGCATACTGGCCATGGCACTGTGATACAGGAAGCTATTCAAGTGGGAGGAGCAAAAAGGAATGTAGTGGTATTAGGGGATAGTATAGTGAGGGGGATTGACACTGTTCCGTGCAGCCAAGAGCGTGAGTCCGGAAGGCTGTGTTGCCTACCTGATGCCAGGGTTTGGGACATCTGCTCAGGGCTGGACAGGAACTTGGGGTTGGTGGGGGAGGATTCAGTTGTTGTGGTCCATGTAGGTACCAACGACATAGGTAGGACTAGGGAAGAGGTTCTGCTTCGACAGTATGAGGAGCTAGGCACCAAATTGGGGCGGCACAGTGGCGCAGTGGTTAGCACTGCAGTCTCACAGCTCCAGGGACCCGGGTTCGATTCTGGGTACTGCCTGTGCGGAGTTTGCAAGTTCTCCCTGTGTCTGCGTGGGTTTCCTCCGGGTGCTCCGGTTTCCTCCCACATGCCAAAGACTTGCAGGTTGATAGGTTAATTGGCCATTATAAATTGACCCTAGTATAGGTAGGTGGTAGGGAAATATATAGGGACAGGTGGGGACGTGATAGGAATATGGGAATAGTGTAGGATTAGTATAAAAATGGGTGGTTGATGGTCGGCACAGACTCGGTGGGCCGAAGGGCCTGTTTCAGTGCTGTATCTCTAAACTAAACTAAATTGAAGAGCAGGACCTCAAGGGGAATAATCTCTGGATTATTACCTGAGCGATGTGACAATTGACAGAGGGCACATAAGATTCCTGAAATAAATACGTGGCTCAAAGACTGGTGTGGGAGAAGTGGGTTTCAGTTCATGGGGCACTGGCACCAGTACTTGGGAAAGTGGTGGCCGTACCATTGGGATGGTCTGCACCTGAACCGTGCTGGGACCAGTGTTCTAGCAAACAATATAACTAGGGGAGTAGAAAGGGCTTTAAACTAAGCAAGGTGGGTGAGGGATCAAGCCGGGGTAGATGTAGCAAACTAAGGGGTAGAGTCAAGGCAGGAGAGAAGAGTAGTAATATGGGAAATTAAGGTCAGAGAATGGCAGGAAGGGTCAGAGAGAAAAAACTCACCAACAGTCAAGACTAGATGTTACAAAGATAACAAAAAGACAAAACTAAAGGCTCTGTATCTGAATGCATGTAGCATTCATAACAAAGTAGATGAACTGATAGCGCACATTGAAGTAAATAAATATGATCTGATAGCCATTACGGAGATGTGGCTGCAGGATGGCAAGAATTGCGTCCTGAATATTGAGGGGTATATGACGTTCAAGAAGAATAGGAAGCTAGGTAAAGGCAGAGGGGTTGCACTCTTAATCCAGGATGGCATTGGTGCAATAGTTAGAGATTACTTTGGTTCAGGAGATCAGGATGTAGAATCAGTTTAGCTGGAGATGAGGAATAGTAGGGGAAAGAAGTCACTCGTGGGAGTGGTATACAGGCCCCCTAACAGTAACCATAATGTAGGACAAAGTATGCAAGAAGAAACATTGGATGCTTGTGACAAAGGGACGGCAAAAACCATGGGTGATTTTAATCTACATATAAACTGGAAAAATCAGATTGGCAATAGTAGCCTGGATGAGGAGTTCATAGAATACTTTCAAGATAGTTTCTTAGAGCAGCACGTTCTGGAACCAACCAAAGAGCAGGTTATATTAGACTTGGTATTGTGTAATGTGGCAAGATTAAAGGCACCTCTAGGTAGCAGCGACCACAATATGATTGAATTTTACATCAAGTCTGAAAGAGAGAAGAGTGAGTCTAAGACTAGTATTTTAAATTTAAATAAGGGCAACTATGTGGGCATGAAAGCTGAGCTAGCTGAAGTGAATTGGGTTACTAGGTTAGGAGATAGATCAACAGAGAAGCAGTGGCAAACATTCAAGAGGATATTTCAGAATACTCAGGATAAGTTTATTCCTACTATAAATAAAAATTCTAAGGGGAGGACCCACCATCTGTGGTTAACTAAAGAAGTTAAGGAAAGCATCAAACTTAAGGAAAAAGCATATAATTGTGCAAAGATGAGTGGCAGGTCAGATGATTGGTCAGAATTTAAAGAACAGCAGAGAATGACTAAAATCAGGAGAAAGAAATTAGAGTATGAGAGGAAGCTAGCTCGAAATGTAAAAATGGATAGCAAGAGTGTCTACAGGTATTTAAAAAGGAAAAGAGTAATTAAAGTGAGTGTTGGTCCTCCAGAGAGTGAGAATGGGGAGTTAATAGTAGATTATAAGGAAACGGCAGATGAAATAAACAAATATTTTGCTTCTGTCTTTACTATAAAGGAGACAAAAAACATTCCAGTAATAGGTGTAAATCAGGAGGTGGAAGTAAGAGAGGAACTTGGTGAAATTACAATCACCGGGGAAGCGGTACTGAGCAAACAGATGGAGCTACGGGCTGACAAGTCCTTGGGTCCTGATGGGCTTCATCTTAGGGTTTTAAAAGAGGTGGCTAATAAGGTAGTAGATGCGTTGGTGTTAATTTTTCAAAATTCGCTAGATTCTGGAAAGCTTCCATCAGACTGGAAAATGGCAAATATAACCCCTCTATTCAAGAAGTTGGGGAGGCAGAAAACAAGTAACTATAGGGCAGTTAACTTGATGTCTGTCATGGGGAAGGTGTTAGAATCGATCATTAAGGAGGCTATAGCTGGGCCCTTCAAAAAACTCAAGGTAATCGGGAATAGTCAGCATGGCTTTGTGAAAGGAAGATCTTTGAAGGAGTAACATGTGCCGTTGACGTACAGTACTTGGATTTCCAGAAGGCATTTGACAAGGCATCTGCAGCGCACTGTCGGCAATGCTGCATGCCTTTATTTAAACCACTGCAAAAAAAAAAAACCCTTAGCAAATGTAATCACCTCTAAGTCTGCCAAAAGATGCTTCACCTCCCGAAGGACATGGATGAGCTTTCCGGACGTCGATGGTGGGCACTGAGGAAATGGCTTATTACCTGCACCAGCTTCCCCCCCCCTCCACCCCCCTTTACCCCCCTTCCACCCCCCCGTCCCCTTCCCTGCTCCACCCTCTCAGCTCACCCCCTCACAACCCCGTCCCAGCCCGCCCCCCCCTCGCACCATCTTCACCCCGCACCCCCTTCCCCTGCACCCCCCCCACCCCCCTACAGCCCCCTTCCCTGCTCCCCCTCGCACCCCCCTCCCACCCCCTCCCTCTACCCCCTCCCTCTACCCCTCCCCCTTGCATCCCCTCCTCCCACCGGCACCATCCTACACCTGTGTAGGGGCCCTAACAACCCCACTGCCTTGTGGGCGTCTCGGAAGAGACCAAGGCTAAGGGAGTAAACCCTAACAGATAATCCGGAGCGGAACCCCGTAGGCGGTCATGTGTCACCTTTGGCATGTTTCTGGCAGTTCCTGCAGCCATACTGGTGCCAAACGTCGTGTCCTGCACTCCTTTGGACCCCACCAGAAAGGCCGAGAGGGGGGTTTTGACGACTGGGCAACTCTCAACCTCCATAAATTTGCCCAGGCATGCGCCATGGAGAGGTCACTCCATAGTTGCCTCACAGCGACTGACACAACACGGAAACCACTGACCACCTCCAGGCGCGTATCCATTGTCTCTCGAGATAAGGAGGCCCAAAAGGAATTTGACAAGGTGCCACATAAAAGGTTATTGCACAAAGTAGGCACTCATGGTGTAGGGGATAACATATTAGCATGGTTAGAAGATTGGCTGGCTGGCACAAAACAGAGAGTATGCATAAATGGGTCCTTTTCTGATTGGCAGGATGTCTGTGCTGGGGCCTGAACTTTTGACAATTTATATCAATGACTTAGATGAGGGGAGTGAAGGCATGGTAGCTACATTTTCAGATGACACAAAGATAGGTGGGAAAGTATGTTGTGAAGAGGACATAAGGAGCTTGCAGACTGATATAGATAGGTTGAGTGAGTGGGCAAAATTCTGGCAGATGGAGTATAATGTGGGAAAATGTGAATTTGTTCACTTTGGCAGGAAGAATAAAAAAGCAGAGTATTACTTAAACGGAGGATGACAGCAGAACTCTGAGGTGCAGAGGGATCTAGGTGTTCTCGTGCACGAGTCAGAAAAAGTTAGTATGCAGGTGCAGCAAGTACTACAGAAGGCTAATGGAATGCTATCCTTTATTACGAGAGGAATTGAAAATAAAAGTAAGGATGTTATGCTTCAGTTATGCAGGGCATTAGTGAGACCACATCTCGAATACTGTGTGCAGTTTTGGTCTCCTTATTGAAGGAAGGATGTGAATATGTTGGAGGCAGTTCAAAGGAGGTTTACTAGATTGATACCTGGAATGAGCAGATTGTCGTATGAGGAAAGGTTGGACAGACTGGGCTTGTTTACACTGGAGTTTAGAAGAGTGAGGGGAGACTTGATTGAAGTTTATAAGATCCTGAACAGTCTTGACAAGGTGGATGTGGAAAGGATGTTTCCTCTTGTGGGTGAGTCCAAAACTAGGGGACACTGTTTTAAAATTAGGGGTCGCCCTTTTAGGACAGAGACGAGAAGAAATTTTTTCTCTCAGAGGGTTGTGCGATTTTGGAACTCTCTGCCTCAGAAGGTGGTGGAGGCAGGATCATTGAATAATTTTAAGGTGGGGTAGATAGATTCTTGTTAGGCAAGGGAATCAAAGGTTATCGGGGGTAGATGGGAGTGTGGAATTTGAGACAAACAGATCAGTCATGATCTTATTGAATGGAGGAGTAGTCTAGAGGGGCTGAATGGCCTACTTCTGCTTCTAATTCTTATGTTCGTGTGTATCATCAGAGGCAGTACTGTCAAGTCACACCTGGCCAGTCAGTTGTGGGTGGAGCACGAGATATTAAGACGTGTTCAAGACTAGTCATGCAGTAACTCTTTGTGCATATATGTTCCAGCTCAGTTATCATAAACCCCACATTTATTTTGAATATTACTTCGAGTTCTATGGCTCTTAACAACAGATCACACATCAAGGCACAAGTAAAATTACATTTACTACCCGCTGACTATGTACATACTGGTAGAAGATTTTTGGGTTCCCTTTTATGTTGACTGCCATTCTATTCTCATAGGTGCACCTGACTTACTTTCCTCCATATTTGTGGCAATTTAACCATACATAGGAACACAGGAAATAGGAGCAGGAGGAGGCCATTCTGCCCATCTCTGCCCTTTAAGCTGATCATCTACCTCTATGCCCATTTCCCCCCATATCCCTCAATGTCATTAGTATCCAGAAATCCCTCTATGGCAAGTGTATCCTTCCTTACATAGAACATAGAACATAGAACATAGAACATAGAACATTACAGCGCAGTACAGGCCCTTCAGCCCTCGATGTTGCGCCGACCTGTGAAACCATCTGACCTACACTATTCCATTTTCATCCATATGTCTATCCAAGGACCACTTAAATGCCCTTAAAGTTGGCGAGTCTACTACTGTTGCAGGCAGGGCGTTCCATGCCCCTACTACTCTCTGTGTAAAGAAACTACCTCTGACATCTGTCCTATATCTATCACCCCTCAACTTAAAGCTATGTCCCCTCGTGTTTGCCATCACCATCCGAGGAAAAAGGCTCTCACTATCCACCCTGTCCAACCCTCTGATTATCTTATATGTCTCTATTAGGTCACCTCTTCTCCTCCTTCTCTCTAACGAAAACAACCTCAAGTCCCTCAGCCTTTCCTCGTAAGACCTTCCCTCCATAACAGGCAACATCCTAGTAAATCTCCTATGCACCTTTTCCAAAGCTTCCACATCCTTCCTATAATGCGGTGACCAGAACTGCACGCAATACTCCAGGTGCGGCCGCACCAGAGTTTTGTACAGCTGCAGCATGACCTCGTGGCTCCTAAACCCGATCCCCCTACTAATAAAAGCTAACACACCATATGCCTTCTTAACAGCTCTATTAACCTGGGTGGCAACTTTCAGGGATTTATGTACCTGGACACCAAGATCTCTCTGCTCATCTACACTACCAAGAATCTTCCCATTAGCCCAGTATTCTGCAATCCTGTTACTCCTTCCGAAGTGAATCACCTCACACTTTTCCGCATTAAACTCCATTTGCCATCTCTCAGCCCAGCTCTGCAGCCTATCTATGTCCCTCTGTAACCTACAACATCCTTCGGCACTATCTACAACTCCACCGACCTTCGTGTCATCTGCAAATTTATTAACCCACCCTTCTACACCCTCATCCAGGTCATTTATAAAAATGACAAACAGAAGTGGCCCCAAAACAGATCCTTGCGGTACACCACGAGAAACTATACTCCAGGATGAACATTTACCATCAACCACCACCCTCTGTCTTCTTTCAGCTAGCCAATTTCTGATCCAAAGCACTAATTCACCTTCAATCCCATACTTCTGTATTTTCTGCAATAGCCTACCGTGGGGAACTTTATCAAATGCCTTACTGAAATCCATATAGACCACATCCACGGCTTTACCCTCATCCACCTGTTCAGTCACCTTGTCAAAAAACTCAATAAGGTTTGTGAGGCACGACCTACCCTTCACAAAACCATGCTGACTATCTCTAATGAACTTATTCTTTTCAAGATGATTATAAATCCTATCTCTTATAACCTTTTCCAACATTTTACCCACAACCGAAGTAAGGCTCACAGGTCTATAATTACCAGGGCTGTCTCTACTCCCCTTCTTGAACAAGGGGACAACATTTGCTATCCTCCAGTCTTCTGGCACTATTCCTGTCGACAACGACGACATAAAAATCAAGGACAAAGGCTCTGCAATCTCCTCCCTGGCTTCCCAGAGAATCCTAGGATAAATCCCATCTGGCCCAGGGGACTTATCTATTTTCACACTTTGCAAAATTGCTAACACCTCCTCCTTGTGAACCTCAATCCCATCTAGCCTAGTAGTCTGTATCTCAGTATTCTCCTCGACAACATTTTCTTTCTCCACTGTAAATACTGACGAAAAATATTCATTTAACACTTCCCCTATCTCCTCCGATTCCACACACAACTTCCCACTACTATCCTTGATTGGCCCTAACCTATCTCTTGTCATGCTTTTATTCCTGATATACCTATAGAAAGCCTTAGGGTTTTCTTTGATCCTATCCGCCAATGACTTCTCGTGTCCTCTCCTTGCTCTTCTTATCTCTCCCTTTAGATCCTTCCTGGCTAGTTTGTAACTCTCAAGCGCCCTAACTGAGCCTTCACGTCTCATCCTAACATAAGCCTTCTTCTTCCTCTTGACAAGCTCTTCAACTTCTTTAGTAAACCACGGCTCCCTCGCTCGACAACTTCCTCCCTGCCTGACAGGTACATACTTATCAAGGACACGCAGTAGCTGCTCCTTGAATAAGCTCCACATTTCGATTGTGCCCATCCCCTGCAGTTTCCTTCCCCATCCTACGCATCCTAAATCTTGCCTAATCGCATCATAATTTCCTTTCACCCAGCTATAATTCTTGCCCTGCTGTATATGCCTGTCCCTGCCCATCGCTAAGGTAAACCTAACCGAATTGTGATCACTATCACCAAAGTGCTCACCAACTTCTAAATCTAACACCTGGCCGGGTTCATTACCCAGTACCAAATCCAATGTGGCATCGCCCCTGGTTGGCCTGTCTACATACTGTGTCAGAAAACCCTCCTGCACACACTGGACAAAAACAGACCCATCTAAAGTACTCGAACTATAGTATTTCCAGTCAATATTTGGAAAGTTAAAGTCCCCCATAACCACTACCCTGTTACTCTCGCTCCTGTCAAGAATCATCTTTGCTATCCTTTCCTCTTCATCTCTGGAACTATTTGGAGGTCTATAGAAAACTCCCAACAGGGTGACCTCTCCTCTCCTGTTTCTAACCTCGGCCCAGACTACCTCAGTAGACGAGTCCTCAAACGTCCTTTCTGCCGCTGTAATACTTTCCTTGATTAACAATGCCACACCCCCCCCTCTTTTACCCTCTTCTCTGTTCTTAGTGAAACATCTAAACCCCGGAACCCGCAACATCCATTCCTGTCCCTGCTCTACCCATGTCTCTGAAATGGCCACAACATCGAGATCCCAGGTACCAACCCATGCTGCAAGCTCACCCACCTTATTCCGGATGCTCCTGGCGTTGAAGTAGACACATTTTAAACCAAGCTCTTGCTTGCCAGTGCCCTCTTGTGTCCTTATAACCTTATCCCTGACCTCACTACTCTCAACATCCTGCACACTGGAACTACAATTTAGGTTCCCATCCCCCTGCTGAATTAGTTTAAACCCCCCCGAAGAGCACTAGCAAATCTCCCCCCCAGGATATTGGTACCCCTCTGGTTCAGGTGAAGACCAACCTGTTTGTAGAGGTCCCACCTACCCCAGAAAGAGCCCCAATTATCCAGGAAACCAAAACCCTCCCTCCTACACCATCCCTGCAGCCACGTGTTCAACTCCTCTCTCTCCCTATTCCTCACTTCGCTAGCACGTGGCACGGGCAACAACCCAGAGATAACAACTCTGTTTGTTCTCGCTCTAAGCTTCCACCCTAGCTCCCTGAATTTCTGCCTTAAATCCCCATCTGTCTTCCTACCTATGTCGTTGGTGCCTTTGTGTACCACGACTTGGGGCTGCTCCCCCTCCCCCTTGAGGATCCCAAAAACACGATACGAGACATCACGTACCCTGGCAACTGGGAGGCAACACACCAACCGCGAGTCTCTCTCGTTCCCACAAAACCTCCTATCTGTTCCCCGAACTATGGAGTCCCCAATGACTAATGCTCTGCTCCTCTTACCCATTCCCTTCTGAGCAACCGGGACAGACTCTGCGCCAGAGACCTGTATCCCATTGCCTACCCCTGGTAAGTCGTCTCCCCCAACAGTATCCAAAACGGTATACCTGTTGTTGAGGGAAACAGCCACAGGGGATCCCTGCACTGCCTGCTGTTTCCCTCTCCTTCCCCTGACGGTAACCCATCTACCTTCTTCTTTTACCTGAGGTGTGACTGCCTCCCGATAACTCCTCTCAATAATCCCCTCCGCCTCCCGAATGATCCGAAGTTCCTCCAGCTCCAGCTCCAGTTCCCTAACACGGTCCTCGAGGAGCTGGAGCTGGGTGCACTTCCCGCAGATGCAGTCAGCAGGGACACCCTTGGCGACCCTTCCCTCCCACATTCTGCAGGAGGAACATTCAACTGCCTTAACCTCCATTCCCACTATTCTAAATTCCCAAGTTTTTAACCAATCACACGATAAAACAAGAAGAGAAATAGAAAAAGCCTTACCTTACCTACACACAACCGAGTCCTTTTTTTTGGTAAGAGGAGGAGGGCGGGTGGGAGACACTACAAGAGTAGTGTCTCGGGTTCAGAAACAGCCCAAATATATAGGTTTCTACTTACCCAGCAGTCCCTGCTCCACCAAAACTCCCGATGAAATTGACTTCCCAGCTGTTCACTCCTCGCTCGCAATGCCTGTGCTCCTGGAAAAGCTGCACAACGAAAAGGTAAGAGAATTTACACGGCCCAAATATATAGGTTTCTACTTACCCAGCAGTCCCTGCTCCACCGAAACTCCCGATGCAATTGACTTCCCAGCTGTTCACTCCTCGCTCGCAATGCCTGTGCTCCTGGAAAAGCTGCACAACGATATATAGGTTTCTACTTACCCAGCAGTCCCTGCTCCACCGAAACTCCCGATGCAATTGACTTCCCAGCTGTTCACTCCTCGCTTGCAATGCCTGTGCTCCTGGAAAAGCTGCATAATGAGACCAAAACTGCTCGCAATACTCCAGGTGAAATAGTGCCGTGGAATCTTTTCCATCCTCCCAAGGAAGCAGATGGAGGCTCAGTTTAACATCTCATCTGAATGATGGTACCTCTGGAGTGTCAGTTTTGATTTTTGTACTCAAATCTTAGAGGGGGATTTGATCCCAGAAGCTTGGTGATTCAGAGGTAAGAGCACTACCAGTTGAGTCACAGCAGCTGTGCCCATTTGTATAGAATATTCAGTTTTTCAAATAGTTTCCAACAGAGGACACCAGACAACAATTATGAAGCAGGAATTCTGACTGATTTCCTTGACTATGACCCAGGGTGCAGAACCCAACTGTGGCCATCTCAACTGAGATCAACTGACTCATCAGGGTCTCAAACCAGTGTCTTCAACTTAAACAAGGGCAATTACAGAGGTATGAAGAAAGAGTTGTCTAAAGCGGGCTGGGAAAATAGATTACAGGGGAAGTCAGTAGATGAGCAGTGGCAGACTTTTAAGCAGATATTTCATAACACTCAGCCAACATTTATTCCAGTCAGAAGGAAGGACTCGAACAGAACGATGAACCACTTGTGAATAACAAAGGAAGTTAAGGAGAGCTGCGTCTGCTGACAACGCAACCACTCGGTGGCCCTGCAGTGGCACATGCGCAAATGCAGCCTTTGCCACTAAAATGTCACAGCCTGCGACGTTCGGGCAGCTGCCAGGACTAAAGATGGCACTGCTCAAATAATCACACAAAGACAACTGAAACACATGGCAGTACACAATGGCCGGAGGGAAAGAGCGAGTGGGTCGGGGAGGGAGTCAGCGAGCGGGCCAGGGAGGGAGTGAGCGAGCATGGGAGGAGGGAGGGAGCGAGCATGGGGGGGAGGGAGAGAGAGAGAGAGAGGGTGGGGGGGGGGTTAGGGAGAGAGCGAGCGTTGTGGGGGGGGAGAGAGTGAGCTTGGGGGGGTAGAGAGAGAGCAAGCGTGGGGGGGGGAGGGAGAGAGCGAGCGGTGGGAGGGGGAGAGAGACAGTGAGTGAGGGGCGGGGGCAGGGAGAGAGCGAGCGGGGAGGAAGCCAGCGGGCATGGGGTAAGCGAGCAGGCGGTGGGGGGAAGCGAACGAGCGGGGGGAAAGCAAGCGAGTGAGCGGGTGGGCGGGGATCCCCCACTTGGCCTCCCTGCTTCCCCTCCCTGCTTCTCCTCCCCGCTTCACCTCCCTGCTTCCCCCAGCCCCCACTCGCTACTCGCTTCCCCCACCCCTGCTCTCTTCCCACGTTACACTGTGAGGTCATCTGCACATATGCCAACCAGTCCTGGCAATGTGGAACGCAGCGCATGCGCAATGAGCAAGAACCCGTCTGCGCAGGTGCACAGATTGGTGCAGTCTGATGACATCAGCTTCTGGCTGCGCTGTCAATAATCCTTTGATCAAATCAAAAACAAAGTCGTACAATGTGGCAAAAACAAGTGGTAGGCCAGACGATTGGGAATTTTTTAGAAACCAGCAGCGGATGACTAAAAAACTAATAAAGAGGGAGAAAATTGATTGTGAGAGTAAATTGGCAAGAAATATAAAAACAAACAGTAAGAGCTTCTATGGGTATATTAAACGGAAGAGAGTAGCTAAAGTAAGTGTGGGACCCTTAGAGGATGAGACTGAAGTATTAATAACAGGGAACAGGGAAATGGCAGATAATTTAAACCAATATTTTGCATCAATCTTCACAGCGAAGGACACTATAAACATCCCAATAATAATAGATGAACAAGGTGTAAATGGGAGGGAGGAACTTGTAACAATCTCTATCATGAGAGAAAAGGTGCTGGACAAACTAATGGGACTAAAGGTAGACAAGTCGTCAGGACCTGATGGCCTGCATCCAAGGGCTTCAAAAGAAGTGGCTGCAGAGATAGTGGAGGCATTGGTCATAATACACCAAAACTCCTTGGATTCCAGTAGGGTACCAGCAGATTGGAAAACTGCTAATGTGACACCCTTATTCAAGAAAGGAGGGAGACAGAAAGCAGGAAACTACAGACGAGTTAGCTTAACATCTGTCATTGGGAAAATGCTAGAGTCCCTTATTAAGGAAGAAATAGCAGGACATTTAGAAAAACATAATGCAATCAAACAGAGTCAACATGGTTTTATGAAAGGAAAATCAGGTTTGACAAATTTGTTCGAGTTCTTTGAGGATATAACAAGCAGAGTGGATAAAGGGGAACCGGTAGATGCAGTGTATTTGGATTTTCAGAAGGCATTTGATAAGGTGCCACATAAAAGGTTATTACACAAAATAAGAGCTCAGGGTATTGGGGGAAATGTGTTGGCATGGATTGAAGATTGGCTAACACACAGAAGGCAGAGAGTCAGGATCAATGGGTCTTTTTCAGGTTGGAAAGCTGTAACTAGTGGGGTGCAACAAGGGTCGGTCCTCGGCCCTCAACTATTTACTATCTTTATTAATGACTTAGAGGAAGGGACAGTGTGTATTGTATCCAAATTTGCTGATGATACAAAAATAGGTGGGAAGGCAAGTTGTGATGAGGACACAAAGAATCTGCAAAGGGATATAGATAGGTTAAGTGAGTGGGCAAAAACTTGGCAGATGGAGTTCAATGTGGGAAAGTGTGAGGTAGGAAACTTTGGTAGGAAAAATAAAAAGGCAGATTATTATTTAGATGGAGAAATACTACAAAATACTGCAGTGCAGAGGGTTCTGGGTGTTCTTGTGCATGAAACACAAAAAGTTAGCATGCAGGTGCAGCAAGTAATTAGGAAGGCAAATGGAATTTTGGCCTTTATTGTGAGGGGTTAGAGTTTAAAAATAGGGAAGTCCTGTTACAACTGTACAGGGTGTTGGTGAGGCTACACCTGGAGTACTGCGTACAGTTTTGGTCCCCGTATTTAAAGAAGGATATACTGGCATTGGAGGCAGTTCAGAAAAGGTTCACTAGGCTGATTCTTGGGATGAAGGGGTTTTCTTATCAAGAACGGCTAAACAGGTTAGGCCTTTATTCATTGGAATTTAGAAGAATGAGAGGTGGTCTTATAGAATCATATAAGATTTTAAGGGGGCTTGACAGGGTAGATCTTGAGAAGATATTTCCACTAGTGGGGGAATCTCGAACTAGGGGACATAGTTACAGAATAAGGGGGCACACATTTAAAACTGGGATGTGAAGGAATTTCTTCTCTCAGAGGGTGGTGAATCTCTGGAATTCGCTGCCTCAGAGAGTTGCGGAGGCTAGGTCACTAAATGTATTGAAGGAGGAGGTAGATAGATTTTTGAAATCTCGGGGAGTCGAGGGTTAGTTGGAGCAGGCCTGAAAGAGGAGTTGAGGCCTGGGACAGATCAGCCATGATCTTATTGAATGGCGGTGCAGGTTTGAGGGGCTGAATGGCCTACTCCTATTTCGTATGTTCTTATGTTCTTCTTCTTCTTTCTTTGTCCTCCTTATCTCGAGAGACAATGGGTCTTATGTTATCACCAATGAAACCTGTGACTTTACTGTCTGCCTAGCTCAGTTACTTAGTGCCTTTACCAGCTGATTCATCAGCAGAGCACATCCTGGCTTTTACTCATTCGCTTTGGGATTGTAGGGCTGATTCTACAATTGGCCAGTGTTAGCCAGAAGCAGCAGTCACAGGGGGTGCTGGCTGAGGTAATAGTGGCCCATATTGCCTGATTTTCTGTCCTTTTTTTAATTCATTCTTGGAATGTGGGCAATACTACAAGGCCAGCATTTATTGCCCATTCCTAGTTTCTGTGAGAAGGTGGTGGTAGAACATTGTCTTGAATCACTGTGTTTCTTTGTAGTGGTTTGATATAACTGAGTGCAACTTCAGAGGCCAGTTAAGAGTCGTCTGTGTCGGTGTGGAACTGGAGTCACATCTAGGCCAGTCCTGGTAAGGATGGTAGGTTTCCTTCCCTGAAGGACATTAATGAATTAGTTATTTTTTTTCAATAATCCAACAGCTTCATGTTCACTTTTACTGCTAACAGCTTTTTATTGCCAAATTTTTGAAACTGAGTTCCAATTTCAAAAATGCCATGATGGGATTTGAACTCAAATTTTTGGGTTTACTAATCCAGTAACATAATCACTACGCCACTCCACTCTAAATAAACCGAAATTAATGGGCCCTCAATTACGCAACTAACAATTCCTATGAGGACCTAATTGGGGAATCAGCCTGTTCAAGTTAAAGACTTTCACAAACCAGCTGCCAGGTTAGTTATTACAAAATCTTATATGTGAGCACTTTGTTATTGATAATAATAGATTTGTAATATTAGATAAGCGAATGGGGGTGTATAGGAAAATAGGCAGGCTCGGCTGAATATACAATACCATTTAAATAGGTTATTAATTTATAATCTCAGGATTTAAAAACAAAATTTTGCTCGAGTCTGTATTTGTTTCTGGAGTCGTCTTTTGAAACTATGCCGACACAGACTAGCATGGAGGCACAGACTTTCAAAGAGCAGTCATCCGGAAAAGATCTGTGAGCTTTGGTTTTCTGTTTGGAAAACTGAATCGTTCACATACCAGTCTCTCTCACTCCCAGGCAGAGCAGGCTATGTCATTGGATCTATTCTCAGGCACGAGAGATCTGGGAACCAAGCTGCGATTGGAACTTATGATTGATATATTTCCATTCTGAAGCATGGTTTCTTGGGTAGATCTCTGTTAATCCAACTATAACTGCATGACATACTGACTCACATGAATCACAGCAACTGTAAATGCTTTAATGTAAAATAGAATCTTGCACAGTGTGAATTATCTGTGTCCAGTAATCCTGGAATTCCAAAACTCCAAACCACTTTCCATCCACTTCAATCAATCTTCTTTCTCAATCAAGTCCATTGAAGTCTATTTTGTGGCTGAAATATCTAAGCTAGCCATCAAGGGCTCGATTTTCTTTTGCACAATTATTTTTCTACCTGAATTAATACATGAGTTTCAGTCAGTTATACTGTTTGGGATTATTCCGAGGCAGCAGGGGCCCTGTCCCTGGGATTGGAAGTGGAATGGGGAGGTGGGGGGCGGAGGAGGGGAACATTGGGGGAGGGGAGAGTGTGACCCCCTCCTCGGCAGGAATCAGGACCCAGGGCTACATCTTATGGGTGGCAGCCATATAAGTGGATGCCACAGGGACTGGCATCCCATTAAGGATAGCAACACAACCCCAAGAGCTGCTGGCCCAATCAGAGGGCTGGCAGCTCAGCAGCCTCAGCAGCGCCACCAAGAGCAGTGGCCACTTCTGGGGTGACACCCGGAGGGAGAGGACACAGCAATGGATGTGTGCCCTCACAGCCAGGTGAGTAGGGTTTGGAGGTGCTGCGGCCAGTCAAGCAGGCCCCAGTGAAGGTTGAGGGGTGGGAGCGCTGAGGGCAGGAGGCACCAATGCTGTGCCATTGCTGCTAGAGAGCACTTTTGTGGATCAATGACTGCCCAAAAAGAAGGCCCCTCCCCACCGGAGCCCACTGGGAGGCCACCAAAGTTTACCTCATGACCTGCCCATGAGGTGGAGGGACCCCTGCACTGGCAAAATGGCATGACAGCAAGAAGAAGTTGGACACGCCATCCGGCACCTTCCAACAACATTTTGCCAGCCTTCCCATCTCCGACCCAGCCCTCAAAGGGCCTCAAAAATCCTGGCCATTGTGTTCAAGTGCTAAGTGTGTTAGCTGGGCTCTATGTACTTGGGCAGCATAAGTCAGGTGGGTCATAGGTCAGCTGAACAGATGGCCTCACGGGCTGCATTACCCTGCAACAACAGGGTTCAAGGGTACGAGGTGGCTTTCCTGGCTATGTGAACTAGTGCTCCTTATACAGAGGTGATTGAGCATTTGTGAGGCTGGTTGTGTCACCAAGGTCTTCAGGGAAGAAACACAACCTGTCCAGTATTTACCCAGTTGTCATAGATTGATGGTCCTCCTCATGTTATAATCAATGCAACTGCTCCCATATAAACATGTGGATAAAGCATCTATGGGTTATAGTGACTTAAGTGGGATAGGAGGTAATATACTGGCATGGATTAAGGATTGGTTAACGACAGAAAGCAGAGGGTAGGAATAAATGGGTCATTCTAGCATTGGCAGGCTGTGACATGTGGGGTACCACAGGGATCAGTGCTTGGGCCCAGCTGTTCACAAGATATATCAATGATTTGGATGTGGGGACTAAATATAGTATTTCCAAGTTCGTGGATGACACAAAACTAGGTGGGAATGTGTGTTGTGAGGAAACATGGAAACATAGAAAATAGGAACAGGAGTAGGCCATTCGGCCCTTCGAGCCTGCACCGCAATTCAATATGATCATGGCTGATCATCCAAACTCAGTACCCTGTTCTCGATTTCTCCCCGTATCCCTTGATTCCTTTAACCCTAAGAACTATATCTAACTCCTTCTTGAATATATTTAATGATTTGGCCTCAACTGCTTTCTGTGGTAGAGAATTCCACAGGTTCACCACTCTCTGGGTGAAGAAATCCCTCCTCATCTCAGTCCTAAATGGCTTACCCCTTATCCTTAGACTGTGACCCCTGGTCCTGGACTCCCCCGCCATCGGGAACATCCTTCCTGCATCTAGTCTGTCCAATCCTGTTAGAATTTTGTAGGTTTCTATGAGATCCCCTCTCATTCTTCTAAACTCTAGCACGTACAAGCCTAATCGACCCAATCACTCTTCATATGTCAGCCCTGCCATCCCAGCAATCAGTCTGGTGAACCTTCGCTGTACTCCCTCCATAGCAAGAATATCCTTCCTCAGATAAGGAGACCAAAACTGCACACAATGCTCCAGATGTGGCCTCATCAAGGCCTTGTATAATTGCAGCAAGACATTCTTGCTCCTGTACTCGAATCCTCTCGCTATGAAGGCCAACATACCATTTGCCTTCTTAACTGCCTGCTGCACCTGCATGCTTACTTTCAGCGACTGGTGCACAAGGACACCCAGGTCTCGCTGCACCTCCCCCTTTCCCAATCTATCGCCATTCAGATAATAATCTGCCTTTCTGTTTCTGCCACCAAAATGGATAACCTCACATTTATCCACATTATACTGCATCTGCCATGTATTTGCCCACTCACTCAACCTGTCCAAATCACACTGGAGCTTCTCTGCATCCTCCTCACAACTTACACTCCCACCCAGCTTTGTGTCATCTGCAAACTTGGATATATTACATTTAATTCCCTCATCTATATCATTAATATATATTGTGAATAGCTGGGGTCCTAGCACTGATCTCTGCAGTGCCCCACTAGTCACTGTCTGCCACTCGGAAAAAGACCCGTTTATTCCTATTCTTTGTTTCCTGTCTGCCAACCAGTTCTCTATCCATGTCAATACCTTACCCTCATTCCCGTGTGCTTTAATTTTGCACGCTAATCTCTCATGTGGGACCTTATCGAAAGCCTTCTGAAAGTCCAAATACACCACATCCACTGGTTCTCCCTTATCTATTCCACTAGTTACATCCCCAAAAAATTCCAGTAGATTTGTCAAGCATGATTTCCCTTTCGTAAATCCATGTTGACTCTGTCCAATAATGTCATTGTTTTCCAAGTGCTCTGCTATTACATCTTTTATAATGGACTCTAGCATTTTCCCCACTACTGATGTCAGGCTAACCGGTCTATAATTCCCTGTTTTCTCTCTGCCTCCTTTTTTAAATAGTGGGGTTACATTAGCTACCCTCCAATCTGTTTGAACTGTTCCAGAGTCTATAGAATTTTGAAAAATGACCAGCAATGCATCTACTATTGCAAGGGCCACTTTCCTGAGTACTCAGGGATGTAGATTATCAGGCCCTGGAGCTTTATTGGCCTTCAATCCCATCAATTTCCCTAACACCATTTCCTTACTAATACTGATTTAATACAGTTCCTCCTTCTCACTGGACCTTATGTTCCCCAACATTTCTGGGAGGTTATCTGTGTCATCCTTTGTGAAGACAGAACCGAAGTATGTATTTAATTGCAAAATACTTCAAATGCTGGAAATCTGAAATAAAAATAAGAAATGCTGGAAATACTCAGCAGGTCTGGCAGCATCTGTGGAGAGAAAAGCAGAGTTAACGTTTCAGGTCAGTGACCCTTCTTCAGAACTGACAAATATTAGAAATGTAGAAGATTGTTAACAAGTAAAACGGGGGGCGCGGCAAGAGATAACAAAAGAGAAGGTGTTGATAGGACAAGGTCACAGAGAATAACTGACCAGAAGGTCATGGAACAAAGGCAAACAGTATGTTAATGGTGTGCTGAAAGACAAAGCGTTAGTACAGAGAGGCTGTGAATAGACTGTAAAGCACAAAGTACTCCAAGCACAAAAATTTTTTAAAAACAGAAACATTGGGTAGGCACAGTAGAAACATACTAAACACATTTAAAAACCTAAAATAAATTAACCAAATAAAAAAGAAAAAGAGAAAAAGAAAAAATAACGAAACATAAAAAGGTGGGGGGCCCATCATGCTCTGAAATTATTGAGTTCAGTGTTCAGTCCGGCAGGCTGCAGTGTGCCTAATCGGTAAATGAGATGCTGTTCCTCGAGCTTGCGTTGATGTTTGCTGGAACACTGCAGCAATCCCAGGACAGAGATGTGAGCATGAGAGCAGGGGGGTGTGTTGAAATGGCCAGCAACCGGAAGCTCGGGGTCATGCTTACGGACTGAGCGGAGGTGTTCCGCAAAGTAGTCACCCTATCTGTGTTTGGTCTCCCCAATATAGAGGAGACCACATTGTGAGCAATGAGTACGGTATACTAAATTGAAAGAAGAACAAATAAATCACTGCTTCACCTGAAAGGAATGTTTGGGGCCTTGGATAGTGAGGAGATAGGAGGTAAGTGGGCAGGTATTACACCTTCTGCAATTGCAGGGAAAGGTGCCGTGGGAAGGGGACGAGGTGGTGGGGGTAATGGAGGAGTGGACGAAGGTGTCATGAAGGGAATGATCCCTTCGGAATACTGATAGGGGAAGGGAGGGGAAGATGCGTTTGGTAGTGGCATCACGCTGGATGTGGCGGAAGTTGCGGAGGATGATCCTTTTTTTAATGTTGTCCTTGGAGTGCTTTGTGCTTTACAGTCTATTCACACCCTCTTTGTACTAATGCTTTGTCTTTCAGCACACCATTAACATACCGTTTGCCTTTGTTCCATGACCTTCCGGTTAGTTATTCTCTGTGACCTTGTCCTATCAACACCTTCTCTTTTGTTATCTCTTGTCCCACCCCCCACTTTACTTGCTTACAATCTTTTACATTTCTAATATTTGTCAGTTCTGAAGAAGGGTCACTGACCTGAAATGTTAACTCTGCTTCTTTCTCCACAGATGCTGCCAGACCTGCTGAGTATTTCCAACATTTCTTGTTTTTATTATGTATTTAATTGGTCTGCCATTTCTTTGTTCCCAATTATAAATTCCCCTGTTTCTGACTGTAACGAACCCACATTTGTCTTCACTAATCTTTTTGTCCTCACATATCTATAGAAGCGTTTGCAATCCGTTTTTATGTTCTCTGCAAGCTTACTCTCATACTCTATTTTCCCTTTCTTAATTAATCCCTTTGCCCTCCTTTGCTGAATTCTAAACTGCTCCCAATCTTCAGGTTTGCTGCTTGTTCTGGCCATTTTATATTTCTCCTCCTTGGATCTAATACTATCCCTAATTTCTTTTGTAAGCCATGGTTGAGCCACCCTGTTTTATTTTTGCGCCAGACAGGAATGAACAATTCTTGTAATTCATCCATATGCTCTTTAAATGCTAGCAATTGCCTATCCACTGTCAACTCTTTAAGTAATGTCCCCCAATCTATCATAGCCAACTCGCACCTCGTACCTTCATAGTTTCCTTTATTTAGATTCAGGACTCTAGTCTTGGAATCAACTCTCTCATTCTCCATCTTAATGAAGAATTCTATCATGTTATGGTCGCTCTTCCCCAAGGGACCCCGCACAACCAGATTGTTAACTAATCCTTTCTCATTGCACAATACCCAGTCTAGGATGGCCTGTTCTCTAGTTGGTTCCTCAATGTATTGGTCCAAAAAATCATCATGTATGAATTCCTCCTCCACAGTATTATTGCTAATTTGGTTTGCCCAATCTATATGTAGATTAATGTCACCCATAATTACAGTTGCACCCTTATTGCATGCGTCTCTAATTTCTTGTTTAATGCCATCTCTACATCACCACTGCTGTTTGGGGGTCTATATACAAGCCCCACCAATGTTTTCTGCCCCTTGGTGTTTCTTAGCTCCACCCATTCAGATTCCACATCAGGATTATCTGAGCTAATATCCTTCCTCACTATTGTATTGATTTCCTCTTTTACTAACAACGCTACTCCACCTCCTTTCCTTTTTTGCCTGTCCTTCCTAAATATTGAATACTCCTGGATGTTCAGTTCCCATCCTTGGTCACCCTGCAGCTATGTCTCCGTAATACAACTATATCGTATCCATTTACATCTATTTGCGCGGTTAATTCACCTACCTTATTGCGAATACTCTGTGCATTGAGACACAATGCCTTTAGGTTTGTCTTTTTAACATTCTTAGTCATCTTAGCATTATTTCACACTATGGCCCTATTTGTTTCTTGCCCTTGATTTTTATGCCTTCCACTTTTACATTTTTGTTTCCTGTCTTTTGTTTCTATCCTTGTTTCCTCCTCCTCAGTCTCCTTGATCAGGTTCCCATCCCCCTGCCATTCTAGTTTAAATCCTCCACAACAGCACTAGCAAACACCCCTGCGAGGACATCGGTTCCAGTCCTGCCTGGATGTAACCCTCTTGTACAGATCCCACCTTCCCCAGAACTGGTCCCGATGTCCCAGGAATCTAAATCCCTCCCTCCTGCACCATTTTTCCAGCCACGCATTCATTTGGTCTATTCTCCTATACTCACTAACACATGCCACAGGAAGTAATCCTGACATTACTACCTTTGAGGTCCTGCTTCTTAATTTAGCTCCTAACTCCTTAAATTCATCTTGCAGGACCTCATCCCTCTTTGTACCTATGTCATTGGCACTGACATGTACCACGACCACTGGCTGTTCACCCTCCCCCTTCAGAATGTCCTGCAGCTGCTCCGAGACATCCTTGACCCTAGCACCGGGGAGGCAACATACTATCCTGGAGTCTCATTTGCGGCCACAGAAACGCCTGTCTGGTCCCCTTACAATTGAATCCCCTATCACTATAGCCCTATCACTCTTCTTCCTCCCCTCCTGTGCAGCAGAGCCATCCATGGTGCCATGAACTTGGCTGTTGCTGCTTTGCCCTGGGAGGCCATCCCCCTCAACAGTATCCAAAGCGGTATATCTGTTTGAGAGGGGGATGGCCACAGGGGACTCCTGCACTACCTGCTTGCACCTACTACTCCACCTGGTGGTCATCCATCCCTTTTCTGCCATTACCTGTGGTGTGACCACCTCCCTAAACGTTTTATCCACCATGTCCTCAGCATCGTGGATGCTCCACAGTGAATCCACCGGCAGCTCCAGCTCCATAATGCGGGTAGCCAGTAGCTGCAGATGGATACACTTCCTGCACACATACATGATCATCAGGGACACTGGAAGCGTCCCTGATATCCCACATAGCGCAGGAGGAGCATATCACGGGTGTCAGCTCTCTTGCCATGACTTACCTTTGGATTAATTAGTTACTCCCTTTAAATAATACTAATTACACTTGGGGCCTTGTTCTACTCCAAACACTACCCACTACAATCTAAAGTCCTTAATAAATTACACTAATTAAAAAAAAACACCCTTTAGTAATATTAACCTTATCATTCGAGGTTTTTTTTCAAAAAAAGAACTTTCCCTTTCTTTTTTGAGCTATTTAAATGCAATAACAGCTGTTATTTAACCAACCAATCACCTTGCAGATTTCCCGTGATGTCACTCAGTTTTTTCCCCCTCTTTCGAATCTCAGCGCGCACCAGCAGAGAGAGCGAGAGAGCGAGACAGAGCCACCGCTCTGGATCAGACTCCTCCCAGGTCTGCCTGCCGCTGCTCTGGTCCTCAAGTAAGTGAGGGCCTCGAGCCCTGTGGTCTCTTTTTCAGGTCCCGCTCCAGATCAGCCGCCTCCCTGTTCCGCCAGCCGCCGCTCCGGTCCTCAGGTAAGATGCAAAGCGGCTTCAAGGGGAGTTCGACAGACTTGGTGAGTGGGCAAGAACGTGGCAGATGGAATATAATGTGGAAAAATGTGAGCTTATCCACTTTGGGAGGAGGAACAGATGTGCAGAGTATTTCTTAAATGGTAAGTGATTAAAAAGTGTAGATGTACAAAGGGACCTGGGTGTCTTTGACAAGGCTAACATGCAGGTGCAGCAAGCAATTATGAAGGCTAATGGTATGTTAGCCTTTATTGCAAGAGGATTTGAGTACAGGAGTAGTGAAGTCATGCTTCAATCGAATGGAACCTTGGTTAGACCACACCTGGAGTACTGTGTGCAGTTTTGGTCCCCTTACCTTAGGAAGGATATTATTGCCAGACTTTTTCCCAGGATGGCAGGACTGTCCTATGATGAGAGATTGGGGAAACTGGGCCTATATTCTTTAAAGTTTCGAAGAATGAGAGATGATCTCATTGAAACCTACAAAATACTTAAAGGGATAGACTGAGTATATGCAGTGAAGATGTTTCCCCTGGTTGGGGACTCTAGAACCAGGAGACACAATTTCAAAATAAGGGGGAAGCCACTTAGGACAGAGATGAGGAGAAATTTATTTATTCAGCGAGTTGCGAATCTTTGGAATTCTCTACCCCAGAGGGCTGTGGAAGCTCAGTCATTGAGTATGTTTAAAGCAGAGATCGACAGATTTCTAAATACAAATGACATAATGGGATATGAGGATAGTGTGGGAAAAAGGCATTGAAGTGGATGATCAGTCATGATCATATTGAATGGCGGGGCAGGCTCAATGGGCTGAATGGCCTACTCCTGCTCCTATGTTTACATCCATAATTTCCCCCACATAGCAAGTTCTCAACCTCAGCCAAGTTTTCAGGCAGAAAAGGTTAAGCCATATCAATGATTTAGCTGAGGGGACTGAGTGTAATGAATCCAAGTTTGCTGATGATACAAAGTTAGATGGTAAAGTAAGCTGTGAGGAGGTTACAAAGGAATAGAAACAGGTTATATGAGTGGGTAAGAAGATAGCAGATGGAGTATAATGTGAGAAAATATAAACGTATCCACTTTAATAGGCAGGATAGAAAAGCAGAATTTTTTTAAAACAAAGTGACTCCTGACAACCTAGAGCATGTGCAGTGCAATCGTAGATGTCATCAACGTGTGCGAGCATTTGCCAGCTTGCCCGTATCAATGCGCGCATGCTCGCACATGATGTCACCACACAATGATGTCCTTGCCCCTCAATATCTGTCTCCATTCATCCGAACAGTACCCCGCTCCCTCTCACCATCCCTGCTTCAATTGTCGCTTCACCCTACTCGATCTCTGCCACGCTGCTGCCTTCCCTCAGCCATTCGCTCCCCCCGCCCGCTTCTGCCCACTCAGCCACTCGCTACCACCCCACCGGCCATTTCATCCCCTCAGCCGCTCACTCCAGACCTCACCACTGCTCCACCCACCTCCCCTCGGCCGATTGTTCCCTGCTCCTCGCTTCCCCCCACCTCCAGCCGCTAGCTCCAGGCCACACCACTTCCCTTCTCTTGGCCACTTGCTCCTACGTCGCCCCACCATCCCTTGAAGCCTGCCTTGCTTCCTCGGGTGGCGCGGTGGGGAATGATCAAACATGGGAGCGAGTGGCTGAGAGGAGGGAAGTGGCCCGGCCTCGAGCTAGCGGCTGGAGGGGGGGGGGGAAGTGAGGAGTGGGCAGCCAGAGAGCAGGGTGGGGGAAGGGGGCAGTGATGAGGCCAGAGTGAGTGGCTAAGGGAAGGCAGCAGGGAGCAAGCGGCGAGAAATTGGGTGCAGGAGAGAGTGGCAAAGAGAGGCGCAATGGCAGGAGGGAGCGGGAGACTGTTGGGGTGGGATGGAGGCGGCAATGGCAGCCATTGAGGGGATTTACGAGTTGAATTTGTTTTTTGCGATAAATTGAGCAGCGCCATTTTTAATCCTGGCAGCTGCCTGAAACGTCGCAGACAGTGACATTTCAGTGGAAGAGGCTGCATTTGCGCATCTGCTAGTATGCGGGCATGGGCGGCACAGTGGGGCAGTGGTTAGCACTGCAGCCTCACAGCTCCAGTGACCCGGCTTCAATTCTGGGTACTGCCTGTGTGGAGTTTGCAAGTTCTCCCTGTGTTGGCGTGGGTTTCCTCCGGGTGCTCCGGTTTCCTCCCACAGCCAAAAGACTTGCAGGTTGATAGGTAAATTGGCCATTATAAATTGCCCCTAGTGTAGGTAGGTGGTAGGGGAATATAGGGACAGGTGAGGATGTAGTAGGAATATGGGATTAGTGTAGGATTAGTATACATGGGTGGTTAATGGTCGGCACAGACTTGGTGGGCGGAAGGGCCTGTTTCAGTGCTGTATCTCTAAATCTAAAAAAATCTACTGTGCCACCTAGTGGTTGCATTGTCAGCAAATGCAGCCTTTTTAAAAAGGTAAGAGACTAGTAAATGTCATTATGCAGGTGGATTTGGGGTGACCTTGTACACAAATCACAGAAAGTGAACATGCAAGTCCATCAAGCAATTAGGAAGACAGATCACAGAATTGTTACGGTTCAGAAGGAGGCCTTTCGGCCCATCGGGTCTACACCGGCACTCTTAATGAGCATGGTGTGTTAGCGTTTATTGCAAGGGGGATTGGAGTATCAGAGTAACAAAGTTTTCCTGCAATTAAATCGGGCTTTGGTGAGACCACACCTAGAGTACTGTTTACAGATTTGGTCTCCTTACCTAAGGAGAATGCCTTAGAATAGATGCAGTGAAGGTTCACTACATTGATTCCTGGGATGAAAGGGTTGTCCTTTGAGGAGAGATTGAGAATTTAAGAGAATTAGAGGTGATCTTATTGAAACATGTAAAATTCTGAGAGGGCTTGACAGGGTAGGTGCTGAAAGGTTGTTTCTGCTGGCTGGAAAATCTAGACCTAGGTGATATAGCCTCAGGATAAAAGATATTTAGGAGTGAGATGAGAGGAAATTTCTTCACTCAGAGGGTTGTGGATCTTTGGAATTCTCTCTCCTGGAGGCACGTGGATGCTCAGTTGTTGAATATATTCATATTAGTAATTGCCAATCTGAAGACTGTAAAATGTCCTCATCAAATATGTGCAGAGAATATTTGGTTTCGTGAATAGAGACCATGAATATTTTGTACTTTATTCTCTCTTATAGTTATAGTTCCATGTTCCTAATAGAAGTGACCATTCTGTTAAAATGTCTGAACTTGTTTCATTCAGAATATTTAAAAGGGCACCCTAATGAAAAATTATGGAGCAAATCTTTTTCAATTTGCTTGCAGGATAGTGAAATGGAAATTAACCTTTTGATTTTTCTTTGAAAATATAATTTGATCAGAACTGGAAGAAGTTAATGAGGCACATTTAATTCCCAGTTAGTTTTTATCGTTAATTATTTGTTTAGATAAAACCCACTCAGCCACTTGACTGCTGAGGTTCATTGGCTCTGTGTCTTCATGTTCAAAATTTCCATCCCCCGAGTATGTTTAACTGATGGTAGAAATATGCTGCATGTGATTCTCTGCAAATTGGTTATGGTTTAAATTTGTAGAGTTTGGTTCAGGATGCAATGAAATTTTTTACATAATATTCCAAAATAACAGAGTAGGTTCTTCATTCCAGGCTAAAGTTAGGCTTTTCTGCCAGGTGAAAATCTATTAGAGCAAGGGTAGATATCACTTCATTGAGCTGACTGCACCCTCCCAAATTTTACACAATCAACTCATTTGATTAATATTTTCACTCTGTGGGAAGCACGTCTAAAATCTGGTCAGCAGGTACAATTTAAATGGATGTACGTGCTTAAATACATGCAGTATATGGGGTCAAATATTGTTTCAGCCCTTTTCAAGCTTAAATATTCATTTTAACTATTGGTCGGAAGCACTTAGCTAAGATGGAGTGAAAGGAATATCAATGTGAAGGCACAAAACGGGTTCTGTGTACAAGTGAGAGACAGGTATAGCACTTTTGTTGGTTAACAAAATCAGCATGCACCTGCAGGAGTGGGTAGGAGTAGAACTGCCAAGTTTGACATTTCACTCATTACAGAGAATAGTGATGTGCCATTTCTAGCAACAGGTGGTAACCAGGCTCAACGCCACGTATGCTACCCAGGAACGGATACATTAAGCAGCATGCACGCTTAAAGGAACTTAGCAAGGAAAAACTAGCCAACAGTATCATGTATCTTGCAGATGGTGCAAAACTGCATGCTGCAAAGTCTTGTCTTTCAATCTGTTCCACATTTGATATTGATCACTGTCAAAGCCTCATCATCCTTACAGCTCTTTTACTGCATTTGCTAGACACCCATACCTCAGTAACATACATCCTCAAGATGCATCACACGGTTGAAAGCCTTGTTGCACTCAAAAGCAACAACACATACTTTTAAGAAACTCAGGACTGAAGGTCAGAAAGCAAGTTTGGAAGTGATCCCATTTTACACAGACTTTCAGCAATATACTGGGTTTCCAGAGCAAGCCACAGAAAATGTAGAGAAGGAAAGCACCGCCTTACATACAAAATACTATCCCCACCAGGCAATAACTCCAATAACTGGATTCACACACCCTCTATAACAGATGTCTTTTCAAGGCTAGCGCCAACAGAGATAGTTTTATAGCTTTCACTTATCGGCTAAAACACTGTCTGACTGGAATCCTTTTTACCAACTGAACATTGCAAACAAAATCTTACTTAAAAGCTAAAATTAATATAAAGAATTGAACTGATTCCTTTCAGTGGAGTTGTCGCTGGGAGCTTGCCCTGCATGAGTAATGAGCTCAGATCCAGGGAGATGAATCCAGCAAGCAGAAGTTTCACCTTCATCATCCTTCTGCAGTTGGAGGAAAAGGAGAGTCATGCCTGGGGATGTTTCAAATTTCAGATTAGCTAGCTGAAGAATTGACATTTTCAGATAAATTTAAGTCTGCTTTCAGGAAGAATTATGAAACTCGTAAAAAATACCTGAGTACAGTAGTTGGAGTAACAACCCTGAAGTCAGTCAAGAGTCAGTTGGATGCAGAGATGGAGGGATGGATGGTTTGTCTTTTTTTCTAGTTATGCTACAATAGGCAAAACATCTTTCATAACCTGTGTCTTATCTGCTGATCTCATGGCTAAGGCAGGTCGACCTATTTATTCCTTGACTCACTGAAGGTAGCTGCAAAAATCTATATAGGGAGATCAAGGAAGGTTAATAAAAATTTCACATCCTTGGAAAGAACAATATTGGAAATACTGCTGGGATTTTCTGGCAGAAGATCAGCAAAGCCCCCAGAGAAACAGCATAGCTAAAAATGTCTGTTTACACCATTTGTCTGTGGGTGGGGTGGTGATGGAGCAGTTTGGACGAGGTTCCAGCAGGTGAGCAGGAGAGGCCCATGGAAATACAAGGTCATTTTCTTTAAATTTTCATCACATTGGGACCAACAAATCAAGTTTAAAAAATAATTCAAGTGCACCAGTCCTTTGACATTTTCCAAACTGTTATGAGTTAGGATACATACGGGTGTACAGTCCTAATGACATATCAGTTGGCGAGCCTCCTTTGGCTTCTTTGCAATTAGATGGTGGAATTATGTCTATCAGTGCAGAAACAAGCCATTCAGCCCAACAGGTCTATGCTAGTGTTTATGGTCCACACAAGTCACTTTCCCTTTTACTTTATCTCACCCTGTCAACATATTCCGCTATTCCATGCTCCCTCATGTGTTTATCTTCAAACTTAGAGTGAGGAAGCCTTGATTCCATCATTTTCAGTACACTTACCAAGTGCAACTGGAGTATCTAATACAGCAGGAATGTAATTGCAGGCAAATTCAAAGATCACCTACTCCCACCCAAACCAGGACTCACTGATGTACTCCCTCACTGAATTATGGCCAGAGCTCTGTCTAGTATTTACTCTGTTGTTGTTAAAGTGGAGATTAAAGGTCTCGTGAATTATTTGAAGAGAAGGTGTTCCAGTCAACATTCACTCTTCTTCCATTGATGGAATATGTGTGTTGTCTATTTTCCCTTCCTTGCTTTCCTATTATTTCCATTGTTCTGCCTACTCGCTCAGCTCATTCTGGAATTCCTCAGCTGCCTCCTTTGATTCCACTACATTCTTAGTTTGGTATCATTCACAAATTTGATCACACTGAATCTAATTTATGTAAACTAAAAACAGTTATGGTCCCAGCATCAATACAGATGTAACCCACTTAGTACTTTCACCCATTCTGACATTATTTTCTCGAATGAGCATTGATTGTTTCCTACCCTTCAGCCAGTTTCGCATCCATTTCCAGGGCTTACCCTGAATCCACACAGCTTTGATGCCCCTCCTGGCCTCACACATCTTCTGGCCCAGTGTTTGCCCATTCACAATCCCCCATAATTGCCTCCAACCCCCACCTCCACAACCCCACCCCCTCAGAAGCTGAAATGAATCCAAAAGTAGTCATTAAGATGTACCAAGTTTTTAAAAGTCTGCATATTAAGGGGAAGGGCAAGTTAAAGTGCAAACGACAATATTTATTTCAACACAGTGAATATGTAGAGGAAGCTTCAGGCTAAGCAAACACTGTGAACGACAGTGACAGAGGAAAGACAAGGTGTGGGATTGTTGATGAATGGGGAATTAGTGTTGCAGTTATTGTTACCACATTTGGATGAGATCTTCATGACAGCCTGGCCAGAAAGGGGTTGTCTAGGTTGCCTCCTCTCTTTCTCTTCCTCTTCTTCCTCTTCCTCCTCCTGAGCTGCTTGCGATGTAGCTTGCCACACGATAGTGAGGCTGTGCAGCATGCAACAGCCAAATCTTGACAGCCGCTTTGCCAAGAACTGCAGGGTTCTTCCAAAGTGGGTCAGGCAGAGGAAACATTGTTGCAGCATACCAATGGTCGCTTCTATCACATTTTGTGTGGCAGCATGGCTTTCATTGGATGCATGCTAGGCACATGTGTGTGCATTAGGCAGCAAATTGGACTCTGTCCTGGGCTTGCTGCACTGTTCCAGTGAACATCAACGCAAGCTCGAGGAACAGCATCTCATTTATCGATTAAGCACGCTGCAGCCTACCAGACTGAACATTGAATTCAATAATTTCAGAGCATGACTGGCCCCTCTTTTTTATTTTTAGTTTTCTTTTATTTTTGTCTTAGTTTGTTTCATCATTCATTTTTTTACCATGTGCCTGCCCACTGTTTTTTTCATGTTTATGCTTTTGGCCAGGGCTGTTCATTATTCTGTGATGTAACACCCTCTCTGCACTAATGCTTTGTCTTTCACCACACCATTAACATACCCTTTGCCTTTGCTCCATGACCTTCTGGTCAGTTATTCTTTGTGACTCTGTCCTATCAACACCATCCCTTTTGTTATCTTTTGCTCCACCCCCACTTTATTTGCTTAAAACCTATTACATTTCTAACCTTTGCCAGTTCTGATAAAAGGTCACTGACCTGAAATGTTAACTTTGCTTTTCTCTCCATGGGCGCTGCCAGACCTGCTGAGTACTTACAGCACTTTTTGTTTTTATTTCAGATCAGCAGTATTTTGCTTTTATTATTGACTAAACCAGTGTAGGTAATTTAATCAGGGAGCACCCCCATTGTACTGGCTAGACTGGGTAAGCATCTTTGCCTCCCAGCTGGCCTTTGGCTTCTCATATGCAAATTGGGCATGGCCATCTTAGCTGCTCCATACTGCTTTTTAAAAGTTATTTGTAATAATGTCCAGTAAACGTCTCAGGCAAAGTTCCATACGATGAAATTAATATTTCCATTTGGCATCTGGGTTTTCTGTCACACTATATACATGTACATAAAAATACTATGATATAATACAAAAGAATATGCAAAAATATCAATTGCGAAAACAGAGAATATCAATTTCGAAAATGTAATGTGGTTTAATAGCTTTGCCAGATTTCTAAACAGGAGTTCCTGAATATTGGAAGAGATGTTTGTGAATTTGATGTCATGGAAGAAGAATGTGTAGAATCTGCCTGAGATATAGTACTTCGATCTTGTATGAGTTGCAATGGAGTCTTCCATTGACTTGGAATTCTGAACAACTGATTTGACCTCGGTTATGGCACAATGCAGTGCAGTCGTTGTAGTTACTTCTAAAGAACGTGGTTCTGATTGAACTTTGGAGATTGTTGCAGAACTCCATGTTCCAGTGAAATTTTTTTGCATGGTAACTTGTTGACCAATATCTAATTTGGGAGATTCACACCCAGTGTGATTGCCGTGTGCCTCTTTCATTTTGTTGCATTATTCCAGACATGGAATGTCTGTTGTGCTCACTCACTGATGCTTGTACTCTGTTCTTCAGGATCTATGGATGTGTTAGTGTCACCCGAAACATCATGGATGAATCAGTTGTGTCATGACGGAAGACTGCAAAGCTTGTCAGAGTGCAAAGACGTCATGCGGTTCGGCTGTTTGTGTTCAGAACTCTTGCCTGTCGTGTCTGTCTTGGCTTTGTGATATTTTATTCTCCAATGACGTGTGACAATATATGCTTTGCACATGGAGTTAAGTGCTGGGTAGACTTTAGGTGAATGTAAAAGCCTGCATCTTGTCCATGATGTCTTGGATTTGGAATCCCTATTCAATGCACCTATGGTATTTGTTACACGTAGAGATTGAAGACTTTGTTGACCTGCGATGATGGACTCAAATTTGAAGCCATCCTTCAATAAAGTGTCAACAGTATAGTCTTTGGGTTTGTCTAAAAGATCCTTTTGGGTAGTGTTCCATTGGTGTGGATGTAATCGCAAGTTCAATGATGCGATCTGCCAGTTTGGAGTCAATAAAATCACATTCTTGGCCTTTGGCATGACAATGACTGACGAACTTGTCTATGGATGCACTCGGCTGTTGTCTGAAAGACATGAATCTGATTCAGTGTACTCAAAAATTGAGCTTAAGGCATAATTGGTCTTCTAGAGTGGACCAAGTCATTGCAGGGTCCTTCTGTTCCTCGTCATTGAGACCAGAAGCGTTGAGATGATGTAGTCCTTCATTGCCAATGCCAAGTTTATCTTTACTGCTTGCTTCTGTGGATCATCAATGGCAAGTCAAAACAAAGCTTGACTCTCTGCTTGAAAAGAAGAAATTCTGAAAGCAGGTCAGATGCTTTCCAATTAATAATAGGAAAAGATGTTTCCATGTGTGAAATAACTCTGTGTCATTGCACCTGCAGGAGAAAAGAAAATCTATGAAGGCAAATAAGAGGAAGACTTGCAGGACGACTTCTGAACAGCCTGGGATGGTGTGGTGCTGTCTTCTGCAATGAAAAGAAAAAGTAGTTGCAGTTCCAGTGGTGAACTAGTTTGGAGGTTGTGGTGCTGTCTCTTGCTGTGGTCACTTGCTGTAGTACCACAAATGAACAGACTTGGAGGTTATGGTGCTGTTACCGAAATCGCACACTTTTGGGTTAGCCCCACCCACAAAGTGTGGATTTGGCGTGAAGAACAATCAAAAGCCCAAAACTGTAATGGTGGTTTTCCCTCAATAAATCGCAATAGCGATTGTTCCTCCTGAAACCACAAAGAAGAAGTTCTCATCTGTTCTATGTCTTGACAGTCGCCCGTTCCACTATTCACAGATGAATTGTGATGCTCCCCATACCGAAAATATGCCAATTCTGTGCTCGACCCAGTAGCTCACTGTCATGAAGGCACTGAACTGTCCACAACTACCTTGCAAATATACTGGGGTCTGTTACCTCTGCACAGCATTCACTCACCCAGACTTGCTCAAGCTGCTCTCGACGAGAAACTGACTTCAGAATTCCTGAGTTAGTCGAAACAACAGGATATTGCAACCACCCGACTTCACATCCCGAAGTGAAAAGAAGCTTACCCAGCTGCTGTTGACTGCACTGCTTTGATGGTAAAAAGGCTGCAAGTGCTGGGGTGTTTGAGATCCAGATCGTTGCTGTCATGTGTGATCTTCCAAGGAGAAAAAGATGTGTGTGTTCTCTTCAGAATCATTTTTGCATCTTCAAAAATCTCAACACTGCCAACATGTTGCATCTTCCTTGAACCTCTTTGCTACTATGGATTGTACACAGAGACTGACCACTGCAGATGGGATCAGTCAAGCAATATTGTGGGATCTTTGTGGAATACTGAGAGAACAACTACACACGGAGGTGTTGACTGTACAGGTATATCTTCAAGACTGCTTAACACTTAGAATCACGTGGTGTGTTACATCATAGCTCTTACACAATAAACATGATCTTGTAGCCATGGTTTAGGGTGATAAATAGAGCAAAATGCATTTTTAAAAACTCCTGCCTCAAATCCACTACCAAAAAACTGCACCTGAATTCTCCATCCAAAAAAGCAGCAATTCCCTTTATGCGCTGACAAGAGCATTCCATCAAATTTAACTGGAGTCATAGCCTGCATAACTATCTTTTAATTAGGTTGGGTGTTGAGTCAGAGATTTTGCAACTACATCTGCTCAGCTCTGCTTCACACTCTAAACATAGTCTTCGCAAAGGGAATATCTTTATTTTGATGTTATGAACAGGAGGAGAATAAACACATGGAAGAGGCTAGGTTGGAGGCTTTTAGAGTCCGGCATTACTGAAGTTATTTCTTTCCTACAGGTAGACACACATTCACCAGGATCTACAGACAAGGAAGGTCTTAATTAGGCATCCCCACAGCAGAAGGAGGGTACAGATGAAAAAGAGAAAGTGAAATAGAAGAGCTGGTGGCTTAGTGGTAATGTTGCTGGGCTAGTAATCTAGAGGCCCAGGCTATTTTTTTTATTCGTTCATGGGATGTGGGCATTGCTGGCTACGTCAGCATCTATTGCCCATCCCTAATTGCCCTTGAAGGTGGTGGTGAGCTGCCTTCTTGAACTGTTGCAGTCCTTGGGGTGTAGGTACACCGACAATGCTGTTAGGAAGGGAGTTCCAGGATTTTAACCCAGCGACAGTCAAGGAATGGCGGTTTAGACCGGAATTTTACACCACCCGTGTTGGTGGGGGAGTGGCGTAAAATAGAGCGGGAGGCTCCGGCAGGCCTTCCCGACCCACTTTACATAGGGCGGGGAGGGGGTGCAAAACAGGCCACCCGCTCCAGGCCAAGCAAGGTCCTTAAGTTGCCAATTAACAGCTGCTTAAGGGTCTTTGCCCGCATCCATGCGGATTTTACGCATGGCAAGTGGGCGTCCTGGAGCCGGGAAAGGCCGCCGGGTAAAAGCTGGCAGCCTGTCAGCGCCCCGGGGGTGAGCCCTGAAAATCGGGCACAGGGTGCCCGATTGAGGGATTCCCCCACTTCTCCAATCCTCCCCAGGACCCAACACGCTCCCCCCTTCCCCCCAAAGGACCACCCTTACTCGCTGGGGCCCAAACGATTACCCCCGGCGAGGCAACCAAAACTCACCTGAAATCCCGGCACCATGTCTTCATCTGCCGTCGGCTGGGCTGCAGTCCCAGCAGTGGCCACCACTCCCGCTAATTGGCCGGCAGCTCAATGAGGCGAGACTTCCTCCCTCAAGCGGGCAGAAGTCCAGCCTCAGAACAATTAAAGCCTGGTGACCCGTAAAATGCTGGACGGATCCCCAGGCTAGGTGGAAGCAGGTTCACCACCGACTTTTACGTCAGTGGCCAGCTCCGGTCTGCCCAACGTAAAATCTAGCCCATAGTTCCAAGTCAGGATGGTGTATGGCTTGGAGGTGAACTTGCAGATAGTGGTGTTCCCACGCATCTGCTGTCCTTGGTCTTCTAGGTGGCAGAGGTCTTGAGTTTGGATGGTGCTGTCAAAGGAGCCTTGGTGAGTTGCTACAGTGCATCTTGTAGATGGTACGCACTGCTGCCACTGTGCGCTGGTGGTGGAGGGAGTGAATGTTGAAGGTGGTGGATGGGTTACCAATCAAGCAGCCTGCTTTGCCCTGGATGGTGTTGAACTTTTGAGTGTTGTTGGAGCTGCACTCATCCAGGCAAGTGGAGAGTATTCCATCACAGTCCTGACTTGTGCCTTGTCGATGGTAGACAGGCTTTGAGGAGTCAAGAGGTGAATTACTCGCCGCAGAATTCCCAGCCTCTGACCTGCTCTTGTAGCCACAGTATTTATGTGGCTGGTCCATTTCAGTTTCTGGTTAATGGTAACCCCCAGGATGTTGATGGTGGGGTATTCATTGATGGTAATGCCATTGAAGATCAAGGGAAAATGGTTAGATTCTCTCTTGTTGTAGATGGTCATTGCTTGGTACTTGTGTGGTACGAATGTTACTTGACACTTACCAGTCCAAGCCTGGATGTTGTCCAGGTCTTGCTGCATCTGAATATGGACTGCTTCAGTATCTGAGGAGTCGTGAATGGTACTGAACATTGTGCAATCATCAGCCAACATTCCCACCTCTGACCTTATGATGGAGGGAAGGTCACTGATGAAGCAACTGAAGATGGTTGGACGTGTGACACTACCCTGAGGAACTCCTGGAGTGATGTCTTGGTACTGATAGCACTGTCGACAACCCCTTCCATCACTTTACTGATAATCGCGAGTAGACCAATAGGCCAGTAACTGACAAGGCTGGATTTGTCCTGCTTTTTTCAATGCCTTGGGGACACAGGTTCAAGTCCCACCATGGCAGCTGTTGGAATTTAAATTCAATTAATTAATAAAAATCTGTAACTGAAAGCTAGTTTCAAGTAATGGTGCCATGAAACTATCATCATTTGTCATAAAAACCCATCTGGTTCACTAATGACCTTTAGGGAAGAAAATCTGCTGTCCTTACCCGGTCTGGCCTACACGTGACTCCAGACCCAGAGCAATGTGGTTGACTCTTAACTGCCCTCTGAAATGGCCGAGCAAGCCACTCAGTTATCAAGGGCAATTAGGGATGGACAACAAATGCTGGCCTTGCTCGTGATGCCCACATTCCATGAAAGAATAAACAAAAAACAAGGAGAGCCAAGATCTATTCATAAAGTTAAGTTGAGCCATCAAATGAAGTCACTTTGCCTGTTCTCTCACCATACTCCATCACAAATTCTCCTCCTTTTCAATACTTCTACCAAGTTCTTTACAGGACCAAAGTTTCTAATGCCATCAGCCAACTCTGAAAAGTTGAAAACAGACACAGAAAAATGCTCATGACTCCACATGATCAGTCTATTCTGAGACATAAAACATTCACCAGGACTGGCAACAAAATGTATCCGGCCTTTCTGAAGCTACTTCTTCACACAGAAAATACCCTTTGTGTCAGCCACTTCTGCAATTCTGAGTCAGGTGAGGTTGAACAGTGAGTGGTAGGAATAGTTCCACTGGAGCCGTAGGGATCTGAGGTGACTCTCATCTCAAGTTAGTTACTGTCCCAGAGTCACCAGCTTCCATCAGCCTGGCTCCTGAAGTTTTGAGAGGTAACAGGCCCGTGTTTGAATCTCCCTTATGTCATTGGAGGGGGCCTTAAGGATGTGGGCTTACTGCCACTCTCGAGGGCAACAGTGACATCAGTACTCCATGCAACCTAGTGGTCATGGGCACAAGCTCAAAAATGCTACTACTCGAAGACGCTACAAACCTAATAGTCTCAATGTGGTCTTGGAAGCTCTGTGGAAATATTCTATCAAAGTATCTATTCAAACATTGGGAGATGCCTCTCCAGTAGCCATCAATTTCTTTAGAAGCTCATCTAAGTGCCTTGATGCTGCAGCAAATTCCCAGGCTGTAACAGTCAGCAGGAGGTTCTGCAAGTTGTGAAAAACTTCCTGCAATGTGTTCTGGATGTGGGACATGAACTCCTCCCATTTATTCATAGTGTCAAACATATGCATTGGAAACCATCTCCACTGCCTGCAGAAGAGATTGACATTCTTGAACTACTGTTTTTTTAAGTCTAGAACTAGACTCCACAGCTGAGAACAGTTGTTCCCCACTCCCACCCCCATAGAAGAATGGCACAGTCCCTTGCACTACCAGTTCCTTATTCTCATTTGTGCTCAGTGATTCACCCAGTGATAACCCCTCTGACAGTTTAACTCTTCCATGCTGGTGCTTGTGCAGATAAGATGCCAGTTTGGAGCTCGTAAAAATGTGGCAGTAACTATTGACCTGGAAGTATCTGTTGGGGCTTTCTCACTAAGGCACCCCCTATGTTGTGAAAAAGAGATTAGCTTGTTTAGCTGTGTGCTGAGTAACATTTGTCCTTGAAGGACTAGTGAGTGAGATATATGAGAGTATTAAAGCATTGTAATGCTTTAAGGAAACATATAAGCTGAAACTACATGTAGTGAGCCTTGTGCAGCCTTTACTGACCTTCTATTGCCAGCTCACCTCTAATCTCTCCCTCTTGTACGGGCTCTTCTGTCCATCAGTTTATTATATGTTATGCCTCCTCTTTTTGAGGGCTTAGTTTTCTGTGATAGTGGTTGTTCCCTAGGGGTGCTTCTATAGCACGAGTTTTATGACATGTTTTCCTTTGGAAGGAGTGAAGATGATATTACAGGTCTGTGAATGTCATGGAGGCTTTCCTCATACAAGGCCATGCATGCAATAGTGATGAGAAGTGATGGCTCTTTGGCCTTTTAGAACAAATGTCTTGAAGACAAGCAGAAGCAAGGAGCAGGCAAGGAAATTGAAGAGTGGCTTTGAGTAAAGAAGGTGCTGAGTGTTTGGAGAGGTTGTCTATAACAGAAATGAGTTTTTCTGACACTGAGGCATTGAGAGAGAAAAACATTAGCGAGTTGAATGCAGCTTTATGAGTGGTAGAGGATGTATATTGGCACCAGATCCTTGACTTAGCTCGTGGGAGTCATTGAACCTCTTTCTGCATTGTATGGCAGTACTTGAGCTGATGGAGGTTGCATTGATTACCACTGTCACCTTCCTCCAGACACCAGTCAAATATTTCAGACTAAGCAAGCTCTTTCCATGGGGTATCCCTCCCTCAATGCCCATCAGACAATCTCCGATGGCTCTTACTTCTGCCAGCGGCACTTTTACTAACAGATCAGAAAATCTGGGCCCTTCCAGCTGCTGATACCCACAAGTCTGCTTCTCCTTCTGCCATCTTGCTGAGAAATGATGTTGCCCTTTAACTGGATATGGCTGTGTCAGAATTGTGCTTCCCTTCCTTCAAGTGGCAGTAAGTCAGTGAAGGGCAGCTTTCTGGTCTTCAACCCAGCCTGAATGGCAATAGTGGGTTCTGACAGAAAACTGTCATGATTGTTCAGAGAATTCAGGCCATAAGGTCTCTTCGCTATACTCTAACATTCATCATTTGTACATTTGCCAAAGATGGGAAGAAAATAATGAGTTGTTTACATACTTGTGAAGTCTAAATGTCAAGGAGCAACTGAGCTAGTGTATAAATACATGAGAGCATGATTAATTTGGATACAAAAGTTAAAATACTGTGCATACTGAAAAGCTGAAATAAAAATGGAAAATGCTGGAAATATTCAACATGCCAGGCGGCATCTGTGGAGAGAGGAATAGAGTTAACAGTTCAGCTCAAGTTGCTCTCTCCATAGATGCTGCCTTACCTGTTGAGTATTTCTATCATTTTCAATCATTAATCTGGAGGGAAGAGAGAGTGCAACATACTTTTGGTCCAGAGTTAAGGTGGTTTCGATTTTAAAAAATCTCAAATAATATTTTGACTGTAAATACATCACACTTACGATTACAAGAGGGTCAAGGAAACAAAAGAATATTGTGTGCTTAAATATTGCAGCATGTTTAGGGCCTGATTGCCCACTCTTGGGAAATCATGCACCCTTGCAGTCTATGATTTCCTGTGCATGGGCAATTTTCATAAGCTCTTGACAAGTAAAGTTTTATGCTTTGAGAGTGCAATTGAGAAACTTACCTATACAAATGATTGGTCAGATATAGATAATTGGACTGCTTCATGACCATAGCATTTAGCACAACTACAACATGCATTTAATATATTACCTTCAGAATACTAGAATGTCCCAAGGTGCTTCACATAAATGTTATCAGAAAAAAAATTGACACCAATGCAAAGAAGGCGATGTTATGACAGATGGCGAAAAGTTTGATCTAAGAGGTATGTTTTAAGCAGCATCTTAAAGGAGGAGAGAGAGGTAAAGAGTCGAGAAGACTTAAGGAGGAAATTCCAGAGTTCAGGGTCTAGATGGCTGAAGGCATGGCCACCAATGAAAGAAAGGTAGGGAGGACAAGAGGCCAGAGTTGGAGGGTTGCAGAGTCCTTCGATGTAGGGTTGGAGGGCAATAGAGATAGGGAGAGGGACGGCCATGGATGGATTTAAACAGAAGGATGAGAATTTTAAAATCTAGGTGTTGGCGGACTGGGAGCTAAGGTAGGTCAGCGAGCACAGGGGCGATGGGCAAAAAAGACGGTGTGTATTAAGATATGGGCAGCATAGTTATTTCGACCATTTTTTGGAATTTTCTGTTTGATAGAGCTATTCGTAATGCTTTGTCAAGTTTCTCCCCCACTAGAGAATATCTCCAATGAAGAAAAGTGGGCACAAGTTCTGAACAGCAACAGCAACAGTCATGAGGAATGCTCCACCAGCATTTCTGGAAAGATTCAGGAAACTCCTGATACATACTTCTCTGCCATTCCTCCCTTTACCCACCTTTGACAGGTCATTGCAGTGGTTTCTGAAACTCATGTTGGAGGAGCTGGAATCTCATAATTAGTTTACATACAAGCAGCAACAATTACATTCCCACTTCATGTACTCCACAGAGCTCCTCGCCAATAAAGACAGATATAAAGTCAGAGTTTTTTTTAATAGTTTATCTGAGACACTAAAATCACCACAATGTATTGCAGTTCCTTCCTGTGCCTGTGAAAATACTAGAAGTGAAAGTTCTCTTTCAATATATTGTCAGCCTGGGTTTCAGTTCTGTGGTATCTTTGTGATTGTAGAAAGCCTGATGATTGCCTCCAGTGTGAGCTGACCATCCAGGTAAGTAGACCACCCTACAGAAATCTGCCAACAAATGACAATTTGTCAGAAATTGTCTTTCTGCCATTCAATATTGCCTCAGCTTCTTTTTTCACACACCAGACTCTCTTTCATTTAATGTCATCTGTGTCTTACTGAGATCCAAATAGAAAGTGAGTCACTTTAATGGAAGCTTTGTCTATTGATACCACTTTGGGTATCCAGACCACTTGCCACTGCAATGCCAAGTCCCCTTCCAGGACCTGCAGTGGTTAACTCCCAGCTTAAGGAGTCCCTGATCCTGGCTCATCATTTTACCTTGTGAGGGGTGCACAAAAGTTCTGCTCCTTACAAGTCAAATTGGAAATTCCCAGAAACAGCAGAGACCCAGTACAGCCAGGTTTCTGTGGGGCTTCCACTGATCTCTCATTATATGGGTTGATGGAAACTCTGTGGAATTTCAGTCCTGTAGACCGTAACACAGGATACTGACTGGGAGGTGTTACTGAGCCCAGAAGTGTTAGTAAACTTTATAAACATCAGCAGAGCCACAGTCAGTAACACAAGATAGTGGTTGAGAACACTTGCTGAGCCTAATTCTTTGAGGGAGTTGGTCTGACATTAGACACACAGACATTGTTGTCAGTGCTACTCTATTGCATGCAGATGCCACAGCAAAATATATTTCTGACTAATGGAAGAAGGTATGCTGGGAGTTAAAAATTTTAATGTAATTATACTATTGTTTTAGCTTGAATACTTCATTAACTGTTTCTCTCATGTTCAAGTGTCATAGGTACAAATGTGATTTATTAGCTTCAGCTAATCTGCAGGTACTTTGCTTATCTTTCATCAGACCTCAAGTTAGTCCACAGTCAGTTGGCTTTGGAGATACATGGCTTAACAAGATATCAGCAGCGTTCTTAATCCCAGCACAAGGCAGAAACCTCTAGGTTGACTTTGCTGTATTCAGGTGAGAAGCTCATAAGATACGTATGGGTGAGGTAGGACACCCAAGCCATCCTTTGAGAAAAATCCTACAATCCCAACACAACATCCAATTATTTTTCCATGAGTCCAGGATGTATATCTCCACTATCCTAGATGGACCCCAATTCAGCATATTGTTTTGGGTTAATGCTTTGTGTGCTGTTGCAAGTTCAGAGAATTCTTTACAAATGAATCTAATTCTTCAATATAGACATCCACATCTACCATCAGGCTGGAATAGCAATAGTGCTCCTTGAAAGTCAATTGCTGGGAATTTTCTTATTGTGGGGGTTGTATGGAGGGGTATGCCATTGACTAAAATGATTGTATTCTCATCAACTAAAACTAAACTACAATTCGGGCTAATTTTTGTCTAAAGATTAAAGCTGAAGTAAAATCAAGATAAAAAGAGGGAACCAGAACTGCATTTAAAATGATTTGGGAGGATAAAAACAACACTGGTTAAGAATCCAGGACTTTTGGAACAGATGTTGGAAATTGAAACGGATGAATTATGCCTTCATTAATCATTCAATTCCAGTTTAGTTTTCCTCAACATTTCTTGTAGTCAGTTATGTGGTATCAGAAAATAAACTATATTGACCTCCTTTGTAAAACATGTTTTCAAAAATAATTTTGAAAAGATTCAAACAACAAAAGGAAAGAACAAATTACATTTTGTCTACAATTTTTCCCTCCAAGGCAAAACTAAAAGTTGATTCAAATCTTGGAACTAAAGATTCAGTTAAAACTAGAGCCAAATTCCTTCAAAAGGCTATAAATAAACTGCAATACTGAAACATGATGTTCAGACATGAGACCAAATGTCTAATTTTACAATCAGGGTCCCATGGCACGGAGTGCCACTCATAGGAAACACAAGTTGGAAAGTTTTGGGCCTTTGGCTTTTCATCCATTGATCAGCTATGGTTCATTGGTAACACCGTTTCGTCTGAGCTGGACAGTTGTGTGTTCCAGTTCTGCTTCAGGTATTTGAACACATAATATAGGGCAACACTTCAGTGCAGCCTTGAATGATGTGCTGCATTGTTAAGGTGCCATCTTTAGGATGAGACCTTAAGCTGAGCCCCATCTGCCCTCTAGGGTGAATGTAAAATGTCCCATGCTGCTTTTCGAAGAAGAACGTGGGAGTTCTCCCTAGTGTCTTGGGCAATATTTATCCTTCAACCAATATCTAAAAATGATGATCTAGTCCTTTGTTGTATGTGTGAGCTTGCTGTGTTGTGCTTGCTACATTATAATAGTGACTGTAGTTAAAAAGTAATTAATTGGTTGTAAAGCACTTAGGAATGTCCTAAGGTCATAAAAGGCACTGTATAAATGCATGGCTTTCTGTTCCATCCTATGGTCTCTGTGCACAGTAGACCTTGCAGGGAGCATTTAATCTCAGAATCAGCCCCTAAAATTAAAATTAAAATTATACCTACGTCTGAGTGGCAGTGACAGCATGGATGCGAAATTAGCTAAGAGATGGAAAGCGGAGAGTAATGGTGAATGGTTATTTCACCATTACTCTCCGCTTTCCATCTCTTAGCTAATTAGATTGGAGACAAAGTTTGTGGAAGTACTGTGGCTTGTTTTTGGAGGTCTTTTGGCGAGTTGCCGCATCCATTTCAGAAGTGCGGAGGATTTAGTCACCTGTACACAATGTAATGGCGATGCTTCTATATTTTTTGTTCAGTTTTTTTTCTTGAACACTTGTATTTTAGAATTATGAACTAGCACTGTGCAAACTGTAGAGGTTAGTATAGAGTTAGGATCTGCATGTGATGAGTCATCAGGGGCGAGTGGGCTGCAGCCAGCCTGGGGGAAAGGATAGTGCAAATGCCAGCTCCCCACAGGGTGAGGTTGCAGACGAGTTCTGCTATAGGGAATTCAGATGAGGACTTCCGCGAGGCAGCCTAAAGGAGAATGCTGATGAGGATGCACACCGCGATGCTTGGCGTATTGGTAGGCCTGCCAGAAAGCCTCCCATCAGTGTCAGGGAGCTTGGAGGAGTCTGGCTAAAATGTGGCAGAATCATTGTGCAGTACTTGGAGCCTGTCCTTTCCATTGTGGAACTCCATACCAGTAATCGCAGACCTAGCCACAATGAACTATCTGGTGGCTGCCGTCTCAGCTTATGCTGTAGCACAGGCAGAAGCCACCTAATGTTTGAGTGCTGCGGTGGAAGCTCAGACGGAGCTCATGAGCTCAATGGTTGTTGCCATGCAGGCCTCAGTTCTCAAATGTCAGGTCAAGTGACGGTGCACCTTCATCAGTACCATTGTGTTGCTCTCTCTTTCTCCTGAGGCTACTGTGGCTTGACAGGTGGGTGTTCTGAATCTGAAAGCAGAAAATTGAAAGCAGGGGGTTGGGGTGAGGGAAGGTGGGAGTTGAGTGGAAAGCAAAATGTCCATGGTCACACTATCTCTAGCTTGCACTTCATGTCAGATAGCAGGATGAAAGTTAGCTGGGAGTTGAGAAGGGGCATAAGGCAAGGACATATCAATGAGATCGCCTCTGATTCTTCTAAACTCCAGAGACTATAGACCCAATTTACTCAGCCTCTCATCATAGGGCAATCCTCTCATCCCACGGACCAATTTAGTGAACCTTTGTTCTACCGCCTCCAATGCAAGTATATCTTTTCTTAAATGTGGAGACCAAAACTGTACACAGTATTCCAGTGTTGGTCTCACCAAAAGCCTGTACAATGGTAGTAAGACTTCTTTATTCCTGTACTCCCATCCCCTTGCAATAAAGGCCAACATGCCATGTGCCTTCCTAATTGCTTGCTGTACCTTCATACTAACTTTCTGTGTTCCTTGTACAAGCACACCCAAGTCTCTTTGAACATCAACACTTACAAGTTTTGCACCCTTTAAAAAAATTCTGCTTTTCTATTCTTACAACCAAGTGAATAACTTCACACTTCCCTACATTATACTCCATCTGCCATTTTGTTACCCGCTCACTTAACCTGTCTATATCTCTTTGCAGCCTCTCTGTGTACTCCCCACAGCTTACCTTTCCACCTACCTTTGTATCATCAGCAAACTTAGATACATTACTCTCTGTCTCTTCATCTAAGTCATTAATATAGATTGTAAATAGCTGAGGCCCCAGCACAGATCCTTGCGGCACTCCACTATTTACTGCCCGCCAACTTGAAAATACTCCATTTATGCCCACCAATCCTCTATCCATGCTAATATAATACCCCCAATTCCATGAGCCCTTATCTTGCCTATTAACCTTTTGTTTGGCACCTTATCGAATGCCTTTTGGAAATCCATGTATATTACATCTACTGGTTCCCCTTTATCTACCCTACTAGTTACGTCCTCAAAAAATTCTAATAAATTTGTAAAACAGTGTTTCCCTTTAGTAAAACCATGTTGACTTTTTCTAATCATACTGTGCTTTTCCAAGTGCATTATTAAGACTTCCTTAATAATAGATTCCAGCATTTATCCAAAGACTGATGTTAGGCTAACTGACCTGTAGTTCCCTGTGTTCTCTCTCCCTCCTTTCTTGAAAAGCAGTGTTAACATTTGCCAACTTCCCGCTCCCGAATCTAAGGAATTTTGGAAAATCATAGCCAGCACATCCACTATCTCTGCAGCTATCTCTTTTAGAACCCGAGGGTGTAGGCCATCAGGCCCTGGGGATTTGTCTGATTTTAGTCCCTTAAGTTTCTCCAATACTTTTTCTCTGCTGATGTTAATTTCCTTATTTTTCTCACTGTTTTTAGCACCAAGGTTACCTAGGTTTCTGGTATGAAACTTGTGTCTTCTACTGTGAAGACAGACACAAAATATTTGTTCAATGCCTTTGCCATTTCCTCATTTTCCATGATAATTTCTCCGGTCTCCAAGGGACCAATGTTCACTATAGCTGCTCTCTTCCTTTTTGCATACCTATAAAAGATGTTACAGTCTGTTTTTATATTATTGGTTAGTTTACTCTTACTTAATCCCTTGCCCCCACCATTTAGTTTAAAGCCCTGTCTACCACCCTAGTTATAAGACTTGCCAGAACACTAGTCCCAGCATAGTTCAGGTGACGAGTGTCCCAATGGTACAGCTCCCACTTTCCCCAGTACTGGTGCCAGTGCCCCATGAATCGAAACCCATTTCTCCCACACCAATCTTTGAGCCACACATTTAACTCTCTAACCTTATTTGCCCTACTCCAATTTGCTCGTGGCTCAGGTAAGAATCCAGAGATTATTACCTTTGAAGTTCTGCTTTTTAATTTCGACCCTAGTTGCTCATACTTTCTATACAGAGCCTCTTTCCCCTAGTCCTATCTATGTCATTGGTACCTATGTGAACCACGACAACTGGATCCTCCCCCTCCCACTGGAAGTTCCTCTCCAGCTTGAGCAGATGTCCTGAACCCTGTGTCATGCTAGGCCCCCACCTGCCAAGAGTGAGGCATATTAATTTCACCATATGGACATTAAATTTCAAACTGTTGCTGAAGTGAAGAAAGGACTTGTTTAAAAAGTCATCAGGCGTTTTGCTGGAAAAACATTTTTGCATACTAACAGCCAGTGCTTGGAAGGACAAAGGGGCTATTCCCTGCCCCCAATTTAACCCACAATGGTCTTTGAGCACCAAGTGTTGTGTGTAAGAAGAGGCATTCCAGGGTCGGCTAAGACCAGAGAATCCACAAACAGATGTGGTCAGACCAGCTAGTCACATGACTAACCTGCTAGGCAACCTGGGTTTTTCTGAATTGTACAAACAGTTTGAACTCAGAGTGTCTGTTTGCTCCTGAACTGAAAAGCTCTCTCCTGTCTGCTCCCATCTCTTTCTCACAGAACCCCAAATCCACTGAAGACACATGAACCCCAAGAGAGAGAAGTCTCCTGCAGCGAACAAGGTTTAAGAAGAATACTGGGCCCTAACGAAAAGCAAGATCTACCTACAATCAAGGACTCTACAGTGAGTTCGGAGATCCATAACAAAAACCCTCTTCAGAGATTGCCTCAAACTTTTCCACTTTATTTCTTCTGCTCTTTTCTGTCTCTATCCGCATGTGTGTATTGCATATGCATGCTAGCGTGGGCATGTCGCGTATCCATAGGCATTAACCGAATTAGAGTTTAAGTTTAATAGGTTTGAAGAAGAAAGGTTGAAATTTAAGAAAACCTGTTTGTGCTGGTTTCTTTGCTTTATAATTGGACAGCGGTGAACAAGGATTCACTAAGAGGGAGCTTAAAAATAAGGTGTGTTTAAAATTAAACCCTGTTACGGTAAGACCAGATGAAGACTGAAAGGGAACCCGAGACCCCTTTCTCACCTGGTCATGACACCTGTGTTACGACCAGGTGGGAAGGGGCCTAGGGCACCCCTCTCAGCCTTTTCCTGGTTTGGTCATAACAGGGTTTAACTTTTAAAACACAGTGGTTTTAGCTTCCCCTTAGTGAGTTCTTGCTCACTGTTCTCTAATTGTAATTGCAAAGAAATCAACAAGACAGGTTTTCTCATATTTAAACAAGAAAGTTGTAAGTTTATTAATGTTAAAACTTTAACTCAGTTAAAACTACTAAAACTACGTGATGCGGCCACACTAGCATGCATACACAATAAACACACAAGCAAATAGAGACAGAGGAGGAGAAAGAATTAAAGGGGAAAGGTTTGAAGTAATAGATGGAGTTCAGTTGCTGGTTTTGGGTTGGATGTAAAGTCTTTGATTGAAGTTAAGTCTTGCAGTTCTCATTGGGGCTCAGTGCACATTTTCAAACTTGTTTCACTGGTCTTCTGTCTTGAGGCTTAAGTTACTTCCATGCGTCCCTGGAACTTTGTGTGTGAGAGAGAGAGACGGACAGAGGGAGACCTTCCTCCTTGAAGTTTAATTGCAGTCTCTTCCAAAAACTGTTTTGTGAGCACAATTCAATTAACTACAGGTTGGCCAGCAGGTTAGTCATGTAACTAACTCCCTGTTTGAAACAGCCTCTCCTGCGAGGTTTCTGGATTCCTCCAAGCTTACTAGACACTGTCAGTTGGGGTGGGGGGGGGGGGGGGGGGTGGTTGGCGGTGGGGCGGGGGTTGGGGTTGCTGGTGGAATGCTGGCTCTTACACAGTCAATGACTCTCAATATCTTTTGATCATCACTATTGACAAAACCCATCTGGCTAATTGGATCAAGGAGTACTCCCATTGACTCTCCATGTAACTGTCTTTTAGAATGCAAATGTGCAGCCATGTTTTCAGCCACTATTCTTGCGTCTTTTTAAAACAAGTTATGTTCAATGTCCAGTAACAGTTCAAAAATAATATTCCATATGACAAAATTAATATGTTTTCCTTTGACCGGTGTGTGGTTTCCATCACACCTGGCACTGGGCAGGCAACACAGCCTTCTGGATTCTCGCTGTCGGCTGCAGACAACTGTATCTATCCCCCCTGACTATATTATCTCCTACTACCACTACATTCTTATTTACTCCCCCTGCCTGAATGGCTTCCTGTACCACGGTGCCATGGTTAGTTCTCTCATCCACCCTGCAGCCCTTGCTTTCATCCATACAAGCTGAAAGAACCTCATCAGTGGTTGTGTTGCATTGTGTTTTGCTGATGTGCCTGCCATGGATGAATAGCTGGAGGTATGTGGAGGCAGCGAGAAGGGGGTGTGAGGTTGGCATCATTGCAAGTTGTGTGAGGGTGCGGAGTATCTGGATGTTAGGCCTGAGTCCTGACTGATAGGGACTGCTGATGGGTGAGTGATAGGAGTATAGTGCATTGAGCAGTGTGCGAGTTCGGTGATGTAATACGTAGATGTCATGTGAAGGTGTATTCACCAATCATGACCACCTGGGTGAGGTCATTGAACTTTTTCAGCATGGTTGCGGGGCCAGACTGCTTGCATTGATCTACCTGATCACCTGCTCCCATTCCCTTCAGAGGGCGTTCGTTGATGGCCTCCTGGCCTCGTGTGGAAACATGCCACTCTCTTCCTGTTGACCTACACTACTAAGGCCAAAATTATGAAGGGTTTTGATAGAATAAATGGGGAGAACCTGTATCTACTGACAGGAGGAACGATAATCAGAGGACATAGATTTCAGATAATTGATGTAATTACTGAAGAGAGAAGAGGAGAGTTTTTGTTTCAGAGTGAGTTATTCTGATCAGGAATGTCCAATCTGAAGAGATGATGAAAGACAATCCAGTAGCAACTTTCAAAAGGGAATTGGATATATACTGGTAAAGGTAATATTTACAGGGCTATGGGAAAAGAGCAATGAAGTGGCTAAATTGGATAACTCTTTCAAAGAACTGGCACTGTGAAATTGGGCAGAATAGCCTCCTTCGGTGCTGAAAGATTCTATAAACAACACAACACAGCTTCTCACTTTGTTTTAAATTGTGAGGAATTCCCTTTTTTAACCTTAATTATTTTAAACCCAGAGTTTGTGCATCATTGTTTTCTTTTAAGGGTGTTATGGCCAGGTGAGGAGGGGGTCTCAGGTTCCCCTTTTGCCCCTTCTCTTGTTTGACCACAACAGGGTTTATTCCTTTTTTAAAACAGTGGTTGTGATTACCACCTCCGTGATTGTTTGACCTAGTTCCTCTAACGTAATTGCAAAAGAACCAATCAGACAGGTTTTCTTGCGTTTAAGCAAGAAAGAGGTAAGTTTATGACACTTAACACTTTAACTCAATGTAAAATACTAAAAATACGCTACATATTCACATACACATTCACACGAGAGTCACACACACACAAATAGATTACAGGAAACAGATTTGGTGGTTGGATTAAAGTCCAGAATAAATTACATTTAAATACAATATGTAAGCCCAATAGTCCTCAGCTGAAGTTGTCATCTTGAAGTCGTCACTGGGCCATGTGCACGGTGGTTGGCTTGCTTTGCTCAGGGCTCCTGAAGGCAGAATGGGGGGTTGATTCTCATCCCCTGGTTGCTAGCTGTAGTAGTCTGTAGACTTGGAGGGGGGGGTATTCCGAGTCACAGCCGGAGCTTCTTTTGATATTTTCTGGGGAGAGAGAGAGAGTTTGTTTCTTTGCTGGCTTTTCAGTTACTGCCTATCTGCTGTCTGTGTGACAAACCTTACAGTTTCTTCAGAACTGCGCAAGCAGTCACATGGTTCTATCAAACCCCTTTGTTTTTAATGAGTTTTTTTCTGGATTCTTCTCTGAAACTCAATGTGCTACATGCCTCAGGATGTCCAGTCACACTTGGAGGGGGTTGGCTCTTTCAATGTCAATGGGTGGGAATGGTCATGACGGCTGTGCTAATAAAGCCATTCTAGGTAATTCAATCACTTAGAGCAAGCCATTATTCTGGTCGGGCTTTGTTAGACTTCACGGCCAGGATTTTACTCCGTCCCAGCGGTTGTCGGATGTGGCGTGGGGGCGGTGTAAAATTGAGCGTCAGGCTCCGGGAGGCCTACCCGCCCCGATTCTGCCTCCGAACAAGTTTACGGAGGTCCGGCGGGGGGTGGCGCGGGGTGTGGAAAACGGCCCACCCACCCGAGGCCAATCAAGACCCTTAAGTGGCCACTTAATGGCCACTTAAGGACCCTCGCCCGCCTCCACGGGTATTTTACCCATGGCAAGCGGGTGTTCCAGGGACGTGAAAGGCTGCCCAGCGATAGCTGCCGGGCACAGGGAGCCCGATTGAGGGCTGTCCCCTGCCTCCCAACCCACCCCTGGGATCCAAGATGCCCCCTCCCCCCAAACGACCACCCTAGCCTCACCAGGGCACGACGGGACGGATCCCCAGGCTGGGCGAAAGCGGGGTCGTCACCGACATTTACGTTGGAGTCTGGCTCCCGTCCACCCACTGTAAAATTCTGGCCTTCATCTCCAGTTCAATGTCCCAGTGTTCCAAATGTAAATTGCAGTGTAAAGTACCAATTGAGCTAAAAGGCAAGTTTGAAAGAGAACTCAAAGAGGTAGAAGAAAATTGAGAATTGTCAGAGTCACTGACCCTACAGACTGAGTAAATTCCATTGTATTGAGGTAGAACCCAAATGGACAGTGACAAATTTGCCTGGATCCCAGAGATTTTAATGAAGCAATAAAGAGGAATCACTGTCCTACTCCAGCACTGGAGGGAGCACACCAGCACTGGCAGAGGCAAAAGTTTTCAGCAAGCTTGATGCTGAAATGGCTACTGGAACGTGAAGCTTGACATCGAATCCTTACTGTAGGCAACATTCAACATACCCTTTGGAAGGTACAAATTCCTGCATCTATCTTTTGGCCTTAAAGTGAGCCAGAATGTGTTCCAGCAGAAAGTAGATGAGACGATGCAAAGGAGCAACTGACACAGCTGATGATATCCAGATCTATGGGGCAGAATTTCAAAAGCTCGCTGCCAAGCTCTGTGCTGCTGAGATGCCATGATATTTAGCACCCACCTTTGATGACGTAGAGGGAGCGAGCGCCCTGGCAACGGTGTCGAGCTCCACTGCGCAGGCATTTTTGAAGAGCTTCAAGCCCTTCAGTTAGATTTAAATTTTTAATGCTCCTTTTCTCCAAGAAATAAAGTTACAATTTTAATAGCACTTTGAATCCCCTCTCCTACCTCCCCCCCCACCACCGAAATTAGCAATCAATATATAAATTTCCCTTACTCCCCAAAAAACATTTTATTGCGATCTCGAACTTTCACCTCCGAACTTTATTAATTTTGACCCTGAACCCCTTCCCACCATCCCTCAACCAATAAGAGGAGTTTTGCCCGCACCCACCCTGCCTTGAAAACTTCACTCCACCCCGCTCCCCACCAGTGTGCCGCCTCAGATCTCCAAACAGAGGTCCGAAGACGTGGGTGTTCCAGCAATCGGCCAGCATATTGGCGTGGGACGGCCAGCACGACAGGCTAAGTACTTTTTCATCTCATTTAAATTGATTAACATATTTTAACCTGGTCCCCGGCACCAAGCGGCAGGCGGGGGCAGCCACAAGGTATTTTCCGGGTCCCCCCGCCAGGGCCCCTGGGCGCCGGGCGGGGGCTGGTAAAATCCAGCCCATGGTGCAAATGAGGAAGACCTTAACTACCCCCTATATGACGCCATGGAGAGAACCAGAAAAGCTGGGATCGAGGTAAATGTAGACAAATGCATTGTAAAGGTGACAGAATCCCAGTTCTTTGGAACTGCTGAAGTCAAGCCTGTGGTGTTCTTAGGACTAAAGTAAGATTCAGACAGAATTAGTAAGAAACAGGAGACTGCATGCTGTTGGAAACAATGGATTCTTCTTTATTCTACTACTTTCATTTTCCAGCTCCCTCTGCTGGTATCTGAGTGTATGCTAGCCTCAAGTGGACAAAACACATAATGCAATTTTCAAAACACTACATTCTTCCCCTTCTTGGTAAATGAGGGATATTGCACGTTGCAATGGGTTGTTTCCAAAAGTATAAACAATAAATCTAAATATAATTAGTTCACTTCATAACATAGTCACTTACTTATGTGGGTGTTTTCTCTCCAGAGTAGGATATTGTCTGACACCAGGTGTAATCTCATTTGATTCATGTGCTTCATCTGAGATGTCAGTGTCAGAATCGGATTCAGTGCTCATGAGTGGTGTTTTAATTGCTTTGAAAAATGATTTGTTTTGTGTGATGATTTGTGAACCGCAGTGATCATTGATCTTTTTGTGTTGGTCACAACAAATAGTTGGATGTCATAAGGGGTTGTTTGTTTTCCAACATGACCATCACATTTCGCAAGCACTTTATCTCCTCACTCTAGCTGTTTAGCTCAAAATTTCATGTTTCGCTCTGCATTCGATCCTTCCGTTCTCACTCGTGTTCATGTACCTATTGATCATTAGCTCCGCAGGGTAGCTCAGGAAGACGTGTGCACATAGGATGTGCAAAGATGAGGGTAGCTGGAGGTTTTCCAGTCGTTGAGTGAGGAGTCGCTCTGTAATTATGAAGAAAGTTATATAGCTCTTGCTTCCACGACTTGCTCTCAGCTGTAGCAGTACGTATCACCTTTTTCAAGGTTCCCATAAATTTCTCGACTTCTCCATTAGCTCTTCGCCAACGTGGTGTGATTTTTCAATGAGTGAACCCTAGGTGGTTTGCGAATATGCTGAACTCATCGCTGATGAATGGGGGTCCATTGTCACTTCTTACCGTTTGAGGGATCCCAAACAAGGCAAAGATCTGGTCAAGCTTTGGGATGACTGCTTTCGTTGAAGTTGACGTAACTAATTCCACGATTGGGAACCTGCTGTAATCATCAGTGACCACAAGTAGGTGTTCACCAGTGGACAAATCTGTGAAATCAAAGTTAACTTCATTCCATGGTCCTGGAGGTAGTTTGGACATCTTGAGAGGATCATGATGATTTGACATTGTGGTTGCTTTACATGGCACTGATTGATTTTGTGCTCTACCATGTGGTCAATTCCTGGGAACCATACCTTTTCACTAAGGAGTTGTTTTGATTTGACAATTCCCTGGTACCCTTCATGTGCTGCATCAACAACACGTTCCCTCAATGAGGGTGGAATGACAATACAGTTGTCGCATAACACGAGATCAATTGTGGTTGTAACGGTGAGCTCATGTCGAACATTGTGAAGACCTTGTAGCGTGTAAGCAATTTTGTTTGCAGATACTCTGTCGATCACATCTGTCCAATTTTGAGATTCCATAGCCATCATACATAATTGCAAAGCTTCATCTTGTTTTGTTGCCGCTTTGTTGTTGGCTGGTTTTAGCGACGTTGGCATTTAGGCTTAGATGTTGTTCGGCAACCTTTTCCTCACGACTAGTAGGACTGACTGTCAGCAACTGATGTGAAAGGTCGCTGTGTTGAGCTTGCGTGGCTGATACTCATGATGGAGCTCTTTGGTTTAAATAAAGAGGATTATTTTTATTCACATGTTCACCCCGAAAATCTAACGTTGTCAGTCACTCACCACTCACACAAACACACTCAAGAAAGAAAGACGTAAAATAGATAGTGCACTTTAACAAATTGCAAGCAAAGGAATAGTTCATAAGTCACATGACTTGGCTTGTCTTGTGGAAAAGACATGCATTGTGGGCCCAGTGAAGAAGGCGTTTTCACTCCTGAAATATAGTCAGCTGGATTCGATAGCTGGAGTTGTATATCAAAGTTGTTGCAGGATTTTCTCGACGAGGTGGATTTTCAGCAGGTCATGAAGTTCGTTAGTAGGAGTTTGGTTTTCTGTGCTGGTGAAAAGCAACAGGTTTGGAGAATTTAAGATGTTACAGCCTCCAGTTCTTTTAAAGCATAATGGCACTGCCTGGTCTGCCAGCTGCTTTTTCTGCAGCCTTTATTTTAAAGATATTTAAAAGGATAACAACTACGTGGCTGCCCCACCATGTGACTTCTCACAGTTGCTTTTCCAAATATGGTGGGGTTTAGGTTGATTAGCCTCATCCTGTTTATTGTTCTAAGACATTCATCCTGAAGAGGGTTAAGACAATCACCTTCTTCATTTCAGGACAAAACCATTCAATTCAGGAATGTCTCCCTATGGTTTCAGGAAAGACATTGATGACAGCTCTTAGTCTGGAAGGTATTCTTTGGTCCTTTCAGGCAATCAGTCAGTTCTTGAATACTAAAGTGAAGGTCAACTGACCTTCAGCGACCATCTTTGCAGCCCATGTCCACTTTTAATGTCCATTTTTTCTTTATTTGTTCAATGGAAGGGGACGTTACTGGCTAGGACAGCATTTATTGCCCATCCCTAATTGCCCTTGAGAAGGTGGTGGTGAGCTGCCTTCTTGAACCGTTGCAGTCCATGTGGGGTAGGTATACCCACAGTGCTGTTAGGAAGGGAGTTCCAGGATTTTGACCCGGTGACAGTGAAGAAACGGTGATATAATTCCAAGTCAGGATGGTGTATGCCTTGGAGGGGAACTCGCAGGTGGTGATATTCCCATGCATTTGCTGCCCTTGTCCTTCTAGAGGTCGTAGGTTTGGAAGGTGCTATCGAAGGAGCCTTGGTGCATTGCTACAGTGCATCTTATAAATGGTATACACTGCTGCCACTGTGCGTCAGTAGTGGAGGGAATGAATGTTTGTGAATGGGGTGCCAATCAAGCAGGCTGCTTTGTCCTGGATGGTATCGAGCTTCTTGAGTGTTGTTGGAGCTGCACCCATCCAGGCAAATGGAAAGTATTCCATCACACTCCTGACTTGTGCCTTGTAGATGGTGGACAGGCTTTGGGGAGTCAGGAGATGAGTTACTCACCACTGGATTCCTAGCCTCTGACCTGCTCTTGTAGTCATGGTATTTATATGGCTACTCCAGTTCAGTTTCTGGTCAATGTTAATCTCCACGATGTTGATAGTAAGGGATTCAGCGATCGTAATGCCATTGAATGTCAAGGGGAAATGGTTAGATTCTCTCTTGTTTGAGATAGTCATTGCCTGGCACTTGTGTGGTGCGAATGTTACTTGCCACTTATCAGCCCAAGCCTGGATATTGTCCGGGTCTTGTGCTTTTCTACACAGACTGCTTCAGTATCTGAGGAGTCGTGAATGGTGCTGAACATTGCGCAATCATCAGCGAACATCCCCCGTTCTGACCTTATGACTGAAGGAAGGTCATTGATGAAGCAGCTGAAGATGATTGGGCCAAGGACACCATCTTGAGGAATTCCTGCAGTGATGTCCTGGAGCTCAGATGATTGACCTCCAACAACCACAACCATCTATCTTTGCGCTAGGTATTAGTCCAACCAGCAGAGAGTTTTCCCCCTGATTCCCATTGACTCCAGTTTTGCTAGGGCTCTTTGATGCCATACTTGGTCAAATGCTGCCTTGATGTCAGTGACAGTCACTCTCACCTCACCTCTTGAGTTCAGCTCTTTTATCCATGTTTGAACTAAGGCTGTAATGTGTTTCATTTAAAAAAGGAAAATTCAGTTTCAGAAGATGCTGTGCTGAATATTGTCCACGTTTAAAGTTAAGGATAGGACATACCTGTACTGGGCATGGTATTTGGAAAAGTTATTTGAATAGTAAAAATGGCATTTCAAATTGTTTTTTGAAGAAAGAGGGATGTTAAATTCTTATATGATCCAAAATGACCTCGGATCTACAAGATCCAAGTGTATATGTATATATACATCTCTACAAAGCCACATCACTCTCTACTGCACTACAACCTATGCACCAAACACACTTTGTATCATTCCGCCACAAATGGAGAGTTATGAGAAAATATGATGCAAACTCCAGTCTCTGTGTCTAAAGTGTGATTATTTAAGAAGCTCTGGGAACCACAAGACATAACAATCTGCAACTGCTTGGAGGGGTTGGTGCAGGAAGTGAAGTGAAGGAAGGCAGCCCTGTTTGGTGCTGAGAGGAAGTGACACAAATGAAGCCCCTGAGTGAATCCAAGGCAAATGCAGATAAAGCTAAAGGCATGGACCCAATGTAAATATTAATATACTGACAATTGTTTTAAGTATAAATTGTGCAGTTATACACAAAGTAAATAAAAGGTGAAGAAATAAGTGTGAATTAATGAACATTTCTGCCCAAGTGACCATTGATATTCCTCCCTTTCTCTTTCTCATTGCTTGTTACGCATCTTTTCTGTGCTATTCTAAGTCATGCAGCTGAGTGAGCCCTGTCGATTCAACTGCCAACAATCCTAATATTTCAAACGTGCCCAATTAAATCAGGCATCTTGCTATTACATACGAATTTGGAGCAGGAGTAGGCCACTCGATCCCTCGAGCCTGCCATTCAATAAGTTCACAGCTGAACTGATTTCTCTGCTTTTCCACCTACCCCTGATAACCTTTCACCACCTTGCTTATCCAGAATCTATCTACCTCTGCCTTAAAAATATTCAAAGACTCTGCTTCCACCGCCTTTTGAGGAAGAGAATTCCAAAGATTCACCACCCTGTGAGAGAAAAAAATTATCCTCAAATGTAATCCAATGGAACCATTTTATTCTACAAAAGGTCATCTTTACCTAATAATTTGCCAGTGAGATAAAATATGTTGGATTGAGAGTGACAAAAGGAAGAATAATTAGGGATTATCTTGTGTCTGGATAAGGTACTATTTGCAGTAATTAGAAATATTGAGATTTGGTGCATTACAGCTAGATGTATGGTTCTGAAATATGCTTATGAAAGCTATGTATTGATCTGCAGTTAACTGTACAAAGTAAAGAAAAAAGGTATTAAATACATGCTTATATTATCTGCTAAAGTTTATATATTGATGGTTAGCTGAGTTACAGCAGTAAGTTACTTCATGTCTGGGATTTGGGTTTAATACAGCCCAGGCTGATGTTGTCAAAGTGGCTGCTCTGTAAGAATGGATAAGTAAGGGATTTATCATGCTTGGCAGAACAAAGGAAGCTTTATCCTGTACCAAACCCCTATCATACCTGACTCTGTGTGCAAACATCTTCATTTTATATATATTTTTTTAGAGATACAGCACTGAAACAGGCCCTTCGGCCCACTGAGTCTGTGCCGACCATTAACCACCCATTTATATTAATCCTACACTAATCCCATATTCCGACCACATCCTCACCTGTTCCTATATTCCCCTACCACCTACCTATACTAGGGGCAATTTATAATGGCCAATTTACCTATCAACCTGCAAGTCTTTTGGCTGTGGGAGGAAACCGGAGCACCCGGAGGAAACCCACGCAGACACAGGGAGAACTTGCAAACTCCACACAGGCAGTACCCAGAATTGAACCCGGGTCGCTGGAGCTGTGAGGCTGCAGTGCTGACCACTGCGCCACTGTGCCGCCCTTAAATTTACTCTTAAATTTTCTAATTTAAGAGGAGCTATCTTTTCTTAGCTTTAATTCTGAATTAAAAGGCTAGAATTTACTGTTGGATAAACATTTTATTTTAAACAGGATAACACCTTTATTAAAATAACAGGTACAGGAATGAAGATGAAAAAGCATTAAACATTCATCCACTATTAGCAGTAACAATAATCACTAGCTTTAAGTCTGTGTCATAATAAGTATCAAACACTTCCCCAGCCAGATTATACCATAACTTAGATACAGAAAAAAAGCTCACTTCTTATTGACCCATAAATCCCACCAGGATCTCACATGCCATTGGTTTGATGAAAAATGAAATTCCCTCTCATTTGCTCAATCAACCATTGCCAGATTTGATATAAGTTTAGGCAAAAATCAGTGTAAAGCTCCCTCTGCACGGGCCAATCTAAGACTGCAGGTAAGCTATAGGATGCTGAGTAAATCTCTTCCTCAACACTGTCCCACATTATGCTTCAAACCTAATCCCCAATTCCTCAGCATTATCATGAAATCTTTATATTGCATCCAACGTAGGACTTAATTTTCTGAGAGTCCACACTAACCAGTGGGAAATCGCACAGCAAACAGGATATTGGAACATTATGAATGCACTGGATGGAAAATTACAGCAGTACATCTGGGATTTTCCAATTAGCTGTCCACTCTGTTGCAGGCCCTGCTGTTGACATGGGCTTTGAGAAATTCACACCTCTTATGTCAACAAGCAATGTGATCAAAATGAACGAGTTCATCTTAGAGTAAGGGGCTGATTTTTTTTGTCTTTAAAAAGAGTTCACATTTATACAGTGTCTTTCATGATCTTAGGATGTTCCCAAAGCACTTTACAGCCAATAAAGTACTTTTGAAGTGTAGTCACCACTGTAATGTCAGAGATGCAACAGCCAATTTACACACAAGATTCCACAAACGGCAATGAGATAATGACCAGCTAAACTCGTTTACGGATGTTGATTGAAGGATAAATAGCGATCAGGAGACTTTACATGCTGAGCAGATTATTAGGAATCAGCGGCACCTGATTTGCATCCAACATACTTATATTCACTAGTATGAATGGATGGAAAATCATAGGCCAACATATGGAGAGATTCACCTCAATTCTTGATGTTGCTCCTGGTGGGCATTGCTCTGTGATGGAAATAATAAAGATGAAAATGTATCCCAGATCAATTTTGCATAATAAAAGGGCATGGATTGCTTTTAGAAACTATAAACAAAACACAGAGAAGACGTAACCTCAGAACTCAACTGTTTACGAGGTGGTTGCTGAAATGCACTGCAGCATGGACCTCGCTGACGGTAAATATTTAAAATGCAGACCCATTATAGCACCAATAAAGAAGACAGGAGCTCATTTTGTTTGCTTGTTAACTGCCAACTGGTCTATTTTACAGCTCCTGACATAGTGTAGTGCAAATTTATTGAGTCATCTAGGCATACCGTGTAAGAGAAAATCAGTCTTCTGATGATTCAATTAAGGCCGACGTTGTACAATCAATTGCAACTGAACGGCCAATGCTCTAAGGACTGTTTATATTCACATGCATATGCTCTAATAGAACAGACATTTCATTTACAACAGGCAAATAAACCCTTCTAGTTGAGAACCCAACACCAGATAAGAAGAAAGGCAAGGGCTGGAATTTGATGGCTTATACATATAAAGGTAAACATACAGGGATGAATTTAAAGTAACAGCACAGGTGCTGTCATCGGATGAGCAAAATGTGGCTGGCCATCCATGATCATGCAGCAGCCGGCCAATTAAAGATGGGGAGATTTGGGGCCTGTGCAATCAAGGGCCTATGGCAGGGAAGGGGACACCAATGGTGCCGTCATCTGACGCAATGACAGGTGCTGGCACCATATTTAAAGGCTGCCAGCTCTGTATTCACTCCTGCCTGGATAGAAAGAGAGTCTTCCTAACTGCCCTCTTTCCCCTTGGGCTCTTGCTGCTACTTGTGCTGCCCCTGGGCTCTTCCTGCTGCTAGTGCTGCTCCTGGGGCCCTTGCTGCTGACTCTGCTACCTAATTGGCAAGGAGCTGATCACAAGCCAGCAGCGATCGTGGCTGAAGAAAAACCCTTGTGGCCCCACGGTCTAGTGATGCCTCCCTGCAGGTTCTCCTCCAGGCTGCAAGGGAAAGACGGGAGGTTGTCTCCCCCGGGAATGGGAAGGGGAGATCTGCCTGCCTGATCAAGCAAGCCTGGATAGTGATTGCGGAGGAGGTCCACAGCCATGAGGTCACCCCAGGACATGGGTCCAGTGCAGGAAGCTGGTCAATGACCTCATCCGGCTGCGAAGATGAGAACTCCAAACTCTTTTGACCCTTTAAGAATTGCATGTGGCAGAGTGAGGGGGAGTGTTTGGTGTTAAGGGAGTGGCCACCCACTCATGTGCACTGGGGAAGAGCAGCAGGACAAGCTGCCTGTAGCTGGGCTGCATCTCACTGAGAGGCACACGTCCCTTGAAGGGACCTTTTGCAGGAGGCATATGCATTCCCCCATCAATGACCGCTGGACTATCACCATCAGAGATCTTGAGCTTATCTCGGCTGGACGACCAACTTTGTTCATCTTTGTGTTTGATGGAGAAGACAACAATTGAACAATTGGAAGGAGGGTGCCAAGCCCAGCAGAGGGGTACCATTTCTGCATGTCCTAAGCCCGATGGAGGAGCAGGCCATGAAATTGTCACTGCAGCAAGGCAGCTACTCCATAGCTGATGGTGAGGCAGGGGCGCTTACCAAAGAGAGTGAGTGAGCATCTCCTTGGGCACAAGGGTGTATCTGCTACTAATGAGCCATACTGCTTATGTGATCACCACTGCAACAATGGAGCTGCACGTTAGTGGTGTTAGTAATGTCACGATCGGAATACTCTAATTCTTCGATGTCTCTGTTTTCTCATTCAGCTCAAGCTGAACATCAAGTGAGAGGAGCTAAAAAGACAGGGGTACAGCCGGCCACCTCTGAGGAGGAGGAGGGAGCCTCAGAGGGTGCACCATCACATCATTCCCCTGTGCCCTCCACCAGCATAGATACCCTCACATTGGTGAGTATCTGCTCATGCTCAGATTCGGGCACACAATATGGTGAGCACAGCACAAATGTGCCTTGACAGTCAGGGGACTGTGGGAGGCCAGGCCAGTGCTGAGCCCCAGGCTCATGACATGCCTCTGGTGTTGACAGCAACACGGGAAATAATTGCAGTGAGAGGTAAGACAACATCTGGCAGAGATGCCAGAGGCAATGCATACCCAAGCACAGATGATGGAGAGGTCCATCCTGGCCGTGGATGTTGCACTGGCACTGCTCATTGCGTGCCTGGCTTCCTCCATTGAGAAACTGGTGACACTAATGGACAGCCAGATCCAGCAGACCAATCCGTGGCTGCCGGAGATGCACGCAGACCTGGACTCCTTCGATTTCTCCATGAAGTAGTGGCAAGGTGAGAAGGGGACATGGTACCTGGAGTCTCCACCAGGTCCACGTCCCTCTCAGGTCAGCAGGGAGTTACAAGTGTGCTTTAAAAGGGTGGAGGAGCGGTTGGCTGCCGTATCTGGGGGCTCCTCTCAGGAGTGTGGACAGTATCTCCAAAGCCCCTCTGCCAGTGACACCAGTGCCTCCATCATCCCCGACACAGAGGGGGTTCCTTGCACCTGTAAAAAGAACATCTGGATGCACTAAGGGGATCATGGGTGAAGGCATAGTCCAGATGGATAGCATTGTGTTTGGTGTCACGTGAAATAAACAAATGATGTTCATTTGCTACCTCCTTTCTGTCTATGCCCTTTGGGACTTTCTTTGAATCCTTCTTCCCAAGGGGCTAGAAGCGAGAGACCAAGGCCCTGAGCTCTCAATGCCTCAGCCTTGCTACTGTGTGATGTGCACCTGGGTGCTGCAGTGCAGAATGAAGGAGGCGACAACAGAGCTGCTTAAAGGTAAGACCTTTGGTTCCAGAGGGTGGTAAGGCTCAAAGGAAATGTGAATGTATAAGGGCAGTCTCATGCCTCCCTTGCACATATCTCATGGCATGTTTCCTGCTGTCACTGAGGCCCTTCATCTGGTACTGCCTGGGCAGCATCCTCTTTCGCATCTTCATCATCGGAGGAGGCATCACACGCCACAAAATCCTCACTGGTCAATGCCTCCTCCCTCTGCAGTGCCAGGTAGTGCAGTGCATAGCAAGCTACCACGATAGGCGAGACTCTCACCGAGCATACTGAACGGCTCCACCGGATTGATCCAGGCACCGGAAACTCATCATCAGGAGACCATTGGCCTGCTCGATGGTTACTTAGGTTGACCCATGGTGAGTGTTGTACCTCTCCTCTGCATCCATGCGTGGGTTCCTCGCAGGCATCAGCGGTCATGCCATCAGTGGGTAGCCCTTGTCTCCAAGGATCCATCCCTGAATGCATGCAATGGCACGGTAAAGCTCTGTCATCTGGGACTGCTTTAGTATGTGGACATCGTGGCTGTTTCCCCGTAGGATCCATTTGTGATGGTCGCAGACCAGTTGCACATCGACCAAGTGAAAGCCCGTCCTGTTGATGAAGGCTGCTAGCTGGTCTGTGGGAGCCTTTATGGCCACATGCATGCGGTCCACCCTGCACCTGGGGGAATCCAGTGATGGCCCCGAATCCTATAGCCCTTTCAGCTGGACTGCTTGAATCAGTGCAGAAGTGCACATAGTCACTGGCCCTCCTGAACATGGCATTGGTGATCTCCATGAATCACCGATGCACCGCACACTGGGAGATTCCACACACATCTATCCCCAGTGGATCTCTGAAATAATCCAGTGGCGTAGCTGTTCACTGCCATGGTGACCTTCAGTGTCATTGACATCAGTTGCCCACCAAGTCGATAGGGCTCAGATCGTCCTGCATCATGGCACGTAGATCAGTGATGGCCTCCCTAGAAAGGCAAAATTTTATGGAGACAGTCACTCGAACATCTTCAGGTCATTGAGACTTGGTTGGTAGACCCTCCATGGAGAGTAGCTTCTTCTGCTCGCAGGAGGTTGTTCGGGACCCCCTCTCCACCCTTCCCGAGTCTCCTATTCCCAAGGCTGGCCCTCCTGTGGGCCCCCAAGTTACTGGCATGCGCCTGTGCCTCCCTCCCTCTATGCTGCTCCTCCTCCTCAACAGGGGCCTCGAAACCAGGATGAAAGAAGCCCATGACTGGTTGCCTCTCCCTGAGTGCAAGCCCTTCATGGCAAACGGCCATCCCCCCTTCCCCTCACATCACTTCTGACAAGGTGGCACTGGCACCTTGGTGTGGCTCCCTCACAGAGCTGGCACCTTGGCCTCCACTCCTGTCAGTATTTGCCACTGCCCTCCCTCCTCCACCTTCACTGCCAAGCAAAGCTGCCTCCCCCAATGAATTCCCAGTGAAGCCAATACTGAGCTCCTGCCTCCTTGTCGCCTCCTTTCATCAGGCGAGGCCCTGAAGCCCCCGTGGTTCCCATGTGCCATCAGTTAATTGCAAAACGGAGAACAAAATTTCTGTCTTTTGGGCTCCTGAGTACCTTAATTGCCTGCCCATCGTGTGGATGTGTGACATATGCCCTCCATGTCGAATGCTGACAGTAAAGTCCGGAAGGAATGTCACGATGTCGGACTATCTCTCCAACGTCTTCCATCCCTATTTTATGCACCCCCTCCACACCCGCCTCCGTTCCTGTCCCAAAACGGTCCCTTAAAATTCTGGCCATAATATTCAAGATGATTACTCACTGGGATCATGGAAATTCATAAATAAGTGTGTTATAAAATATTTCTGTATTCTGCTGGTAGAATCAAAGCATTTGTTTGAAAATAGATACCACCGCCAGTAACCAATAATTGTACCGTAACTGGTGGAGTCAACTCCTTGGAGTCATTTTTACACCTCTCTTTTTTTCAGGATATATTACCCTCTATTTACCAACCCTACTTTATGAGAACAGTTACAGCCTGGCTTTTTAAGGAGACACACAGGCTGGTGTGGGGAGTATATAGTTACTATGCAATAAAGATTAATGTTTGAACAATACAGGTTAAGAACCTCTCTGGCTAGACTATATGGTGGCAGCATTGCTGATGCGTCGCAGTCCATACAATTTCATGTAGCCAAGACAGTGACCTGAAAAACCAATCACAGGCCACTGCCAATTCGAATCTTGGTACACCACTATTCTTTTGGATGAGATATTAAACCAAGGTCCCACCTGCCCTTTCAGGTGGATGTAACAGATCCCATGGCATTATTTCGAAGAAGAGCCAGGGAGTTCTCTCCAATGTATTTATTGCCCAATATTTATCCCTCAACCAACAAAACTAAAACAGATTAGTTGATCATTATCACAATACCGTTTGTGAGAGCAAATTGTGTGCACAGATTGGCTGCTGCATTTCCTACATTACAACAGTGACTACAATTCAAATATACTTCATTGCCATAACTTTGTTAAACCGTGTTTCCAGGTATTTAAAACCTTCACCACTACAAATGCTTTATCTGAATAAACTTGACCAATCTTTATATAATCCTGAAAACTTCAATCAGATTATCTCAAGTTCTCTCCTTTTGCAAACAGTATAGGCCCACTTCCCTTAACTTTTCTGCCCAATAGTGATTTCTGAAACTGAGAAACATCTTTGTTGCTTGCATGTATTCCCTCAAAGGCAATCATATACCCGCTATCGCAGGCAGCCAGACCTGTAGAAGGTAACCTGGTAAGACCAAGGCCTCACACGGTAACAGTACCTTAAATTATAAGACACCTTTAACATTGTAAATCTATCAATGTGCTTTATCGAGGATAAAAAGGGCATCCATGAGGCGCTGTAGGCCATCAGCAGCAGCAGAATTGTATTCAACCACAATCTGCAAGCTCATGAGCTGGCATATCCCCCACTCTACCATTACCATCAAGACAGGGGATCAAGCCTGGTTTAATGAAGAGTGCAGGAGGGCATGCCAGGAGTAGCAGCAGCACCTAAAAATGAGATGTCAACCTGGTGAAACTACAACACAGGTCTACCTGCATGCCAAACAGCAGAAGCAGCATGCGATAGACAGGACTAAGCGATCCCACAACCAATGGATCAGATCGAAGTTCTGCAGTCCTGCCACATCCAGTTGTGAATGGCGGAGGACAATGACACAACTGACAGGAGGAGGCTGTACAAATATCCCCATCCTCAACAATGGGGGAGTCCAGCACATCAGTGCAAAAGACAAGGCTGAAGCATTAGCATCCATCTTCAGCCAGAATTTCCGAGTTGATGATTCATCACGGCCTCCTCCTGAGATTTCCAGCATCACAGATGCCAGTCTTCAGCCAATTCGATTCACTGTATGTGATATCAAGAAACAGGCTGAAGGCACTGGATACTGCAAAGGCTATGAGCCTTGACAACATTCCGGCAATAGCACTGAAGATCTGTACTCCAGAACTAGCCGCGCCACTAGCCAAGCTGTTCCAGTACTGCTACAACACTGGCATCTAGCCGGCAATGTGGAAAATTGCCCAAGTATGTCCCGTACACAAAAAGAAGGGCAAATCCGATCTGGCCAATTACCGCCCTATCAGTCCACTCCCAATCATCAGCAAAATGATGGAAGGGGTCATGAACAGTGCTGTCAAGTGGCACTTGCTCAGCAATAACCTGCTCACTGACACACAGTTTGGGTTCCGCCAGGGCCACTCACCTCCTGACCTCATTACAGCCTTGGCTCAAACATGGACAAAATAGCTGAACTACAGAGGTGAGGTGAGAGTGACTGTCCTTGACATCAAGGCAGCATTTGACCAAGTATGGCATCAAGGAGCCCTAGTAAAACTGGAGTCAATGGGAATCAGGAGAAATACTCTCTGCTGGTTGGAGTCATATTTAGCACAAAGTAAGAGGGTTGTGGTTGTTGGAAGTCAATCCTCTCAGTCCCAGGACCTCCTGGAGTTCCTGAGGGTAGTGTCCTAGACCCAACCGTCTTCAGCTGCTTCATCAGTAAGGTCAGAACTGGGGATGTTTGCTGATGATTGTACAATGCTCAGCACCACTCGCGACTCCTCAGATACTGAAGCAGTCCGTGTCAAGATGCAGCAAGACATGGACAACATCCAGGCTTTGGCTGATAAGTGGCAGGTAACATTCGCGCCATACATATGCCAGGCAATGACTATCTCAAATAAGAGAAAATCTAACCATCTCCCCTTGATCTTCAGTGGCATTACCATTGCTGAATCCCTCTCCATCAACATCCTGGGGGTTACCATTGACCAGAAACTGAACTGGAGCAGCTATATAAATACTGTGACTACAAGAGCAGGTGGCTGGGAATTCTGCGATGAGTAACTCATCTTTTGACTCCCCAGTGCCTATCCACCATCTACAAGGCACAAGTCAGGAATGTGAAGGAATACTCTCCACTTGCCTGGATGGGTGCAGCTCCAACAACACTCAAGAAGCTGAACACCATCCAGGTCAAAGTAGCCCACTTGATTGGCACCCTATCCACCAATAAATGCTGGCATAGCCAGCAACATGCACATTCCCCGAATGAGTAAAAAAATGTGTTGAATCTATGCAGTCAGAGACTTGGGGGGACATGGGGCAGCATGTAAATAAAAAAGTGAATGTATGTAAATGTATATTAGGATAAAGATTGGGGGAGATGTATTGTAAAGGTATCAAAGGGTTAATCTTGAGAGAATGTAAGATTACCCCCCACCATGATGATGTAAGTGTTCATGTAAGAGACTCGAGAACAGTTACAGCATGGCTTTTGAAGGAGACACACAGGCCATTGTGGAGTGTGTATAGTTACTATACAATAAAGATTAATATTTAAACAATACAGTCTAATAACTCTCTGGCTAGACTTATACATTGTCAGCATAAAGAACCAAATATATAACAAGAACTAGTAAGGTGAAGCGTTTAGTGAGAGATTTCCAGAGACCAGGGCTAAGGCATTTGATAGATTGTCCACTGTCGGAATGGCAAAAGAGATTCAGAGAAGAATGGACAGAAATGAAGAAGGAAAGAAGGATCTTGCATTTATAATATGGAAGCAAATTAGTGCACAGCAAGGTCCCATAAACATTAAATGAGATGAATAACCAGTTTATCTACTTTTGCTGGTATTGTCGAGGGATAACATCAAGAGAACTCCCTCGCTATTCATTGAATACTCCTGCGGATCTTTTACATCCACTGGAGCGGGAAATGAGGATTTGGTTTAATGTCTTACCCAAAAGACAGAGCCTCTGACAATGTTGCATTTCTACGACCTGACACAGAAGCAATAGTTCTGCCAAAGAGCCAAAGCTAACTCTGAAGGTGAAAGTGTAAACGATGAATCGAGGCTGTTGGTTACTAAGGCAAATTGAGCAAAGTCTTGGAATTGGATTTGTAAATGAAGACAAGAATGTTGAAAATCAATGCATTTGAAGATGGGGAGTCAATCAAAGTCTGCAAGGACACAGGTGATGGGTGAGCAGAACCTGGTGTGGATGGAATGGAGGCTGCCCAATTTTGGATGAACTGGAGGTGGAGCTCAGGAAGCCAGTGAAGAGAGCAATGGCAGAAATAAAGCCTTTGCTGATACATCCCAATATCTTATGAGTGTTTATTGACATGCTGCAGCAAGAACTGGAGTAACAGTTTCAAGCATTTATCCCCAATAATTCCTAGATCTCTCTCTTTTTCATCATTCAGTAAGTGTTACATTTAATATTCTTCATCATCTTCTGAATATCTGTTAACTTTGTCTCTGCATGCAAGCCCACAACCTCCAGATTCTATTTCTTCATGGCTTCACATCAGTGCTCCCGCCATATACAGCAGGATGTACAGCACAGGAGCATGCAAGATGTACCAGTTGACGGTAGATATCTGGTATGTAGCATTGGAGAGAGGGGATAGGATTTAACTGCACTTTGTGATAGTCCTGAACATTGGTAGCAATGGGGTGAATGTTGGGCTTTATCAGAGTTAGGTCATGGTCTGAGAGTTTGGCAGTACTGCAGTGAGTATTTAATTAAAGAGGGTGAACAAAATGTATTCAGTAAAGATGATGTTGATCTTTTTTTTCTGCAATGAACAGACTTCTAATGTCACTGTTGTCAGTAATACCACTCCAATTACTTTGTTGCACACTATGAATAATAATAACGCTGAAAACCATGAGCAATGTAGCTAAGGGACTACAATACAAAGACTTTTCTTGGAATTGCAAATTGTTTGCGTTAATTTGCTAAGTTAATTGAAATTTGAAGTACCATAGTAGTTTCGTTTGGTCATGCCCATACCCTGTTTGAGAAATGTTTCAAAAATACAGTCTTTTAGTATGCAGTGTGCACAAGATAAATAAACTGCTGATAGTGAGCTGCACGGCAACAGGTCAATCGCACCATTCTCACGGCGCCATGAGCCATGGGACTGAAGCTCAAGTTGTTCGGGATGAGTTGATTAACAAAACTGAATCACTATCTTAAACTCACTGCAAAGCATTTGTTATTCTCTATAACATAACTTATTTGGAAAAGTACTTTTACTTGGCAGCTGTGTTTTCTGAAGGTCGATGCAGAGAAAGGTATAATAAAGACAATGACAGAGAGGCTGGCTGTATGTAGTGAGATGTGTTATCATATACCTTCAGCTGTTACTGCACAAATTGTACCTGGAAATACAGTACACAGTGTATAGTATGCTGTGAGGAGGACTGCATCTGGAACACCACAATTCCGTGCCTTTTAAGAACATCCATTCAAAGACTAAGTTACTTATTTGGGGAGGCACTTTGCACTTTAACCTCAGGGACCAAGGTTTAAATGCAGTCCAAACTAATGTGAAGAAAGTTTCTCCCTGACTGATGAACATTGTTAGTAATCTGAATTTAATTGCTGGTGATTCAAAACCGCAGGAGGAAATGACTCGCATCATGATACTAAATTAGCAATCTCAGTCAACAGAAACGCAACAACTTGATTTTATGTAATACTCCTCCTGCCAGAGAATGTCTCCGTGTCATTTACAAGGAGCAAGTGATGGGAAAAATTAAAAGGAGAAGCAAAGGCACAATTTGAGAACGTTTTTTCTGAGGCTTGTGAGACAAAGGAGGTAAATTTCAAGTGGTTCAGGGAAACAGTTCTAAAGCACAGAGGTGTATTGACTGAAGGATCAGCCTCCAATGGTGGGATAAAGTGGAGGGAGTGGAGAATGAATGATAAGGCAACACCAGAGGAGGAGAGGGTATGGGCTAAGATCTAACTGGAGTAGATCACTCAGCTAAAGTGAAACAAGAAATACAAGCAGAAAGTGCTGGAGATATTCAGCGGGTCAGGCAGCATCTGTGGAGAGAGAAGCAGAGGTAACATTTCAGGTCAGTGAAACGAGACTGTAGAAGAATTTGAAAGAGAGAGCAAGAACTGTGACAAGTACAGGGATGATAGGTGAACAGCAATTGTGCAAGAGAAGACTCATGCTGCAGTTGTTGCATTTATTGATGTTTGTGAAAGGAAGAGTGTGTGGCAAAGAGACCTCTCAAATCTTAGCAGTCCTGAAGATGTAGATTAGGGTTTTGGCATCAAAGGGAAGAATTGTGCAAGTGGACAATGTACCAGAGGTGGATAAGTGGAGTTATAGTCAATGGATTTCTACTGAGAATGTCAGTTGAGGGTTGAACAGAACGCTAAGGTTGTACACGATACTGTTTAGCCTGAGTGAACAGCCAAAAAAAAGCAAGGCTTGCATTTAAGCCGTACTTTTCATGACCACCAGACGTCTCAAGCGCATTACAGCCAATGAAGTACTTTTGAAGTGTAGTCACCACTGTAAATGTTTTTTATTCATTCATGGGATGTGGGTGTCACCGGCCAGGGCAGCATTTATTGCCCATCCCTAATTGCCATTGAGAAGGTGGTGGTGAGCTGCCTTCCTGAACCGCTGCAGTCCATGTGAGGTAGGTACACCCACAGTGCTGTTAGGAAGGGAGTTCCAGGAATTTGACCCAGTGACAGTAAAGGAACGATGATATAATTCCAAGTCAGGATGGTGTGTAACTTGGAGGGGAACTTGCAGGTGGTGGTGTTCCCATGCGATTGCTGTCCTTCCTTGTCCTTCTCAGTGGTAGAGGTTGTGGGGTTTTTTTTGGAAGGTGGTGTTGAAGGAGCCTTGGTGAGTTGCTGCAGTGCATGTTGTAGATGGTACACACTGCTGCCACTCTGTGTCGGTGGTGAAGGGAGAGAATGTTGAAGGTGGTGCCAATCAGGCGGGCTGCTTTCTCCTGCATGGTGTTGAGCTTCTTGAGTGTTGTTGGAGCTGCACCCATTCGGCAAGTGGACAGTATTCCATCACACTCCTGACTTGTGCCTTGTAGATGGTGGACAGGCCTTGGGGAGACAGGAGGTGAGTTACTCATTGCAGAATTCCTAGCCTCTGACCTGCTCTTGTAGTCATAGTATTTATGTGGCTTGTCCAGTTCAGCTTCTGGTCAATGGTAACCCCCCAGGATGTTGATAGTGGGAGATTCAGCATTGATAATGCCATTGAATGTCAATGGGAGATGGTTAGATTCTCTCTTGTTTGAGATGGTCATTGCCTGGCATATGTGTGGCATGAACGTTACTTGTCATTTATCAGCCGAAGCCTGGATGTTGTCCAAGTCTTGTTGCATTTGGACAGGGATAGCTTCAGTATCTGAGGAGTCGTGAATAAGAACATAAGAACATAAGAAATAGGAGCAGGAGTAGGCCATTCAGCCCCTCATGCCTGCCCCGCCATTCAATAAGATCATGGCTGATCTGTCCCAGTCCTCAACTTCTCTTTTGGGCCTGGTCTGCCTAACCCTCGACTCCCTGAGATTTCAAAAATCTATCTACCTCCTCCTTAAAAACATTTAGTGATCTAGCCTCCACAACTCTCTGAGGCAGAGAATTCCAGAGATTCACCACCCTCTGAGAGAAGAAATTCCTTCGCATCTCAGTTTTAAATGTGTGCTCCTTTATTCTGTAATTATGTCCCCTAGTTCGAGATTGCACCACTAGTGGAAACATCTTCTCAACATCTACCCTGTCGAGCCCCTTTAACATCTTATATGTTTCTATAAGATCACCTCTCATTCTTCATGTGATGAATAAAGGCCTAACCTGTTCAGCCGTTCTTGATAAGACAGCCCCTTCATCCCAGGAATCAGCCAAGTGAACCTTTTCTGAACTGCCTCCAATGCCAGTATATCCTTCTTTAAATACGGGGACCAAAACTGTACACAGTACTCCAGGTGTGGCCTCACCAACACCCTGTACAGTTGTAACAGGACTTCCCTATCTTTAAACTCTAACCCCCCTAGCAATAAAGGCCAAAATGGTGAATAGTGCTGAACATTGTGCAATCATCAACGAACATCCCCACTTCTGACCCTATGATGGAGGGAAGGTCGTTGATGAAGCAGCTGAAGATAGTTGGGCCAAGGACACTACCCTGAGGAACTCTTGCAGTGAAGTCCTGGGACTGAGATGATTGACCTCCAGTAACCACAACAATCTTCCTTTGTGCTAGGTATGACTCCAACCAGTGGAGGGATTTCCCCGATTCCCATTGACTCCAGTTTTGCTAGGACTCCTTGATGCCATACTCCGTCAAATGCTGCCTTATGTCAAGGGCAGTCATTCTCACCTCAAGTCTGGAGTTCAGCTCTTTTGTCCATGTTTGGGCCAAGGCTGTAATGAGGTCAGGAGGTGAATGGCCCTGGCGGAACCCAAGCTGAGCTTCAGTGAGCAGGTTATTGCTGAGCAAGTTCCGCTTGCCAGCACTGTCGATGACTCCTTCCAACACTTTACTGATGATCGGGAGGAGACTGATAGCGCAGTAAGTGACCGGGTTGGACCTGACCTGCTGTTTGTGTACAGGACATGCCTGAGCAATATTCCGTGTTGCCCGGTTGATGCCAATGTTGTAGATGTACTGGAACTACTTAGATAGGGGTGCGGACAGTTCTGGAGCATAAGTCTTCAGTACTATTACCGGAAAGCTGTCAGGGCCCATTGCCTTTGTAGTATCCAATGCCTTCAGTCGTTTCTTGCTATCATGTGGAGTGAATCGGATTGGCTGAAGACTGGCATCTGTGATGCTGGAAATCTCAGGAGGAGGCCGGGATGGATCATCCACTCGGCACTTCTGGCTGAAGATGGATGCAAATTCTTCAGCCTTGTCTTTTGCACGGATATGCTGGACTCCCCCATCATTGGGGATAGGGTTAATTGTGGAGCCACCTCCTCCTGTCAGTTGTTTAATTGTCCACTACCATTCACGCTTAGATGTGGCAGGACTGCAGAGCTTAGATCTGATCCGTTGGTTGTGGGATCGCTTAGCTCTGTCTATCGCATGCTGCTGCCGCTGTTTGGCATACAAGTAGTCCTGTGTTGTAGCTTCACCAGGCTGACACCTCATTTTTAGGTATGCCTGGTGCTGCTCCTGGCATGCCCTCCTGCACTCTTCATTGAACCAGGCCTGATCCCCCAACTTGATGGTAATGGTAGAGTGGGGGATATGCTGGGCCATGAGGTTACAGATTGTGGTTGAATACAATTCTGATGCTGCTGATGTCCCACAGCGCCTCATGGATGCCCAGTTTTGATTTGCTATATCTGTTCAAAATCAGTCTCATTTAGCACGGTAGTTGTGCCACACAACACAATGGTGGGTATCTTAAATGTGAAGACGGGACTTCTCCACAAGGACTGTGCAGTGGTCACTCCTACCAAAACTGTCATGGACAGATGCATCTGAGATAGGTAGATTGGTGAGGACGAGGTCAAGCACTTTTTTCCCTCAGCACCTGCCACAGACCAGTCTAGCAGCTATGTCCTTTAGGACACAGCTGACTCAGTCAGTAGTGGTGCTACTGAGCCACTCTTGGTGATGGACATTGAAGTCCCCACCCAGAGTACATTCTGTGTCCTTGCTACACTCAGTGCTTTTTCCACTTGGTGGTCAACATGGTGAAGTACGGATTCATCAGACGAGGGGGTCAGTAGGTGGTAATCAGCAGATTTCCTTACCCATGTTTGACCTGATGCCATGAGACTTCATTGGTTCCGGAGTCAATGTTAAGGATTCCCAGGGCAACCCCCTCCTGACTGTATGCCACTGTGCTACCACCTCTGGTGGGTATGCCCTGTTCCACTGGCAGGGATGGTGATGGTGGTGTCTGGGACATTGTCTGCAAGGTATAATTCCGTGAGCATAACTATGTCAGGCTGTTGCGACAGATCTCCCAACTTTGGCACAAACCCTCAGATGTTAGTAATGAGGATTTTGCAGGGTCGACAAGGCTCAGTTTACCGTTGTCGTTTCCAGCACCTAAGTCGATGTCAGGTGGTCCATCCGGTTTCATTCCTTTTGTTAGACTTCGTAGCCGTTCGCTACAACTGAGTGGCTTGCTAGGCCATTTCAGCATCAACCATATTGCTGTGAGTCTGGAGTGACATGTAGGCCAGACCAAGTAAGGACATTAAAGGGCATTAGTAAACCAGATGGGATTTTACAACAATGGACAATAGTTTCATGGCTACCATTAGACGAGCTTTTAATTCCAGAGTTATTAATTGAATTCAAATTTTACCATCAGCTATGGCGGTATTTGAACCCATGTCCCCAGAGTATTAGCCTAGGTCTCTGGGTTACTGGTCCAGTGACATTTCCACTCTGCCACCACCTCCCCTTGGAGGGAATTAGGAAATGCGGCAGCAGATTTGTGCACAGCAAACTCCCATAAACAGCATGCAATAATGACCAGATAATCTGTTTTTGTGATATTGATTGAGCAATAAATATTGCCAAGGACACCGGAGATAACTCCCTTGCTCTTCTTTGAAATAGTGCCATGGGATCTTTTACATCCACCAAGTAGGTAGATGACGCCTCAGTTTAATGTCTCATCCGAAAGTCTGCACCTCCAACAGTGCAGCACTCCCTCAGTACTGCATTGGAATGTCAGCCTTGAATTTTGTGACTTGAACTTGGAACTTTGTGACTCAAAAGCAAAAGTGCTAACAGCTGAGCCACAGTCCACACTGATCCATGGAAGATTAATGGTGCCGGAGGCAGATATATGTGATTTCTACCACTTTCAAAACTTTGAAATGAGAACAGGAAGTGCTGGAAACACTCAACAGGTCTGGCAGCAACTGTGTAGAGTGAAACAGTTAACATTTCAGGAAGGGTCACAGAACTGAAACGTTAACTCTTTTTCTCTTTACACAGATGCTGCCAGACCTGCTGAGTGTTTCTGGCACTTTCTGTTCTCATTTCAGAATTCCAGCATCCACAGTATTTTGCTCTTACTTTAAAAACTTTATTTTGTGCTTGTCAAGTGTGAGGGTGTAGAAGGGTGGGTTAGTAAATTTGCGGATGACACTAAGGTCGGTGGAGTTGTGGATAGTGCAGAAGGATGTTGTAGGGTACAGAGGGACATAGATAGGCTGCAGAGCTGGGCTGAGAGATGGCAAATGGAGTTTAATGCGGAAAAGTGCGAGGTGATTCACTTTGGAAGGTGTAACAGGAATGCAGAGTACTGGGCTAATGGGAAGATTCTTGGTAGTGTAGATGAACAGAGAGATCTTGGTGTCCAGGTGCATAAATCCCTGAAGGTTGCTACCCAGGTTAAAAGGGCTGTTAAGAAGGCATATGGTGTGTTAGCTTTTATTAGTAGGGGGATCGAGTTTCGGAGCCACGAGGTCATGCTGCAGCTGTACAAAACTCTGGTGAGACCGCACCTGGAATATTGCGTGCAGTTCTGGTCACCGCATTATAGGAAGGATGTGGAAGCTATGGAAAGGGTGCAGAGGAGATTTACTAGGATGTTGCCTGGTATGGAGGGAAGGTCTTACGAGGAAAGGCTGAGGGACTTGAGGTTGTTTTCGTTGGAGAGAAGGAGGAGGAGAGGTGACTTAATAGAGACATATAAGATAATCAGAGGGTTAGATAGGGTGGATAGTGAGAGTCTTTTGCCTCGGATGGTGATGGCAAACACGAGGGGACATAGCTTTAAGTTGAGGGGTGATAGATATAGGACAGATGTCAGCGGTAGTTTCTGTACTCAGAGAGTAGTAGGGGCATGGAACGCCCTGCCTGCAGCAGTAGTAGACTCGCCAACTTTAAGGGCATTTAAGTGGTCATTGGATAGACATATGGATGAAAATGGAATAGTGTAGGTCAGATGGTTTCACAGGTCGGCGCAACATCGAGGGCCGAAGGGCCTGTACTGCGCTGTAATGTTCTAAAAAAGATATTGACAGGGAAATAGAATGCTTTCCCTCTGAAATGACTAGCGTCAGTACAAACATGCCCCATTAGTTGTAGTACTCTGCCTCAACAGTAGGCATCATCCCCAACCCAAGTGCAACACTAAAATAAAAGCAAAATACTGCGGATGCTGGAAATCTGAAACAAAAACAAGAAATGCTGGATTCACTCAGCAGGTCTGGCAGCATCTGTGGAAAGAGAAGCAGAGTTAACGTTTCGGGTCAGTGACCCTTCTTCGGAACACTCCCTGCCAAGACCAATGTGATTATTTTCTGTTTCCCATTCCAGCTAATTTCAGGCCTCTGTAAGTGAGATTGTCAATTTAGGGCCAATTAAGTAAATTAGAGGCAGTTTTATGTTGTGAGCCCATGCCACAAGGAAATGATTAAGGCTGCATAAACTCATAAATTTTGCCATTTATATTTAATTTGATTTCATATCTGTGTCACAATAACACTTTACTCAGGGTGAACTTGCTAGGTTCAGAAATTTCCTGTGCTGTCCGATCCCATTTAGTTTGACACTGATCCCAATGATCACTTCTCATCAATTCCATTAATGCACCAACACAAGTTTGCATTTAGAATGTCATTTGTAATAATTGATAATGAATATCTGAAATTCATTACAAAGACCTGATCTTCTGTAACACATTTTAGTTGATTTCTGTCACTATATATTAGATAAAAAGGTTAAAAATTACTGAAGAATAATAAAAGTTATGTGTTGCCAGAGGATTAATACTCATTTTTTAATCTTTTCTCCCTGCATCTTCAAATCAAATGAAATGTCTGCATTCTTTAAACAACCGACAAGTGCAAGCAGGACCATAGTCCCTTCCAGCATATTACTGACCTTCCTGTTTGAAGCCTTATTTTTTGCAATTCTTATAAAGTAGTATCACAATTTTGCACACTTTCCATAATCTGTAAGAATGTCCTTGCTAATCAGGGCTTAGTCTTGCATAAAACAGGTAATGTGCAAAAGGTATTTTGATTTGATTTGCTGGGCTCTAAATCCAGCAGACCACCTGGATAAGTAATTGTTATCAGGCAGTCAAGTACCTGCTAGAATTTACTAGCCATGCACCTCTGATGTCGAACTACAAGCAAGGATACTAGAAGGACTCAGGGGTTCAGGTTAGGAGATTATCAGAAGCTTTGGAGCAGGAGGCCAGTGGGATTCAGGGCTTTGGGCAAGAGACCAATGAGAGTCAGGGGATTGGTCTAGAGATCAATCGGAGTCAGGGAATTGGTCAGAAGATTGGTGGGAGTTAGGGAATTGGTCAGGAGATTAGTTGGAGTCAGGGAATTGGTCAGGGGATCAGTGGGAGTCAGGGAATTGGTTGAAAGATCAGTAGGAATCAAGGAATTGATTGGGAGATCATTGGGAGTCAGAGAATGGGTTGGGAGATCTGTGGGAATTAGGCAGTTGGTCAGGGGATCAGTGGGAATTAGGAAATTGGTTGAGAGATCAGTTGGAATCAGGGAATTGGTCAGGAGATCTGTGGGAATCAGGGAATTGGTTGGGAGATCATTGGGAGTCAGGGAATTGGTTGGGAGGTCGGTGGAAGTCGGGGTTTCAGGTTGGGAATCCAGTGGGACTCAAGGCTTTGGTCAGGAAACAAGTGGTTGTTGGAGTTCCAGGTCAGAAAACCACTGAGAGTCAGGAATTTGCTCAGGTGACCATTGTGAATAGGCTGCCTGTAGTTTTCAAAGGAATATATCTTTTTAAAAAATGAAAAAACTTGAGCTTTATCTGCATACACTGGAAACTTGATTAAGTAAAATAAATAGATCAATCAATAGCTATCAATGCATTGCCTCAGGACAAGTATATGGGGATTCTCTTTTTCAACAATTTTGATGATCCAGCAGACTGCTGCCAGACATCAAAGCTCCAAATTACCTTTGATCAGAGGCCTCCTGTGACATTTCTTTATTGCCAAGAATAAAAATAGCTATAGAAATTATGAAGACAAAATATCACATAAAATTGCCTACCCCTTCTACAATATTAATTTCAGCACTGAAATGAGAATAGGTCTGGGGAAGGGTGAGTTAGTGGGAAATTAGGGGTGAATTTCCTTCAGCATTTGGCAATTGAGAACACTATTACTATTGACGATAACTTGATTTTTAACCTGCCCAGATTTCAGCAGCAGTACAAGCTAAATGATATGGTGCTATTGGCATCATAGAGCCTAGACCCACCACAAGATGTGGTTTCCCCTGGCACCCCTGGAGACTTTAGCATGGGATCAGCAGTGCCAGAGCGGCAATATACATGACTGCCTTTTGTGTTCTGGACACTGGAGACAGTATTTGTGTCAGCTGGTGCAACTGAATTGTTAATTATCCCTGCAATGGAATCTACTCTGTTCACATTGTGGGGTGGAGTCCATAACTACTGCATCCAAGACTATTGCATAACCAATTGAAGGAGAAGCAGTGTTCAGATGGAACATCAACATGCCTGTTTGCTCCACAGATGCTGACTGACCCACCAGCTGTTTGCTGCACTTTTTGCTGCAGGAGAAACAGACTTGAGATTACAAATAATTGCAACACGTGAGATCTCCATAAAGTCTGGGGTTGTATCTGCCACAGATGTTCCTATAGTTAATGATTATCAAAGGATCTTTGAAGAGTTGGAAGGAGAGCTTGGGATGCTCAGTTATGTATGCTGGGTGAAGAGACAGTTCTGAGGTGGTGTTGGACGAGAGTGGAATAAGGCCATGCCTAAGAGACAGTGAAATAACTATGTGAAACTAGAGTGGTGTGGTGATGACACATACATAATGCATATTACTTTGACTAATTAAGGAATGGTTTGACAAAAGACTTGCACTTAATTGGATTTGGCATTCATGGCAGTGGAATTTTGCACTATATTTAAATTAATGAACTTTTATTGTTCATACATCACCTGCAAAAATTAAATGCATAGAGATTGCCATTAGTTGTTGCTTAGCAACACATGGATGCCTTCTTTGCATAGTTAACAATAATACTGTCTTCTTTGCTCGAAGGCGAGTGGGAATGATTTGTTACTTTAATTTGGCTTTTAGTTACTGCGCTGAGGGAAGAGCACAAATAAAAAAATATTATGAAAATGCTGCAACCTTGACTCCCAATTGCCTCAAATTCTAAGATTTGCCAGACTTAAACTCAAAGTTCCAGTGTGCAAGAGAATTTCAGCTGATATATTTTAATTTGGCAGTGTGTCATGGAATCTCACAGTTATACTGTGTGTGAAGAAGCCTTGGCAAGGCCTCAAAGAGCATAAGACTGAGTTCTCAATAAAGATCATTAAATTATTTTTTATATTACAGTAAATGGAGATAAATGTAATACCTCTCTTGATCAGAATATGTGGTTGATTTCACTAGTTTGTTTTAAGATAATAATATAAAATGAGATGGAGAAAGGACAGGAAAATGGGACCAAAGTAGATAGTTCCAGCTGAAGCGCCATTTAATCTAGTGTCACACTCATGCAAGGAGAAATTATGAACTATAAAATGAACTGATGAATTGGACTCAAAACAGCCACCTTTTGCTGCAAATCAAGATGGAGTAAGACTGCTCCTGTACTGCGAATATACATGGTAACTGCTGGAACCCTAAACAAATTGTCATGTCTGGTCAAGTGTTGAAGAAAGCATTAGAAATGGAAATGGCCCATTCAATTTTGATGTTGACCCCTCTCCATCATATTGGGCTAATAATAACTTGGCAGACATGAAGACTCCAGATTCAAAGTCAGGATAATGGGTGTGAAAAAACATCACTTTATCAAGATGGCATTGAGATGAGCAACATCCAAACCCATTGTATAACAATTGTCATACCATCAAACACCATTTATGAAAACACAATGGGAGAGAAACTTGGGTCATCTGACAGAAACCAGGTCTCTGTTAAGGAATTTTAATAAGAGACATTTTCTATGCAGAAAGCCAGAAGGAAGAGAGACTCATCCCAGCAAGATAAAGGACCCTGTCAGAATACCATCTTTGAACTACCTACAGGCAGAGACGAAAGGTAACCTTGAAACTTGCTCCCTGAGAAATTATAACAGGAATTTTGCCATTGAACTGTGACTGAGATTTAACCAAAGGAGTCTGCAGCAAAGTATCCATGCACCTGAAACTTTCCAAAGTTTGACTGTGAACCAGGAAAAAGAAAAACAGGGCTTCACTGTTTTAAATCTTCCACCTGGGGAAACAAACAAAGTTTCATAACAAATTCTTTGTTAACACCATCAGACCTAAATGCATGCTATCTTTTAATCTCCACCTTTTCTTGTGCATGTGTGAGTGGATGAAGTTGTGAATATTTCGGGGTATTGTTTAATAAACATTATTCTTTCTTTAAAACTATGAGAAAACCTGTCACTTGTCTGTTTATTGACCGTGAAAAAGCTTATGGGTTAAAACACAATTCTAATAAAAGACACTGTCTTCAGTTGAGAGATGAAAAGTGGAAAACATCCCTATCATTTTCCACTTCTCTGTTGCACTAGTCCCACTTTGGCATGATAGGCAAAAAGGCCTTTTATATGCTGTAATTCTATGAAATCAGATATCAAGTGTTTAGTCTGGCTTTCTATTTGGAGAACATTTATGTCAACCCTAAAAACTTGGACCACCATTCCAGAATCTATGTAATAGAATGCTGAGATCAGTACTCTATTATGGCTTAATCTTTTCCACGATCCCACAACTATGAAATTCCTTGCCTTCCTTGGTCTTTTCTTCTAGCTAAATACTTAAAGACAAAACTTGATGGCTTTGCTACTTCTTGCTTGACCCAGTAGATATTGTCGTTAAGGAGGAGGATTGTGAAGTATTGGATGTGATAAATATAGGGAGAGAGGAAGTATTAATGGGATTAGCATCTTTGAAAGTTGATAAATCACCAGGGCTGGATGAAATGTACCCCAGGCTGTTAAAAGAAGCAAGAGAGGAAATAGTGGAAGATCTGACCATCATTTTCCAGTCTTCACTGGATACAGATGTGGTGCTGGAGGATTGGAGAACTGCTAACGTTGTACCTCTGTTTAAAAAGGAAGCGAAGGATAGTCCGAATAATTACAGGCCAGTCAGCCTAACCTCAGTAATGGGGAAATTATTGGAATCTATTCTGAGAGACAGGATAAACTGTTACTGAGAAAGGCACAAGTTAATCAAGGATAGTCAGCATGGATTTGTTAAGGGAAGATCTTGTTTGACCAACTTGATCGAATTTTTTGAAGACGTAACGAGGAAAATAGATGAGTGTAGTGCAGTTGATGGATTTTATCAAGGCTTTTGACAAGGTCCCACATGGCAGTCTGGTTAAAAAAATAAAATCCCATGGGATCCAGGGAAATGCAGCAAGGTGGATACAAAATTGGCTCAGTGGCAGGAAACAAAGGGTAAATGTTGACGGCTGTTTTAGCGAGTAGAGGGCTGTTTCCAGTGGCATTCCACAAGGCTCAGTACTGGACCCCCTGCTTTTTGTGGTGTATATTAATGATTTAAATGTAAATGTAGGGGGCATGATCAAGATGTTTGCAGATGACACAAAGATTGGCCGTGTGGTAGATAGTGAGGAGGATAGCTGTAGGCTGCAGTAAGATATTGATGGTCTGGTCAGATGAGCAGAAAAGTGGCAAATGGAATTCAACCTGGAGAAGTGTGAGGTGATGCATTTGGGGAGGTAAAACAAGGCAAAGGAATACATGATTAATGGGAAAATACTGAGAAATGTAGAGGAAGTGAGAGACCTTGGAGTGAATGTCCACAGATCCCTGAAGGTAGCAGGACAAGTCAATAAGGTGGTTAAGAAGGCATATGGAATCCTTTCCTTTATTAGCCGAGGTATAGAATATAAGAGCAGGGAAGTTATGCTGGAACTGTATAATTTATTGGTTAGGCCACAACTTGAGTACTGTGTGCAGTTCTGATCACCACGTTATAGAAAGGATGTAATTGCACTAGAGAGGGTACAGAGGAAATTTACGAGGATGTTACCAGGACTAGAAAAATGCAGCTATGAGGAAAAATTGGATAGGCGGGGGTTGTTCTCCTTGGAACAGAGAGGGCTGAGGGGAAATCTGATTGAAATGCACTAAATTTTGTCTGGATAGAGTGGAGGTGAAGGGCCTATTCACCTTAGCAGAGAGGTCACTGACGAGGGGGCATAGATTTAAAGTGATTGGTAGAAAAATTAGAGTGGAGATGAGGAAAAGCTTTTTCTCTCAGATGATGGTGGGGGTCTGGAATTCACTGCCTGAAAGGGTAGTTAAGGCAGAAACCCTCAACTCATTCAAAAGGAGTCTTGATATGCACCTCAAATACCATAATCTGCAGGGCTACGGACCAAATACTGGAAGGTGGGATTAGAATAGGTGGATTGTTTTTTGGCCGGCACAGACACGATGGGCCAAGTGGCCTCTTTCTGTGCCTTAAACTTGTATGATTTTGATTCTATTTCCTCATTTATTCTTGTGTCCTGCATTTTGGGCCTTGGATCTTCAGTTTGGTCTTTGAATGAAAAGGAAATGAGGCACATATGTAGTTATTGGAAGCTCAATGTACATCCACTGAACAATTGGAACTGGCATATTTATTGATGTGGAGATAGTTGATGGTGGTAGGTTCCACCACACAGATTCTCTGTTTACCTGTCCTCCTTAACGAAACAGAGGTGGGTGCTGATCAAGGTATCTGTCAGAGAAGACATAGTGGGAAGTGGACAAAGAAAAAGTAATTGGAGCTAGATTTTAATAGCTGGTGATTATTTGTGGTTACCAAGAGAAAATTCTAGTCTACCCCATCTGCTGTAACCACAGAGAAGATTACATGGGTTACACAGGTCCTGCCTCTCAATTGCATGAGGACTTAAGATTGGAGGGTCAATAGTCACTCTTATTGCCTGGCATTAACTGGGTGTTAACAACCTCAAAATGGGATCCGTAGCCTTACCACCCAGTAAACACTAATGAAGAAGCTTGCAATATTTTGAAAGGAGCCTACCATTGAACCCCCTTTTAGTATCATAGGACCCGATTGCTATTGTAGGTTAGAACTAGTTGGAGCATGTGCACATGGTAAATGCTTCTACGGGCCCCACAAAAATAACCTGAGCCAACCCCTTCCTCCGTGATTGCAAACTGTCTTCTGCACCTAACCTCTGGGGGCTGGGGTGGCCCGACACTGGGAGATCCCAATCTGGTGGGCTTCATTAAGTCACTCATTTGGGTCCCTGCAGCTCGCTGGCCAGATGTTAATGAAGGCTCCTCTTTCCCCAGGTACAGGTGAAAGGCCAAAAGTCAAAATCGACCCGCAAGTGTACAACCAACCATCTCCAAAAATCACAAAATCACAGAATTACAGAATTGTTACAGAGCAGAAGGAGGCCATTTGGCCCATCGTGTCTGCATAGGCTCTCCTAATGTGCATTTCACCTAGTGCCACTCCCCCGCCTTCTCCCTGTAACCCTGCACATTCTTCCTTTTCATATAATAGTCTAATTCCCTTTTGAATGCCTCAATTGAACCTGCCTCCACCACACTCTCAGGCAGTGCATTCCAGACCTTAACCACTTGCTGTGGGAGAGAGGTTTTCTTCATGTCAAGGGTCACTGACCCGAAACGTTAACTCTGCTTCTCTTTCCACAGATGCTGCCAGACCTGCTGAGTGAATCCAGCATTTCTTGTTTTTGTTTCTTCATGTCGCTTTTGCTTCTTTTACCAATTACTTTAAATCTGTGCCCTCTCGTTCTCGATCCTTTCATGACTGAGAACAATTTCTCCCTATCTACTCTGTCCAGACCCCTCATGATTTTGAATACCTCTATCAAATCTCCTCTCAGCCTCTCTTCTCCAAGGAAAACAGTCCCAACTTTCCAATCTATCTTCATAACTTAGTTCATCATCCCTAGAACAATTCTTGTGAATCTTTTCTGCACCCTAAAGCCTTCACATCCTTCCTAAAGTGTGGCGCCCAGAACTGGGCACAATATTCCAGCTGAGACTGAACTAGTGTCTTATACAAGTTCAACGTAACCTCCTTGCTCTTGTACCCTATGCCACTATTAATAAAGCTCAGGATACTGCATATTTTATTAACCGCTCTCTCAACCTGTCCTGCCATCTTCAATGACTTATGCAAATATACCCCTAGGTCCCTCTGCTCCTGCACCACCTTTAGAATTGTGCCCTTTATTTTATATTGTCTCTCCATGTTCGTCCTACTAATCTGTATCACTTCACATTTGTTACGTCTTCTTGTTGTTTTCTGGTTCCCAGATGTTGGAAATAATCAGACTTTAAACTTGGAAAGTCTTTGTTTATTCATTCAGCCAGCATTCTGCCTGCTGTAGGACTGGCCAGACTGGTCTTTCTGCTACATATCACATGACTCTCTATTGCAGCCGTGAATGTGGCCCCACTGGAACACTTACACATAACAACTAGTTCCTAGCACTTTACAGATAGTATAACAATAATAAACATTTTTCCGCATTGAACTTCATCCTCCACCTGTCCACTAATTCCTCCAGCTTGTCTGTCTTTTTGAAGTTCTACACTATCCTTCTCTTGATATACATATTATTGTGGTTGTGTGATTTTCATGAAAATGAATGTTGGCATCCTTCCATCTATGAAAGATGATGGGTACGCTGCAAATAATACATTTAAGTGGGGTATCTTCTCTTGGTGCACCTTTGCTGATGGCTGTGAAGGCCAATCTTGGAGAGGCAGGTTCTGTCGCAAGTATGGCATGTGAATCTGCCAAGTGATGCTATGAATTGTTGTTTTCGACATTGGAGCCTGATCCCAAGCTGCTGTAGCCACTGGTCATCGTGGTAGCACAAAACAGTCCACAGAATGTGTCGCCATTTCCCTCTTTCGCCAGCTAGTGACTCCCAGGTGCAATAGACGATGTTTAGGGCCTTCATGTCAAGCTTGCAAGCAGCCTTGAAGTGGAGATTTGGGCATCTGGCCCCTGCTACCTCACCATACAGAGGGTCCTTGGGTATTCGATTGTCCTCCATCCTGAAGACGTGTCAAATCCACCGAAGCCAGCTCTGTTTAATTAGCTCCAACACACTGGCAGCTCTTCCTTTGAGTGGACGGCCACTTTTGTGATTTTGTCCTGCCAGGATATACCCATAATGTGCCTCAGACAGCAAAGATGGAAATTATTGAGCTTCTTTTCCTTGTAGCTGCAAATCGCCCATGTTTCACAGCCATTCAACAAGGTGCTGAGAACACAGGCCTTATAAACCATCAGCTTGGTCCTAAGGGTCAATTTGGTGTTATTCCACGTGCATTTTGCGAGTCGGCCAAAGGTGGTAGCTGCTTTCCCTATGTGTGTATCGAGCTCTTGATCAAGGGACAGATTGTCTATCACCGTGGACCCAAGGTAGCAGAATTTGAAAATAGCTGGTATGATATGAAGGCTTGCAGATAGGCATAGTTAATAATTCATCTTCAATCCTCTGTGTTTGAAACTTCCAGTGATGGGGTTACATCATCACCTTCATTCAGTCTCCTTCCCTTCTAACTTGGAGGTGGTAACTCGTACTGCCGTATCGCTCCATGGGTATAAGTAGCCCTCCAGCATCTCATCCAAGTTCTCAAAGAGTGCCAGCAGACTGTGGGGAAGGCTAACTCACAGCTGTGGCCACAATATGCTTTTGTTGCAGCAGATGTTATGGTAATTAGGACCAGAAACCCTTGATGAGTCTACAGCCCCTCAGTCTGAGAACATTGAGGGCATTTAATTGTGGCCCCGTCATCTCAGCTGAGCTAATTCAGCACAAAGTAAAGTTTGAACCTGAGATCTTCATGCCACAGCCACACCACATGCATTTATCCAATTCACTACTGAACAAAACTATCCTGAATTGAAAATGTAATTTTAAAAAATATGTGTATTGGGGGTTAAAAAAAGACCTCATGCCATAGAGTTTCCTTCTGACTGGATTGTTGTTCTCATTTTAATAGCAATATTTCTGCATCTAAAAAGTGCTAAGACATTTTCTGTAAATACTGCGTAAAGGTTGTTAAGTAATTTGTCACTAATGGTGTGTTGTCAAGGGAATGAGACCTCAGTAGCCCTATTGTTCTTTCCATAATATGTTTTCTCATCATCATTTTTTTGGTAATAAGCAGTGAATGTGCAGGTTGGAAAAATTATCATTAATCAGTAAGCATTCAATCTTATATGCTCCAGAATGCTTTTTTTTGTTGCATTGAACTTTAGAACAGCACAGTTTGCCTCTTTTCTTCATTTCCCTTCAGTTGGGAGGTAAGAAAAGGCAAACCTCTCAACTGGCAATATGTTAAATAACAGGATTTCTGTTTGGTTGGGATGGGAGCATGAGTTTCTGTAGAATAAGCAAGACTCATAAACCGGCAAAAAAGTATATGGTTCATGCATCTACCACTTTCTCAGTGGCCCCATTCAATGCCACTGTGACAAAAATGATGCAGTTCTGTCTAGTTTTGCTTTGGTGGCTGTCCCTTTAATTGGACTGGAATACCGAACTAAAGAGCTTAAAGAGGCACTTGAACTGTCCCAATCTATATTATTGTTGCATGTATTCAGTCCTTTTAAAGCCATTCAAACAGTTTCCAAGACTGGTTAGAATTTCATAAATGTGATTTCATTTTAAAAAGGATGAGCTTGGTCATTATTGTGTCCATATGATTGACATAGAAAAGGGACTACTACATGATTTCAAATATATATTTAAATTTTATGATTGGTTCAGTTGTGGCTATGGCGGTCTGTTGTATTTTTTTGGATGAGGAATGCATTTATAGAATCAGGATCAGCATGTGGTGAGTTAGTGTGCATGAGTGCACTGCAGCCAGGCCAAGGATAAAGGATGGTCAGTTTGCCAGCTCACTGAGGGCGAAATCATAGACGGATTCTACTACAGAGGAAATTCTAACCAGTCTCGGAAACAATTTTATGGGCTTAAAAAGGAGTGAATAGAGAATAGACCCTTTGAAAGGGTCTGAGGGCAAAATTTCAAATTCCTAGCACTTCTGGAGATGGCGCTACAGAAGCTGAACATCATCCTGGGGGTGGACACTGTGCTGCCAGCCACTTGGCACACCTTGTTGAGAAGAGTACATGCGCGGGTGTCCCCTGGGAGCAACAGAAGCAACTGAGCTGGTCTTATCATGGCGTCATACAGCCCTACCAGCTGATGTGACGCACATTTTCCAAATTTGGACCACACAGGGTCTATTCAACAAATTTGTACGTCATGCAACAAAGATCAAGTGTTCAGCTGCAAGAGGGGCCGAGCCGCAATGTTATTTGGAGGTCCAGTCACCTAGTTTGCAGGTAAGACAGTTTTGAATAACTTCTGCGATTGCAAAGTCTCTGCAAGTTCTTTGCAGTGTTTTTGGAAGTGTTGTGGTGAGCTCCTGGATTTGGCAGGGAGTGTTGCTTCAACCTCACAGGGACAGCAGAAGATTTGATGACCTGCCACACAAAGGCTGCAACAGGTATGGGGGCTGTGGTTGCAGTGCCTCTGGGTCTGCAGCATGACAGGCAATGGAGCAGAGGCTGTGGAGAAGGCAAGCTCTGTGTGATGCCCTCTGCCATCTTGGAGCCTGACTCCGCCATGCTCCCTGGGAATGAAAGGAGGTTATGTGGGAGGCAGCCAATGCACCCAGTATCTTGGTGCACATGCCCATCAGCATTCTCTTGTCTGTTGCCCCCTCAAGATCCTCATCTGAGACCTCACCGTCCAGTGAGCTGGCACACATACTATCCTTTCCCCCTGGCCTGGCTGCTGCACACTCATATTTAGTGACTCACTGCATGCTGATCCCAACTCTACACTAGACTTTAAGATAGGTGCAGCACCAGCTGGTGGCTGTGAATGTTAGATCAAGTGATGGGACCTCTTCACCAGTACTGTACTGTTGCTCCCTCTACTCCTCCTGGGATTGTTGTGGCTGGGCAGGTGGCATGTTGGAGCAAGGGAAGGGGGCGAGCTGGAAAGCAAGAAGTCCGTGATGGCATTATGTGCAGCTTGCTCATCATGCCAGATAACAGGATGAGGGTAAGCTGGGAGAGGGAAGAATGTAAGTGATTGTGTTGCATTGTATTTGGGTGGTGTGCCTGCTATAGCTGAATAGCCAAGAAGTGGGTGAGACACAGACTGCATTGGAATATGTGTGATGGTGAGGTGTATTACTGAATGTTTGGCATTAGTCCTGAGTGCCAGATAATGCTGATGGGTGAGTGATGGGGGTGTGGTGCTTTGAGCAGTGTAAGATGTTGATGGTGCGGTGGGTAGGAGATGACATTCACTAACTTTGACCACACGCATGAAGTCATTAGACTTCTTGAGGCACTGCTGCCAAGTCCTCTGGTCCAGACACCGAGAATTCACCTCCCTGGCTACTTGGTCCTAATCCCTTGTGAAGTTTGTCCTTGAGGACCTTCTGGCCCCTCCATGTGTCTCTCCTCCAGTCATCCACCACTAAGGCTTCCAGCTCATAATCTGTGACCCTGGAACCCTGTCTCTGCCCTGGTATTCCAATTTCCGGTTCAGAATTACAGCAGTACCATTCAGCAGCAGCCTCTTGCCTTTCGGTGCAGTTTTTCTTTAGGAGAGACAGACTACCTTTAGAAACAGAAGTCTGCCTGCACCATGTGCTATTGTCACAAGCTGCTCGACCCCATTGCTGAGCGCAATGAATGCTACAATCAGGTACAGGAGGTGGCAGCACCATATTTGCATGCTGCTTATCTCCACTGGAACCAGCACGGGCAGATCATGAATCTCAGCCCCCATGCACAAATAATGGCACAAACCAGTTTTTTAGCCCTGAGTCATTACAGAAATAAAGGTAGGCAGATCAAATCCCACAATTATAAAGAAGGAACTGTGTATTTTTTAATTCATTCACCGGATGTGGGCGCTGCTGGTAAGGCTAGCATTTATTGTCCATCCCTAATTGTCCCTGAGAAAGTGGTGGTGAATGCAACTGAGTGACTTGTTACGCCTTTCAGAGGACAGTTCAGAGTCAACCACATTGCTGTAGGTCTCACATCATATATAAACCAGGCCAGGTAAGAATGGCAGGTTTCCTTCCCTAAAGGACATTAATGAACCAGATGGGATTTTACAACAATCTGGTAGATTCATGGTCATCATTAGCTTTTAATTCCAGATTTTTTAAAAATTTAATTACTAAATAAAAGCTGTCATAATGGGACTACAACTCATGTCTTAGTAGCCCAGGCTATGGATTATTAGTCTAGTAACATCACGTAACCACAATGTTACCATACTCCTAAAGGTTATTTATATAAGTGCAGTTTAACTTAACAGATAATGGCCTTTTATTGTCTTTCCTACTGAGAAGATAGGTATTAGAATTTATACTGCACATATATTAAATTGTTGTTATATATTAATTCGTTCATCATTTTGCCTAATAAATTTGCTTATTAGTTTAATCCTGGAATGAGGTCAGATGCAATGCTTTATTACTTACTGGGGAGTAGACAGAACTGGTAGTTTATCCAAAAACACTCTACGAAAGAGTAAATACAAACAAATACAGTTATTGTCTTGATTCTGAGGGGTTGATTTCCATTTCTGGCACACAGTGGGTGAATTATCCATTCAACCTTCTTGATGATGTCCGTGTGAAGTCCAATTGATTTTCGTGATCAGGCCTCATTTAAATAAAGGAGGTGAGCTGGCAGCACTAGTCACCTCACTTATAGACAGCTCACCTTTAGGGAAGGTGGGATATCTAGCAGGGCAGAGACTCAATTGGACGTCTACTGGTACCTTAAAGCTGAAAAGATGGAGAGGGTTCACTGAAGCAGCGGATTGAAGTGTCAGGGAAATGTAATGAACAGTTAAACAAGAAAGGAGTTCAATTTCAGGAAGCCTTTTAAACCTTAGAAGTCCTAAGTGTAATGAAGAAAATGTCATTTGCAGCTTCATCTGACTACAGTTTTTGATGCCTGAAAATGGCTGCCTCTTGACCAGTATGACTCATGGTTTGTAGGTGGGTTGAGGAAGCAGATCTGGCACAAAAATGATGCTTCCTCAACACACCTACATGGGACCTTTATTTTAATATATTAATTATGCCCCTGCCAGTTTCGGGTGGGAGCGCTGCCTGCGTAAATTGAGGCCAGCCCAAAAATTGCAATGGGCAAGTTTCCAGCGGTGAGTCAGCAATTCTTTTATGACAATTTTCGTCAAACTATCGGCCAGTTGTCACTGGGGAGCAATGGGGGGGGGATGATAACCAACCCCTGTTTATTTAATAGAAGTGACTTTTAGGAGTTCAGCATGTGGTTGGGAGAGCAGTGAAACCCATGCGAAATGCAACACCTCAATTTTGCCCTTGGCTAAAGTCACGTTCTGCACTGCAAGTCAGTGTGCGTGCCAGTTCATTCTGTCCCCTTTTTATTGTTGCTATCGGTATCGAAATGGTTCCAATTGTGCTTGTTGTTGGTTGACTGTGACACATCAGAAAGCATTTACCATGCTTATAAAGCTGAGTAAAGTATGGTTGTAGAACAATGAATTAGATTAAACTATATTAAAGGTTTAAGGCAACCATGGATTATACATGGATATTTACATAAAAATTGAATTTTCTGACTTTGGCCTGTGTAATGCAACCTGCATCATAAAAGCCTCACTGATTATTAAGCATTTATTTCATAACAGTGTCGAAGGATAATAGTTAAATACATTATTTAGTTTTAAACCTTGATTCAATGTCTTTATTATATTCAAAATTTAACAAAAAATTATAGCAAAGAATTTTTTTTAATACTTTAGAGATTGACAAGAAAATAAAAAGAGGGGTCTAATTTAAGAATCCAACAGGTAACACTTTGGGACTTTGCAAACTAAAGAATGTTGGGGAAGACTGAAACAAGACTGCATGAAATGAGTTTGGTTGGAAAGAGTGAGAAGTGAAATAATCCTAATCCTGCTACTTTGATTGGAAAACACTACCTTCTTCAAGCTGGCTTACTTTAGCAGTGAAGAAACTGAAAGGTAAAGTAGGGGAAATAGATGCTAGGAAGAGTAAATTCGCTGATCCCACACTCCCAGCGGAGAGCAGTGTCCGAAAAGGATGTGGATCAGGAATAGCCCTGTTCTCCGATTCACAGTCCCATCGAGTGTGGATTCTCACTCGGAGTGTGCGATTGGTTATTTTATTGTCGTGCGTTCATATTGTAAAGTGGCAGATTGTGGTATCAGTGAGGCACACCTATATATACATACATTTCATTCTTTTGTAGCTGTGCACTGATAGTTTTGGAAAAAGGAATGGTGAGGAAGTATCCAATCCCAAAGCAGCATAATTTGAATGATTTCAGGCTGTCGGTTCAGATTTGTTCTGATCACATGAAAGTTATTGGGAAGATGTCCCTTCAAAGACAGAGAGGCATCGGGTAGATGACCTGTAGTGAGGGAGGGTGAACAGTGCAGAATCCAACTGGTATTGTTCTGCAACCACTGTTTGGCTTAGCTGGTGGTATAACAGAGGGATAAAACCAGGGATAACATATCAAGGACATAAGGCTTTTTCCTCTGTGCTTCCCAACTCGTGATACTCCACCCATTCATTTTAATGGATGGAAATCGTGGGCTGTGGAGCACAAAAGTGTAAAATCCTGGCTAAGGTTTATCAATTTGCTGAAGACAGGGAAAGACTTAATGAAATTGCACTCAGAACCAAATGAGCAAATAAATTCCCACAGTGTGATATATGTCCAATCACCCTGGTTCAGAAAGTGATAGTTAACTCTGTATTCAAACATTTAAGGCACAAAGATCTGCAGTGTTGTTTATGCCAGGACCACGATCACTGGTGCCCTGAGGCATTGACCTGTCTGGAGTTGTATGATCAGGAGGAGAGCATCTCATTTTCATGGGTCACTACGAGCACAATTTTGGCACTCGCTGCCATAAAGTCTGGGGCTGCCCGCCAGTAAAGAGGCTGTCATCCCCCGTCCCCATGGCTCCCTATGTACTAGAGATAAACCAGATATCTTTTTTTTCAAAAGTTGTTCAGTCGTCAAGGGTTCAGGCTCTTTCCTTGACCAGGATTGTTCCTCCTATCTGGTGCGACCTACTAGTACCCAACTGGAGGTCAGTAAATGTCATCTCTCTTGGTGTACACCGAGATAAATGAGGCAAACCATCCTCTAAACACATGCAGGTGAGCCCAGCCGGGCTGGGAGGGTTTAGGTTGCGGTTGGAGTTGCAGGCCAAGGAAGTAGTCTGAACATCTGATGGATCGATTCTTTTTTAAAGATCCAGTTTGACCCCCTTGGACAATGGATGAAGGGGCACTCATTGGGATCAGGAGGAGGGCATCTGGGCACCCAGTCACACCTAGCAGGCTTGTGCTATATTTTTCAGCAGGAACATTAAGGCAGATGCCACAGAAATGCTCATACTGGCCCGGGCACCTACCAGCCCCAAACAACTTAGGTGCCCTCCTACTGACCCCGTAAACTGCAGCAGGGTAAGCACTGGAAGATACTGGTGCGTCTCTGGCATGCGCCCTGGGAACACCGCCCACAGAGGTTCAGGGCCAACTATTTTATCACCGTCCAAGGCCCCAAACACTCCTTCCAGGAAAAGCAGCAATTTATTCCTACTTCTTTCAATTCAGTATACTGTATTCGCTGCTCACAATGTGGTCCCCTCTACATTGGGGAGACCAAACGCAAATTGGGTGACTGCTTTGCGGAACACCTCCGCTCCGTCCACAAGCATGACCCTGAGCCCCTCGTTGCTTGCCATTTCAATTCAGCACCCTGCTCTCTCACCCACATTTCTGTCCTTAGTCTGCTGCAGTTTTCCAGTGAACAAGCTCGAGGAACAGCTCTTCTTTTTTCCGATTAGGCACTCTACAGCCTTCTGGACTCAACATTGCGTTCAATAATTTCAGAACATGATTGGCCTTTTTTATTATTATTTTATTTTATTTTATTTTTAACCATGTGCCTGCCTTAAACTTGGGTTTTCATGTTTGTGTTTTTGGACAGAGCTGTTCATTATTCTGTCATTAACATTCTCTCTGAACTAATGCTTTGTCTTTCACCACACCATTAGCACCCACTTTTCCTTTCTCCCATGACATCTTTGTCCTTTAATCTCTCCTGCCCTCTGCCTTATCACACACCTTCCCTTTTGTTCTCTTCTCCCCACCCCTGCTTCACTTGCTTAAAACCTATTACATTTTTAACTTTTGCCAGTTCTGATGAAAGGTCACAGACCTGGAATGTTAACTCTGCTTCTCTCTCCACAGATGCTACCAGACCTGCTAACATTGTTTAAAAAGGAAGCGAAGGATAGACCAAATAATTACAGGCCAGTCAGTCTAACCTCAGTAGTGGGCAAATTCTTGGAATATATTCTGAGACAGGATAAACTGTCACTTAGAAAGACACAGGTTAATTAAGGATAGTCAGCATGGAATTGTTAAGGGAAGATCTTGTTTGACCAACTTGATCGAATCTTTTGAAGAAGTAACAAGGAAGATAGATGAGGGTAATGCAGTTGACGTGGTCTATATGGATTTTAGCAAGGCTTTTGACAAGGCAGACTGGTAAAAAAAATAAAATCCCATGGGATCCAGGGCAATGCAGCAAGGTGGATACAAAATTGGCTCAGTGGCAGGAAACAAAGGGTAATTGTTAATGGGTGTTTTGGCAACTGGAGGGCTGTTTCCAGTGGCATCCACATGGTTCAGTACTGGGTTCCCTGCTTTTTGTGGTATAAATGATTTGGATATAAATGTAGGAGGCATGATTAAGAAGTTTGCAGATGACACAAAGATTGGCCGTGACATAGATAGTGGAGGATTGCTGTAGGCTGTAGGAAGATATTGATGGTCTGGTCAGATGGGCAGAAAAGTGGCAAATGGAATTCAACCTGGAGAAGTGTAAGGTGATGCATTTGGGGAGGTCAAACAAGGCAAAGGAATGCACGATAAATGGGAAAATACTGAGAAGTGTAGAGGAAGTGTGGGACCTTGGAGTGAATGGCCACAGATCCCTGAAGGTAGCAGGACAAGTCGATAAGGTAGATAAGAAGGCATATGGAATCCTTTCCTTTATCAGCAGAGGTATAGAATACAAGAGCAGGGAGGTTATGCTGGAACTGTATAATTCATTGATTAGGCCACAACTTGAGTACTGTGTGCAGTTCTGGTCACCTCATTACAGAAAGGATGTAATGGCACTAGAGAGGGTACAGAGGAGATTTATGAGGATGTTGCCAGGACTGGAAAAATGCAGCTGTGAGGAAGGATTGGATAGGCTGGGGTTGTTCTCCTTGGAATCGAGAAGGCTGAAGAGAGGTCTGATTGAAATGTACAAAATTTTGAGGTGCCTGGATAGAGTGGAGGTGAAGGGCCTATTCACCTTAGCAGAGAAGTCACTGACAAAGGGGCATAAATTTAAAGTGATTGATAGAAAAATTAGAGGGGAAATGAGGAAAAACTTTTTCACCCAGAGGGTTTTGGGGGTCTGAAACTCACTGCCTGAAAGGGTAGTTGAGGCAGAGACCCTCAACCCATTCAAAAAGAGTCTGGATATGCACCTCAAGTGCCGTAATCTGCAGGGCCACGGACCAAATGCTGGAAGGTGGGATTAGAATAGGTGGATCGTTTTTTGGCCGGCACAGACACGATGGGCCAAATGGCCTCTTTCTGTGCCTTAAATGTTCTATGATTCTATGATTATTTCCAGCACTTTCTGTTTTTATTCCAACTATTTTAAAATGGATTCAAAATCCAGCCCAAACTGATGAAATGACAATATTTGTATGCTACCTGAAAGGGTCCTATTGGTATTGTCTTTGGGTGCTCTCAGTCCCGTAGACATAGATGGCTGGGGGGGAAGCTGGGAATATGTCATACTGGCTCAAGCTGAGATAGATGGCTGGGGCAGAGTAGGAGAAACTTTACCAGACTGTGACTATACTTAACTTCTACCCTAGCTGTAAAGTGGTTTGGGAAATACTGAGATCATGAAATATTTAATAGTTAAAATGCAAGTTCTTTCTTTATTTGGAGTGCTCAATACTTATACTGGGTGTCTGAAATTGAAAGTGTTTCATTCCTTAGAATTAATAAACCTAATCTGGATGAGCACAAAGTTGCTTTTGCAAAAAGATAAAACATTTAGCATTTAGCCTCAGGAGAGAATGAAAGATAAATAACATCATCCCCAAATCATGCTGGGGTGAGATTCTTGGAAACCTTCATTAAACATTAGATAACTAATTCTGGGGTTAATGAAGAGTCATCTTGGAGGGAGGATTTTATAATGCTTAAGAATTAGTAAGTACTTCTTTAAATTATTAATCTCATTGCTATTCAACAGACAACACAGTTGATCTATCCGAAGGAATTAAGGGAAGTTCCAAGGTTAATTAGATTCTTGTGTTCTAAATGTTTAATAAAATGCATTTAAAAAAATGATGGTCTCTGTAGAGTTCTCGGGCATTAGTAGGTCTACACTGATAGGACAGAGGTTCTGCAATGTCAGTTCGTGCTTTTGCTAAATGAAGAAAACTTTGTTAAGCAAAGCTTATTATTCTTTACAAAAGTAGGTGTCTCCTTTGCTTTACTGTCCTTGTGTCACACAGCACCATCCATGGCAGAGTTACAAGGTAACCAGCTGCTGGGTTCTACCATTTCAATATCACAGGTGTGCAGCAGACACACATGTGGCTAGACTATTGGACACAAGCAAGCAAGAAAGAGGAAGTCCAAACCCATCTGGATCCTTAATGACAGTAACATCATTAAAGGGGCAGGCACAGTAACCAGACAGACTTGTGCGAGTTTCAATTTTTGAGAGAAGATTTTGTTTTTGTCAACAACTGATGAATAGTTGCAATCTATTTGTGCCAGCCAGGTATTTGAACTTGTATGTCTGTGGTCTTCCTGTTTAAATTAATGTATCTTCCCCTGCTGCTGTGATCAGTACCCCAAGTAGGAACTAGTTACCCTTGCTGTCGGCCTCAGTAGGAATGGGTAATACAGAACCAGCGATGAGATACACACACACACTTGTTGCAATAAAGCACTGTTGGCAAAATGTTATTGCAATATTTGGAATGCGGAGCAACTGTATTTTTATGAATATTCATTCTTGGGATATGGATGTTGCTGGCAAGGCCAGCATTTATTGTCCATCCCTGGTTGCCCTTGAGAAGGTGGTGGTGAATTGCTTCTTGTGCCACTACAGTCCATGTGGTGTTGGTGCTCCATATTGTTATCAGGTAAGGAATTCCAGGATGTGGACCCAGTAACCATGAAGGAATGACAATATATTTCCAAGTCAGGATCGCTTGTGACTTGGAGGGGAACTTGCTGGTGGTGGTGTTCTGATGCACCTGCTGCTGTTGAACTTCTAGTTGGTGGTGTAATGGGTTAAGGAGTTGCTGCTAAGGAATGAAAGTGCAACAATAGTATGAGGTTGCTGGTGAGATGGAGTATTCAAGATGAGATAGAGTAGTTGTATGATTGAGGGAGGGAGACAGTCATTAGAGCTCAGAAGAGGGTTGGATGAAGTTCTTCAGCAGCTGAAAAGGGGTTTGTGGTTGTTTCTCCCTTGCCCAAGTCCACTTAAGCCATCTCACAAAAGTGGCATGGTACTTAACACCTGCTCCATCACAAAACTCAGGAGAGTAGCAGCGATCAACAATAAGTTCTGAAGCAGCAATAGCTACTTTTAATGTAAAAAAGCAAAGCCTTTTCTTGACGAGACAAGCCCAATAAACAGCAACTCAGGAAGCAAACGCCTTTTTTTTGTGGGGGCACTCTGTTCCTGATCGGCATCCAGAGTTATTCGTCATAGAGTCATACAGCGCTGTAACAGGACCTTTGGCCCACTGAGTCTGTGCTGACCATCAACCACCCATTTATACTAATCCTACATTAATCCCATATTCCCTACCACATTCCCACCTCCCCTCAATTCTCCTACCACCTACTTACACTAGGGGCAATTTACAATGGCCAATTTACCTATCAACCTGCAAGTCTTTGGCTGTGGGAGGAAACCAGAGCACCCGGCAGAAACCCACATGGTCACAGGGAGAACTTGCAAACTCTGCACAGGCAGTACCCTGAACTGAACCCAAGTCACTGGAGCTGTGAGGCTGCGGTGCTAACCACTGCGCCACTGTGCCACCCACATTATTAATGTTCATTCTGTTATTAATGGAAATCTGGGTGCAGTCACATTTGGAAACCAGTTCCATGCACTATCTACATTGGCCTTCAGGCACTGTCAGGTGCAGACACTAAAAAGGCAATAGATGAACTAAAAGGACAACAATATTCAGGTGCAGGACTGAGAAAAAGTGATTTGTATCCATTTTTCTTGTACATTGCACCCGTGATTCGGAAACTATTTGGGATCAAGGCAGGCGAAAATCTATCATTGCCTCTATCATGGAAATTGCATCTCTTGCCCCACCCCCGCTTTACTTGCTTAAAACATTTGACATTTCTAATATCTGCTAGTTCTGAAGAAGGGTCACTGACCTGAAACGTTAACTCTGCTTCTCTCTCCACAGATGCTGCCAGACCTGCTGAGTATTTCCAGCATTTCTTGTTTTTATTTCAGATTTCCAGCATCCGCAGTAGTTTGCTTTGATATTATTGCATTTCTGTTGCTGTTAATCCAGTTCTTTTGTGCCATTGGATTCAATAATACAACCACTAGTGCCCTGTGTTAACAAAAGTCTCTCTATTACTGTGAATTAATGTTAATATTGACTCATAGAGCTGAATTTTACAAGCCCTCAGGGGACAGGCTGGGAGGCACGGGGGCCTGTAAAATGGTGAAGGAAGGCGGGGGGGATAGAGTGCCCATCATTTTCCTGCTACCATGTCATTTTGCCAGTGGCAGGGGACGGCCAGAGGCCAATTGTGCCACTTAAGTGGCCAATTAAGGGCCTCTTCCAGCTGCCACTCGCATTTTACCAGCAGCAGATAGACACTCTGCCGAGTGGGGAAGCCAACAGCTGAGCCCTGGCGGCCTCCCAACAGCCTCAGGGTGAGGGTCCCTCCTATTCAGGCACACTTTGACCCACAGAGGGGCCCTAGGCAACAATGGCCGCCCCTGTGGCAATGGCACCACCTGCCTTCAACAACCCCTCCCCCCACCTTGCCGGGGCTTGCAACATACTTGGTTGGGAGGGCGCCGTCCTTCCATGGTATCTTCTTCTTCCAGGTGTAGTCCCAACAGTGGCCAACGCTCCCAGCAACCAATTAGCTGCCTGACCTGCGTAAATTACTGTTTCCGGTCCCTTATAATGCCGAAGTGGGGTAGCTCCCTGCTTTCAGGCCCATTGGCAGGACCCCAGCAGTGGGAACAAAATTTCTGGCCATAATGTTAAGCTCACTCAGAACGGGCATTTCACATAAATCAGGGGAGAGTTGGGTGGTAATTGTTGTCAGATCAAGAGTGGGTTAAGGCCAATCAGGAAAACCTCTTAACATCACCTCAAGCATTTAAATACTTTAAATATATATATTGAAACTGCCCCACTCCTGGAAACTTAAAAATTAACACAGGAATTAATTCTGCACATTCAGTAATTTAGCCTTCAAGAGTTGGCAACTTCAGTCTGCTATATGGGAGATAAGCCCCTCGGAGACTCACTGGACAAAACACAGAAGCCACATTCACTTGGTTACACCCATAGGGCTGGATTTGGGAATCCCGCCACTGCTCCCAGCAGCAGGCAAGGAACATGGCCGCTGTTCCCTACAGGATCCGCACCACCACGTCGCTGCGATTACACAGCGGCCAGCCATTTTACATGTTGATGGCAGATGCCTCCCCAATTAGGTTGTGGGGCAGCCTCGGCAATGCCGTGAATGGTGTCACCTGATTCATGAGGTCTTTAAAAGGTCAGCCGTGCAAATAAAATGCAGAGTTGACCCCTTCCCCCCTCCCCAAGTATACATTGAATGCAGAGTTGACCCCTCCCCCTCCCCCATCTATACTCAGAATGAAGTGGTGACCCCTTCCCCTCCTCCGTGGTGCCAGCTACTCCTGCACGGGAAAGCAAAGGTGCGTGAGTGCTGCACGTCGTGCTGAAGATTGGGAACAGATGGGAAGATCGCAGCAGATGCCATGGTAATATGTGCAGAGAGGTATTTTAAATATTCTGAATTGGGCCCCATCACAGAATGGTGGCGGAGCCGCCATGGAGCTGTTATACTGATAGGGCGATCGGGCCCGGCAATCTCGGCGTCAGGTTCAGTGGCGGCTGCTGTTGTTCTGATTCTCCGGCCCGTCCCTGCCACGAAACCCGACATCGGGCTGAGAACAAAATCGAGCCCATAGAGTTGGAGGCTGACATTTACCTCAGTCCACTGGAGAAGGGATGGCACAGGGCTTCTGTTTGTCACTCTGGCCCTGCTGTGATCCAAAATCAATTTCCCTTGGTTGGGGCTGACTTATTTTTGTGGGCTCTAAGAAATGGTAATATCATTTTAATCGAAACTTGTGATTGAGATTTGTGAGTCTATCGAACCCAGGAGCACCGATCGTTTAAATGAAGTACAAAATACTGTTTGCTGTAGGCAGTTGGACAGAAATTGATCCAATCTACATTGTGAAGGCCAGAAAGCTTTTCGAAACAAAGTAACCTGCTAAAAGCAGCTTTTTCACAAGCAAACAAGATCACTGGACTGTGATGAAAAACAACACTTTCAGGCTATGGTGTATCTGTCCGAGAGGCCCAAGTGTCATAAAATACAGCTGAAACCAACAAACTGCCATACTTCAAAGTTGTGTTTTGCTTTGATGCAAAGTTAGAACCTTAGTGAAACTTTATATTTCGATAAGTCTGATAAGAAATGAAACTGGGCAAAAAAGAACAAGTGGATACAATGGGCTGAATTTTATAGAGCCCGAGATGTTGGGAATGGTGGCTGGGGGGCGGGCATGACGATCGCTCCGGATGAGGCCCACCACCGACCTTGACGCCGCCAGGCCCCTTCCCAATCTTCACAGCAGTGGCGAGGCCTCATGGCGGCCCCCCCACCATTCAGTGATGGGACCACCATTTAAATATTCAAATTAATTTACATACCTGACTTAATTGCAAGCCCACCTCCACCTCTGGTCCCGTCGTGATCTTCGTGCCGCTAGCCGGCACTCCTGCACCTTCAGATCACCATCCGGGGAATCGAGGCGTGATACTGGTTGGGAGGGGGGAAGAGGTCAGTTTTTCCATGCGGGGGGTATGGGGGGAAATCAGCGATAAATTCTTCCCATTGGTGGAGGAGATGGTGGGAAGGGGTAAAGTTTGTAGTTGATGTACTTTGTGTGGGGGGGGGGGCGGGGGGGGGAAGGTCATTTGAAAAAGGAAAGTGTTATGGGCTGTAGAGGGCAAGTATGTAATATTGTGGTTATTAAGGGGGGGGCAGGAGTGGGAGAGATGCAAAAATACCAGTGTTAATTTTTTTTAACAAATGTTTAATGGTTTTGTTAAAAATCCCAGAAGGGCTCAAAGCCCTTTAAAAATGGCATCAGCGCCTGCGCACAGGCAGCTGACGCCATTGCCAGTGATGGATGGGCCGCCCCTCCATGTGATTGGGCAGGACGGCCCACCCCAGCTATTTAAATGAAGCACCGCGCTTGGAATTGGGTCGGCTCTTTGGCGTGCATCCTAGGTGTGCGAGCTGCCATTTTTCTCACCCGCCACCGATATCGGTGGCGGGCCTGAAGAATCCAGCCCAATGACTGTGCCGGGGGTGGGTGAGTTTTTATTAAACCCAACCACAGAGATTCAGCTAATTTAACTGGTATAAAGTTTATTTGGAGGCTGTGAGAAGGAGACACAAGCTGACATTGATTGATGATATCAGGATTTGTCTTCTTTTGAAATGCAGAGCAGCTAATTCCACAAGCAAGCTTTACTGAAAAAAAAGTAAGAAACATGGAACTTGTCAAGGTGGGATTTAACCCCATAGTTTAAACAAAGAATTTAACATATTATTGGACAATGGTAGCTTAAGATGGATTTTAATCGGACAGTACAAAGCTGTCAATGAAGCATCCATGTCCATCTTGGAAAGAAAGGTTTCAAGGTTATTGTAAGGAATGATTTGGTGCTAGAGCCGAGCAATTTGGTCAGTTGCTGAAGAATACAATCAACAGGAAGGGACTGCTTACTGGATGATCACATGTATAACTCCTTGTAATGTATTGTGACCTACAGGTATATTGTATTGCTAACAGGTGTATCATATTGTTAACAGGTGTATTTTATTGCTAACTGATATTCCTACCAAACCTAGTAAAGATGTTAGTGTTTAATTTGAGCTTTGAGTGATGTCCCCTTATTTCTTGTCATTCTCATGTTCAAACCATACAGTATCCTGTCAAGTGTAGGAAGTTACAGATTACAGGGCTGAGCAGGTTTGCCGGTATGGGCTCCAAAGAAATAACCTGGACTGCTGCCACATTATGTCCTCCTCCCCCACTTACCTCAAGAATAAACACCACTGCCCCACCCAACCTACTTTCCAGCCCAGAGGCCTGCCAAGCTGTTTAGTAAGGGGCTGGTCCAGAGCAGGTGGGCTACCCTATTAAAATAGTGTATTTCAGTGCACGTAAGATGCCTAGTTGATCAAAAAAACCCTTCCTTTTAAAATAGAGGGAAAGGAATAATGCTATATTCAAAAAGGTAAGTAATCAACTAACTAGGGCCAGCCCTCAAGAGGAGCCAAACACCCTGTTAGACTATTGAGATGAACATTACTCGAGGCAGAGTGGGGCAGGAATCTATGAGACGATTTTTTATATATATAGTCGTTCTCCCATGGTGTTGCCCAAAATGTACCAAAACCTGTTCACTTACCAACTTGTTCAGTCAATTTTACAGCAAATAAAAAAAATTGTCTGCTTTGTTAGATCAGAAAGTCCCTGCTGGAAATAGTCTTCCAAATCCTTTTATTCATTCTCGGGATGTGGGCAGCACTGACAGTGTGCTTTATTATTTGTGCTCTTTCAGTTCATAATCAATTAGTCTAATATCACAGTATCCTAGACAAAATGCATTTATTGCAGCATATAAAATGAGTATATATGCATTTCATATTTGTTCACAAAATGTGCATTACTTAGATGAATAAAAACAGAACCACAAGACCTTGGTTATAGTCTCAGTCCTCTCACATGCTGGAGAATACTGAGGCATTGGAAAGGATACAATGAGGACCACAAGATTGATCCCCGGCTTAAAATACCATTGTTCGCCAGATAGTTTAAAGACCTGGGTCTATATACTTGAGAAGTATAGACCCAAGAGCAGCTTGATCGAGGTTTGTAAAATAATGTAGAAACTAGATGATGGTTATGTGCACAAATTATTTTTACTGGATAGGTCAGGGATGTTAATCTGTTAATTATGTATCAGGTGGAGGGTGTTAATTGAGGTCTTACTTGAGCACTTCTCAGTCGACACTGATGGAGGGTTTGGAGTGAGGAGCTACATGTATGTAATCCTTTTACTCTGTACAATAAATGTGAAACTGAGTAAAGATAGGCTACAAATGAGCCTTCCATAACAAGCTTTCTGGAGTTTAACATGGTAGCAGAGAATGGTTGCCTAAAGCTGAAAGTTGGAAGCTAGGAAATTTCTTTTTACATAGAAAACTAAAATTTCATGGGCTATTGTGGAAAATATGGCAGAAAGCAAGTGTAAGTTGTCAGGGTATGATTATCCTCTGATGTTCTCTGAGTCTGAACCATATGACCAGTGGAAGAATGAAGTGGATATGTGGACATGGGTTACATCTCTACCAAAAAGGAAACAAGGTATGGCCTTGGCATTGTCACTTCCTACCAAAAGTAAAATCAGAAGTAACGTGTTTTGTGAACTGGATCCATGTAAAATAGCTGGAGTAAACCACTTTATCAGGACTGATGTAATCTCTAGTGAGATACCTTTACTCTTGAGTGAGCCTTTAATGAAAAAGACACAAATAAAACTTGATATGCAGTTGAATGGTATTAATTGGGGTGTTGCTTGAGCATTTATAAGCAGCCACTGATGGAGGGTTTGGAGTTACATGTTTGGAATCCTTTTACTCTGTACAATAAATGTGAAACTGAGTAAAGATAGGCCCCAAAATTACCCTTCCATAACAAGCTTTCTGGAGTTTAACAAAGGAGACGCTGGGTTGCATTTATAATTGATATAAGGTAGGGCTAGAATCATAGAATGGTTACAACACAAAAGGAAGCCATTCAGGTCATCATGTCTGTGCTGCTCGCTACAAAACTAACTCACCTGGACTCTCTCCCCTGTCTTTCCCTGTAATGCTGCATTTTTGTTATTTTCAGATAACTATCCCATTCCCTTTTGAAAGCCACCATTGAATCTGCCTCCACCACACACCCAGGCAGTGCATTCCAGATCCTAACCCCTTGCTGTGCAAGAAAGATTTTCCTCATGTCACCATTACTTCTCTTGTCAATCATCTTATATCGATGTCCTTTACTTCTGTCTCTTTCTGCTAACAGAAGCAGTTTCTCCCTATCTACTCTGTTCAGACTCCTCATGACTGTGAACCCCTCTTTCAGATCTCCTCTTATTCTTCCCTGTTCCAAGGAGAAGAACACCAGCTTCTCCAATCTATCCACGTAACTGGTTCAAGGGATGAGGAACTTCATTCTCGTGAAGCTATTCTGCACCCTCTCTAATGCCTGCACATCCTTACTGAAGTATGCTGCCCCGAACTGGGCATAATACTCCAGTTGAGGCTGAACCAATGTTTTAGAGATGGTTTATCATAACTTCCTTACTTTTTGTACTCTATGCCCCATTTTTAAAACCCAGGATCTTGTATGCTTTATTAATTGCTTTCTCAACCTGTCCCGCCATTTTCAATGATTTGCGCACATATACTCCCAGGTCTCTTTGCTCCTGAACCCCCTTTAGAATTGTATCCTTTATTTTATATTACCTCTCCTCATTCTTTCTACCAAAATGAATCACTTCCCACTTCTCTGCATTACATTTCATCTGCCAATTGTCTGCCCATTCTATTAGCTGGTCTATGCCCACTTAAAGTCTATCACTATCCTCTTCACAGTTTATGTCATCTGCAAATTTTTTAATTGTGCCCTGCACACCCAAGTCTAGGTCATTAATATATATCAATAACATGGGTCCTAACACCAACACTTGGGTAACCCCACTATATGCCTTCCTCCAGTCCAAAAAAAAATTTCATGTCCATGATGCTACTGTCCCACTTATTCCATGAGCTCTAACTTTGCTGACAAGCTTGTTAAGTGACACTTTATCAAATGCCTTTTGGAAGTCCGCTTACACCACGTCAACCAAATTAAACTCATCAACCCTCTCCCTTGTTAAAAAAAAACTCAAGCAATTTAGTTAAACATGATTTGCCCTTAACAAATCCATGCTGGCTTTCTTTAGTTATCCACATTTGTCCAAGTGACTGTTAATCTTGTCCCGAATTATCATTACTAAAAGCTTTCCCTCCATCAAGGTTAAACTGACTGGCCTGTGGTTGCTGGGCTTATCATTACACCCTTTTTGGAACAAGGTGTAACATTTCCAATTCTCAAGTCCTCTAGCAGTACTAGCAGGAGGATTGGAAGATTGTGGCCAGTGCCTCTGAATATTTCCACCCTTACTTCCCTAAACATTCTTGGATGCCTCTCATCCAGTCCTGGTGACCTATCAACTTTGAGTCCAGCCAGCCTATCTAATACCTTCTCTTTATCAATTTTCAGCTCATCCAGTGTCTCAACTACCTCCTATTTCACTATGACTTGTGCAGCATCTGCTTCCTTGGTAAAGAGAGATGCGAAGTATTCATTTAGTACCTCAGCCATGCCCCCTGTTTCCATGTGTAAATCCCCTTTTAGGCTCATAATCAGCCCCACTACTCCTTTTACCACTCTTTTAATATTTATATGCCTATAGATGACTTTTGGATTCCCTTTTATGTTAGCTGCCAGTCTCTTTTCATACTCTCTCTTTGCTTTTCTTAATTGTTTTTTCACTTCCGCTCTGAACCTTCTATATTTAGCCTTGTTCTCAACTGTATTATCCACCTGATATCTGTCATATGCACCCATTTTCAGCTTCATCTTACTCTCTATCTCTTTTGTCATCCAGGGTGCTCTAGATTTGCTTGCCCTACCTTTCCCCCTCATGGGAATGTACCTTGACTGCACCCAACTTATCTCCCCTTTAAAGACAGCCCTTTGTTCAGTTACAGCTTTGCCTGCCCTCTAGGACATCCTCTCTCTCCAGCACTGTAATATTCTCCTTGATCAATACTGCTATCCCTCCTCCGTTCTTTCCTTCCCTATCTTTCCTGAACACCTTGTATCCAGGAATATTTTCTACCCAGTTCTGCCAGTTTTTAAGCCAGTTCTCTGTTATTGTCACAACATCATATTACCATGTATCTATCTTTGCCTGCAGCTCACCAACTTTATTTACCACACTCCATTCACGTCCATCCACAGTAAACTTAATTTAGACCTTATTACATTCCCTCTTACTCTGACCTCACCTAATACCTTATTATTTCCTATCTAGTGCTATCTGTCTCTCCCAATTTTCTGTGCATCTTGATTTTCTTCTCTAATATTGCCTTCTGGTTCCCATACCCCTGCCAAGTTAGTTTAAGCTCTCCCCAATAGGACTAGCAAATCGCCCCAAAAGGACAATGGTTCTGACTCTGTTCACGTGCAACCCATCTGACCCGTACAGGTCCCATCTCCCAGAACTGGTCCCAAAGTCCTAAGAATCTAAAGCCCTCCCTCCTGCACCATTTCTCCAGCCATGCATTCATCTGCTCGATCCTTCTATTTCCATATTTACTCGCACATGGTACCAGATGTAATACGGAAATTACTATCTTTGAGGTCCTGCTTGCTAGCTTCTTTCCTAGCTCCCTAAACTCTGCCTACAAAACCTAATCCCTCTTCTACCTGTGTCCTTGGTACTGATATGGACCATGACTACTGGCTGTTAACTCTCCTCCCTCGCAGTGCTCAGCAGACACTCAGTGACATCTTTAATCTTGGCACAAGAGAAGTGACATGCCATCCTGGATTCACGTCTGCGGCTGCAGAACCTCCTATCTGCTCTGCTAGCTATCGAATCGCCTATCTCTATTGCTTTTCCAATCTTCCTCCAGCACCCACCCCTCCACTCACCCACGCCCACCACCACCCCCACCCCCCACTGTACAGCTGAGCCAGCTGGTGGCTCTGTTTGCAATCCATCATTCTCACATAGGACATAGATACATAAGAGCAGGAACAGGCCATTCAGCCCATCGAGTTTGCTCTGCCTGTCCACACAATCATGACTGATCATCCACTTCAATGCCTTTTTCCCACACTATTCCCATATCTTTTTATATCATTAGTGTTTAGAAATCTGTCAATCTCTGCTTTAAACATATTCAATGACTGAGCATCCACAGCCCTCCAGGGCACAGAATTCCGAAGATTCACAACACTTTGAGTAAAGAAATTTCTCCTCATCTCTGTCCTAAGTGGCTTCCCCCTTATTTTGAAATTATGTCCCCTGGTTCTAGACTCCCCAAACAGGGGAAACATCTTAGCTGCATCTACCCTGTCTATCCCTTTAAGTATTTTGTAGGTTTCAATGAGATCACCTCTCATTCTTCAAAACTCCAGAGAATACAGGTCCAGTTTCCCCAATCTCTCTTCATAAGACAATCCCACCATCCCATGAACAAGTCTGGTGAACCTTCTTTGCACTCCGTCTATGGAAATAATATCCTTCCTAAGGTAAGGGGACCAAATCTGCACACAGTACTCCAGGTGCGGTCTAAGCAAGGTTCTACACAATTGAAGTAAGACTTCATTACTCCTATACTCAAAGACTCTTGCGAAAAAGCTAACATGCTATTAGCCTTCCTAATTGCTTGCTGCACCTGCATGTTAGCTTTCAGTGACTTATTGACGAGGACACCCAGGTCCCTTTGTACATATATACTTTCTAATCTCTTACCATTTAAGAAATACTCTGCACATCTATTCCTCCTACCAAAGTTGATAACCTCACATTTTTCCACATTATATTTCAACTGCCACTGAACTGAATACCGGTTGGAAAGTGAAATGCACTCAGGGGACTCCTGCACTATCTGCCTGGTCTTCTTTGACTGTCTGGCGGCCACCTATTCCCTCTCTGCCTGCATACCCTTAAGCTGCAGGGTGGCCATATCTACGGACGTGCTATCCACAAAACTCTCAGGCTCATGGATGCAATGCAATGACACCAGGTGCTGCTCAAGCCCCGAAACCCAGAGCTCAAGCTGCTGCAGTTGATGACACATCCTGCATTTGTGATTGTACAGAACGTGAGAAGTGTCTTGGAGTTCCCACATGGAGCAGGATGTGCACTCCACATGTCCAAGCTTCCCTGAGAAGCCTCTATTTATTTGACTATTAAACTTACGACTTAAATAAATAAAGATTCACCAGCTACTCACCAATCAGCTGTTTCTGTTGTGCTGACATCACTTTATTTTATTGGGAGGTTAACTAACAAGTTTTTACTTAATTCTTATAATCTAAATACCTTAGGTTTTAGCTTACTGAAGAAATAGGTTAGATGTTGGGCAGTTTTTCTTTTTGCAGTCAATGGTGGACCTGTGGAACAGACTGCTGGCTCATGCCGTGAACACTGATTGAATGAAGTTGTTAAAGGTCGAACTAGACCTGTTTCTGCCTGAGGCAGAGATCACTTCGTATAAAAGGGCAGTAAATGATGGTCAATATGATCTCCTGGACTAGTTTTGATTACTTAAAGAGGTTGCAGGAGAATTTTACAGATTTTCTTTCCCTCACTGACCTCAGTTTTTACTTTGGTTTTATCATGTCCTTATGGTTCATCTGGATGGTGCTTTTATCCACTGACACGATTCTGAAGGGAGCTACTAAAATGAATTGTAAATCTGATTATAATCTTCATCCCCCACTACAGAATCCATTACTAGCCTCAGATCTGTTAAAAATACTTTTATGATTCACAGCTGCTTCAGAGTTTAATGGCAATGAAACAAATTGTGGATTGTAAGCTTGCATCAAAATGCAAGCCACATTATTTTAAAAAGGATTTCTTCAGCAACAGGACAAAATAGTTCAGAATGGATTATTAAAAAAGCATTTTCCCTACTTTCATATAAATGCAAATACACAATTAGGAGGGCAAAGAAGCTTTCAATCATTTTCTGTCTGAACTATTGAAATGGAACAATCACTGATTTTAATATGAAGTGATGTCTTTTTATATCGAATTTCAGCTCTCAATCCTGCTTTTGCTGTACTTTGCATCAGACATTTGAGCCAACATCCTTTTTACATTTAAACTCTATACAGTTACACACACTTTTTACATTTTCTCAATAACCTTTGAATGGGGTAAAACTGACTTTCAGGAGAAATTATCAAAGGACACATTTAAAAAGCCTTTTCCTTCCCTCATGATATTTGTTCAATTTTTGTGTTGTTCTCCCTACCCCTGCTTCCATGTTCTCCCCTTTCTCCTGAAGTCGTTCCCGAGAGCCAGGTGCTTTTTGACACCTTGGGCTGAATTTTTGCTTTGGAGGCAGGAAATAGGAGCTGAGACTGTTTCTGGGTCCTGAACCTGCTCTGGGGTGAAACAGTCACTGACCTGGGATTTTGTCCGGGGCACCCTTAAATTGGCATGGAGACAGGTTCCCAATTAAGGGTGATGGGCGGGCTCTTGAATCTGGAGAGTCACTTGTGTGAAATAACCAACTGGTTTATTTGCAACACATTAACTTTAAAGTTCTTACAGGATTTCAGTACATGTCTTGAGAGCAGTTTGTATTCTGTGGAAGCTTCTAGCAGTCTGTCTTAGTTTCACTTTCACTCTACAGCTCCACCCAAAGGCTTAAGAATCAAACACAGTGAACACAGATAATGGACAGATGAATACAATCAATTCCTGATTGATCAAACATTACATTTTCCCTCTTTTGACGAGAGACATTATTTTTAAATTAAAGTATTCAAAACAACAATCATAAATACATCAAGTTGTTTCTTAGCATTCACCTTGTCTGTTTTCTCTAAGCACAGAAAGAGTCTTTGAGATAGGAAGGTCTCTTAGGACTGCGATTAGATTTATGAATTTGAGGTTGTGGATATCTTTTGTCAGCTTAATGAGGTGAAGTATCAATATCATTCGCAGGAAAAGGAAATGTATCCTCTTAACCACTATCCTCAAAATATCTTATCCAGAATGTCAATGACTAAACTGGTTGTAATGGAACTTGTTGTAGCAATTTCTGGCCATTTTCTGTGGAGATCATGAACATCAAGCAAAAAATGTTGATTCCTAGGGGCACTTGCACTACTCCAGAAATATCAACTTGAAGTTGTTGCCATGGTTTTGTTGGCCACGGGGTCATTTGTAGAGGTGCAGGATGTGGTTTTTCACGGAGTGCACAAGCTACACAGTTCCTAATGAACTCTTCTATATCTATTCCTGGCCACCAGACTGCTTCATGGGATCGTTGTTTCATCTTAACAATACCCGGATGTCCTTCATGGGCAAGATGCAATACACATTGCTGTAGTGCCTTTGGGATAACTGCCTGAGTGCTACGTTATCACCAAACAATGTGAGTTCATTGCGTACTCTGTACAACAGGATCAGTTCTTCCCCTATACCATGAGGCCACTCAGATTTGAGGTATTGACTTACTTGCTACAGTACATCATCTACTCCTGACTCTGTCTCCAACTCTTCTCGTGTAACAAGATTCACGGTCATGTGCGAAATCACTGTCTTCAACATCACAAGTTGCTTTGCTGTCGCTAACATTATCTGCGACAGTATTACGGCTAAGCATATCCGCTACTCGGTTACATGAACCCGCAAGGTACTTGACCTAGAAGTTATATTAATGTAGAAAATCTGATCAACTGTAGATGCAGAGAGGTCAATGACCTGATCCTGACGTAGCTAATAATGTAGTCCACATCTGGTGATTGGTGCAAAGAGTAAACTTTTTACCAAAAAGATATATGTGCCAATGTTCACATGCATAGAAACAGGCTTATGCTTCCCACTCTCCAATAGAATATTTATGTTCAGTGTCCGACAACAGGTGTGACACATAAGCTATTGGTTGTTCGCATCCACGAATGGACTGTAAGAGTACAGCGCCAATTGCAGTTCCCGATGCATCTGTTGCGACATACGTTTCTACATGTGGGCTGAAATGCATGAGGACAGGTGGAGATGCTATCTTCATCTTTAACATTTCAAATGCTGTTTGCTGTGTGACAGTCCATTCCCAGTGAACCTCTTTACAAAGTAGCTTCCGAAGAGGCTCCGCAATCTTTGTGTAATTAGGAACAAATTTATGATAGAAGTTGGTAGTACCTAGAAACTATGCCAACTTTTTCACATTAGGCAGTGTTGGAAGTGCATGAAGGGCTTTGACATTGTCGTGTGTCGGCTTTACTCCAGCTGCTGTCACTCTGTAGCCTAGAAAGTCAATCTTGGGTGCCGCAAAGATACATTTGTCCTTGTTGAACGTCAAATTGTGTTTGACAAGTCGAGTGAACTCTGCTGATAATAGTTGATCATGTTCAGCTTTGTATCGTCCATAAACAATGATATCATCAAGTAGGTTGAGCATCCCCTCAACATCCTACAAGACTGAAGAAACTGTCTTCTGGAATGCGCTAGGTGCTGTACTTAGTCCATAGGGCATTCTGTGGTACTGAAACACACCTTCATGAGTAACAAAAGCTGTAAGATATCAGCTTTGTTCTGTTAGAGGTATCTGAAGATAAAAATTTTTAAATTTTTTAACTCCGTCGCATATCAAGCTTTGTGAAGACTGTGGGGTCATGAAATGATGCTAACAGTTCTTGACTTGTAGGACGTGGATACTTGTCTGGTATAATAGCTTTGTTGACTCCCTTTAAGTCAATGCGTACTAAAACTGTGATCGTCCCTGAAATGGGAATGATAATGTTATCATAAGCTTGAAGAGTGTCTGTTGCAGGAGTGAGAGAGAATTGCGAAAAATACCGATGGTAGAGTTTGTCACTAAAAATAGATACTTTCGCGCCAACATTGATAAGAAGTGACACTGAGATGCCTGTGATCTTGATTGAGCGCTCCTTAAAGTGACTTGGTGCTTTACTTTTGGTGATGGAATATACACGTTGTACTTCACTCTCAGGAAGAGACTCCTCTATGTGTTGAACTGATGAAGTCTTTTTGTTTGATGACCAGCACATCTTTGCAAAATGGTTCCATTTTGAACATGAGTTACACTTTTTCCCTTGAGCTGGACATGGCATTGTGACTTGATAAGCATTTCCACAATTTGGGCACAGTTTTGCAGGTAACTGACCGTGATGGGGCACATTTTGATGAGGTTGCTGAGGTCTTCTTGGCCCTAACCCTAGCATTGAAGCTGGTTGGGCAAACTGTGTCTGCAACCCTGAGTCTTAGGGTGCGTGTATGTGTAACTTCTTTGAATCTAACATGTCAGATTCGATCTGGACTGCTAAGGTTATGGCTTTTTCCAAGGTTAAATCATCATCCTCTGTGAGGAGATTTTTTCCTAATTCGTGGAATTGAAGCCTTTTCAATTAATTGGTCACAACTTAGTTCATTAGTTAGTATGCCAAATTTACATGTAAACGCCAATTGCTGCAATGCTGTCAAGTATTGTTTAATGGACTCACCATGTCCCTGGAAACTCTGGTGGAATGCGTATTGCTCTATCATCACGCTTTTCTTTGGCCTGAAGTATTTTTCGAGAGCACTTACCACCGCATCGAATGTCGACTTATCTTCTGAGAACTGCTCGAAGACTTGGTGTCCTTCTGCTCCTAAACAATGTATGAGTATTTCTTTCTTACAGTTTGCTGCTATATCTGGGCTGTCCATCCCCATAGTGAGCAAGTAGGTTTTGAACCCCAAAATCCATTGCTCCCAACACAAAGAAGGATTTCCTGGCATCAGAAGGAAAGGTTCTGGAACTGGTAACATTAGATTTTGTTGAATCATCTTCATTGCCATGTTTTTGTTATGTTTACGCTGGGTTACTGGGTTTAGTTGGTAATATCTGATTTAACTCAGAGCAATGCAGATATCACACTCATGTTAAATAACCAACGGGTTTATTTATAACACATTAACTTAAAAGTTCTTACAGGATTTCGATGCACGTGTTGAGAGCAGCCTGTATTCTGTGGAAGCTTCTAGCAGTCTGTCTTAGTTTCACTTTCGCTCTGCAGCTCTACCCAGAGGCTTCAGCAATCAAACACAGTGAACACAGATAGTGGACAGACAGATACAATCAAACCCTGATTGATCAAAGACTACATTTTGCATTCACAATAAAGGTGAAAATTAAAAGGCATAAAAACATGAGTGAGGAGTAGAATTTCCTGTTATTCCTTCAAAATATCAATGGGGAAGCTCCCCTATAGTGCCGCAGTAAAGTCAATTATATGGTTGTAACTCCACATCCATTAAGAATTGGATTTAAACTGAGTCAACTATAATTCACATAGGATTCATAATATGGTAAGTAACAGGGTAACAGATAGGGACATTTTCATCCCTTGACACTAGGTCAGATTTGGACCTAAATCATAGAGCCAAAAGGCCAGTGTTTAAAAGCTTCAGAATCAGTTTCCTATCTGTAGTACTTTGTGCAGTCTTGTATAGTTTTATCTCAGTGCAATCTAGTGATGTTGAATTCATCTACCACAATCCTAGCAGCAATCTGGGTGAAGAAACGTGAGAAAAAAAAATTACCCCAGAACCTGAATGTAAAGATCCAGACAGTTAAAATGTAAAGACCCAGACAGTTGAATTTAAGGGCCCAGACAGTTGTTCCTGAAATCTCCAAATAGATTCGTAGTAACAACCTTTGTTTCACAAGAGAGGCTCTCATATAGCTGTGCTATCTCTGCTGTGTTGACAATTTCTATCACAGGGAGGGGCAGCTCTTCCTGGAACTATGAGTGTCACCAATATATTAAAATTTTACACTACATGCCCTTCCAGTGTAGGGGACATCCATCAATTCAATTGTTAGCAGTCTTTAGATGCACAAATGTCTGATGCAATGTTTTCCAGAGGCAACATCTTCCACACTCTCCCTGTGGAAAGGAGAAATGAGTTGGCCAGAACGCAAGTTTTTTTTTCACTAGGTACCAGGGTTCCCAAGAGCGTAGGATATAGTAGATGGCACTCATGTGATCATCAGGATTCCTCACACAGCCCACAACAACAGAAAGGACTTCCATTTGATTAACATTCAGGTGGCATCTGAAAGCTCGGATGCTCGAAAGCCTGGAAATATCCATGATGTGTTTTCCCCTTTCAATGGTCAGGTGGATGCTAGGAGGCCAGGGAGACCCTTTGCAGTCTGGCTAATGGCTGCACTGAGAAATCTCTGAACACTATCAATGCAGCATTCCTGTAGAGCAGACCATTGATAGGCTGGAACAAACGTTCCAGTGATTGGACTGCTCAGGCAGTGCTGTACAACCCTGCAAATATTTGCACCATCTGCAGCATATTGTATAACTTCATTGTACAAAGAGAACTAAGCATGCAGCAGGATGAAGAATGAGCCCAGAACCCAAAAGAAGCAGAAGTGAAGGAAAGCACGAAGGCAGCAGCAGGACAGCCAGGAAGATTGGTGCGGCAGACACAAATAGCTAACTGCTCTCAGAAATCCCTGTATCCAATTCTCGCACAGATAGTCCTGACCAAATGACCAGCCAGAGAGACCACTGTGCTACTGTACCTTTTTTTTATTCATTCATGGGATGTGGGCGTCACTGGCCAGGTCAGCATTTATTGCCCATCCCTAATTGCCCTTGAGAAGGTGGTAGTGAGCTGCCTTCTTGAACCGCTGCAGTCCATTTGGGGTAGGTACACCCACACTGCTGTTAGGAAGGCAGTTCCAGGATTTTGACCCAGCAACAGTGAAGGAACAGCGATATAGTTCCAAGTCAGAATGGTGTGTGACTTGGAGGGAAACTTGCAGGTGGTGGTGTTCCCATGCATTTGCTGCCCTTGTCCTTCTAGTTGGTAGAGGTCGTGGGTTTGGAAGGTGTTGTCTGAGGAGCCTTGGTGCGTTGCATCTTGTAGATGGTACACACTGCTGCTACTGTGCGTCGGTGGTGGAGGGAGTGATTGTTTGTAGATGGGGTGCCAATCAAATGGGCTGCTTTGTCCTGGATGGTGTCGAACTTCTTGAGTGTTGTTGGAGCTGCACCCATCCAGGCAAGTGGAGAATATTCCATCACATTCCTGACTTGTGCGTTGTAGATGGTGGACAGGCTTTGGGGAGTTAGGAGGTGAGTTACTCGCCTCAGGATTCCGAGCCTCTGACCTGCTCTTGTAGCCACAGTATTTATATGGCTACTGCAGTTCAGTTTCTGGTCAATGGTAACTCCTAGGATGTTGATAGTGGGGGATTCAGCGATGGTAATGCCATTGATTGTCAAGGGGAGATGGTTAGATTCTCTCTTGTTGGAGATGGTCATTGCCTGGCACTTGTGTGGCACGAATATTACTTGCCACTTATCAGCCCAAGCCTGGATATTGTCCAAGTCTTGCTGCATTTCTACACGGACTGCTTCAGTATCTGAGGAGTCACGAATGGTGCTGAGCATTGTGCAATCATCAGCGAACATCCCCACTTCTGACCTTATGATTGAAGGAAGGTTATTGATGAAGCAGCTGAAGATGGTTGGGCCTAGGACACTACCCTGAGGAACTCCTGCAGTGGTGTCTTGGAGCTCAGATGATTGACCTCCAACAACCACAACCGTCTTCCTTTGCGCTAGCTATGACTCCAGCCAGCGGAGTCCCATTGACCTCAGTTTTGCTAGGGCTCCTTGAAGCCATACTCAGTCAAATGCTGCCTTGATGTCAAGGGCAGTCACTCTCACCTCACCTCTTGAGTTCAGCTCTTTTGTCCATGTTTGAACCAAGGCTGTAATGAGGTCAAGAGCTGAGTGGCCCTGGCGGAACCCAAACTGAGCATCACTGAGCAGGTTATTGCTAAGCAAGTGCCGCTTGATGGCACTGTTGATGACACCTTCCATCACTTTACTGATGATTGAGAGTAGGCTTATGGGGCGGTAATTGGCTGGGTTGGACTTGTCCTGCTTTTTGTGTACAGGACATACCTGGGCAATTTTCCACATAGCAGGGTAGATGCCAGTGTTGCAGGTGTACTGGAACAGCTTGGCTAGGGGCGCGGAAAATTCTGGAGCACAGGTCTTCAGTACTATTGCCGGAATATTGTCAGGGCCCATAGTCTTTGCAGTATCCAATGCCGTCAATCGTTTCTTGATATCACGCGGAGTGAATCGAATTGGCTGAAGAATGGCATCTGTGATGCTGGGGACTTCAGGAGGAGGCCGAGATGGATCATCAACTCAGCACTTCTGGCTGAAGATTGTTACAAATGCTTCAGCCTTATCTTTCGCACTGATGTGCTGGGCTCCCCCATCAGTGAGGATGGGGATATTTGTGGAGCCACCTCCTCCAGTTAGTCGTTTAATTGTCCACCACCATTCACGGCTGGATGTGGCAGGACTGCAGAGCTTAGATCTGATCCGTTGGTTATGGGATCGCTTACTCTGTCTATCGCATGCTGCTTACGCAGTTTTGCGCGCAGATAGTCCTGTGTTGTAGCTTCACCAGGTTGACACCTCATTTTGAGGTATGCCTGGTGCTGCTCATGTCATGCCCTCCTGCACTCTTCATTGAACCAGGGTTGGTCTCCTGGCTTGATGGTAATGGTAGAGTGGGGGATATGCTGGGCCATGAGGTTACAGAGTGTGGTTGAGTACAATTCTGCTGCTGCTGATGGCCCACAGCACCTCATGCGTGCCCAGTTTTGCATTGCTAGATCTGTTCAAAATCTATCCCATTTAGCACGGTGGTAGTGCCACTCAATACGAAGGAGGGCATCCTCAATGTGAAGGCAGGACTTCGTCTCCACAATGTCTGTGCGGTGGTCACATCTCCCAATACTGTCATGGACAGATGCATCTGCGGCAGGCAGATTGGTGAGGACGCGGTAAAGTATGTTTTCCCCTCTTGTTGATTCCCTCACCACCTGCCGCATACCCAGTCTAGCAGATATGTCCTTTAGGACTCGGCCAGCTCAGTCAGTAGTAGTGCTACTGAGCCACTCTTGGTGATGGACATTGAAGTCCCCCACCCAGAGTACATTCTGTGTTCTTGCCACCCTCAATGCTTCCTCCAAGTGCTGTTCAACATGGAGGAGTACTGACTCATCAGCTGAGGGAGGGCAGCAGGTGGTAATCAGCAGGAGGTTTCCTTGCCCATGTTTGACCTGAGTCGATGTTGAGGACAACTCCCTACCTATAGTATACCACTGTGCCGCCATCTCTGCTGGGTCTGTCCTGCTGGTGATGGCAGTGTCTGGGACATTGTCTGTCAGGTATGATTCCGTGAGTATGACTATGTCAGGCTGTTGCTTGACTAGTCTGTGGGACAGCTCTCCCAACTTTGGCACAAGCCCCCAGATGTTAGTAAGGAGGACTTTGCAGGGTCGACAGGGCTGGGTTTGCCGTTGTCGTTTCCGGTGCCTCGGTCGATGCCAGGTGGTCCGTCGGTTTCATTCCTTTTTATTGACTTCGTAGCGGTTAGGTACAACTGAGTGGCTTGCTAGGCCATTTCAGAGGGCATGCAAGAGTCAACCACATTGCTGTAGGTCTGGAGTCACATGTAGGTCAGACCAGGTAAGGACAGCAGATTTCCTTCCCTAAAGGACATTAGTGAACCAGATGGGTTTTTATAACAATCGACAATGGTTTCAAGGCCATTATTAGACTAGCTTTTTTTTTAATTCCAGTTTTATTCATCGAATTCAAATTCCATCTTCTGCTATGGTGGGATTTGAACCCATGTCCCCAGAGCAATACCCTGGTTCTCTGGGTTACTATTCCAGTGACAATACCACTACGCCACCGCCTCCTCGGTAAACTACTATGTTTGTATCATCCTACCAGCTGTTCTGAACATAACTCCCTAGATTATGGTAAAATAAAAGAGATAGGGCATCCGACCATGAGCAGAGCTGGACAGCTGCTTGTTCCAGGGGTGAAGATACCCACACAATTTTGAGGTTGTGATCTCATTTAAATTTGGTTGGCAAACGTGTGGTACTAAACACACGCTCCACTGCAAGTCACCAGATTGATGTCTCAAGATTGGACCAGTGCAGCCAACAGCAAAGTTCTTCACTGTGGCAAACAATAATACTTAAACATTTACCTTTGGTGGGCTTCTTCAGTTCCATCACCTGTGAAGCTGGTCAGAACGTGCTTGGTACAGACGCAAAGCAGTTACAACCTAAAATAGTAATTGGGGTATCATAGGACCTCAATTTCCATATAAAATAGGAACTGTTGCCTGCAACAGGTGGGGGTTTTGGACACCTGGTGATCAAATCCTTTCAAAATGGAGCTGGCTAGAGTGTCGCTAGATATCGCCCTTCTCCATCTCAGGAACCTCCTCCAGTCCTAGAACTCTCCAAACATTCCTCCAATTCTGTCCTCTTACACATCTCTCACTCCCTTCATCCCACAATTGGCTGCTTTCCAGAACCAAAGCTCAGTAATTCACTCCTTAAACATCTTTGTAAAATCTTCATTTCACTCTATTCCCGTAGGTCTGCCCTTAAAATGTTGCTCTGACCAAGTTTTGAGTCGTCCCACATAAAATCTCCTTCCTTGGTTCAATCTCAATTTTTGTCTGATGACCCTCCCATGTTAAAAATGCTATATAAATGCAAGTTGTTGTCATGATAATTTATTATACCCAGTCCCTTTAGATCTTGAGTCCCCATCCCATTCTTCTCATACTGATATCTTCCACATTTTCCCAGATCCAGGAGCTTACCCCCACCCTCTACAGTCCTTACAAAACTAGGAACTTTCATTCCATTGTTCTTAGGTAATCACACTCACAAAACCTCCCCAGCAACAGTGCTGCAAGATTCCAGGGTACCGATCCACTATTACAAGAATCCGAGATGCCACTGTTCCCAGTATATGTCTATTCCAGAGGCTTCCTGATCCCAGTTCTGTCACATCCCAGCCTGGCTCCAATGCTTCAAGCCCCATCAGCCGTCACCACAGCTTCCACATTCTGGGGCCCTCTGTTGCCAAAGCTGACTAACTTTAGAATCTGTCCACCAGTGCTCAATTAAATCTTGGGAAATCTGAAGCCATTGTTTTCAATCCCCACACCAAAAAAAGCTACCAATTCCACTCCTCTCACTGGCAACAGCCTATTAAACCAGTTTGTTCACAACCTTGATGTCGCATTTAACCCTGAGATGAGCTTCTGACTTCATATTCGTGTCTATTTCCACCTCTGTAACATCACCTGACTTCTGCTGCTCAAACCCTCATTCATGCCTTTGTTACCTCTAGACTTGACTATTTCGATGCAGTCCTGGCTGCTCTCCCACATTCTACCCTCTGTAAATTTGAGGTCATCCAAAACTCTGCTGCCCATGTCTTAACTTGCACCAAGTCCCATTCCCCTATCACTCCTGTGCTCGTTGACCTACATTGGCTCCCGGTCAAACAACATCTTGATTTTAAAATTCTCATCCCTGTTTTCAAATCTCTCCATGGCCTTGCCCCTCCCTATCTCTGTAATCTCATCCAGCCCCACAACCCTCCAAGATATCTGTGCTCCTATAATTCTGGCTTCTTGAGCATCCTGGATTTTAATAGATCCATCATTGCTGGCCACACCTTCAGTTGCCTGAGGCCTGAGTTCTGGAATTCCCTCTATATATCTCTTTGCCTCTCTACCTCGCTTTCCTCCTTTAAGGCAATCCTTATAACCTACCTCTTTGACCAAGCTTTTGGTCATCTGACCCAATGTCTCCTTGTGTGGCTTGGTGTCCTATTTTGTTTTATAATGCTCCTGTGAAGTGCCTTTGGATGTTTTATGATGTTAAAGGTGCTATATAAATATAAGTTGTTGTTTTTGTTGCTCCCTCTTCATCAGTATCCCAGGGCCCCTCCATTGCTGCCGATCCGCAGCATGCCAAATGCTCAAAGAATCTCACCCTAATGCTTCCCCCTCCAGGGATACCACTCCCTGTTCTGTTAGACTGCAAAACCTCTCAGTGCTGTAATACTACTTTCCCCCACCTCACTGTTACCAGATCACCACCCAGAGTTTGTACATGGCCTGTGATCCTCAGCTGCCATTGCTTTCAGACCACGATTGGAGTCCCACTATTACCAAGACCCAGAACTGTCAGACCCGAACAATCACTTGTTGAACAAGTCCTATCAGTGCTACCAAGTTGATATATTTCCCCCAACAATTATTCCACACCCAGAACTACTAAAGTCCAGCACTTCCCTGTAACTGTTCCAAAACTCCACACCCTGATCAGCACTGCTGCCCAACGCCACATAACTACCTCCCATCTGGTGCATATTGCTTAACATCCTCCTCTGTATTCTGGGCTTTAAAAAAAGCAAGAGATAACAATTAAATGTATAGATAAAGGGAACATGCAATAATAATTAGTTTACTGTTTTCACTAAGAACTGGACAGTTCTTATGCAGATATTCTAATAATACTACATAATGTTACACCAATGTGCTTTGTTAAATGGTAATTTTCTTTAATCCACTGACTGGAAAACTGAATTTGTATTTTTTTAAAGACATTTTTAAAAGACAAGCTGCCAGCAAAGTCACCTAATTTGCAACACTGTATCCTACACTGCAATGCTTGTGAGGAGAGAGACAAAATGTCTGCTCAGTTCCGAGCAAGAACCAAGAAGTTTAAAGATACTACCTATTCTCTCAGCAAGAAGAAATACAGCTAATTGCTATGTTTGAATTACTGAGTGACTGTCATGTGATAAACCCCTCCCCATCTGTGGTTTTTCAGCTGGTATTTTTCTCTGCAGCAGAGGAGAAGGAACTGGACTCCGACATGAGCAGACCCAAAGTGGGGGTCCCTCTCTCTCTCCATTCGAGGTTGAAAGCTTTCAAATCCTGCTTGCTGATTAACCACCTTTGCATACTCCAGCTATAATCAGAAACCCCAATGGAGGAAATCATCTACATGACTATCTCCAAGAGATTCACTGACCCAGTCATCAACCTCTTCAAACTAAAAGCCTCAGGACCACTGAATTCATCTAGAAGCCAGCCGAATCACCAAACTTCACAGACTGTATACTTTTATGGACTCTAACTCAACCAATCTACCTTTCCCCGCTCTGTAACCTATTTGTCGGTGTGTAAACCTTCAGTGTGTGTGTGAGTGAAAGTTGGTGCGTTCTTTATTATTTTATTAGTTCGGTTTGTTACAATAAAGTTAACCTCTTTCTTTGTTAACTCAAGAAAACCTATCCGATTGGTTCTTGTTATGATCAGAGCAAGTAAGTAATCAAACACCTACTGAATTGGCCAGTAAATCCATTTTAAGAAAGAGTTAAACCTGTTGCGGTCAAACAAGGAGAGGGAAAAGCCCTTCGACCCTTCCTCACTTGACCACAACAAAAATAAAAATATTATTTGACTTATTCAGTTGTAGGAACATAAGAATGTTCTAAATCTGCAGCCCTGATAATGCATCCTTTGTTGTATTCTATAACTAGTATATTCGTATTCACCATAAGTAATGCCAAGGTAGGTTCAGTAAATCTGTCAGTCACAGCTCAGGCATTAAACAGGTGTATTTCTGTATCAAACTTTTAAAAATTTATATACATATTATAGATATAAATAAAGAAAGCCAGTCATTTCCCAATGGCTTTTTCTGACCTTAGGGTGGAGATCTATCGAACAATTTACCCAGCAACACAAGGGAGAAAAGTTTCTCATTGACTGCCTAAAAACAGTTAGCCTGTAAATGATGTGTCCATGCATGTCCATTCGTGAATGGCACAGTTCTGCAGGGCTCAATTAGCTATAACTGTGAGGTACACCTTCAGGATCTCATTGTGGAGGCCTCCTAGTCTATTGAGGCAGCAAAAGAACCCCTTTAAAGTTCCTATGGCTCCATCTATCACAACACTAGTCGAAACATGTGTCTCACCTGCTGCTCTTGCCCATTCACTGAGGGGCTTTTATCCATAATAGCAACAATATATTTTATCACCTGCAAGCCATCCAGTCACATGACTTTCTTCCTTGAATGGCTTGGGGGGAGCAACTTTAAGCAAATCTGGGGTTAACATGGAATATTCTTTGCATCTGCTCAGATATAATCTCGGCAGTCAGTGAATGGTAACTCTTTCTATAAAGAAAGTCGAAGGAGTTAATGGTAGGAGCTTGTGCCATCTACCGTACACTGCATTTTAGGGAACCCAGTAACGTGATGAAACTGGATGGTCCTTTCACACTTGTGATGCTGTCATGTCAAATTTGATGAATTCCCAAGCTCTTCTAAAAGGTGTGTCAGTTACTTGATGAATACATGCCCAGACTGCACCTTGGGTCTCATTGAACAGATCAAAATGCTTGATATAAGCTGGCACCATAAAGCTTGAATGTGGTCAGCACTTTTCCCGGTCACAGACAGAACTCTCTGGGTACGTTACCTTGGCTGCAGGTCTCCATTCAGAACCATAGAACCATAGAAAAATTAAGGCACAGAAGGAGGCCATTCAGCCTATCATGTCTGTGCCGGCTGAAAAAACTAGCCGCCCAATCTAATCCCACCTTCCAGCACCTGGTCCGTAGCCTTGCAGGTTACAGCACTTCAGGTGCATGTCCAGGTAACTTTTAAAAGAGTTGAAGGTTTCTGCCTCCACCAACGTTCCTGGCAGAGAATTCCAGACACCCACCACCCTCTGGTTGAAAATGTTTTTCCTCACATCCTCTCTAATCCTTCTACCAATCACTTTAAATCTGTGTGCCTTGTAATTAATCTCTCCGCTAGGTGAAACAGGTCCTTCCTGTCTCCTCTATTTTGGCCCCTCATAATTTTGTACACCTCAATTAAATCACCCCTCAGCCTCCTCTGTTCTAAGGAAAACAACCCTAGCCTATCCAATCTTTCCTCATAGCTGCAACTTTCAAGCCCTGGCAACTTTCTTGTAAATCTCCTCTGTACTCTCTCCAGAGCAATTATGTCCTTCCTGTAATGTGGTGACCAGAACTGTGCACAATACTCCAGCTGTGATCTAACCAGTGTTTTATACAGTTCCAGCATTACATCCCTGCTTTTGTATTCTATACCTCGGCCATTCCATATGCCTTCTTCACCATTCTATCTACCTGTCCTGTCACCTTCAGGGACCTGGGGACATGCACTCCAAGGTCTCTCACTTCTTCTACCCCTCTCAGTATCCTCCTGTTTATTGTGTATTCCCTTACTTTGTTTGCCCTCCCCAAATGCATTGCCTCACACTTATCTGGATTGAATTCCATTTGCCACTTTTCCACCCACTAAATCAAACCATTGCGATCATTCTGGAGTCTACAGCTATCCTCTTTACTATCAAATACGCGGCCAATTTTTGTGTCATTAGCAAATTTCCCAATCATGCCTCCCACATTTAAGTCCAAATCATTAATATATACCACAAACAGCAAGGGACGCAACACTGAGGCCCGTGGAACGCCACTAGAAACAGCTTTCCATTCGCAAAAACATCCATTGACTACTACCCTTTGTTTTCTGTCACTGTGCCAAGTTTGGATCCAACCTGCCACATTCCCCTGTATCCCATGGGCTTTTATTTTTCTGACCAGTCTGCCATGTGGGACCTTGTTAGGTGCCTTACTAAAATCCATGTAGACCACATCCACTGCACTACCCTCATCAATCCTCCTTCTTACTTCCTCAAACAACTCAATCAAGTTAGTAAGAGATGACCTTCCCTCAACAAATCCATGCTGACTAGAAGGTGGTCAAGTTTTCTTATTGCCACTTTGGTGAACCTCATTTTTCACAAGCAGCGCTCTTCACTTAAACCTGGATACGATCTGCATAGCCCATAAGTTATTTCGGGTCGGTGGGGGGGTGGTGGTGTGGGTAGGGTGGTGGTGGTGGTTATTGGGTAATATCTTGGAGGGCACATTCTCCTCAAAGATGTGCTGAAAATGATGTGTAAATTTAGGGTCACAACACTTGACATAATATGTTGATGGCTGTTAAGCTTCATATAGTGTAGTCCTGGCTGCTTATATAATAAGCTAGTAGCTATCTTTGCTAAAGACTGACAATCATACCACAATGTTGTATTAAATATCCCCCACATTATAGATACTACATTTTACAGTAATTATCATGTTAGCTGCAATTACAAATATGAAAACAAAATAACACAGTAAGTCCATCAACGTCTGAAAAAAGTCAGGTTAACACTTTGAGTGCGTGTTCTTCGTTACAGTGATTAATGTTATTACATTTGTTGCTTTCTCATATTGCTACTTACAACCATGAGAGTAACATTGCTCTGAAGAAAGAAAGCAACTATATAGCACCTTTCACAACCAGTTTACATCCCAAAGCACTTCACAGCAGTGAAATACTTTGGAAGTGATGCAGAAAAACACACAGCAAGGTCCCACAAATAGTAGGAAGATAATTGACCCTGGATCATAATTGATGTTGGTTGAAGGATAAATGTTGGTCAGGACACCTTGCTACTCTTGGAATATTCCCATGGGATCTTTTACCTCCACGTAAGTGGTAGGTGGGGCCTCAATTTAACCTCTCATCTGAAAGACAGAGCTCTGACAGTACTATACTGGCGTGTCAGCCTAGATTATGGGGAGCTGGTGGTGTAGTGGTAATGTCATTAGCAGATAATATTTATTCAGAGAATGATTTCATTGATGATAAAAGAAGCTCTTAGATGTTATTTTTCAAGTGTAGAGAAAGGATTTTTTTCTTTAAGCCTCAAATCGAATAGTTTGTATCTTGATTTGCCTCATCTCTGTGCTCTATTCCCAGGCTAACATGCTAGCGACATGGGTTCAAATCTTACCACGGCCACTGGTGGACTTTAAACTCAATTAATTAATAACTTTAGTTAATTAATAAAAATCTGGAATTGAAAGCTAGTTTAATTAATGTTGCCATGAAATTATCATTGATTGTCGCAAAAACCCATCTGGTTCACTAATGTCCTTTAGGGAAGGAAATCTGCTATCCTTACCTGGTCTGGCCTACATGTGACTAGACCCACAGCAATGTGATTGACTCTTAATTGCTCTCTGAAATGGCCTAGCACGCCACTCTATTGTCAAGGGCAATAGGGATGGGCAACAAATGCTGCTCAAGTCTTTGGAGTGAGTGGGACTTGAAGTAAAAACATCAAATTCTTGATCTTCTTCTGAATTTATAAATGTGACAAACTCCTCCTCTCAAACTGCACAACCATCAACCTTAGTAAATTCTCCAAAATTTGCAGGAGGAAGAGACAAATTGTTGATTGCAATGGGTTGACAGATATTGAAGGAGATTATTGAGCTCCTGTCCAGCAGAACTCCCTGAGCACCGAGATGAGGCAAATTGAGATCAAACTATTTGATTCAGGACATAAAGAAAAAATCCTTTCTCTGCACTTGAAAAATAACATCTAGGAGCTTCTTTTATAATCGATGAAACCATTATCTGAATAAATATTGTCTGCCACCAGACATGTCACTATCTGTAACAGATATTTTTGTTAATGTGTAATAAATCTGGCTCAAATATAAATCAAATTGTGTTTGTCAGTGCTGTCCACATGAAGGCACAACTTAAAAGCTGAAGAGTTTACTCTGGTTAAATATTGTTAAAGTCTAACTCTCGCTAGCCGATCAGTGGGTTACAAAAACAACTTTGGCATTTTATAATGGCATCTCAGATTTCTGAGGATGTCCAGGAGCATTTCATATACAAATAATCACTTTTGAAATGCAGTTACCATTGTTCTGTAAGTAAAAGTGGCAGTCATTTTGTGCACAGCAAGCTCCAAGAAACCACGATAAAATGAGTGACCAATTAATTTTTGTGGTGCATTGGTTGACAGAGAAACTGAGGCCAAGTCAACTCCTTTCTCTCCTTCAAATAATGCCATGTGATCTTTAATATTGGACTGTACCAAACCATATTCCAGAGAGGAAGAAATATTCTAAGAGGGGGAAAGAGCATCCATGGCTAAGCAAAGAAGTTAAGACAAAATCTAAGGCATACCATATTGCAAAGGCCAGTGGCAGGCTGGAAGATTGGGAAACTTTTAAAGATCAACAAAGTGTTACAACAAAAGTAATAAAAAGAGCAAAGGTAAATTATGGAAGAAAACTAGCACAAAATATAAAAACGGGTAGCAAAAGCTTCTATAAGTATATAAAAGATAAGGGAGTAGCTAAAGTGAATGTTGGTCCTTTGGAGGATGAGACTGGGGAATTAATAGAGAGGAACACAGAAATGGCGGAGACACTAAATCAGTATTTTGCCTCAGTTTTCACGGTGGAGGACAATAGTACAATCCCAATAGTAACTGGAAATGCAAAGGTTATAGAAAGAAAGGAACTTAGAAAAATTATCATCACTAGGGAAAAAGTACTGAGCAAACTATTGGGATTGAAGGCAGACAAGTCCCCAGGGCCTGATGGCCTACATCCTAGGAACTTAAAGGAAATGGCAGTGGAGATAGTGGATCCATTGGTTATAATATTCCAAAATTCCCTGGATGCAAGAAAGGTTCCAATGGATTGGAAAAAAGCTAATATAATGCCTTTATTCAAAAAGGGAGGGAGGCAGAAAGTAGGAAACTACAGACCAGTTAGTTTAACATCTGTCATTGGGAATTTGTTAGAATCCATTATTAAGGAAGTAATAACAGGACATTTAGAAAGTCAAAACCCAATCCATCAGAGTCAGCATGGTTTTATGAAGGGTAAATCAGATGGAGTTAACGTGGATAAGTGTGAGGTTATCCACTTTGGTCAGAAGAATAGAAAGGCAAATTAATATCTAAATGGAGAGAAACATCAGAGTGCTTCGGTGCAGAGGGATCTGGGTGTCCTCGTGCATGAATTGCAGAAAACTAGAATGCAGGTATAGCAGCTAATAAGGAAGGCAAATGGAATTTTAGCATTTATTGCTAAAAGAATAGAATATAAAAGTAGGGAAGTGATGCTGCAACTGTACAAGGCATTAGTGAGACCGCACCTGGAGTATTGCCTACAGTTTTGGTCCCCTGACTTGAGGAGGGATGTAGTTGCATTGGAGGCAGTTCAGAGGAGGTTCACTAGATTGATTCCAGGGATGAGGGATTTGTCTTATGACGAGAGATTGAGCAGTTTAGGCCTTTACTCTCTAGAGTTTAAAAGAATGAGAGGAGATCTAATTGAGGTATATGAGATGATTAAGGGGATTGACAAAGTAGACAAAGAGAGGATGTTTCCTCTTGTGAGGCAATCTAGAACAAGAAGTCATGGTTTTAGGATAAGGGGTAGCAGATTTAAAACAGAGATGAGGAGAAATTACTTCTCTCAAAGGATCGTGAGTCTGTGGAATTCACTACCCCAGAGTGTGGTGGAAGCCGGGACATCGAGTAAATTTAAGGAGGAGATAGATGGATCTTTTTATTAGTAAAGGGTTGAAGGGTTATGCAGAACGGGCAGGAAAGTGGAGTTGAGGCCGAGATGAGATCAGCCATGATCGTTTTGAATGGCGGAGCAGGCTCAAGGGGCTGAATTGCCTACTCCTGCTCTTAGTTCTTATGTTCTTATAAAAAACAGAACCTTGTTTCAACATCTCTTCTGGTAACACATGGTAACACACCTTCAATACTCGGCGATGGGACCACAATTTAAATATTAAAATCAATTAAAATACGTGAATTAATGATTCTCCTATCGCCTCCTGATATCCCGACGTGATCTTCACCCCTGCGGCCGACACTGCCGTGCCTTCTGATCCCTGTCCAGGAAAACAAGGCACCACACTGGTGGGGAAGGAGGAGGAGGTAAGTTTCTCGGTGCTGGGGTTGGAGGAGATGGGGTTAAATTAGCATTATGGCTCTAGGGGGTGATATGAATGGTTATAGGTTAACGTTTGTACAGTTGGTGGGAGAGGGGGGAATGGTCAGATAGTAAAGGTGTTTTTGGGGGGGGGAGGGCAAATAATTAATTTAGTTTGGGGGTGGGAGAGGGGCAAAAGAGATGTGTTTTTTTTTTCATTTAATCTATTTCAAAATATTTAAATTTCCGGGTAGGGCTGACAGCCCTTTAAAAATGGCGTCAGCACCTGCGCAGAGGCAGCTGGCACCATTGCTGGGGATAGACAGCCTGCCCCCTCCATGTGATCGGGGGAATTGGGGGGATAACGGTGTGCCCTGGCTATTTAAATGAGCCCATCTCGCTTGGATTGCAGCGACTCTTTGGTGTGTGGCCCGCATGGGCGGGCCGCCATTTTTCTCAGCCGTGGGTTTATAGAATTCAGCCCCTAGTTTCTATTTCTGATTGATATTAAGTTATAAAATCCCCGTGGGAGTTTTGAAACATTCTTAAATCAGCACCAAATTATGCTGGGCATTAAAGAGCCGCCAGAGCTCAGCCCAAATCTATTCTAACCTGAAGCCCAGATACATTTTACTGCAGGTGTTATTGTGGCTGGAAATCAGAAGTGACTTCTAGGGACTGACTACCCCAGCTGGAATCAACTAACTCAACACAGACCAGTGATAGTACTTGGTCCAGACAGCCCACAGCTATACCAGCAGTGCCTTTGTGCACTAAGATATAATGAGTAGTATTATTTATGATAATTCTTATGACCAGGTGAGGAAAGGGTCTCAGGCTCCCCTTTCGCTCTTTCTCTGGTTTGACCACAACAGGCTTTATCCTTTTCTAGCATAATGATTGAACTTACCAACTTGGTGAGCACTTGCTCCTGTTCCACTAATATAATTGCAAATGAACCAATCAGACAGGTTTTCTTGAGTTTAAATAAGAAAGATGTAAGCTTTTTACCCTTATCACTCTAAACCGTTTAAAATTACTAAAATGCACTATGCATCCACACCCACATTCACACAAGAGCCACACACACACACACAAAAATAGATTACAGAGGGAAAAACCAAGTTGGGAGGTTGGAGTAGAGTCTGTAATAAATGGAATTGAAATAGAGTTCAGTAGTCTCAGAGTGTTTAGTTGAAATTGTAGTCCTGAAGTCCTTGTTGGGCCATGTGCACACTTCGGGCTTACTTCTCAGGTTCCGGAAGGCAAAAGAGGGGTTTTGATCCTTGTCCCCTAGTTGGTGGCTGTGCTGGGCTGTAGGTTTGAGGCTTTATCAACTACAGCTTGAGGCTTCTCTGGATTTCTACTGGAGAAAGAGAGGGAGAGAGGAGAGAGCTGTTCGCTTGATGACTTTCAGTTACAGTCTGCCTTCTGAGCCACAATTCACAATCTCCCAGAGTTGCACAGGCAGTCACATGACATGACAACCTCTTTGTATTTTAATGTGGTTTGTCTGGAATTTCCTCTGAAATTCAAGGTTCTCCCCTCAGGCTGCCCAGACACACTGGGTGGGTGTCTCTTTCAAAGTCAATGGGTGTTGATGGCTTTTGATGACCACATATTTATAAGATTATCTCAGATAATCAAATCAGAGAGCACCCATTGTTCTGGCTAGGCTGAGTCAATCATGTCTGTCTCCAGTCTAATCCTTTGTTTTTTCACATGCAAATGTTCGTGGCCATCTTGGCTGCTAGCTGTTCTTTTTAAAAAGTTATTTGTAACAATTTCCAGTAAAAGTCTCAAGCAAAGTTCCACATGAGGAAATTAATATTTTCCATTTGGCATGTGGGATTTCCATCACATAATGATCCAGCAAAACCCAGATAAACATTATAGGGAATAGAAATCATATATATGCATAGAATGTCAGACCTTTATTATTGGCCAGGATTTTGCAGTCAGCGACAAAGCAAGGGTGCTCACCGCTGACCTCAAATAAAAACTCGCTGAGAGATCTAGTGATCTCTGTAGTGATAACACTTCCTCCTTCTGCTCAGTGGATTGCAGCATTCATTAATGGGGATTCCCAGCATGGAGCTGCACTGACATCATCAAGCTGTCCAACCAGCCAATCACATTAAAGAATTCTCACAGACAGCCAACCAGGAAATACAAAGCACTAAAATCAATTTTTTTTTTTTTACAGAGAACAAAATAAGGATTGGGACATAAACATGGGACTGAAGGTAGAAGCTAAAATATCATGAGAAAAACCTTCTTTTAAAAAATTATTTTAAAAATTTAGTTTAAAAGATCTAGTCATTAATCATAATGGAAATATAAAATTATTTTTTCAGGGCTAGATCTATTGTGCAGCAGTAGTTATTACTCAGATTGCCATTAAAAACCCAGTTACACCTGATTGAACAAGGTGTAACTTTTTGTCAGGTTTTTAGCAGCCATGTGAGAGTGGAAAAGGGGAAAGTCTCACCACATCAAATGATTCCAATGATTTCTGTCTCGACGGGGGGCGGCGGGGGGCAGTGGTAGGGTGGGGGGTAGGGAGGCTCCACAGTAAAGTCCACGGTGGAGCAGTGAATGGCAGACCGCAACTTCAGAACTTCCATGTTAATCTACATTTGTACTAAATCCTGAAGTCTAGTATAGAATACCCAACCTTTTATATTTCATGAGGTAGCAGATCCTATTAGTAGTATAGAATAATTTATAAACATTTAGGATATAATAACAGACCCTTTTTATTTATAATGGATCATTAGACACTGTAAGGTGCCATGAAACTCACAAACCTATGAAAATCCTGAACTCTTTACCAGCACATGAAATACACTATCTGATTTCACACTAATTAACAATGCATGCAATGAATGTAGTTGTGTCCGCAGTGTGACATGGCTGCCATTCCACAGGGCTTGGAGATGTGATGTAATGTATCACATAATTATTCTGGTCAGGTCAAAGCAGGTTTCATTACTGCCAGTGGGGCTGTCAGTCACAAAACTTCATCAACTGTTTAAAACGAGCTAAAATCGTTTGACTTCCCGATTCTGTTCAAATGGGATTCTCCTTGTTGACTTTGAGAAGCTATCTTGCACAATTTGCAGGGCAACTATTGATTGTTTCAAGAAAAGGCTGATTGTTGGCAGCACTCAGTGAGAGAGAAGCATGCAGTTCAACTGACAAATGTGAATCAGACCTCTCACTGCACAAGGGATATTGACTAGTCTGAAGTTCTACGTTTGTCACTCATATCGACTAGATATGTCTCATCGTTGACCCCTGATCTGTGTTAACTTCAGTAGCTGCTTCCGCAGTCAATGCGTGTCTGCTTTTTGTAACTCTCTCCCAAACTTTTTAACAAAATTATTAAGAATAAGAGATGATGAGGAGGATGTCAGCCAATTAAAGACTAACACAGTTAATACTGCAATAGATAACAAGCTAATGGCATATTTATTAAGTGAGTATGTTGTATCCATTTTCACAGCAAAGGAAACAATGTTACAACCGAGGCAGGAAGAGTACACTATTCATTCTAGTCCCACTTCTTCACAGGTCACAACATATACTTTAATTTTTGCACTTGCCGATACGGTCCATCATATACTCTATATTTCCCAGAATAAAACACACTAACCAGGTTTCTTTAATAAACAACAAAATTATCAGTTTATTATTGAACAAATCTTAACCAGTAATGAATTAAAGCATAAAAACACAGACTGAAATATTAAAGTTCTTTTTTTACCTTAGCCCCTCACATTCACACACACACACACACACACATACACACATACAGCAGTTTGCTGGAAAAATAAAGGAATTTTTATTTTTAGAGCTCTATTACAGCCAAAAATAAACCTTGGACTGAATACTTGCTAATTCTTGAAGAAACAGCAGATGAGATATGTTGTGTTCCAAAACTGGCATACAGTCTGGCCTCTGAGTACACATAGACAGGTCACTGGGATCTTTTAGAACAGTTCTTTTCAGGCTGTGTTGAGAATTAATTTAGCAGGCTTTTCTTCAAAGACAGGAGTTGAGATGAGTTGGCACAGTGGACTTCTGAGGGTCTTTTAGAGAGATGCTGGAAAGCTGAGCTGGGTTGTGGTCTTCTCTACTTCCTTGGGAATTCTCTTCTCTCCTTGGAAGTTCTCTTCCTTTTTATACAGTTCAACCCCAACTCAAACAATTCAAAAGTGAAACTGGCAACAGGATTCAATCTTTTAACCTCCATCAATCTTGACTTGTCACTTCTTGGTAAACTCCAGGTGTCCAAAGTTCTCTATTGTTTATTAAGCTGGAAGTCAGATGGTTTCTCAGAAAGGCTTGTTATTGTTGCTGGAAGTCAGGTGGTTTCCCATAAAGGCTTGTTTTCCTCACAAGACCTCTCAGTGCCCCTTTTAAAAAACATTTCCAGGGACTGTTTTACAAAGTCAAGTGGCCTTTACACAACCCCCTTTGAAAACCCCAAAGTTTAACATTTCTTCAATCTTTCAAAAATGAATCCTTAAAAGATATATTTAACAAAACACAGAACACTTTTGTAACAACAATAACATTCCAAATGATACAGGGGAACTTATTGTATGCAATATTAGTAAGAAGAATGGTAATGGAGAAGGTAATGGGGCTTAGCATAGATAAATCTCCAGTACCTGATGGTTTCCAACCCGGGGTATTAAAAAAAAAGGTGAGGAAATTACTGAAGTACTAGTCATAATCTTTCAAACAAGAAGAACTTATATTAGTTTAGTGCCTTTGATGTAATAAAATGTCTGAAGGTGTTTCACAGGAGCACTATAAAACAAAGTTGTGGCACCCAGCCACAAAAGGAGACATTAGGTCAGATAACCAAAACCTTAGACAAAGAGATTGGTTTTAAAGAGTGTCTCAAAGGAGGAAAGCGAGGTGCAGAGGCGGAGAGGTGTAGAGAGGGTATTCCAGAGCTTGGGGCCAGGCAATTGAAGGCGCGGCCACTAACTGTAACGTGATTAAAATCAGGGATGCACAATAGGCCAGAATTAGAAGAGCACAGATATCTTGGAGGGCTGTGGGGTTGAAGGAGATTACAGATATAGGGAGGGGTGAAGCCATGGAGGGAATTGAAATCAAGGATAAGAATTTTAAAATCAAGACGCTGCTTGCCCGGCAGCCAATGTAAGTCAGTGAGTATAAGGGTGATAGGGGAACAGGACTTGGCGTGAGTTAAAACATGGGCAGCAGAATTTTGGATGACCTCAAGTTTACGGAAAGTAGAATGTGGGAGACCAGCTCTTTCAAATCAGAACTAGAAAATTGCTAATGTCACTTCATTATTTAAGCAGTGTACAAGAGAGAAATCATGAACTATAGGGTAACATTTTGCAGTTCTAAGGAAGGGTCACAGTCCTGACACATTGTGCTGAATTTTACAAGCCCCCTTGAGATGGGTACGAAGGCGGGGCAGCCCATAAAATTGTGTGGCAAGGCGGAGGGTGGAGTTCCCGTCGTCTTCCCAACACCTTCCAATTTAGTCCAATTAATAGCTACTTAAGGGTCTCTTCCACCTCCAGTTCAATTTAATTGAGGGCGAAGGGGCCTGCCACTGTGGGGAGATGCTGCCAGGTAAAACCTGGCGGTCTCCTAGCAGAGCTGGGGGCTCCCTCCTCTGAGGACAATCCAGGGCCCCCAAGGGCACCCCAGCAGTGATCACCGCCCCCACCCCACCCCGTGAAAAATCCCCTTACCCACACCAACCACCCCACCCTGCCCCGACACCAGCCTGCCTCAATGGCCCCGGCGACCCCGACCTCCTTACCTTTCCCAGGGTCTTCATCACTCTTCATACTGCAGGGTGCTGCCGGTACTGCAGAGCTGCCAGCCTTCTAATTGGCCGGCAGCTCTGGAGATGGGAGCTCATCCCTTAAAGGGATGGTGTCCCCAATGGCAGGCAGTTAATTGCCTGTCTGCGTGGAATTGCAACAGGGGCCTGATTGAAGGCCGAGCTCTCCCCCCCACCTTCCAGCCTGCCACCGGAACCCCGTTGCCAGAATAAAATTCAGCCCATTGACTCTGTTTCTCTCTCCACAGATGCTACCTGATCTGCTGAGTATTTCCAGCATTTCTTGTTCATATTAACTCAGTTTATTGCCAGTTCTGGGGAAACTATTAGAATCTACTATTAAGGATAGAGTGACTGAGCACATGAACAAATATGAGTTGGTCAGAAAGAAGCAGCATGGCTTTGGTAAACATCAGCCACATCGGACGAAATGAGTTCCATTTTTTGAGGTCCCTAAAAAAATAGAAAAGAGAATGTTTCTGGATATTATCCCAGAGGTATTCGATAAAGTTTCATACAGAAGTAAATTAGCAAAAATGTAGGTGGCCTTTTGACTTGGGTGGGAAATTGTTGTGAGGTAAGAGACAAAGGGATGAATTTTACAGACCCCCTGACATCAGGGGTCATGTCGGGGGCGGGGGCCAGAAAATGCTTCCAGGAGAGGGCCGCCACGCACCCCGACGACAGGAAGGCCTGGCCCGATATTGCCAGCGGCGGCGAGGCCTTGTGCGGCCGCCTCGCCACTCGGCACAGGGACCACCATTTAAATATTTAAATTCATTAAAATCAATGAATTAATAAGACTTATGTTTCCGTCATCTGTCCCAGTGCGATCTTCGTGCCGTTGGCCGGAACTCCCGTGCCTTCAGATCCCCGTCCGGGGAACCGAGGCGGAACACTGGTGGGGAGGGGGGAGGAGGTAAGTTTCTCAGTGCGGGTGGGCAGCGAGGTCAAAGTAGTATTATTGGTGTAGGGAATGGTGGGAAGGGTTAGAGTTTAAAGTTTATGTACTTTGGCGGGGGGAAGGTCAGGTGAATAAGACAAGTATTTTTGGGAGGAGAGGGCAAGTAATTCATTTAATTGTTATTGGGGCGTTGGGAGAGGACAGAATAAATGTATTTTGTTTAAATTAAATGTCTCTTTAAATATGTAAATGGAACTGTAGGGCTCGAAGCCCTTTAAAAATGGCCTCCACATCATCGGGGGGTCGGGAGGGCAGTCCGCCCAGGCTATTTAAATGAGCCACCACACAGAAGATTGCGGCGGCTCCAAGATTTCGGCAGCGGGAATATAAATTTCATTGTGGGAATAAAGGGTAGATGCTCAGAATGGAGCATATGTGACAAGTAGTGTTACTCAAGAATCTACTCAGGGCTGTCAATTTTTCACTATATTTATTAATGACTTGAATGAAGGGCTCGGAATTTGTATATCTAAGTTACAGATTACACTAAATTCAGAGGAATAGCAGGTAGTGTAGATGGCAACAGGAAATTGTAAAAAGACACAGACAGATTAAGTGAGTGGGCAAAACTATGGTAGATGGAGTTCAATGTTCAACAAGTACGATGTCATCCATTTTCAACTTAAGAAAAATAAATTGGATTATTTTCTGAATGGTAAGAAACTAGGAATTGTGGACAACCAAGGAGATTTGAGGGTCCAAAAACACAAATCATTTAAAGCTAATAGATAGGTACAAACAGCAATAAAAAAGGCTAATGCAATGTTGACTTTTATCTAAAGGAGACTGGAATACAAAGGAAGTCATGTTTCAGTTTATAGAGCTTGGTCAGACCCCATCTGCAGACTGCATTCAACTTTGGGCACTGCATCTCAGGAGAAGGATATAAGAACATAAGAACAGGGGCCAAATGGAGGATTGGGGCCAATTAAGGACCCAAAAGGAGACAGAGGGCATGACTGAGTACTTTGAATCTGTCTTTACCAAGAAAGAAGATGCTTCCAAAATCATAGTGAAAGAGAAGGTAGTTGAGACACTGGATGGGATAAAAATTGTTAAAGAGAGAAAGGCTGGCTGTACATAAAGTTGATAATTCACCAGGACCGAATCAGATGCATTCAAGGATACTGAGGGAAGTAAGGGTGGAAATAGTGGTGGCATGGGTCATAATCTTCCAATTCTCCTTAGATAAACGGATCGTGCCAGAGGACTAGAGAATTGTAAATGTTACACCACTGTTCAAAATGAAGTGTGAGGATAAGCCCAGCAACTACAAGCTGGTCAATTTAACCTCGGTGGTGGGAAAGCTTTTAGAAACAATAATCCGGGACAAAATTAACAGTCACTTTGACAAATGTGGATTAATTAAAGAAAGCCAGCATGGATTTGTTAAGGGAAAATTGTGTTTAAGTAACTTGATTGAATCTTGTGAGGAGGTAACAGAGAGGGTTGATGAGGTTAATGCGGTTGATGTACGTGGACTTCCAGAGGTCATTTGATAAAATACATCTTAACAGGCTTGTCAGCAAAATTAAAGCCCATGGAATGAAAGGAACAGTGGCAGCATGGATACAAAGTTGGTTGAATGACAGGAAACAGAGACTAGTGGTGAATGCTTCTTTTTCAGACTGGAAGAAGCTATATAGTGGGGTTCCACAGGGTTTGGCTTTTCTTGATCTATATTAACAACATAGGCTTGGCTATGCAGGAAACTATTTCAAAATTTGCAGATGACACAAAACTTGGAAGTATTGTGAACAGTGAGGAGGATAGTGATAGACTTAAACAGAACATAGACAGGCTAGTGAAATGGGCGGACATGTGGCAGCAAACTGTGAAGTGATACATTTTGAGAAGAAGAATGAGGAGAGGCAATATATAATAAAGGATACAATTCAAAAGTGGGTGCAGGAGCAGAGGGACCGGGGGTATATGTGCAAAAAGTGTTGAAGGTTTAGAAAGCAGTAAATAAGGCATACAGTAAAGGGTGGCACAGTGGCGCAGTGGTTAGCACCGCAGCCTCACAGCTCCAGGGTCCCGGGTTCAATTCTGGGTACTGCCTGTGCGGAGTTTGCAAGTTCTCCCTGTGACCGCGTGGGTTTTCTCCGGGTGCTCTGGTTTCCTCCCACTGCCAAAGACTTGCAGGTGATAGGTAAATTGGCCGTTGTAAATTGCCCCTAGTGTAGGTTGGTGGTTGGGAATATGGGATTACTGTAGGGTTAGTATAAATGGGTGGTTCTTGGTCGGCACAGACTTGGTGGGCCGAAGGGCCTATTTCAGTACTGTATCTCTAAAAAAAAAACAAGATCCTCAGCTTTATAAATAGAGGCATAGAGTACAAAATCAAGGAGATTATGGTCCGCCTTTATTAAACACTGTTTTGGCCTCAACTGGAGTACTGTGTCCAATTCTGGGCACCAGACTTTAGGATGGATGTGAAGGCATTAGAGAGGGTACAGAAAAAATTTACGAGAATGTTTCCAGGGATGATGGACTTCAGGTATGAGGATAGATTGGAGAAGTTGGGGCTCTTTTTAGAGAAGAGAAGGTTAAGAGGAGATTCGATAGAGGTGTTCAAAATCATGAGGTTTCTGGACAGAGTAGATAGTAAGAAACTGTTTCCATTTTCAGAAGGGTCAAGAACCAGAGGAACCGTTTTAAGGTGAATGGCAAAAGATCAAAAGACGACATGAGGAGAAACTTTTTTATGCAGTGATTAGTTAGGATCTGGAAAAAACTCCCTGAGAGTGTAGTGGAGGCAGATTCAATCATGGCTTTCAAAAGGGTGTTGGATAATTATCTGAAGAGAAAATATTTGCAGGGCTTATCGGGAAAAGGTGGGGGATGTGGGCCAGCTGAGTTGCTCTTGCAGGGAGCTGGCATGGACACACTGGGCCAAATAGTCTCCATCTGTTCTATAACCATTCTATGATTCTATGATGAGAACATAAGAAGTAGGAGGAAGAGTGGATGATACAGTCCCTCAGGTCTGCTCTGCCATTCATTACAATCATGGCTGATCTTTTGCCTCAGCTCCACTTTTCCACTCGCTATCCATATCCCTTGGTTCTCTGGGAGATTAAAAATCTATCTATCCCAGCTTTGAATATATTCAATGATGGAGCATCCATAACCATCCAGGGTAGACAATTTCAAAGGTTTGCAACCATCTGAATGATGAGATTGCTCTTCATCGCCATTCTAAATTATCCTGAGGCTGTGCCCCCATGTTCTAGATTCCCCAGCCATATTTACCACCATATCTTTTAGTGTATTTCCCCAATCAGCCTCAGTCAGCTGTCCCCTCACATCTATGTAATTGGCTTTATTTAAGCTTCTTGTTGGGACTCAAGTATATATTTCTCAAACTTAATATGGAATTCAATTGTATTATGATCACTTTTTCCCAGAGGATCTTTTACTATGAGATTACTAATTAACCCTGCCAAATTATACAACACTAGATCTAAAAAGGAATTGTTCCTTGTTGGTTCCAGAAAATATTGCTATAGGAAGATGCTGCGAAAGAATTCTACCAGCTTATATTCCAGACTACTTTTGCAAATTTGATTTGTCCAGTCTATATGAAGACTAATATCCCCCACGATTATTACATTGCCTTTGTTGCAAGCTCTAATTATTTCTTTCTTAATGCTCATTCCAACAATATAACTTCTGTTAGGGAGCCTATAAACTACTCTCAACAGAGTTTTCTGAACCTTGTTATTCCTCATTTCCACCCATACTGATTCTACTTCCTGATCTTGTGACCCACGATCTTTGGCTTTGGAGAGGGTGCAGTGCAGATTGACAATTATGACACTGGAGCTTGAAGGGATAAATCAGGAGGACAGGTTGTATAAACTTGGCTTGTATTCACTTAAGTTTGGCAGGTTGAGGCATCATTTGATCGAGGTGCTGTTCATATAAAGATGAATCATTAGGTAGATACAGAGGAACTATTTTCTCTGGTGGGGGAAAGAAAAGATGAGGGGAAATAATCATAAAATTACAGTTAGGCCATTTGGAAGCAAAGTCAGGAAGCACTTTTTCCAAACAATGGATTGTAGAAGTCTGAAATCCGTTGCCCCAAAGGCTGTGGATGTTAGGTCAATTGGAGCTTTCAAGACCAAGATCGACAGATTCTTGTTAGGTAAGGGTATCAAACAACATGGAGCCAAGACAGGTAAATGGAGTTGATGTACAGATCAGCCATGATCTAATAGAATGGTGGAGCAGGTACGTGTTGCTGATTGGCCTCCTGTTTCTATAGCGCTAAAAGCATCAGCTTCCCACTCTCTTGATTCCTTCAAGCACCTCTTAAAAATGTAACTCTTCAAATGTGTTTTCAATTGCCCCTACTCCCTTCTTTTCCATCTAGTACTGGCCACCCGCCTCATACTCTTGTAAAGTGCTCTGATGTTCTTCTACATGGGATCTATTCTAAAAATAGAAGCTGGTTTTCTTAACATTGTTGCATTAGGTAATCTCACCTCATGGTGTCAGTAAGATTATTACAATTGTCCTGAGTGCCTCTAGTTAGGGAGTGGGAAAAATCAGCCATAGTTCCAGGAAACTCTTGCTGAAAGTTATGCAAGTGTGAATGTTGGGTCAGGACAAGATAGAGCAGGACAGGACTCAGCCATGAATGTCTCTGACATTTGTTATCCACCTCACACTTGTTTGAAGAATGGCCTTTTAGGAAAAGTATCAAAACCCAGATTGTAATGCTGAAATTGTACATCAGCATTTTTCAGTGCTTTGATCAGAGGAGGGGCAAAGATTTAGGGAGGAAACAAAAGACGTGGGGCTGGATTTTCCTGGCCCCAGGGCAACAGGCTGGGATGGTGGCAAAATAGAGAGGAGCCGCGTTGGGACAGCTCCCCCCTGCTAGGGAAGTTCCCAGTGGCGGGACTGGACACAGATCAGCTGCCCACCAAATGGAGGCAGGAAGCTAATTTAAATAATTAAAGGTCTTTTTGAGGGCACTTTTCACAGGACACCGGCATTTCATCGGTGGCAGAGCACCCTCCCCCCCACCCCGTGAGGAAGCTGCTAGCTTCATGGAGGCATTCCCCCCCGGGGTGGGGGGCCATTGGAGCTGGGCGCTCTAGGCCCCAAAGAGGGGGCCTTGGGCAGAAAAGGCCGTCCTCGCAGTTCCAATGAACCATCCGGAAGGGTCTGCCTGCCTGATGCCTCGGATTTTAAATATTTTCCTTACTTGTCCAAGGACGATTCAAAATGGAGGCTTCAAAATTGCTGGCCCTCTGACTGGGTCGGCTGCATCTACATCCCACCAGTCATCCTTAATTGGACAGCGAGCCAATTAGGAGGCTGCATTTGGGAAGATTGCTGTGCCGGTCTCGCTGCCAGCAAGTGCGGATTCAAGACCCCCATTTAGTCTCAACGTTGAGGTCCTGAAACCCGTGGTAAAATTCAGTCAGTGAAGAGAAACTGTTAATTTCTGTCACTCTGCATTTGGCCTGTTGTCTATAATTATAATCTGATGGAGGAAGTCACTATAAGTTGAGTGTTTTTAATGATTATTATAATTATCAATGTTTTGAATAATTACTATTGTCAGTGTAAGGCGGAGAAGTGCTAGTGATGGTTTTCTATTTCCAGTCTTTGCTACGAGCATAAAATATGTGGACTATGACATGTCTATTCTATGAAATCTAGCAACATTTTCAGTAAATCCACAGGGACCAAACAATGTGGAATAGTAGACGCTAGATGTATATTTAAAGGCAAGTCAACACAACATATATATTGGACCTGATCCTGTTGGAGCAGGACATCTCGCAGCATGCCATGTTAGTTCGACTTTTTCCTGCACCCTTCAGATCAGATATTTTTTGTGCCGTAACTTTCTGTAATTGCAAGCTGTTAATGGTGCAGTGAGGGCAATGGGGCATCAGGAATTTAGTGAACAGCAGAACTGACAGTGTATCTCCATAACCAACGAGGTTTAGGGCTTGAGAAAAAAACTGAGAAACAATGGAGAAGCAGGGTGAATTAGAGTCCGATATAACCTCCTTGCTTTTGTACTCTATGCCTCTATTTATAAAGCCTGGGCTCCCACTTGCCTTACCAACCGCTTTCTCTACCTGCCCTGCTGCCTTCAACAATTCCTGCACAAATACCGCAGGTCTCTCTGCTCCTTTACTCACTTCAGCATTGTATCCATTATTTTATATTGCCTCTCCTCGTTCTTTCTACCATACTTCTCTGAATTAAATTTTATCTGCCATGTGCTTGCCCATTCCACCAACCTGTCTATGCCTCTTGAAGTTTATCACGATCCTCCTCACAGTTCACAATACTTCCAAGATTGTATCATCCACAAATTTTGAAATTGTGCCCTGCACACCCAAGTCTAGGTCATTCATATATATCAAGAAAAACAGTTGTCCTAACACCAACCCCTGGGAAACCTCATCTTCCTCCAGGCCGATAAACAACCATTCTCTAATATTCTGTTTCCTGTCACTCAGCTAACTGCAAATCTATGCTGTCACTGTTCCTTTTATTCCATGGGCTTTAACTTTGCTGATAAGCCTGTTATGTGACACTTTATCAAATGCCTTTTGGAAGTCCATCTATACCACATCAACCGCATTACCCTCATCAGCCATCTCTCTTACCTCATCAAAAAACCTAATCAATTTAGTTAAACACAATTTGCCTTTAACAGGCCCATGCTGGCTTTCCTTAATTAATCCACATTTGTTCAAGTGGCTGTTAGTTTTGTCCCGGATTATTGTTTCTAAAAGCTTTCCCACCACCGAGGTTAAACTGACTGGCCTGTATTTGCTGCACCTAACCTTAAACCCTTTTTTGAACAAGGGTGTAACATTTGCAATTCTCCAGTCCTCTGGAATTACATCTGTATCTAAGGAGGACTGGAAAATTATTGTCAGTGCCTTCACAATTTCCACACTTACGTCCCTCAGTATCCTCGGATGCATATGATCTTTAAGTACAGGCAGCCTTTCTAATAGCTTCTCTTGATCAATTTTTAGCCCATCCTGTGTCTCAACTATCTTGTCTTTCACTATGAGTGTGGCAGCATCTTCTTCCTTGATATAGTACAGAAACATGCCATTCGGCCCAACTGGTCAACATTAATGAATTGAATTGAATTGAATGGGCAATTAAAGCAAAAAGCCAGCAAGTTCTTAGAAACAATGGGGAAACTGAGATGCTATTTGTACAAAGCAAATGGTGAGTGGCGTAAATTAACCAGCAAGTTCCCGAGATTCACAACTCACGGTAATCACCTGAACATTTAGCCGATTTGCACATTAATGACAAAATGCGTCATTAACATGCCATTATTTTACCAGCAGGACCCGGCCCCTTATATGGAATGAGAAGTCCTACAAAGTAACAATGCTGTGTCCATACATAGAGTGACCATTGTGGTGTAATGGTAGAAGTCTTGTCTCTTGAGTCAAGGTTGTGGATTCAAGACCCATGCCAGAGACTTGAGTATAAAATCTAGGCTGACACTCCAGAGCAGTACTGTGTGAATGTTACACTGTTGGAGGTTCTGTCTTTTGGCTGAAATGTTAAACCAAGCAGATGTAAAAGAACGGATGGCATCTTTTTGAAGAAGAGCAGGGAAAATTTCCCTGGTATCCTTGCCAACATTTTTCCCTCAACAAACATTAGTAAAACACAGTATCTGGTCATTGTGACATTGCTGATTATAGGACCCTGCTATGTGCAAATTGGTTCCCACGTTTGCTACATTACAATAATGGCTACATTTTAAAAGCATATCATTGGCTGTAAAGCAGTTGGAATGTCCTGACATTGTGAAAGGTTCTAGATAAATGCAAAAGAATTTGCTGGCTTTTTACGTTAATAGCCCATTCTGCCCATGCAATTCATTTGTTGTATATATTTTTTGAAAAACTGATTCTGCATGTTTAGCTGAATTGCAGCCTGTGTAGATATTATAATGAAATATGTCATGGTCACGCATGAAGAAATTATGAATTATATTGTTACAACCAGGTGAGAAAGAGGTCTCGGGTTCCCTTTCAGCCTTCACCTGGTCTTACTGTAACAGGGTTTTATTTTTAAACACACTGTTTTTAGCTCCCTCTTGGTGAATCCTTGTTCACCGCTTTCCAATTATAAGGCAAAGAAACCAGCACAAACAGGCTTTCTTAGGTTTGAGAAGAAAAGTGAAATTTTATTAAACTTAAACTCAAATTTGGTTGAAGCCTATGGATACATGACACGCCCACTCTAGCATGCGTACATGATACACACATGCAAATAGAGACAGAAAAGAGCGGAAGAAAAATGAAGTGGAAAGTTTGAGGCAATATCTGAAGAGTTATTATTACGGTTTGTAGAAGGAAAAATTGTGGCCGATGCAGCTAAATAAATATATATATATATATGATGAAAGTATAGCCACATATTGTTACAAAATGAAGTATTTACCCAAGGCATTGTGGGACAAGTTAGTTAGCTTGCAGCCTTGAGCATGGTACTGCTTAGCACAGTGGCGCAGTGGTTAGCACCACAGCCTCACAGCTCCAGGGACCCGGGTTCAATTCTGGGTACTGCCTGTGCGGAGTTTGCAAGTTCTCCCTGTGACCGCGTGGGTTTTCGCCAGGTGCTCCGGTTTCCTCCCACTGTCAAAGACTTGCAGGTGATAGGTAAATTGGCCATTGTAAATTGCCCCTAGTGTAGGTAGGGAATATGGGATTACTGTAGGGTTAGTATAAATGGGTGGTTCTTGGTCGGCACAGACTTGGTGGGCCGAAGGGCCTGTTTCAGTGCTGTATCTCTAAAAAAAAAGACAATTAGCCTGACCAAGGAGGGCCCCTCATATCAGTGTATAAGACAGCTGCTTTGTGTAACTGCAGACTGCACGAAGCAATCAGGAATGCAAGCTTGATAAAGGTAGAAGGATTCATTGTGAAGACTCAAGGATAGTTGATAAGGGGGTCTGGGAAACATCACAAGATGATCAGGGGGCTTGCATGAGCTGATCACGTAGCCACATGATGCCTAATGAGTAATCTAATTGGTAATATGTGTAATGTATGTAATCTATAACCGTTATGATTGGATCATGTCCAGCCAGGATGGGCTGAGTAACTGTTTGAAAAATGTATAAGTATGCATGATTTTCCTTTGTTCGGTGGAGAGGCATCTGGACAGACCAGTGACCTGCTCCCCGCTGGCGTAACTCAATAAACTGTTTGACATTGGAGCAGACCTGAGTGTCGAGTGATTCTTCTAGATTCATTCCCGCTAACAGGTTCTTCAAGCTCACTGTAGGGTCCTTGATTGTAGGTAGATTTTGCTTTTTGTTGGGGCCCAGTATTCTTCTTAAACTTTGTTCACTGTAGGAGACTTTTCTCTCTTGGGGTTCATGTGTCTTCAGTGGGTTTTTGGAGTTCCATGAGAAAGAGATGGACAGCCAGACAGGAGCAAACAGCTTTCTGCATGCTCTCTGTTTAAAACTCTGCAACTAGTCTGACCACATTGTTTGTGGATTGAATTCGAGCAGGGGGTAGCTCCTTTGTTCCCAAACACTGTCTGTTATTAAGCAAAAAATGTCTTTCCATCCAAGGGCCTGGCAACTCCTTGTCACAGGCCTTCTCTTCTTCACAGCAACAATTTGAAATTTAATGTCCATGCAGCAAAATTAATGTGCCTCATTCTTGGCAGGTAGGCACATGCATGACAATATAATTAATTTATAAAACAAACTAAAAATGGACATTTTTCACAAGATGGAGTCGAGTGGTTAGGTGACCTTATCCTGTACTGCCAATACACATGGAAACTGTGGGCTGGATCTTGTTCTCCTCCTGATGTTGGGTTTCATGGTGGCGGGGGTGTCAGAGAATCGGAGTAGCAATGGACGCCACGGAACCTGAAGCCAGAAATGCCTACTCTGATCTTCCCGGGGGCAGTGACGCTCTGTGGCAGCACCTCTGCTGCTCTGCAATGGGACTCTATTTTAAATCTTCTAAGTACCTCTTTGCATCCATTTGAGTGTAATTTGCTGCGATCTTACCGTCCGTTCCCAATCTTGAGCTCGACGTGCAGTACTCACACATCTTCACTTTCCCACCATGAGAAGCTGGAGCCACTGAGGTGGGGAAGGGGTCAACTCTGCATTGTGTGTATGGATAAGTGGGGGAAGGGGGGCAAGTCTGCATTATTTTATGGATGGGGGAGGAAGGGGGTAACTGCATTCGGATACACTGTTTGCAGGGCTGTCAGCCTTTTAAAGATGGTACTGACACCTGGTCCTGCATCAGGTGACACCGTTCATGGCATCGTCAATGCCTCACCCTCCACATGATTGGGGGGGAGGGGCACTGCCGCCATCATTATGATAAGTGGCGGCTTGCTGCGTAATCGCAACGGTGCTGCTGCATGGGTCACATACAGGATGTCCCAGCGGCAGGACTACAAAATCCAGCACTTCATATCTGGACCAGCCTTGGAGAAGACATTAAAATGTAAGTGACCCATTCTGTGTTACTGGCTACCTCTCTTCAACAAATTAGTTTGACAATCACATGGCAGACATGGTGGGCTGGATCCTATAGAAGCCTCGACATCAGGATCCGTGGCAGGAGGCATGAAAATGGCCCTGTATGAGGCCCGCCACGGACCACGACGTTGGCAGGGCCCGGCCCGATATTGCCAACGGCGACGAAGCCTTGTGGCAGCCCCCCCCCCCAGCACCTCCCCCCCCCCCACCCCGCCCACCATTTAAATATTTAAATAAATTAAATGACCTGAAGTAATGAGTCTCCCGTCACCTCCTGAAGTCCCGCTACAATCTTCACCCCGGCGGCTGGCACTGCCGCACCTTCGGATCCCCATCCAAGAAAACAAGGTGCAACACGAGTGGGGAGGGGGGAGGAGGTCAGCTTCTCAGTGCTGGGGGGAGTGGAAATGGGGTCAAATGAACATCATGGGTGTAGGAGTTGATGGGAAGGGTTCTAGTTTAAAATTTGTGTATTTTGGGGAGGGGGAAGGTCAGATTGTGAAGATAAGTGTTTTTTGAGGGGAAGGGCAAATAATGAATTTAATTGATATTGGGGGGCTGGGAGAGGGGCAAAAGAAATGTATTTATTTATTTTAATTCAATTTCACTTTAAATATTTATATGTCCCGGTAGGGCTGCCAGCCCTTTAAAAATGTGTCTGCTCCTGCGCACAAGCAGCTGACGCTATTGCCAGGGACGGACAGTCCCCCTCCCCACATGATTGGAGTGGGGGGCAGCCCACCCCGGCTACTTAAATGAGCTGCCGTGATTGGAATCGCAGCGGCTCTTTGGCGTGCGGCCTGCACAGGTGGGCCGCTAATTTTTTTTGCCCGGCGCCCATTTCAGTTGAGACGTGAAGAATGGAAACTATCCCTATCATTTCCCAATTGCCCAGAACAGATTGGGGGCTCATAAGCCGGGATCTGAAACATTGGATTAAATGAGTGATTCAGAAGCAAGAGACAAATTGATCGTAAATTTTAAAAACAAATCAGCGGGTTTTCTCGTATTATTTTTACTGTGCTAAAACAACCAAGACATGACCACGTTCAATGCCAAATTGTTTGTAGAACAGGGAGAAATACTTGGGATGGAGTAAATTCATTAAATATTAAGGACTTAAAAGTTGTAACTAACCAGGTGGGAGTCACTTTAAGGCTGAAAGCAAGAAAGCCCAAGATCTTTAAAACTCCAGCTAGTCATTTTAATTTTGTCTCAGAAACAGAAGCATGGAACCTGAGACTGACCAAGTTATACTTGGTAGAATTCAAATGGAAGGAGACCTTAACACGAGGAGAATGGAATTAGGGTTTCAAAAGAGAAAGAGGAAAGAGAGATTCAAAGGGAAAAAGAGCAATTGGAGAGAGAGAAACAAAGGGAGAGAAAGCCAAGGCACTTTGAGTTAGACATGGAAAGACTGAACTCACAAAATGAGGGTACAGCCAGCAATTCAAATATTAACACCAATTTGGAGCTTTGATTTTTTGAGACACTCACGATTAGTACCAAAATTTAATGAGAATGAGGTTAAATCATATTTTATCTTTTTGAGAAAATTGCCCACAAGTAAAAGTGGCCAAAAGTGTCTTGGACCCTCCTTTTACAAGGTGAATTAATGGGAAGAGCCTGTGAAGCTTACTCATGTTGTCAGGAAAGCTCTTTAGATTATGAGCAAACCAAAACTGCTTTTTAAACACCTATGAGTTAGTCCTTGACGCATACCAACAGAAATTCAGAAATACTTGGAAGATGCCTGCTCAAGCCTTCCTTGAATTTTAGTTAGTTAAACACATGGCTGTCAATCGCTGCATGAGATCTCGGAGGTTAGAATCCTTGTATGAGAACTTATGACAGGCAATCTTATTAGAGGAATTTAAAAACACTGTTACAATGAATATAATGACCCATATTGAGGAACAAAGGGTCACAAGGGTGAGGGACACTGCTGCAATAATGGATGATTACGAACTCATGCATATGCCATTTAATCAGGGAAAACCCTGCCCTGATAGTCCCTAGAGGTCCAGGAAGGACAGAAAGTGGGATAGCGATAGGCGATGGGGTGGTAGGGAAAGGGAAAATAAGAGTGAGAATGCTTGGGGCCCTCCACAGGTCTGGAAAGAAGGTGCAGAGGGTAGAAAACATGTGTGTTCCCTCTGTATTAAAGCAGGGCGCGCGAAAGCCGACTGCTGAAAATTAAAGGGGAAGCCAGTGGGTTTTGTTGGGGTTCACAAGGCCAGTCCAGGAAAAGGTGCCCTAACAGGTGGCAAGACAGACCAGACCGTGGCCCTAACCACAGTGGGTGACCCCTCTAGGAATACTGCCATGGGTGCGGTAGAAACAGACAAAATTCCCGAGTGTTATCAGGATTTTGTCTTAAAGGGAAAGGTGTTCCTGTATCCCTCTAATGAGCCGAGCAAGCCAATTGTCCTGCTTAGGGACACAGGGGCCACTCAATCTTTGATGCTGGGTAAAGGCATGACCTTCCAACCAAATAGCTTGGAAAATGCAAAGTGTTATGAAAGTGATTCTGTTTTTGTTAAAAATATTTTCAAAGTAATTTATAGTGAAACTGAATAAATGTTGGACCAGTTTTTTTTTAAAGAGAGCCATCAAGGGGGCGCTGAAGAAATTGGATTGGCATCAATGACACAAGTTTAATATAGAACAGAAACCCTGGTAACAGGGGCAGAAAAGTGACAAGCACCCTTGTTTGGACAAGCCCAGTAGAATCAAAACGTACCTGGGATGGGTAGAAAACCAACAATCTTTTTAGTTCTGGTTCAGTGTCATAGAGTTATACAGAACAGAAACAAGCCCTTCAGCCCATCATGTCCATGCCAGCCATCAAGCACCTATCTATTCCAATCCCATTTTCCAGCACTTGGCCCGTAGCCTTGTATGCTATGGCATTTCAAGTGATCGTCTAAATATTACTTAAATGTTGTGAGGCTTCCTGCCTCTACCATCACTTCAGGCAGTGTATTACAGATTCCACCCTCTGGGTGAAATTTTTTTTCTTCAAATCCCCTCGAAACCTCCTGCTCCTTACCTTAAATCTATGCCCCCTGGTTCTTGACACCTCCGCTAGAGGAAAACTTTTCTTCCTATCTAACCTATCTATGCCCCTCATAATTTTGTATACCTCAATCAGGTCCCCCCTCAGCCTTCTCTGCTCTAAGGAAAACAACCCTAGCCTTTCCAGTCTCTCTTCATAGCTGAAATACTCCAGCCCAGGCAACATCCTGATGAATCTCCTCTGCACCCTCTCCAGTACAATCACATCCTTCCTATAGTGTGGATACCAGAACTATGCACAGTACTCCAGCTGTGGCCTAACCAGCGTTTTATACAGCTCCATCATAACCTCCCTGCTCTTATATTCTATGCCTTAGCTAATAAAGGCAAGTATCCTATATGCCTTCCTAACCACCTTATCCACCTGTGCTGCTGCCTTCAGTGATCTATGGACAAGTACACCAAAGTCCCTCTGACACTCTAGGGTCCTACTATCCATTGTATATCCCTTGCCTTGTTGGTCCTCCCAAAATGCATCACCTCACACTTCTCAGGATTAAATTCCATTTGCCACTGCTCTGCCCATCTTACCAGCCCATCTATATCTCCCTGTAATCTAAGGATTTTCTCCTCACTATTTACGACACCACCAATTTTCGTGTCATCTGCGAACTCACTGATCATACCTCCTATATTAATGTAGTGTGTGTTTTACCTTCTGGAGTGAGCAGCTAATAAAGTCAAGTCTGCTGAAGAAGTGTAAAAAGGAGCGAAGACCACAACCCAGCTCGTTTTCCACCATCTCTGAAGGACCCTGAGAAGTCCACTGTGTCAATTCATCTCATTTCCTGTCTTTGGAGAAAGCCTGCTAAATTACTTTTCAATGCCGCCTGAAAAGAACTGTTCTGGAAGATCCTACTGACCTGTTTACATGTACTCAGAAGTTAGACTGCATGCCAGTTTTGGAACAACATATGTCATCTGCTGTTTTGTTCAAAAACAAACAAGTAATCTGCCCAAAGAAAAACAGAAAGTGCTGGAAAAACTCAGCAGGTCTGGCAGCATCTGTGGAGAGAGAAGCAGAGTTTCAATGACCCTTCTTCGCCCAAGTTTTTTTAGTCTGTAACAGAGCTCTGAATTTATAAAAATCCCTTTTATTTCGGCAAACTGGTGTACGTGTGTGTGTGAGTGTGCAGAGACTAAGGTAACAAAAAGGGGAACTCTAAAATTTCGATCTGTGTGCTTATGTCTTACTTCATTACTTGTTAAGAATTGTTTTATGATAAACTGATAATTTTGTTGTTCATTAAAGAAATCTGGTTAGTAAGTTCTGGGAAAAATAGAGTAAATGATTGACCGTATTGATAAGTGGTAAAATTTAAAAGACTATGTTGTGACCTGTGGAGAAGTGGTACTAGAATAAACAGTGCACTCCTCTCGCCTCGGTCATAACAGAAGGTAAAAGGCATTTAAGGCGAGTACGTGTCTGTAATCCTATATCAGGTCTACTTAGAGTGCGACCTAGTCTATGGGCCAGTTCCAGTCGGGATTGTCCCTAGTTTGCCTGTGGCTGGAATAGATTTGTTGTTGGGTAATGATTTGACTCGGGGTAGAGTGATAGCCTTTCCGGTGGTCTTAGACAAATCAAATGAGGCCAAGGAGACGGAGCAGTTACAGGAGGAAGTCCCTTGAATATTCCCTGACTTTGTTGTAACCAGGTCCATAGCTAAGCAAGCTCAGCCAGAGAGAGCTGATCCAAATCATTCAGACAGACCAAAACCTGTTTTGGAGATTTCAGAGAGGAGAAGGAGGTATTCAGCAGATCCTCCTTGATTGAAGCTCAGCAGGCAGCCCCCGACTTAAAAAGAATAGCACAGGCAGCCTGTTCTGAGGCAGAGGCAGAAGGGGTTTCCGAATGCTATTACTTAAAAAACAGAGTAGTAATGAGAAAGTGGAGACCTCCACAGTGGCCTGCAGAGGAGGAGTCGACAGTGGTCCATCAAATTTTAGTCCCCCCAAATATTGTAGGGAATTCTTGAGGATTGCCCACGAAATCCCAATAGCTAGGCATGTGTGTATCAGAAAGACCCAGTCCTGGAAAAGCCAAAACTTTTATTGGTCTCAGCTCCACAAAGATGTGGTTGAATTTTGTACGACCTACCTGCACAGTTTTTGGGAAACCACAGCCTGCAAACAAGCCCACCTCACTAAACTTATACCTGCTTTTGAAGAAACCTTTAGCAGAGTTCTGGCAAATTGTGCAGGACCTTTACCTCAAATTAGGTCAGGTTTTCAGTATCTGTTAACAATTATAGATATGGATAGCCAATTCCCAAACATTATACCCTTAAGAAAAATCACAGCCAAAGCCGTGGTCTAGGAACTGACCCAGTTTTTCACCCGACATGGACTGCCCAAAGAAATCCAATCAGATCAAGGATCTAATTTTATGTCCCGGGCATTCCAAGTGTTATGACCAATGTGGGACGAATGCATTGTCTTTTCCAGTTCCACTTTTCCACAGATCACAACATATATTTAAATGTTTACCCAGTTACTGAAACGGTCAATCATAGACTCTACGCTTTGTCCCAGAATGAAATACACCAACCAGGTTTCTTTAACAAACAACAAAATTTAAAAAAAAAGATTTATCCAGTAATGAAACAAAGCATTAACACAGACAGAAATATGTAAGTTCCCTTTATACCTTAGCCCCTCACACACATAAACACACAACTGAAAAACAAAGAGCTTTTCTCTGCAGAGCTTTTACAAAACAAAACAAAAAAAATACTTTGGCCACATACTTGTTAATTCTTGAAGAAAAAGGAGAAGATATGGAAGGATGTCAGTTGTCCCTCTTTGGTCTGGTGTCCAGGTATACGGACATGGATCACTGGGATCTTTTCTGGAGCAGTTCATTCTGGAGATGTTGAGAAATAGTCTGGTAGGCTTTCCAGGAGAAATGTGGCATCAGGGGCTTTGGTTATACCACTCTGGATTCGCAGGTTTTTCAAAGTGGTAGAGAAAGATGAGCTGGTGTCTTATCTCTCAGCAGGCTGACCTTCAACTGCCTTCAAACACAGTCCACACCCCACCTGAATCAAAACAATAGCCCAAAAGTGACCTCCTGAACATCATAAATCTTGACATGTCACTTCTCTTGTCACTTCTTGTCACTTCCTCAAGTCACCAAGGTTTCTGTTGTTTATTGCGCTTAAGACATGTGACTTCCAGTAAAGGTTATTTTCAAACAAGACCGCTCAGTGACCCATGCAAAAAACATCCATGGAGTCTTTTCAATTTTCCCAAATAAATCAAGGTCCATGATTCACAAATACGAATCCTCAAAAAAAATGTTAAAAAGCGAAGCACTTTCATAACTCAAAAGGCTATGAAAAATCTCAGCATCGAAGACCTAAAATCCTCAGCACACCACCCACAGTCACAAGGGGGTGTGGAGTGTTTTCACCAAACCCTGAAAACCATGATCAGAGCCTACTGCTGTTCACTACTCGAGATTCACCCAATGAACTGATAGGCTTGAGTTCATTTGAACTGATCTATGGGCATGAGGTGAGAGGTCCCTTAAGTTGATCAAAGAAAAAATATCTAGACGGTGGAAACCTCATTGAGGTAAGGGGGCCTGGAAAATACCTCCGGGGAGGCCCACCATGGGCCTCGATGCCTGGAAGGCCCCATTCGATTTTACCGGCAGTGGCAAGGCCTTGTGTTGGCGCCACAACCAGCCCCCCCTCCCCCGCCACTCAGCGATGGAGACTTAATTTAAATATTAAAAACCACGGTAATTAATGAATAATTGCTTAATTCGTTGCGACAGCCATCCCACGCCGATATTCCGGCTGGTTGCCAGAACTCCCGTGCCTTCGGATCTCTGTTCAGAGATCTGAGACGGAACACTGATGGGGAGGGGGGAGGAGTGAAGTTTTCAGGGCGGGGGGAGGGGTGATCACAAAAACTAATGCGATTGGTTGAAGGATTGGTGGGAAGGGGTTGAAGGTTAAAGTAAAGAAAGATCGGGGAGGGAAGGTCGGGATCGACAGTTTATTTTTTGGGGGGGGAGATACAAAAAATAAACTGATTAGTCATTGGGGGGTGGTAGAGGGGATTGGCACTGCGAATAAATGTTTAATTTTATTTTTCAGAACAGTGTAATGAAACGGAAGGGCCTGAAGCCCTTTAAAAATGGCGCCTGCGCAGTGTCGCTAGACGCCATTGCCGGGGACAGAGTGGCGCCCCCTCCATGTCATCGGGAACGGAGCGCGCACCCCCTCCATGTAAATTAATCACCGTGCCAAATATTGCGGTGGCTCCGCGGTGCACATTTCGCGCGTGCACCATGCTGTTTTTGTAGCTTGCCGTGAGCTTGAAAAATTCAGCCCTATGTATCAGCTTTTCACAAATGACCTTTTAAAGCATGTGCTGTGGCTAAGGAGCATCTTAAAGCCTCACAGCAGAGCATGTGAAGGCAGGCAGACAGATATGCTCAGGCTCGGACATTTAAACCAGGGGATCACGTCCTGGTGCCGTTGCCAATACAGGGCGAACCCCTGAATGCGAGATTTAGTGGCCCGTACTGTGTGGGGAGGAAGATCAGCGAGGTAAATTACACCCCAGACTGGAGAAAGAATAATGACTGTGCCACATAAATATGTGAAAGAAATATCATATTTGGAAAAAGACAAAGCACCGAATGCATGAAAGGTAGTGAGCACAGTGGAGGATGGAGTCAATAGTGAAGAGGAACTAGGGGGAGAAGGGAACCTGGAAAATTCTCAGATTGAACCCCTAATGTGAAATTAGCCAACACAGAAATCTTAAGGAAACTAGAGACAGTACTTATCTATTTAACTGACAGCCAGAGGAAAGACCTAGCAACACTGCCAAGAGAGTTTAGGGAAGTGTATAGGGAGAAACCGGGTCATACCTCTTTGACCAATCATGATGTGGATGTGAACTATTAAACAAAACCCATATCACCTGAGCCCCGATAAAGTGGCTCAAGATCCAATACATCAAAACATGCTAAATAACGATCTGGAGTTCACTTATTGTATTAGTTCCCAAGACAGACGGATCAAAAAGACTCTGGGCTGGATTTTAAGAGCAGCGAGCTCAAAAAATGGCGGCCCGCCCGCGTGGGCCCCACGCCGAAGAGCCGCTGTGATCTCCCGCGCAGCAGCTCATTTAAATAGCTGGGGCAATTCCCAATTACATGGAGGGGACAGGCTGTCCGTCCCCGGCAATGGCGTCAGCTGCCTGTACACAGGCGCTGGAGCCATTTAAGATTTTTAAAGAAGTATGCACCCCAAAAATACAATAGATTTCTAATGCCTCTTTCCCAACCCCCAATAATATTTACATTAATTATTTGCCCTATCGCACCCGCCCCCCGCCAAAATACTTACCTTCTAAATGTGACCTTCTATCCCCCAAGAATGCACAGTTTAGAGTTGACCCCTTCTCGCCATCCCTTACACCCATTACGATTCTTTGACCCCGCCTTCCCTTCTCCTACAGAAACTATTAACTCCTCCTCCCTCCCCACCAGTGTCACGCTGCCTTTCCCCGGATGGGGAATTAAAGGCGCAGGAGTGCTGGCTGCTGCGCCAAAGATCACAGCGGGCCTGGAAGATTGAAGGTAGGTTCATTTAAATGTATTAATTTTATTAATTTAATTATTTAAATTCAGGTCTCTTCGCCCAGTGACAGGTAGGCTGCCACGGAGCCTCACCAACACCAGGACAACTGGTCCGGGCCCTCCCGGCGTCGAGGTCCGTGTCAGGCCCCTTCCGGACCCATCTTCAGGCACCCCACCCCCCCACCCATGCCCGCCACCGATCACGACACCAGGGGAAACAACAAGATCCAGCCCTCTGTATTGACTATCAAAAATTTAATGCAGTGATCCGAACAGACTGATACCTGGTTCCTTGCATCGAAGACTGTATTGACTGGACAGGCAATACCACTTACATCAGTAAAATTGATTCATTAAAAGGATACTGGCAAGTCATCATGACCACCCAAGCTAATGAAATCTCTGTTTTTTTAACACCAGATGGCCTGTTCTAATGCAAAGTCATGCCCTTTGATTTAAAGAACGCCTCAGCAACCTTTCAAAGACCGATGAAACACATAGTGGCTGGTTTAAACAACTGTGCTGTCGACCGTGATTACCTGCTGGTCTATAGCGACACCTGGAAAGTCCACCTAAATCACTTGAGCATTATTCAAGGGTCTCCAAAACGTTAACCTAGTGGCCAACTTAGCTGAAAGCGAGTTTGCTAAAGCCAAAGTGACCTATTTGGGACATATTGTAGGTCAAGGTCGAGTGTTGCCAAGGGCAGCAAAAGTACAAGTCCTGATAGATTTCCCCATTCCCAAGACCAAGAGAGAGATAATACAATTCCTGGGAATGTGTGGTTTTTATAGAAAATTTGTCTCTAATTTCAGCACCCTTGCTGCCCCATTGACTGACTTACTTAAGAAAAACATCAAGATAGCGTGGTCAGAACTGTGTCAGATGGCTTTCAAGAAAGCAAAGGATTTCCTGACAAATGAACGCATGTTCACAGCATTAAATTTTAATAGATCCTTTAAGGTAACTATTGACACAAATGATGTGGTAGTAGGAGCTGCCTTACTCCAAGAAGAGGACTCAGGTATTGAGACACCAACTGAGTATTTTTCAAAACAATTAGTAAACATCAGTTTAAATATTCCACAATAGAAAAAGGAGGCATTGGGACTTCTGCTAACCCTTCAGGATTTCCAGGTCTATGTTAATAACAGACACAGGAAAATTTTAATATACACTTACCAAAACCCACTAATCGCCTTAAGAGAAATTCAAAGTTAACAATGCTGGGCTGTTGAGATGGAGGTTACTCCTCCAGCCACTTAACTTAAAAATCATGCACATTGCTGGAAAAAATATCATTGCAGATGCACTGTCCAGAGTTTGAATAGACAATACCACCAGCAGCTGTGGAAAGTCTAGTGACAGAGACTGAGGAATGCATGTGAATGAATGCTTGTGAATGTTTAGTATTGTGGGTTTACTTTTCTTTCTTTCTGAAAAACAAAAAAAATGAAATACCAAGGAATTACATTTTTTCCCATTTTGTGGGGAGGTGTCATGCTCACTCATGGAGAAATTATAAACTATATAATAAACTTATGAAACAAACTCAAAACGGACACTTTTCCTGAAAAACAAGATGGAGTTGAGAGGTCAGATGACCTTATCCTGCACTGCCAATATACATGGAGACTACAAGAACCCTGTGTCAATCCTCATGTCTTGACCAGCCTTGGTGAAGGCATTAAAATGTAAATAGCCCATTCTGTGTTAATGGCTACCTCTCTTCAACAAATTGGGTTAACAATGTCATGGCAGACATGATGTCTCAAAATTCAAATTAATGGGTGTGAAAAACTCCACTTTGTCAAAATGGAATGAAGATGGGTGGCAATGGCCCCTGTCATCAGACAACATTTATGAGGAAAATGGTAAAGAGAAACCATGGTTCACGCCAGAAACTAAAGGGGGAATTTTACTGGCGGTAGGGGTCACAATGTACGGAGAAACTGACACTAGGATCCCCGCGTCACCTCTTCTACAGAAGGCCTGCTGAATTTAGTGCCAATCAGACATTTAATTGGACAGCAACAGGCCTTCCACGGGATCAAGGACCCCATCGCCAGAAGTTCCACCTTTGCAGAGCTGCCAGCCAATCAGAGGCTGGCAGCTGCAGAGCCACCATGGAGGTGGTGGCTGCTGCTGAAGCTGCACCTACTGGAGGCCAAGGATCATCGCTGGAACCACCCCTCAGGTAGGTAAGGGCAGGAGGGGTCTCGCAGGGTGGGGATCGCGGGGCATAAGGGTGGGTCAGCAGCAAGGGCAGAACGGGTGGCCCTCAACGGGGCCCTCAGTGTTGGGTCCCCCACCTTCCCAATGTTGGGTCCCTTGATCAAACACTGTGCCTTTTAATGAGGGAACTCCCCCCCCACCCCCACCGCAGAGCTGGGAAGCAGCCCGCTCGGTTTTCCGTGCCGTGTTTCCCGTGCAGCAACCGGGCCGCGCAGCTAATTGTGGCTGTAGCAGGAAGAGGCCCTTAATTGGGGGTTAATTGCCCATTTAAGGGCCTCAATTAGTGGTGGGGAAGGAAGGTCATTTACAGGCCTTCCCGCCCCAGACTAAACTTTGGCTGAGGTAGAATGGTGGCGGGAAACCCCCTCGCTACAATCCCACTTGATTTTATACTCTGCCCGCCTCCAAATTTGCCATGGGGGAGAGATAAAGTTGCACCCCAAGGGTCTGATAAATCTTAATAAAAGTATATGCTGGGCAAAGGCAGAGCCAGCGAGAGAGAGATTCCACCTGTTCCAGCAGAAGAAGAAGGACCCTGCCTAAGAATTCCACCTTTAAACTACAAGTAGGCAGTGATTGGACGTGACCTTGAACTTCATAACTGAGAAATTGTACCAGGGTTTTTGACATTGAACTGTGACTGAGATACAACAAAATAAAGTCTGCAACAATGCATTCACCCTCCTGAAACTTGCCAAGTTTTGTTTTCAGTGAACCAGGAAGAATAGGCCTGCACTATTTTCTAAAATCTTCACCCCCAGGGAAGAACACCAGGTTTGCACTGAACTCCTTTGAAAACCATCAGACCTAACTGCATGTTATCTTTAAATCTCCATCTTTTCTTATATGTGTGTCTCTGTGTGCATGTGAGCGGGGGTGAAGTTGCGAATATTTTCGGGTGTTGTATAATAAACATATACCTTTCTTTAAACCTACAAGAAAATATGTCATTTGTCTGCTGATGATTAAAATGCTCAGGGGTGAAATAAAAACTCTGTATCAGTCAGTTGAGAGGTGGAAAAGGGAAACAATCCCCATCATTTCCCTCCTGTTCATACCAAATAGTACATTTTGGGCATTTGTGGTGAATATTTGTGTTTTCTACATTTTATGGGACTGCTTTCTCAATCTAAAAATAAAATCAGATTTCAAAAATTTTAAATACGCCAAGTTTTCTGCAGGATTTAATATATTTTTCAGAACTTTACAACCTTTTAATTTCTCCAGATTTCCTTTGCTTTCAATCTTCTTCTTCTTTGGCCTCCTTGTCTCGAGAGACAATGGGTAAGCGCCTGGAGGTGGTCAGTGGTCTGTGGAGGAGCGCCTGGAGTGGCTATAAAGGCCAATATTAGAGTGACAGATTCTTCCACAGGTGCTGCAGAAAAAATTGTTTGTTGGGGCTGTTACATAGTTGGCTCTCCCCTTGTGCTTCTGTCTTTTTTCCTGCCAACTGCTAAGTCTCTTCGACTCGCCACACTCGCCTTTATGGCTGCCCGACAGCTCTGGTGATCGCTGGCAACTGACTCCCACGACTTGTGATCAATGTCACAGAACTTCATGTCGCGTTTGCAGACGTCTTTAAAGCGGAGACATGGACGGCCGGTGGGTCCAATACCAGTGGCGAGCTCGCTGTACAATGTGTCTTTGGGGATCCTGCCATCTTCCATGCGGCTCACATGGCCAAGCCATCTCAAGCGTCGTTGACTCAGTAGTGTGTATAAGCTGGGGATGTTGGTCGCCTCGAGGACTTCTGTGTTGGAGATACGGTCCTGCCACCTGATGCCAAGGATTCTCCGGAGGCAGCGAAGATGGAATGAATTGAGACGTCGCTCTTGGCTGACATACGTTGTCCAGGCCTCGCTGCCATAGAGCAAGGTACTGAGGACACAGGCCTGATACACTCGGACTTTTGTGTTCCGTGTCAGTGCACCATTTTCCCACACTCTCTTGGCCAGTCTGGACATAGCAGTGGAAGCCTTTCCCATGCGCTTGTTGATTTCTGCATCGAGAGACAGTTTACTGGTGATAGTTGAGCCTAGGTAGGTGAACTCTTGAATCACTTCCAGAGCGTGGTCGCCGATATTGATGGATGGAGCATTTCTGACGTCCTGTCCCATGATGTTTGTTTTCTTGAGGCTGATGGTTAGGCCAAATTCGTTGCAAGCAGCCGCAAACCTGTCGATGAGACTCTGCAGACACTCCTCAGTGTGAGATGTTAATGCAGCATCGTCAGCAAAGAGGAGTTCCCTGATGAGGACTTTCCATTCTTTGGTCTTCGCTCTTAGACGGGCAAGGTTGAACAACCTGCCCCCTGATCTTGTGTGGAGGAAAATTCCTTCTTCTGAAGACTTGAACGCATGTGAGAGCAGCAGGGAGAAGAAAATCCCAAACAGTGTGGGTGCGAGAACACAGCCCTGTTTCATGCCACTCAGGATAGGAGAGGGGTCTGATGAGGTGCCACTATGCTGAATTGTGCCTTTCATATTGTCATGTAATGAGGTGATGATACTTAGTAGCTTTGGTGGACATCCGATCTTTTCTAGTAGTCTGAAGAGACCACGTCTGCTGATGAGGTCAAAGGCTTTGGTGAGATCAATTAAAGCAACGTAGAGGGGCATCTGTTGTTCGCGGCATTTCTCCTGTATCTGACGAAGGGAGAACAGCATGTCAATGGTCGATCTCTCTGCACAAAAGCCACACTGTGCCTCAGGGTAGACGCGCTCGGCCAGCTTCTGGAGCCTGTTCAGAGTGACTCAAGCAAAGACTTTCCCCACTACGCTGAGCAGGGAGATTCCACGGTAGTTGTTGCAGTCACCGCGGTCACCTTTGTTTTTATAGAGGGTGATGATATTGGCATCGCGCATGTTCTGCGGTACTGCTCCCTTGTACCAGCACAGGCATAGCAGTTCATGGAGTGCTGAGAGAAAAGCAGGCTTGGCACTCTTGATTATTTCAGGGGTAATGCCGTCCTTCCCGGGGGTTTTCCGCTGGCTAGAGAATCAATGGCATCACTGAGTTCCGATTTTGTTGGCTGTACGTCCAGCTCATCCATGACTGGTAGAGGCTGGGCTGCATTGAGGGCGGTCTTAGTGACAACATTCTCCCTGGAGTACAGTTCTAGGTAGTGCTCAACCCAGCGGTCCATTTGCTTGCGTTGATTGTGTCCCCTGATTTAGATTTGAGGGAGGCGATCTTCTTGATGGTTGGCCCAAAAGCTCTCTTAATGCCATCATACATTCCTCTGATGTTTCCGGTGTCTGAGGCCAGCTGAATATGACTGCATAGGTGTTGCCAGTAGTCATTTGAACAGTGTCTGGCTGTTCTATGTGCAGTGCTTCCGGCTGCTTTAAGTGCTACGGATGTTAACTCGCTGGGGGCTTTCTTGTAATTCAACAGTGCAATCCGCTTAGCGGCTATGACAGGTTCCAGCTCTTCAAAATGAGATTGAAACCAGTCTGCATTTCTCCTTGCACTTTTGCCATAGGTGGTGAAAGCTGACTTATAGATGGCGTCTCTGATGTGGGCCCACTTGGTCTCAGCATCCCCTGTGGGAGTGTTTTGAAGGGCTTTTACAAGTGAATTTAGAAATTTTTGTAACAGCTGTGGATAAGAAATTCTGCTCGATTTGATGCGCAGGTGGCCCTTCTGCTTGGAGTGATGCAGCTTCTTTGGTTTGAATCTAACCTTGCTGCACACCAGGGAGTGGCCGGTGTCGCAGTCCGCACTGTGGAAGCTGCGTGTGACTTGAACACTGTTTAAGGAGGCTCGCCTTGTGACGATGAGGTCCAGCTGGTGCCAACAACGAGATCTTGGGTGCCTCCATGAAACTTGGTGACAGGGTTTAGTGTGAAAGAACGAGTTGGTGATGCAGAGGTTATGATAGGTACACAACTCAACCAGTCTCTGTCCATTCTCATTCATCCTTCCAACACCATAGCACCCAAGGCAGGAGGGCCATGCGTCATGGTCAGCCCCAACCCTGGCATTAAAGTCCCCCAGCATGAACAGGTGTTCGGTGTTGGGGATGCTACTAATGATATTATGGAGTTCCTCGTAGAACTGGTCTTTAGCTTCAGGTGGGGAGCAGAGTGTTGGAGCATAGATGCTGAGTAGGTGTACTGGACTAGAGGTGGTGAGCAGTCGGATGGACAATATGCGTTCTGAGCCATTTGAGGGTGGCTCTATCATGCTGAGCAAGGAGTTTCTGATGGCGAAGCCCACTCCGTGCTGTCTTGGTTCTTCAGGATCCCTACCCTGCCAGAAGAAGATGTAGTCTTGCTCTGTTAGAGATCCACTCATAGGGAGGCGTGTCTCCTGAAGTGCTGCAATGTCTACTGAGCTCATTGTTAATGATGGCGGTCTTCCGAGAATCGTTGATTTGTGTAAGGTCTTCCAACAGGCCAGGACACATAGTTATGACGTTCCAGCTTGCAAAACGAAGGGTTGGTACCTTCTTTCCTTTTTTCGTGCTGTTTGGTGCGGTGTTGCAGTCCACTTTTCGGGCAATGACCCTGAGCTCCAAGCACCCATTGAAGCAGGTGGACTGTGGCGGGACAGAACCTTATTGACCGAGGGCTGCCCGGTGTGAGGCGGGCGGTAGCTGTCCAGTGAGGTGCGATGACCTCTCCCACCGACAAAGGCGACCCATGGCGCCCAATCTCTACGCCAATTGAGCTGGACTTATAACCCGTAACTGCTGCCTTCCGTGTTGTTTTGGTCGCTGTGAGGCGACTATGGAGTGACCTCTTCATGGCGCATGCCTGGGCGAATGTATGGAGGTTGTGAGTTGCCCAAGCGTCAAAACCCCCCTCTCGGCCTTTCTGGTGGGGTCCAAAGGAGTGCAGAGCACGACGTTTGGCACCGGTATGGCTGCAGAATCTGCCGGAAACATGCCAAAGGTGACACATGACCGCCTATGGGGTTCCGCTCTGGACTTTCTGTTAGGGTTTACTCCCTTAGCCTTGGTCTCTCCCAAGACGCCCACAAGGCAGTGCGGTTGTTAGGGCCCCTACACAGGGGTAGGAGGATGCCGGTGGGAGGAGGGGGTGCGAGGGGGAGGGGTGGAGGGAAGGGGGTGCGAGGGGGAGCTGGGAAGGGGGGTGCAGGGGAAGGGGGTGCAGGGGGAAGATGGTGCGAGGGGGGAGCTGGGAAGGGGTTGCGAAGGGGGGAGAGGGTGGGGGAAGGGGGTGCGGGGGGGGGTGAGCTGGGAGAGTGAAGCTGGGAAGGGGGGAAGGGGGGGAAAGGGGGTGCAGGTAATAAACCATTTCATCAGTTCCCGCCATCGACGCCGGGAAATTATTTATTTTTTATTATTCAGAGATACAGCACTGAAAGCTCATCCACGTCCTCCGGGAGGTGAGCGACAGCCTCGGGTGCCAGTACCAGCAGGAATTCGCCGACATTGTGCTGCAGATGCTCTACGAGCCTCATATGTCCCGCGGGCGCTTTGAAGTTGTGGCCGAGGAGCCGTTCGTGGCTTTTTACGTGTTGGGGGCACCTTTTTGTCAAGGCTTCCCCTCTGTGATAGTCTCTGTAATAGTCTTATTACCGCTGCTCCTTCCTCTCTACAATGGACTTACCGCACACCGCGGCCGCGGACAATCTGGACGGTGTAGACAACAGGATAGAAGATCAGAGTATCACCAGCTGTACTTCGCAATTTCGTCCGGATTTCATTCAATTTCATTGAGTGCTCAATGAGGAAAACAAAGAGCAGGTATGGCTGGGGGAGGGCAGTGGGCCCAGGTAACATTAAACTAGCTGTAAAATTGTAGTTAGGGCTAAAATGTACTGAATAAAGAGCCAGGGGAATTTAAACAGTTTAAGAGGGTAGATTGGGGGAGAAAGCACTAAGAAAGGGAGCAGATGGCCAAGAATAGAGTTGCACAGTAAGGGAGCTTCCTAGGGAGCTTATAGCCCAGGAGCCATCTTGAAGCTTTCAATCACCTTCATCTAATTACAGAAAGTGACTTGCTGGGGATTGCAATTTCCTGACATGCAGGAGCAGAACATCTTTTCGAAGTACCTTAGAAATATCACTGTGGTATAATAGCCTGGAAATATGTAATGCATTCATCTGAAAGTCCTTTGGGGGTTAAATTGGTTAGTCCCCAAAAATGGGCAAGGATGATTGTGATGCACTCATGCAACAAGTGCTCCCCATGCTGTTCATTGTTTGCACGCACCAACAGGGGGTCCAATGTGGCTACTGCTTAGCATTACTAACCTCTTAAAGGCAAGGTGCATTGTGACTGTTGGAGGTGCATGGTCTGCTGTGCAATAATCAACAATGGGTGACCATGGGAGAGAGCTGCACCAAAGTTATCAGACTCTGAACTGGAGGTCTTGATGGAAGAGGTGGAAAGGGAGAGAAATATCATGTACCTTTGGGGAGGGGGTGGAGGGGGGGTGGGGGGGTCGGTGGTAGCGGAGGCCCTCCGGATGCATGTTCAGAAGGTAGTGGCAAAAGGAGGTCAATGCCAGGAGTGTAGCTCCAAGAAAATAGATTCAGTGCAGAAAGAAGTTTAATGATCTCACACAAGCGGTCAAGGTCCATGAATGCAACCTTGAGTGCTATATCCTACCAACTGCACCACTAGCATCAGACACTGTTCAAAGCACCACCCTCATCACTCACCTACCAACAACCTCTATCAATCAGGACTCATACTTTATATTCATAGCTTCACACACTTAGCAATATTGCAAACCTTAAACCCACATCTCACAGTTTGTACACAATGTCAGCTGTTCAGCCAGATCACCCGACCAGATTGCACAACACACATTGACACACTTCCCTCTTCTTTGCAGGAGAAGGAGATGCACAACCGGAGACAGCAGACACTAACTGGAGGAGGAGAGGCGTGTCTGCGTGTTCTAACCTATGGAGGAGATGGTGTTGACCATTGCGGGAAGGATCATTACTGAGGCTATGGCCACTGGTGGGGCCAAAGCCATTAAAAATGAGGTTATCCGCATACCTAAGCGCCCTTCTCTCATCCCACTGCTCCTTCATCCAACAACCTCTTCTGACTGAGATGCTGTTGAAGCACCTCTTACAGCTCCTCTCCCCTCACCACAACCTTACCCATTTCCCTTTTTCCTTTCATATGCACAAGAACTGCAATCGGCCCAGCCAGTGGATGAACAGCAAGAAGACCGTGAAGCTGGAGACACATGGTCACTTGATTTCATCATTTCAGCCACCAGCTCAGACACTAACCTTCCATGTAATTTAGAGAATCGGGAAGAGGAGGCTAATGCACATCGTGAGACACCAGGCATGACTGCGCTGAAGCCAGGGCAGAAGGAAAGGTTAATGGCGGTGCCAGCTTGTCGGAGGGTGAGGTCACACACCAGTTCTGCAGCAGAGCACTCAGATGATGACTAAGATGGGTCAGATTACAGAAGAAGGCTAATGGGTGTATACAAAAAAATGCTTGGTACACAGGGAACAGTCTCAAAAAGCCTGCTGTCAATGTCAAGGACCATGGACGAATCAGGACCCAACTTGGCAAAGAGCTTTGCGCAAAACTTAGAGCCCATCCTTTCCAACATGGGACAGGCGGCTATCTCCATCAGCACACCTGTGGAATCAATCATAATATAGCATCTGATGGCCAATGTCACAGCTTCCATTGCAGCACAAGCAGCATCCGTGCAAAGTCTGAGTGCTGCCATGGAAGTTCAGATTGCTGTCATCAGAGCTATGGGTACCAGTGTGCAAAGTGACTTCCAGTGCATCACATGACTCCTGTCCTCCAACAGATCTGCACCTTAAAAACCCTTTGCAAATGTGGCTTCCTGCTGAAAACCTTGCTCCCTCGCCTTCTCCTCCCTCTTTTAGCAGCTTGTCCTGCTCTGCATGGCTTCTGCTCATTCTCCCAGTTATGCTTGATGTCAAGAGGAAGGCTTACTGGTCCACCCACGTCTGGCAGCAAATGATCCGCGCAGAAGCCTTTAATTTACCAAAACAAAACTTCGGCACCTGCCATACCACTTCCTGTACACTATTAAAAGCACCTAAATCTCATAGAATTGCAGCACCAACCAGAAGAAATAAACCTGTAACTAACCTGCAAGTCGTTGATGATCCCTTTAAATAGTTTTGGTGGGGACTCTTGCATGCTGCTAATGTTGTGTTCAGCTGTTAAAGGTTAAGAAAGGGTGTAGGCTGGAATGTGGAGCTCAAAAATGGCAGTGCTGACATCAAATTACTTTTGCACACTGATTGACGTCATGATCTATTCTGCATGCGGCTGCCAGACACTGGGTGTGTGGCTGCTAATCCCCTTAATAATATGGTGTCAGCCGCACTTCTTGTCAGAACTGTGTGCGCGTGCTGCAGATGCCAGTTTGCAACCTTACGGGCCTCGTAGCAAGTGCTAAAGAGTCTAATTTCACTCCCATTGTCTTCTATTTTAGCAGACTTCAGCATTTCATGATATTTTGTCCATGTTTCCACAGTAAAATTTGGAAAATGAGTTTTTTTTAATGCTGTGTTCTAAAAGAATAGTGCATTATTGCTTGTGGGAGAAAAGTGGATTTAAAACTATTAATTAAGATAATTGGCAAAAAAATCCAGAGAGAAATTGGAGAATTTCTTTACACAGCAAATTTTCACAATCTGGAATGCACTACCTGAGTGGGTGGTGGAAGCAGATTCAACGTGACTTTTCACAAAGGAGTTGGATAAATACTTGAAAAGGAGAAATTTGTTGATCTATGGAGAAAGAGCAGGGGAGTGGGACTAATCCGATAGCTTTCAAAGAGCTGGCATAGACAAGATAGGCTGAATGGCCTCCATCTATCATGACAGAATCACCTTGAGTAGAGCTGATGAACATTCAAACTTCTCACAAGCTGGGCATCTACCCGTCTAACTTAGAGCTGGGGTTAATCTTTTGAATCACTAACTACCTTTGTTAATAAAAGTTGTTCATATAGGTTTTAGAATTACCCTATAGGATGAGTTGCATCAACTTCAGCTGGTTCATTTGTAAAAGACCAAGACTTGTGCCTCTAGGACATTTACGTGTTTCTACTTTGGAGGTGCTAAAATTGAAAGGATACAGGAGAGCAGCCAGAATGATTTGAGGGGATTGGATTATGAAGACAATTATGTACATTGTGCATGTTCGAGGAAAAGAGAAAGTTGAGAGGTGATATGATTGCTACTTTTAGGAATCTAAAATGACTAGATAATGTAGAGCATGCAAGGATTTCCAGGGAGGTCCTGGCAAATTTAGTAGCGAAATTGGTAGGCTATCTGGCTGTCAAACGGGTACATCAGTAGCACCAGGTTGTGACTGGAGGGGGTGGGAGAATTTGAGAGCTTTCCCAGAAATGACTAAATTTTTAAAAACTGCAGTTGTGAAAATGCTAGTTCTGTTCAGAACTTGAACAGGATCCTGAGTGACAGGGTCCAGAAAACAATCCAGTGCGTCTTTCTGCAAATCTAGACCTTGAGTAAGAGCATTCTTTTTGTGTGGCCACTCGAGTGAACATCACAAGCGTGGGGGATGTGGAGGTAGGGGGAGGGCCCAGAGAGATTGGCCAAGGGCCAGAATAGTGGGGTCAAGGGTCAGATAGATTGCAGAAGGGGGAGTATTGCATGTCGTGGAGAGGTTACGAGGTTAGCTTGGGAGTTGGGGGAGAAGCACTTCTTTCCTCCTGGCCTGCAAGCAGTGCAAGAAAGATGCTTAACTATTGGATCCAGCCATCCTCGCCCCTCTTCAGCTGCTGGCTTGCTTGAGGTCCAGAAAACCTGACCTGCAGACGTTAACTCTGAAACACAGATGAAATCTGAGGCACACAGCCTCATTAAAATACTTAAGTTAGAGACCAACCTCTGGAGAAGTTAGTCACCCACCCTCCACCTACCTCCATTAAAACCAGAAGTCAGGTTTGCCATTCTTGAAATGTTAACCTCCGCCCCAGTCTTAGGGTTTAAAAGTACCTCCAATATTTCAGTGAGAAAGTGGTCAATTTAAGAAATAGGTTGCCTCGGTAAAAGGTGGAAGCAGATAGGTGGTGGTTCATTCAAGTTCAAATTGCAGAGATTTCTTTCAGAAAATAGCATTTTGGGACACAGTATATAAGTAATTGGAGACATGACATATTGTTCGTGCAGAATGCTTGGGAGGAACTGGTGACTTTGACTTAGGGCTGCCAAAGCTCTCCATCACTGGGGTTTTCCTCGTGCCATCTCTGCATCAAGAGGCCAGAATTAGAGGAGTGCAGATATCTTTGAGGGTAATGACGCCGGAGCAGATTACAGAGTTAGGGAGGGGCGAAGGATTTGAAAAGGATGAGTATTTTTAAATCACGATATTACTCGACTGGGAGCCAACGTAGGTCAGCAAGTGCAGGGGTGAACATGACTTGGTGCAAGTTAATACATTGTTACGGCTGAGGCGGGAGGAGTGTACTTTATTCTAGTTCCACTTCTCCACAGGTCACAACATATATTTGAATGTTTACCCAGTTACTGATACGGTCAATCGCAAACTTTATTTTTATCCCAGAATAAAACACATCAACCAGGTTTCTTTAATAAACAACAAAATTATCAGTTCATTATAAAGAAAATCTTAACCAGTGATGAAGCAAAGCATAAACACACAGATCGAAATATAAAAGTTTCTTTTTTTACCCTAGCCCCTCACACACACATTGGTTAACCGAAAAAATAAAGAACTTTACTCTTTAGAGCTCTATTACAAAAAATCTGAAATGAATATGTTGGCCAAAATACTTGCTAATTCTTGAAGAAGAAAAAAAGGTATGAAATGATGTCAGAAGTCCTTTTTGGTTTTGCGTCCCAAATAGGTATAGATGGCTATCACTGGGATTTTCCTTGAATAGTTCTTGTCAGGTAACATTGAAGATCAGTTTGGGCAGGCTTTCCAGGGAAAATGCAATAACATGGGTTTCAGGCAGTTTCTTACACTTGCTTTTCAGCTTCTCAAGAGATGGAAAACTGGCAGGCTTTTTCAAAGAGCTGGAACAGACTGAGGTGGGGTTTGCTGCCTTGGCAAGTTTTCTCCAACTGTCTTTTCAAACCATTGTCCATATCCAACTCACTGTCCAATGCGAAACCAAAAACAATATCACAAGAGTCAAGCCTCCTGACCCCTATAAATCCTGACCTGTCACTTCTTCATAAACATCTTTCCCCAAGTCATAAACAACCCATGCTGGATAATTATTTGAAGACAGGTGTCTTCCAGTAACAGTTTACAATCAAGACCTCTTAGTGACCCTTGTGGAAAAAAAACTCCATGGACTCCTTTCAGTTTTAAAACCACAAATCCTCCAAATTTAACAAAAAAATGGAAGCACTTGTAACAGCATGGGCAGCAGTTTTGGATGACCTCAAGTTAGGATACAATGCGGGAGACCAGCCAGGAGTGCATTGGAATAGTCAAGACTAGAGGTAACAAAGACATGAATGAGGGTTTCAGCAGCAGATGAGGTGAGACAGAGGTGAAGTCGGGCGATTATACAGAGGTGGAAATAGGCGGTCTTAGTGATGACAGGAATATGAGGTCAGAAGCTCATCTCGGGGTCAAATGTGCCACCAAGGATGCAAACAGACTGCTTTAATCTCAGGCTGTTGCGAGGGAGAGGGAAGGAGTCGGTAACCAGGGAACCGAGATTGGAGCGGGACCGAAAACAAAGGCGTCAGCCTCCCTAATATATATTTGGAGGAAATTTCTGCTGATCCAGTACTGGATGTCAGATAAGTAGTCGATAATTTAGCAACAATGGAGGGGGCGAGATGTTGTGGTGAGGTAGAACTGGGTGACATCATCACACATGTAGTAACTAACACTGTGTTTTTGGCTGATGTCGCCGAGGGACAGCATGTAGATGAGAAGTAGGAGGGGGCCAAGGATAGATCCCTGGGGGACACCAGGGGTAACAGTGCGGGAGCAGGAAGAGAAGCCATTGTAAGTGATTCTCCAGTACAATTAGATAAGAATAGAGCCAGGTGAGAGTGGTCTCAGCGAGTTGGATGACAGTGGAGAGGCATTGGAGGAGGATGGTGTGTCTAGCTGTGTCAAAGGCTGCAGACAGGTTAAGAAGGGTGAGGAGAGATAGTTTACCTTTGTCACAGTCACATATGATGTCATTTGTGACTTTGATAAGAGCTGTTTCGGTACTGTGGCAGAGGCAGAAACCTGATTGGAGAGATTCAAACATGGAGTTCAGGGAAGGATGGGATCTGATTTGGGAGGCGACAACACATTCAAAGGACTTTGGAGAGGAAAGGGAGGTTGGAGATGGATGGAAGTTTGCAAGGGCGATGGGGGTCAAGGGCTTTTTTTTGAGGAGAGTGATGATGGCAGCAGATTTAAAGGAGAGAGGGAAAACACCTGAAGAGAGTGAACTGTTAACAATATCAGCTAACATAGGGACCAGGAAGGGAAGTTGGGTAGTCAGCAGTTTAGTGGGAATAGGATCGAGGAAGCAGGAGATGTGGCTCATAGTCAAGGTTAGCTCAGAGAGGCCATGAGGGGAGATAGGAGAAAAACTAGAGAAAGCTGCAAGTTCAGGGCTAGGGCAGGGGGAAGCAATAGACGAAGTTTGGCCAGGTGGGCTAGTGGAGAGGAAGGACACGACAGAGGCAGCTGATCAGATAGTCTCTATATTAATAACAAAGAAGTCCATGAGGTCCTCACACTTCATTGTTGAAGGTGAGGGCAGAGACGACAAGGGAGAGGGGTTTAAGAAGATGGCTTGCAGTAGAGAAAAGCAGCTGAGGGGTTAGCTTTGCATTCTAGGCTGATCCAGGAATATTGAGCAGTTTTAGTAGGCAAGAACAGGGCCTGATTATCTCTATATAATCTGAGTTAAAGGTTAATTGTGATTTTAATTTTAGTTTTAAATCTCTCTCCTCTGCTCCCCTCTCCCTTTTGGGTGTCAGATTCAGGCAGTTTGCTGCTGTGGATCGGTCAGAATGAAGCAACAGAGGCAACAGTAGGAAAGCAGCACCCTCTGATGGTCATGGACAAAATTACTGACAGCACTGAGCACTCAGTCACCAAGGACTTTTGCTGTATCTTGTATCGGTGGAGTCATAGGTTAGTTTGGCACACCCGAGCCAGTAATCCTGTTTCAGCTGCCTTGAGGTGTGAGATGGAATGAGTGGAACTACTGGGCACCCAACGTTTACTTTAAATTTAGCTGAATAGTCTCCTTGCTCACAAATGATATCTTGAAGTGGATCTTATTTGCAGCTGTTATCAGAAGCTCCAAGTAAAAAGCCTTCTATATATTTGTGTGTGTAGACTTTTTTCCATATACATTGTTATGGTCAAGTGAGGAGGGGTTTAAGGGCCTCTCTTTTCTCCCTCTCCAGTTAGACCATAACAGGTTTAATTATTTCTTAAAGTGGATATACTGGCCAATTCAGGTGGTGTTTGAATACTTTACTTGCTATGATCATAACAAGAACCAATCGGACAGGTTTTCTTGAGTTAACAAAGAAAGAGAATAACTTTGTTGTACCTAAATCAAACTAATGCAATAATAATGTGCCAAAACTACTGACTACCAACTTCACTGATACACACACGAGAGGTTTACACACACAAATAGGTGACAAAGTGGGGAAAGGTAGATTGGTTGAGTTAGAGTCCATAAAAAAGTATAGTCTGTGGATTTGGTTGACTGAATTTGGTGGTCCTGAGGCTTTTAGTTTGAAGAGATAGATGAATGGTTCAGTGAGTCTCTTGGAGATAGTGATGCGGATGACTTCCTCCAACAGGGTTTTGATGGTAGCTAGAGTATGCAAAGGCTGGGCAACATTGCTAACAGCATCCACCAGTCAGGTACACCCAAGTCATGTTCTGGTTAGTTTTCATATCAAATTTCTGTTTTAATAAAAGCTACTAACCTGTTTAACTAGTGAGATGATAATGAAGCCCCCCATGAGCTGATGGTAAGTTTATACACTGCCCAATCAATTCCTCCTAGGTAATAACAGATCAGCCCATTTGCACTCACTGCAATTTGTATTTTCCTTACAATATGTTGCTGCTTCATCTCAGGACAAAATGCCCAATTTTAAAATAGCTGTTTGAAATTGTATGTTAGGGTGAATGAACCCAAGAGAGGAAGATCGTATGAAGCATGAACACTGGTACTGGGCCGTTGGGGTGAATGGCCTGTTTCTGTGGTTTAAAATTATATGTAAATGTTTTACTGAATCGTGGAATGTTTTGCAGTCTGTTCCAATGCTTGTGTTCTCTCTCGTTGTTCACCTTCATTGCTTTCTATTTCCCTCCTGGTGTTTGATAAGGTATCTACCAAAACTTGTTTTCACAGCCACATCTCCTTCCTCAGTGACTGTCTCCGGCTCCGACTTATTCCACGTGGATTCCAACTGCAGTTTCACCCATCATGCTTTGAAACCACCCAGGATCACAGGTATCTCCGAGAAATACAACGTCCCTCGGACTGCTACTCTCGCCGCATCCTGAGATCCACACTCAGTGCTATGCGCCGCCACGTGCACACACTGGACCTCTCTCTCCAGCAGCACCGTCTCACCTTATCTCAAAGCTGTTCTGCTCCGCAGTTTCATCTCATCTTACGTCTCATCCGACGCATTAACAAAAAACTATTTTTCTTCCTTTCAGGTGTTAAGGAACGCAAGCTCCAGCAGCTGATGGGGACTAATGCCCCTCCAGATCCTCCTTCCGCTTCACTTCCCTCTGACCCCACCCCTTCTGATCTGACCCCTTGCCGTGTATTCACTATACCCTCTGACCTCCCCCTCTCTGATGCTGAGCGTTCTGTACTCAGCAAAGGTCTCAGTTTTATCCCCTTACGCCCCCACCTCAAAAAGCAGTTCCGAAGAAGGGTCACTGACCCGAAACGTTAACTCTGCTTCTCTTTCCACAGATGCTGCCAGACCTGCTGAGTGATTCCAGCATTTCTTGTTTTTGATCCTACTCTCTGGGTCTTTTCCCTTCACCCAAGTTCTTCAAATTCTGGATATTGGTTTAAAACTGTGGGAGTAAATATATATTTTGAATAAATTTACTAGAGGCTCACTTTTTCTTGACCCCTACAACGCATCAGATAAAACAGTCAGCAGTCTGATGCGTCTGGAATGGGTGTATATTTTGTTTTGATTTGGGACTATGGAAAACTAATTTTCCTCCCCCGAGTCTCAAACCTCAGATGGTTGTCTCTTCCCAAATGTCGTCACTTTCCCAGTCTTAAATTCAGGTCCGTTCTGATGAAAGGTCATCGGCCTGAAATGTTAACTGTTTCCTTTCTCCAGCTGCTGAATATTTTCTAGTATTTTCTATTTTTATTTCAGGTTTCCAGCAGCCACAGTATTTTGCTTTTGTGCTAAATTCAGGTCACCTTCGAGCCTTCAGTTTCACATAATCTTAGAAGTTAGCAGAGATCATTCTATAATACACAAGGTAAAATTTTACATGTCCGACATCTTGCAGGGGTGGATTTGGAAATTTGGGTGGTACATGGTTTATTACTTTCCAACCAAATACCTTGTCCTAATTCCTAGGCAACAGGTTGTCTGTTTGACTAACCACCCAGCGCTCTACCAGTGTTGCTCTGAAAGCAACCAGTAAGAAGTATTCAACAACGAGCTGAGGAAGAGTGACTCCCTACCCAATGGGCAAGTATGTCACTCACTGCCTCATGCACCACTGCTCCTAAATCACAAGGAATGGTTCAGAGCACAGATCTGAAATACTGGGCTGTAGTTAAAATGCACCAATTTACATAACGATCGCCAGAGCTGGCAGATAGCCATAAAGGCGGGGCTAAAGTGTGGCGAGTCGAAGAGACTTAGCAGTTGGCAAGAAAAGACAGAAGCGCAAGGGGAGAGCTAACTGTGTAACAGCCCCGACAACCAATTTTATCTGCAGCACCTGTGGAAGAGTCTGTCACTCTAGAATTGGCCTTTATAGCCACTCCAGGCTCTGCTTCACAAACCACTGACCACCTCCAGGCACTTACCCATTGTCTCTCGAGACAAGGAGACCAAAGAAGAACAAGAAAGAAGATTTACATAACACCTTTTAACACCATGGTTCTTTGTTAGGTCAAAGGAGGTTCTTCCCATTGGTCTAAGATGGAATACATAACAATCAATAACAATATGGCAAGTCTATTTGAAATAAAACAATCCAGCACTTAGTGCTTTTTCTTTGTTCCTTCATGGTCTGCAAAAATCAATGTGAAATTTGTGGTGTCAGAACTGAACAAATCAATATTAGCAGAGCAAAGGTCTTCACAGAACAAAGGTCTCACTCGGTGTAATCTCATTAACTGTTTGACCGCCTCAAAAATTAGCTTTGCTCAGTTCTGAATCAGGGTCTGATTCAAACCTATTCCAGGGTTTGAGTATAAAATATCAACTGCCACTTGCATATCATGCTGAGGAAGTGACTAATTTATCAGCATGCCACATTTCAGGTGAGATGTTAAATATTGTTCTGTTTATGTATAGGTTAAGGATGCCATGGCAGAATTCAAAGAACAAGGAGCTTTTCATGTGTCCTGGACATTCTATCCTCAACCAAACCTACTGGGAAACAGAAGAACTAGTCATTGTTATTTGTGTAAAATAGCTCCATCAATTGCCTACATAAACATAGTTGCCGCACTTCTAAGTAATTTTCAGAACTGATGAAAGGTCACAGACCTGAAATATTAACTCTACTTCTCTCTCCACAGAAGCTGCCTGACCTGCTGAGTATTTCCAGCATTTAATTTTTATTGCTATCCATTCTGCTACATGTCTCCTGCCTCCACATTTGCTGACTTTAGTCATGATTCTACTATGCGATACTTATCAAAGGTCCTTTGGAACGTCTATGTATATTACATCCACTGCATTAGCCTTGCCTGCTCTATTATTTCTTCAAATAATGCAATAAAGGCCAAGTATGACAATCTTTTGAAATCCATGCTTACTATTCTTTATTTTCCATTTCTATGTTTTTCTACATCTTTGAGTAATGATTTCACTATCCTTCCTAGCACTGACATTGAGCTATAGTTCCCTAGATTTGACCCAGCTCTTTTTTTGAATATGCAAACACTCGCTGTCTGACAGTCCTCTTGAAGTGAGGATGTGCAGATGTAATCCATTTGGTGTTTTATGGGTACACAGAGGTCAGGTAAGCACTAGGAATCTCTGATACTCCCAATTGCTTGCTGTAACATAGATGAAAGAGCAGCAGAAACCCTTCTAAGTTGCGTTGCTGATTAGGAGAACCCTGAGGAAATTCCTGACAATGGAGTGCATGGTGAGTGGGCATTGGTTAAAGTTGACAGGACGGGAGACTTAGATGATTATTCATCACTCTCTAAAGGTTTAAAGGAGTGTCAGAACATTACAGCCAAATTGAACAAGGTCCTGGGCTGTATTTTCCAGACATTTTAGTACAAAACTTGTCCGAAGGCTTTGGTGAATCTTCATTTGGAATAAGGTCCACCTTGTTTGAAATCCATGCTATTAGATTTTCAGTTCCTAGATGTTATTTCTATTACATGTTTGAGTAAAGATTGCATTATCTTCCCTACCACACTCTATTACCCTTTAAATTTAGGAACATTAACTGTTCTCCAGTCTTCTGGCATTTACTTTTCCAATGAATTTAATATACAATCTCTTTCTTAGCTTGTTTCATTATGGGTGGATGCAAACCATCTGGAGCAGTAGTTTTTTTTATTATCCTCTCTAATTTATTATCTCCCTCTCTTTTCTATCTTAAATGCTCAAATCCTTTTTGATCTTCTCTTATATCATGTCCATCCCGTTAAGTCTCGCTGGTAAATACCGAGAAAGTAATCAATTTTTCTCAATATTGCTACTGTTTAAAACTTTGAAACAAATGGGACAGAGTAAGTAAAAACAGACTGTTTCCAGTGGTTGGGAGGACAAGAACTAAGGGACAGATATAAAATTAGATGCTAGATATTTCAGACAGTACAGGGAAACTGTAGAGCAGTTAGTGATTGCAATATCTTGGAACTTGATTTATGATGTGACACCTCAGCAAGAACAATTTTACAGGTATTTACAACTGCAAGTAAAATCTGCTTTATAAAGAAGCATTTTTTGTGTTCTAAATGTTACAGAAATATATTTTCAGTAGTTCAAAAATGAATGTCACATCTTAAACCAAGTTCATAAGAGAGTAACTTGATTGATCAGTTTCTCCTACTCATTGGTTCAGAACAGAAAGTCTAAACAAAAAAAATTGATAGTTGATTGTTTTTTTTTAAATCTACAAATTGAATGGATCCCATTTGTTCAAATTTAGTCAAATAGCTATTTAGTTATAAGAACAGTGCTCATTTCAGCCAAATGCCAACATTTTGCCCCATGGAATGAGAATGCCTTTTGCAACCACACTGCAAACATGCACTAGACTATTAATATGGAACAAGGATAGGTTTGGGACATGAAATTAATGAATAATATAAATCAGTAAACCACCTCCATTTCAACCAGGAAATCAAGGAAAGCACAATGAAGCCTACCCAAGTCCAAGGTGTAACAAATACAAAAAGGTCACAAAATATTGGTTGTTCATTTCACCTTTAGGTTTTATTTAAAAAGAAAGTCACAAGACTGAGAACACCAATAGTATTTGTTATGGGAAATTTGGTTTAAATTTTGCACAATGCCATCAACTAGCAGGACAGCCAGGGTACTCCACCCGCCTTCAGACTTCTTCATTTTTCTGATTTATATAAATTAAGTAAAATCTGAGATTATTATGCTGCAGAATGTCTCAAGAACTTACAGGATCCACAAACTCAATTACTTGAATACGTCTGTGCCTTTACAACCATTTCAGTGGACCAATTAGGCATCTGTTGCAGTTTTCGGATGCTTCAGCTCAAGATCCAAAAATCTATTAAATGAGTGTCTGTCTCCCAAAAAGCCACCCTTCTGTTCATCTAATTACCAATAACAAACAGAAAAGGATTCTGCCTCATTGTGATATAAGGAAGGAAAACCTCAGCTATGGTGAAAGCTCCCACAAATAGTCCTGATATATTAATTTATCTTTTCTCTTTCAGGTGCTGACTATATTTGCAGTTTCATTGTGTTTGTGTTTTCATTTCATATTTCAGGCATTTACAGCCCTTCTTTTCATCTCTCCTGTACAATAGTCCTTGCAATGTCTTTGTTACTCTAGCTTTATATTCAACGGTAAAGCAAATGCTGCCAGTCATTTTGCAATTGGAACTGTAATCAAAACTATCTTAGTCATAAAAACTTCAGCTTTACATAGGAACCCACCAACTCCAGAGGAAGCCCAGAACTCTGGGTACTGTTTCTAAGGCGTTCTTTTCAGCTGTGTTTGTGTAAATTAAGACAAAACCAGAGATAAATTAAATGAATCACTGTATTTCAATGTCCTCTTTAGGATCAAATGCTCCTCCCAAAATAAAGAGCTACTCATCATACATTAGAAATTACAATCAAATTTGGTGGCAAACAAAGTTTATTTCTTCTACCACAAAGTCTAGCCCTCATACATCAGCGATTACACAAGGTGAATTAAATTACATGACAACAAATCTGACAGATTTGTTAAAGCGCAGACTCAATGCTGATGCTTCTACTTTATAAAGAGAAACTATGTATAGGATACTGCAAAAATACAGTATGAGAATGACTATTGTGCAAATCCGCTCAGGAGAAAAAGTTCTCATCTGGCTCTGCCACTCCCAAGCTTATCATCTCCTTCCCAGTTCATTAAACAAACAATTACTATGAAGCATTTTATTGCTTCTCCTCTTTCTTGTCTCCACTTTCTCCACTGTCTGTATTGCCTGAACTCTCCCGCTCAGATGCCATCTGAAAGTCAACAAAAAAGTCTGTCAGTGTATTCTCCCCAAGATTCAGCTCAGTTTTTATCAAGATGACCATCAACTTATACATCTTAAAAAGCAGACTGCTGCTGAATAGTAAACTTTCTGCTGTTCTTTTGCTATAGATTATCTTAACTCTATATACTAACTTCAAAGTGCAAATACTTTACCTTCTTGTATGCAATTTCAAAGAGCTTCAGTGAGGCCTGCTGAAGGTTGGTTGCTGCTGCTTTGATGTTTTCGCCGGTCTCAGAATCCTTTCGAGCCAACAGATCCTTCACTTTTGTAATCTCCTCTCTCAATTTGTCACACTAGTTAATTAAACCAAACAAAAGAAAAATGATTTTCACGTCAAAGCTTTTAGGTTTCAACACCGTTTATGATTTTTGGTTCGGGATTTAATTTACTCAGCAGTCTGTAGGGTCATACCTCTTCTTTTGGAAGCTGATCCTTGAACTCTTCCATTTTGGACTCTGTGTCATGAATAATTCCTTCAGCGTTGTTTACTGCTTCAACAGTTTCCTGTGGGGGAGGTGGGGGGCACAGAAGAATTCTGAAATCTGTTTGCTATGTACAACAATTACTCCAGCCTTCAACTAACTAACTAACTGGTTACAATTTTCATGCGAGGTACAGTAGAGCAGAGGTTTAACTACCCTTTTTAAGTTACCAAAAAAAGTCATATAATTGTCATACTCGGGCCCCACCTACCAAGAATGAAGCACATTAACTTTGTCATGAACATTGATTTTGAACTGTTACTGGAGTGAGGGGAGGACTTGTTGATCGGCAGACAGTGTTTGGAAGGGCAAAGCAGCCATTCCCTGACATTCAACCCACAATGGACTTTTGATCACCAGACGTTGAAGATGGGGGGGCTCGCATTCCAGGTTGACTGCTAAAATGGCCGAATACACAAAGAGACATGGTCAAACCAGCTAGTCACATGACTAACCTGCTGGGCAACCTGAGTTTTTTGAATTTGCACAAACAGTTTGGGCAGAAAGCAGAATGTTCCTGGACTGAAGATCTCTCCTGTCTGCCTGCTTCCATCTCTTTCTCACAAGCCTTTGAATCCACTGAAGACACATGAACCCCAAGAGAGAAAAGTTTCCTACAGCAAACAAGGTTTAAAAAGAATATTGGGCCCCAACAAAAAGCAAGATCCACCTACAATCAAGGGCTCTGCAGTGAACCCAAAGAACTGTAACAAAAACTCTTCAGATAATGCCTCAAACGTTTGCACTTTTTTTTCCTGTTCTTTTCTATCTTTGTTTGCATGTGTGTATCATGTATGCATGCCAGCATGGGGCGCAGCATGTATCCGTAAGTGTTAACGGAATTAGAGATTAAGTGTGATAAATTTCAACTTTTCTTCTTTAAACCTAAGAAATCCTGTTTGTGCTGGTTTCTTTGCCTTATAATTGGAAAGTGGTGAACAAGGATTCACCAAGGCGGCGCTAAAAAGTGTGTTTAAAATTAAACCCTGTTACGGTAAGACCAGGTGAAGGCTGAAAGGGAACCCTGGACCTCTTTCTCACCTGGTCGTAACATAATATTAAACTATAACTTTGAAAGTACAGTACAGATAAAACAGTATCATCCTCTTTATAAAATCATTTAGAGCTGTTGCTAAGATTGTGTGGTTTAAAAGTGATGTGTAAAATAGGAATTAAATACGAAATAACTTTATGCAAAAAATAGGCCTTAAATTGATCACGATCCTCTTCGGATTGTTCGATGTTTCCATACACTAACTAATCTTACTGCTGTCATACCTTCTTCCTCCTGTCTGCTTCAGCATACTTCTCTGCATTTTTGATCATGTTCTCAATGTCGTCCTTGCTCAACCCACCAGAGGACTGGATGACGACTGGAATTGAAAATAATTTCCAAAACTTCAACTTCCAAAATCAAATAGATAACAAGTCTAAATAACCATTTATCCAACCAAAATTCACTTATTTAGACAATGATTTAACTGACAGTTTCAAGTCAGTTTCAAACCAGTACTCCAAGGACTGTTTGCAATAATCCCAATGCATACAGGAGCCCCCTTTTCTTATATTCTATACATGGCAAGATTCCTCATTACAAAATTGAATAATGGGTTTCATATCTATACTGCTTTGTTAAAATGAATTAAAAACAAAATCAACATCAAATGACATTTATCAAATGAGTAAGCCGTCATGTGCTGCTTACTACCTGTGCTGGCATCTGCTACAATTTGAGTTAGTACTTACTTTGCTGCTCACGGCCTGTGCCCTTGTCCCTTGCAGAAACATGGACAATACCATTAGCATCAATATCAAACGTAACTTCAATCTGTGGAACTCCACGGGGAGCTGGGGGCATTCCAACCTAGCAAAAGGCACAAAAACTTCAGTGTGCTTATTTCTAAACCATCATGCCCCAAAACCTTTTTTTTTAAATAAAGAGAGTTTGGCTAGCGCAAGAATATTCAAATGATATGCAGGAACATCTCAATTGCTTTCTTTTTCTGCAGTTCTGTACAAATAAAATAACATAGAAAGTTACAGCATATGTGCTTTACCTTTATGACTCGAAGACAAGCATTCAGACTTCTGGTAATGCTATAATCACAACGGAGGCCCCTAAAATTATACAGCCTTTTTCTAACAAACGCACCGAAATTCTTAAATGAAAGTAGATCTAGATTCAGCTGTAAATCTGTCCTATGGTTACTGGGTATGGCAACAAATATTTTCAAAAATACTGTTCACAATAGTGGTAAACTACATCTTAGGGTTAAAAAAATTCATATTTTAAACAATTTAGCCTCATTTACCAAGATCTCAGCTCCGAGATGTTAAAGTAGAGATCAGTTTCCTGATTTCAAAGACTACTGTGCAGTCGAAGAAATTCGATGGACTCCAACAGAACTCACCAGTGTGAACTGTCCTAGAAGCTTGTTGTCAGCTGCCATCTCTCGCTCTCCCTGGAACACTTTGATCTCAACCTGTGTCTGTCCATCAGCAGCCGTAGAAAAGACCTGCCATTCACATGAACAGCCAACATAAAATGTACTGTGCTTTTAAATTGGTTGTTCGATATCTTAAAAGCCAAAGTTTTAAAAAGGTATTTGGCATTAAGTCATGATGTTAGAATAATTATCAAGAATCTCAATTTCAGCATACATTCATGGATTAGAACACAATCTACGGGAAAACAGTGTATAAATTGATCAACTCCATACCTGGCCTTTCTTTGTTGGAATTGTTGTATTCCTGCTGATGAGTTTGGTGAAAACACCGCCCAGGGTCTCGATACCCAGCGACAAGGGTGTAACATCAAGCAACAGTACATCTGTGACATCGCCAGCAAGCACACCACCTTGGATAGCAGCACCAACAGCGACAGCCTCATCGGGATTCACTGACTTACTGGGGGAACGACCAAATAACTCTTGAACTGTTGCCTGAACCTGAAGAAAGGAATAAGGCATGGAACAAGATAAAATCACTGTTGAAAATAAAATTCTTTATTTAGCCTAGTTTTCATAAGTCCTGACTTTAAAATAACTAGGGAGAGATCACTTTAAACCAAGCACAGTTTATCATTCTATGCTTAATTTTCTTCCATCCCAATTTTCTCGCATCCTCACGAAGACCAATGCTCCCGCTAAGCTGCACAGAGACACTCCTCAACTGCTTTGATATCTTAAAGTCATTTACCTTTGGCATTCTGGTCATTCCACCCACGAGGATGACCTCACCAATGTCACTTTTGCTGACCTCTGCATCCTGCATGGCTCTCTGGCAGGGATTTATGGTCCTTTTAATGAGGTCACCAACAATGTTCTCAAACTGAGCACGAGTAATTTTAATATTCAGATGTTTTGGTCCAGAAGCATCCATTGTCAAGTAAGGAAGGTTAATATCAGTCTGTTAAAACACAAGAGAAATAATCAGCACTAGGTTACACTACACATACCTTCACATACTCAGACTTTCTGCTAATCCATTACAAGATAGACAAGTTGATGGGAAAACACCAAATATTGGCTGCAAGTCAGTCAGTGGGACTTTTGTTTCCCCCCAAGGTGCATAATATACCAGTGTAGATGTCTGAGTGTAAGACACTATGGAACGATCAACCTTATGAGAACCTTATTGGAGATGGAAAGTGATAAATTAATGGGAACAAATAGAACATAGGAACTGAAGAAGCAACCAACACTGTTTCAACCCAAACCCTAGAAGAGCACCCCCTACTCCATTTAGGTGACATTTTACATTTCTCACACTAACCATCCTGTAACTTCAAGTGAGATTGGCAATTAATATCAAATTAGCAGTTTTGTGCTATGTATTCATGCCCACTATTGACTAGTTTAGAGACCGCCCACAGGTTATTTTACATAGGAACCTTACACTGAACAGCAAAATAAAATCCCTGCATTCGAGGTTAGATTTGTAATTCAGGCCACAGGAAGCGGGATGAAGCAGTGAAGGTTAGTATTAAATTGTGTTTTACCCAATCTGCCAGAATGCCCAATCTCCATATGCATAGAAAAGTTCATTAAAAAGCAGAAGAACCATTTTAGGACCACCACCACATCCCGCCAAATAAAAAGTAAATAATGCAAAAGTACGTAGATATAGAATGCCATTTCCAAGCTAGTTCTTCCTTTTAACATGAGAAGGACTGGGACACCATTGCTAGCATTCAACTTTCCACTAACATCCATCTCAGAGATATTTACTTCTGTGCTCCTTTACATACGAAACCCTACAAATGATTTGCCCACAATCATCATTTTATGAGGTGATGATGGTGCAGTGGTAATGTCATTGAACTAGTAATCCAGAGGCCCAGGCTAAACACCCTCAAGGCACGGGTTCAAATCCCACCATGGCAGCTGGTGGAATGTAAATTAAATTAATTAATTTTTAAAAATCTGGAATGGAAAGCCATGAAACTACCTGGTGCACTAATGTCCTTTAGGGAAGGAAATCTGCCGTTCTTACCTGGTATGTCCTACATGTGACTCTTAGCTGCCCTCTGAAATGGCCTAGCAAGCCTCTCAGTTGTCAAGGGCAATTAGGGATGGTCAACAAATGCTGGCATTGCCAGTGACGTCCACATTCCATGAAAGAATGAAAAAAAATGAACAGTACTAATTTACACATCTGAATAGTTATCGCCCAAATGCAATAAGTCTATAAAAGCAAAATACTGCGGATGCTGGAAATCTGAAACAAAAACAAGAAATGCTGGATTCACTCAGCAGGTCTGGCAGCATCTGTGGAAAGAGAAGCAGAGTTAACGTTTCGGGTCAGTTCCGAAGAAGGGTCACTGACCCGAAACGTTAACTCTGCTTCTCTTTCCACAGATGCTGCCAGACCTGCTGAGTGAATCCAGCATTTCTTGTTTTTGTTGCAATAAGTCTATTCCAGGCGTGTATAAAATCTATATATTTAGTTAAACAAATTTCACCATCATTTATTGGCAGATTCAAGTCAAACTATCCAGCAGGCAACTTCAAACCTTAAACATTTTGCTATCATGATAAGCCACCCTTTTACAGAAGACCCAGCCTTTAGTTCTTCGTAAAACTGAGAGAGAAACAAGGTGAAAAAGTTAGCTCTTCGACTGAGTGTGTACAGGCAGTTATTCCGGATAGAAAACATGTTCTGACCTGAAGAGATGAAGACAGCTCACACTTGGCTTTCTCTGCTGCTTCTCTCACTCGTTGTAGCGCCATGTTGTCCTTGGTGAGGTCTACACCTGACTAAATATTAAATAAGACTCTTAAGAATACAATATAGTGGGTGACAAGCTTAATTATGTTAAATGTACCATGTGCTAAACTAGTTTTCAGAAACTTACAGACTCATGAACAGATGAACGATTCAGCTCAAAATACTAAAAAGATATACAATGCAATTAAACTTCTTTTTGCAGGGAGGAACAGTGGAAGAGTTGTGGGGAGGGGAGGGAGATGCCTGGGACACATGCCAAGCAACTGAAACAGAGCACAGGCAAAATGATAGCTAGCTTTTATGGCTAGCTGTAGACAGGACCATCACACCATATGCCTCAGACTTAAAACAGGCACTGTTGGAACAATTATAATGGAAGTGATATTATCTCTGCAAGAACTGCTCCAAATTACGCAATGAAAACCTAACTATTTAAAACAGGTTCCTCTCCTCATCCCACCCAATTTTAAAACAAACAAGTAGTTATTAATACAAACCTCTCTCTTGAATTCCTTGATGATGTGCTGTAGCAAAGCCTGGTCGAAGTCCTCACCTCCCAAAAAGGTATCCCCATTCGTAGATTTTACTTCAAAGACTCCTTTCTGAATCTCCAGCACAGAGATATCAAAAGTGCCACCACCCAGATCATAGACAGCCACGCTGTTTAAGAAACAATCAAGTTCACTGAAACAAAAACTTCTCATACCATAGCTAGTTATTTACGATTTTACAATATGCAACTCACAGGAACTTTGGGAGCACCACTTTAACTTGGGTGAAACATACATTTCCCATGCCAATTCTAGCTATTATACTGTTTAACAGGATCTTCTCTGAATACAAATTAAAATATAATTTTATAGATTTATCTGCGGGAACATGAAGAGGCTGTTCTATTAGATTGTGGCTGACATGTACCTCAATTCCACTTACCCAGCTTTGCTACATGTCCCTTGATACCCTTACCTAACCAAATTCTATCCAAAAGCAAATTATTGCAGATGCTGGCAATCTGAAATAAAAACAGGAAATGCTAGAAATACTCAGCAGGTCTGGCAGTATCTGTGGAACTTTCATCAGAACTGTCAATGGCAGAATAATGAACAGCTGCCTTCTGAAAGCAAAAACAAGATTAAGGCAAATGCATTCAAAGAAAAGGTATCAAAATGGGGCAGATTAGTCTGAAATTGATGAACTCAATATTGAGTCTAGAAGGCAGTAGAGGTGCCTAATCAAAAGATGAGGTGCTGTTCTTAGAGCTTGCGTTGAACTTCACTGGAATACTACAGTAAGCCAAGGAGAAAGATGTCAGCATGACAGCAAGGTGGTGAATTAAAATGGCAGGCCATCAGAAGCTCGGGGTCACAATGGCAACTGACTGGAGGTGTTCTGCAAAGCGGTCACCCAACATGTGTTTGGTCTCCCAATGGAGAGCAGACCGTATTTTAAGCAGCGAATACAGTGTACTAAATTGAAAGTAGTACGCGTAAATCGCTGTTTCACCTGGAAGGAGTGTTAGGGTCCTTGGACAGTGAGGAAAGAGGAGGTAAAAGGGTAGATGTTGCATCTCTTGCGTTTGCATGGCAAGGTGCCGTGGGAAGGGGATGGGGTGATACAGGAGCGGATCAGGGTTTTGTGGAGAGAACAGTCCCTTCAGAATGCTGAAAGAGGAGGGGAAGATGCATTTGGTGGTGGCATCACAGCAGAGATGGCTGAGGATGATCCGTTGAATATGGAGGCTGGTGGGGTTAAAATGAGGACAAAGTTGAAGTTCAGGGTGAAAGCAGGAAATTGCACCGATACAGTCACCGATTTACCAGAAAAAGAGTTGAGGAAGGCCACCCCCTCTGCCCCGCCAGCATAGGACCGTAACAAGGAATGCTCCGCATATCGCACAAAAAGGCAGGCATAGCTAGGACACATGCTTCCTCCACCTGGTTGAACACGTTCTCACATTGAACAACTCCTTTTACCTCATCTGACTTTCTCCAAATGAAAGGTGTTGCTATGGGCACCCACATGGGCCCCAGCTACATCTGCCTTTTTGTGGGATATGTGGAACATTCCTGGTTCCAATCCTACTCGGGGGGACCCCCTCCCTCAACTCTTTTTCAGGTACAACAATGACTTTCAGTGCAGTTGCCTGCTCTCCTCCTCAACTGGAAAACTTATTCAACTTTGCTTCCAATTTCCACCCTTCCAGCTTCACATCATCCATCTCCAACTCATCCATCCCCTTCCTCGACTTCTTTGCCTCCATTTCTGGGGATAGGTTACCAACAAATATTATAAACACACAGACACCAAGCTACCTCCACTACACTTCCTCAGACCCTGCTTCCTGTAAGGACTCCATTCCATTCTTCCAGTCTCTCAGTCTGCCACATCTGTTCTGATAATGCAAACCTTCCACACCAGCGCTTCCAATATGACTTTCTTTTCCCTCAATCAAGATTTCCTTCCCACAGTGGTTGACTAGGCACCCTCGACCATGTTCAACTCATTTTCCGCACTTCTGCTCTTACCCCTTCCCCTCCCTCCCAGAGCCATGATAGCGTTTCCATTGTCCTCACCTTCCACCCCACCAGCATCAGTATTCAGCGGATCATCCTCTGCCATTTCCGCCACCACCAAGCACATCTTCCCCTCCTCTTTCAGCATTCCAAAGTGTCAGTTGCCTCCGCAACACTCTGGTCCACTCCTGTATCACCCATTCCCTTCCCACGACATGTTTCCATGCAAGTGCCCTTTTACCTCCTCTTTCCTCACAGTCCAAGAACCCAAACACTTCTTCGACATGAAACAGCGATGTACGTGTACTTTTTAAATTTAGTATACTGTAATCGCTGCTCGCAATATAGTTTGCTCTACATTAGGGAGACCAAACACAGATTGGAGGACCACTTTGCTGAACACCTCCAATCAGCCAGCAAGCATGATACTGAGCTTCCAGGAGCCTGACATTTTAATTCTGGATTTTGCTCTCACGTTGCCACTTCTGTCCTCGGCCTACTGTAGTGTTCCAATGAAGCTCGACATAACATTAAGTTCAACCATTTCAGACCGTAATCTCTGCACCCGTTTTGATTCCTTATTCTTTGCATGTTTCTACCTTAATTTTTTCTGCTTTCGGACAGCAACTGTTCATTATTCTGCCATCTAGAGCCGGCCTAGATTCGATGGGCCAAATGGCCTCCTTCTCTGCCATTATGATTCTATGACTCTGAGACCTCTTCTGGACACATCCTTTGTTTCTTTACTAGTCCTATTACTACTCCCTTTGCCTCTACCCCACCAACTGTTTTATCATATAACACCTCACGTCATCCTCCCTATCACAGTCCTTCTTCTCCTTCATCTGACTGACTTAAAAATCTATTAAGTTTCTAATTATTCCGAGTTCTGATGAAAGGTCATCAACTTGAAATGTAAACTTTGTTTCTCTCTCCACAGATACTGCCAGATCTGCTGAGTATTTCGAAAATTCTATCCATTTCAGTATAGAAAATTTAATCGACCTGGCACCTACAGCTTTTGGAGGAGCTAGTCCCAGATTTCCAATAACCTATGTGGGGGAAAAAAAAAGCATTTTCAAATTTCACTCCTAAATGCCATTAAGCCCTCATTTACATAGAAGCTACAGTATAGAAACAGGCCAGTTCGCCCAAAAGGTCAACACCACTCTTTATGCACCATGAGTGGTGAGGAAAGAAGGGTGTTTCGATTCTTGGGACACTGACATCTGTACTTAGAGAACAGGGAAATATTCCGTTGGGGTGGGCTTCACTTGAATTGGACTGGGATCAATGTCCTGGCTAATCGCATAACTAGGGCTGTGGACAGGGCTTTAAGCTAAAGGGGTGGGGGTAGGGTTTGGGTAAAGGGAAATTTAGAAATCCAAAGAGAGAGATCAGGGGATCGGAGCAGGATAGTGACGTCGGCAACTCCCAACAGAATGGAATAGGAAAAGACCGAGTTTAACAAAAATTGTACATCGGCAAATAAGGTCATTGCAGGGAATAGAGGTAAAAAATGACATTAAAGTTTCTTTATCCAAATGCACAAAGCATCTGTAATAAGATAGATGAACTAGTGGCACGAATAGAGGTAAATGATCTAGATCTAATTGCCATTGTCGAGACATGGTTGCAAGGGGATGAAAGTTGGGAAATGAATATTCCAGGGTACACAATATTTCAGAGAGACAGACAGAATGGAAAAGGAAGAGAGATAGCTTTGATAGTAAAGGATGACATAAAGACATTAAGAAGGGGGGATCCAGCCTCAGAAGATTATGAAGTAGAATCAGTTTGGGTGGAAATTATGAATAGCAGGAGTCAGAAAACACTAGTGGGAGTAGTTTACAAGCCCCCTAACAGCAGTTATATTATTGGACAGAACATTAAAAGGGAAATTATTGGAGTGTGTAAAAAAGGTAATGTATTAATTGTGCGGGAATTTAATCTACATATAAACTGGAACAATCAAATTGGTAACAGTCGTCTGGAAGATGGGTTTGTAGAATGTTTTTGTGACAGCTTCTTGGAGCAATACGTTGTAGAATTGTCTAGGGATAAAGCTACCTTATATTTCATATTGTGTAACGAAGCAGGGTTAATAAGCAATGTCATAGTAAAAGATCCATTGGGAAATAGTGATCATAATATCATTGAAGTTCATGTTAAGTTTATAAGTGACGCATTTCAATTGTAAACCAGAATCTTAAACTTAAACAAAGCCAATTATGAAGGTATGAGGGAAGAACTGGTTAAGGTTAATTGGGTAAATAGACTGGAAGATATGGCAGCAAATTAACAGTCGGAAACATATAAAGAAACAATTCAAAGGGTTCAACAAAAGTACATTCCATTCAAAAATAAAAACTCATCAAGACAGACCCATCCGTGGCTCACTCAGGAAGTTAAGGAGAGTTAGACTAACAAAAAGACTAACAATGATGCAAAAAATAGTAGCAAGTCTAAGGATTGGGAGCGTTTTAGAAATCAGCAAAGGGTCACCAAAAAGTTGATAAAAAGGGAATAAATAGAATGAGAATAAACTAGCCAGCAATATAAAAACAGATTGTAAAAGCTTTTATAAGTACATAAAAAGGAAGACACTGGCTAAAATAGACATTGGTCCCTTAGAGGCACAGACAGGAGAAATCATCATGGGGAATGAGGAAATGGCAGAGGCAGTGAACAAATATTTTGTGTCTGCCTTCACAGTAGAAGACACAAGTTCCATATCGGAAATAGGTAGTATCTTAGGGGCTAAGAGTGAGGAAATTAAGGATATCAGCCTAGAAAAAGTATTGGAGAAACTTGAGGGACTAAAATCTGACCAGGGCCAGATGGCCTATATCCTAGGGTTCTAAAAGATATAGCTGCAGCGATAGTAAATGCGCTGGCTATCATTTTCCAGAATTCCTTAGACTCAGGAATAGTCCCATCAGATTGGAAGTTGGCAAATGTTACGCCACTTTTCAAGAAAGGAGGTAGAGAGAAAACAGGGAGCTACAGGCCAGTTAGCCTAACATCAGTCGTTGGGAAGATGCTGCAAACTATTATTAAAGAAGTCTTAATGTTGCACTTGGAAAAGCATAGACTGATTAGAACAAGTCAACATGGTTTTACTAAAGGGAGATGTAACTAGTAGGGTAGATAAAGGGGAACCAGTGGATGTCGTATATTTGGATTTCCAAAAGGCATTCGATAAGGTGCCACATAAAAGGCTAGTAGGCAAGATAAGTGCTCATGGTGTTGGGGGTGATATATGAGCGTTGATAGAGGATTGGTTAACAGACAGGAAACAGAGAGTGGGCATAACTGGGGCATTTACAAGATGGCAGGCAATGAATAGTGGGGTGCCGCAAAGATCGGTGCTGGGGCCTCAGCTATTTACACTCTATATTAATGAACTGGGTGAAGAGACAGACAGTAATGTATCTAAGTTTGCTGAATACAAAGCTAAGATAGGTATACAAGGTAATACAAAGGTAAGATGCGGGGAGGACATAGAGAGGCTGCAAAGAGATATAGACAGGCTAAGTGAGTGGGCAAGAAGATGGCATGTGGAGTATAATGTAGGGAAGTGTGAAGTTGTTCACTTTGGTCGTAAAAATTGAAAAGAACAATTTTTTTTTTTAAAAGGTGTAAAACTGGTAAGTGTTGATGTTCAGAGAGACTTAGGGGTACTTGTACAAGGAATGCACAAAGTTAACATTCAAGTGCAGCAGGCTATTAGGAAAGCAAATGGCATGTTGGCCTTTATTGCAAGGGGCTTGGAGTGCAGGAATAAAGAAGTCTTACTAAAATTGTAAAGGGGTTTGGTGAGACCATTCCTGGAATACTGCGTGCAGTTTTGGTCTCCACATTTAAGAAAGGACATACTTGCACTGGAGGCTGTGCAGCGCAGATTTACTAAATTGGTCCCTGGGATGAGGGGTTGTCCTTTGATGAGAAGCTGAGTAAATTGGGCCTATATTCTCTGGAGTTTAGAAGAATGAGAGGTGATCTAATTGAGACACAAGTTCTGAAAGGGCACAATAGGGTAGAAGCTGAGAGATTGTTTTGACTTGTCAGGGAATCAAGAACACGGGGCACAGTTTCAGGATAAGGGGCCAATTATTCAGGACTGAGATGAAGAGCAATTACTACAATCAAAGGGTTGTGAATCTTTGGAATTCTTTTCCCCAGAGGGTTGTGGATGCTCCATCACTGAATACATTTAAAGCTGGGCCAGATAGATTTTTGGTCTTGCAGGGAATCAAGGATAGGGGGAGCGGGCAGGAAAGTGGAAATGTAGCCCAAGATCAGCCATGACCATACTGAATGGCGCAGCAGGATCAGTGGGTCATTTGGTCTACTTCTGCTCCTATTTCTTGCGAGTCGCCTCCTACCCTAACATATTTTGCTGGTCCTGTCTGCCTCATGTATTTCCCTACTTTCCCCTTAAATGCACCTATGCCATTTGCCTCAATGGTCCCTCAAGCTGCACGCACGCACGCACAGCCATGGCCACACAGGTCACTGGCAACAGGGGAATGGGACTCTATATCATATGTGCGGCCAAGCAAAAAAATCTAAAGGTACCACACATTGAAATAAACCGTCTTTGCACAACGAAAATTTAGAGGGATCACTGACCGCAACTAGTTCATATGGCAGCTAATTCCATATTCTAACAACTTGAAACAAGAAGTTTCGCCTGAATTCTCATTGGATTTATTAGCAACCGACTGATATTCATGGTCCCTAGTTTTGGACTGCCCCATAAGAGGAATCATCTTTCCCATGTCTACCTTATCAAGCTCCATCATAATTTTATAAAGACCTCCATCAGGTCAGCTCTCAGCATTCTCTTTTCTAGAAAAAAATGGCTTAACCTGATAATTATAATTTTGCAGTTCTGCTAAGTCTCTTCTGGATTCTTCCGCCATAGGAAAACAGTTTCTCTATGCCTATCCTGATCATTTCAAACACTTGAAAATAGTTACCTCTCAATCTTAAACTCAAGGGAATGTCTGCACAATTTAATGCTTTAAACCCTGGTGTCATTCTGGTTAATCTGCACTGCACATTACATCTTTCTTGAGGCTCGGTACCTAAAATTGCAATACAGAACTCTAGATGGAGTCTGACTAAAATGCTGTACAACTAAAGTACAATTTTCTCACTTTTGAAGTCTAACCCCTCAACTTAAAGGTCAGCATTATATTACTTTTAGTATCAACACATTAGCTTTGTGATTTGTAGAGATAGACACCTAAATCTCCTTGTTCCTCTACAGCTGTTGTACTCCCAGCATTAAGAAAATATTTGTCTTTCTCAAAGTGAACCCTTCTCAGTGAACTTCACCTGTTGTGCACTTAGTGTGCATGTTTCTTTGCAACTTTCACCCGCAAACTTTAATGTCACCTGCAAACTTGGGATTTACAACTTCCTATTCCTTTATCTAAATAATAAATCTATATGGTGAAAAGCAGACGCCCCACACGAATCAAGCAACACACCCATAATCCCTACTCTGTCTCCTACATCCCAATCAATTACTGACCTACAAAAAGTTACCTCCAATTCCACATGTTCGTAATTTTACTAATAATCACTTGTGAAGCCTCTTAAGTGTCTCGTGGAAGTTTATATAAACAATATTCATAGATATTCCTCTAGCCATCGTGCTTGTAACCTCCAGAAATGCAACTGGATTAGTCAGGTATGACCTATCCTTCACAAATCCATAATGACTCCCTTTCCCACAACTTATTAAACTGACAGGTCAGTAGTTACTTGATTTCTCTCAGTTCCCCTTAAATTTTGTAGTAACATTTTCAATTTTTAAATCCAAAGACACAAGTAGCTTGAAAGCAAATGCATTTGTACTGTAAAAGCGCAGCAGCAATTAGTCCATAAGCTGAAATTCAAGAAACAATATCAGTTTTTAAAAAAAAACTATGTTTATTTTTATCCCATTTGTAGATGGTTAGGATCAAAGGTTGGAGCACCTCATCTAACCACAAATAGTCTGAACATTTTGCCTGCTCTCTGGTCAACAGGATAATCTTCTAAATGTACAGCATCAGTTTACAATGACACTCAGAAATTTCCTTAGTGTTTCAGAAATCACTCACGTGAACCCAGGTTCTACCACTATGTACAATAAACAAATGCTCTGCACTAGAACTGGACTACATTTAAACAATCTAAAGCCTCTTCTCTTAACTATCTTATCATCACAACACTATATTGTAGAAAATCAAGGGAGCAGCTTTAACAGGGTAACACTGCAAGCTGACCCCTACTCTGCGAAGGGGGAAAAAAACACCATCAGACTAGTCCTAACTGTGTCTTATTATCTTCTATTGATGGTAAATTGCACAGTAGTAACTGCGGCAGCTTTGATACAACTGCCTGACAAATGCATTTTGATAGTTGTTGATGAGGACTGGTAATGAGCAAGAAACTAATGCACTGCACTTAGTGTAGAGTCCATGCTACAATTACAACACAAGTGAATGCAGCAAAAATACTGAATTAAGAACCAAGAGTCAGCCTTTGTTTTAATAAAACAAACAAACTCCATCATGAATTAGAAGTTTTACTCTTTACGTACACTTTGTCTTCAGACTTGTCTAATCCATATGCTAAAGCAGCTGCTGTGGGCTCATTGATTACTCGCAGAACATTTAATCCAGCGATCTGTCCAGCATCTTTCGTAGCCTAGATGAACACAGTATCACAATGACAGCACTGAAGGTGTAAATGAACATATCTATTTTTGTTTTATTGCTGTTTCACTCTTGCAACAAAGCATTATACTGCAAATCTAGAATATGCTGAACATACAGCTACCAACACTTTCATGCATCATTACATAGTGCTGAGACATCAAAGCAGGTCAAATGTTGCTACAGTGACGTTAACAATTTTGATCTCTTTTCATATTTGCATAAAAATTTCACAATTCACAATGTTTGTTGCATAAAGCACTGAATGAAGACACACATCAGTTGAAACACACATTGATGATTTACAGATGAAGCAGAGCAAAATTCGCTGTAAGAGACAGTCTCTTTCCACTTTCCTCTGAAATCAGTTTGGGCCTCAACACCCAATACACATTCAGCTTAGATAAAGCGTTGTTGCTAGAACCATAGAAAAACTACAGCACAGGAGGCCATTCAGCCGATCGTGTCTGCGCCTTCCAGCACCTGGTCCGTAGCCTTGCAGGTTACAGCACTTTAGGTGCATGTTTTGGCTTCTTAGTCATGATGCACTTGTGGACTGTAAATGCGTCAAGTCAAAAACAATTACATTTACTCAAATTTGTACAACTGTTATTTTTACCTGTCTTTGAGAATCATTGAAATATGCAGGCACTGTAATAACAGCATTCTTTGCAGTCTGTCCCAGGTAGTTTTCTATAAACAGAAAGTTAAAATCAGAATCCTTCAACGCAAGATAATTGCATTCATATCTGGTTTGGTCATACTGCAACATGCGAACCCTACCTCAAAACAGATTTCCACATCTGTAGGAATTTTGACCAAGAATGTATGATTGAATTGATTCTTGAGGAGTCCATACTAACTGCAATGTAATATTGGCCATGGAGCTAACACATACTAATCACACTAGAAAGTGAAAATGTCATTAAGAACTAACTATAAAACTTCAAAATCTTTAACTTGAAATTGTAAACATCTTGAAGGCTCTTATCTCTAAAGATGGATCAGTTCAAAGCTGTCCTCTGCCACTGCTGCTCCTACCTGCTGTTTCTTTCATCTTCATCAGGACAAATGCCCCTACTTGGCTTGGAGAATACATCTTCCCATGAGCTTCCACCCAGGCATCACCATTAGAGGCGCGCACAATTTTAAATGGCACATTTTTCCTGTGAACAGTATTTTTTACATAAGGGAAATGAATTTTTGTTATAGCGGAATCAAAATGTTACTTTTGAAGCCTTTTAAAAAATAATTTGAGTAAATGTTAAACTTACAAATCTTTCTGTACTTCAGCGTCATCAAAACGCCGTCCAATCAAGCGTTTCGTGGCATATAAAGTGTTCTTAGGGTTGGTTACGGATTGTCTCTTGGCTGGCATCCCAACCAAACGTTCACCATCTGCTGTAAAAGCAACTACAGAGGGAGTAGTTCTGGCACCTTCTGAATTTTCAAGTACCTGGAACACAACAAAATAGTTATCAGGACTATCTAAGCAACAGGTACACACAAACTTTACAAGTTTTGTAAGGATAGCTACACAGAAACAATATAAATTTTCTTTTTGAGACTGGACCCTCAATCTTCATCTTTTGGGCCTCCTTATCTCGAGAGACAATGGATACGCGCCTGGAGGTGGTCAGTGGTTTGTGAAGCAGCGCCTGGAGTGGCTATAAAGGCCAATTCCAGAGTGACAGGCTCTTCCACAGGTGCTGCAGAGAAATTTGTTTGTCGGGGCTGTTGCACAGTTGGCTCTCCCCTTGCTCCTCTGTCTATTTTCCTGCCAACTACTAAGTCTCTTCGACTCGCCACACTTTAGCCCCGTCTTTATGGCTGCCCGCCAGCTCTGGCGAACGCTGGCAACTGATTCCCACGACTTGTGATCAATGTCACAGGATTTCATGTCGCGTTTGCAGACATCTTTAAACCGGAGACGTGGACGGTCGGTGGGTCTGATACCAGTGGCGAGCTCGCTGTACAATGTGTCTTTGGGGATCCTGCCATCTTCCATGCGGCTCACATGGCCAAGCCATCTCAAGCGTCGCTGACTCAGTAGTGTGTACAAGCTGGGGATGTTGGCCGCCTCGAGGACTTCTGTGTTGGAAATACGGTCCTGCCACCTGATGCCAAGTATTCTCCGGAAGCAGCGAAGATGGAATGAATTGAGACGTCGCTCTTGGCTGGCATACGTTGTCCAGGCCTCGCTGCCATAGAGCAAGGTACTGAGGACACAGGCCTGATACCTCAGACTTTTGTGTTCCGAGTCAGTGCGCCATTTTCCCACACTCTCTAGGCCAGTCTGGACATAGCAGTGGAAGCCTTACCCATACCCTCAAGCATATCATGATAAAGTAGTATAAGTAGTACCAGTAAGAAGTAACCATCCAGAATTTACCATTCCTGCTTATGATACAGCCATCAATAACTCATTTAACTTAGGTCAAGATATTAAAAATAGAAAAACTGGTAAGACATCTTAAACTCCAGTCCAACAATGTAGGTAAAAGTTACTCAATAGGCACCAGGGTAGTATGAAAGATTAACTTCTTTCCATTTAAGAACCACTTACAATTCACAAACTGGCAATCCATGTACAGGCATCTACTCAACGCCACAGCATGGCTACCCGACCCAAACCCGACGACATGTGTCGTGTTCGGGTCGGGTCGCTCTTCCGAGTCCGGCATTTGGGCTCAGGTCGGTTTGGACGCAATCTATCGCCACCTCCTGTACGTGGCTCCAATGTTAATGCACTCTATGGACTTGAAAGTTTGTTTAGTTACATTTTTTTTTTTTTGCTTATCTGCACAAGCTTAAAGTGAAAAACGAAAGCTGGGTTAACTGATGGTTGGGTCGGGCACGGGAAAAAATGCAAGGACTCGGGCCGGATGTGGTTCTGTCGGGCTCAGGTCGGATTTCATTTGCAGACTCAACCCGGCCTTTACTCAATGCACAATTTACAAGACTTATTTGCCTAGCTCCGAAATCCTAAGGATTACTGCTTCTCCGAGCATTAGGTTTTTCAACCAATGCTTTAACCTCTGTAAGAAACAGCTTATGCCCATAAACAATTGTACTCTATTTCCACCTGCATAGAGAACCAAAAATGTGGCTTCATCAAAACTGCCAATGACCAAGGTCCTTAAACAAGAAATTTGCAGAGAAAAAAAAAGTCTATGTCTTTTACTAGTCTCTACCACTGTAATTTGGTCTTTCAGTGTCTTTCTGGTCTTGTTTTATACCTCACAACTCCCACCTCATTCATTTATGTATCTCCCACATCAAAACTTCTTCATGTGCACCCTTATAAGCTGCAACCTTTCCATTTTCTGGCCTTCCATCTGCAAGGATACCAATAAGCGCCTTGCCTTCATATTCAATTGCCAAAGATCTGATAGTCTGTCATCCCTGTCACTTCCTACTAAACAACCACCAACTCTGTGTCCTCAAGTCTGCAGGATATAAGCTTGAATGTACGTAGCACGACAGCTTGTCAGATATTTGCCATTAGCTACCAACTCTTCCATCATCCAACCTCCATTCAACAAATCCATAATTCAAGACAAAATGAGAGAGTATTTAGCATTGTATGGGCTAATCAAGGACAGCCAGTACTGATGTTAAAAGCTAATCATGTTTGACCTACTTAATGAAGGTTTTTTGAAAAATTGAGTAGTTGAATAACAGGTCGGTAAATTTTCTGGAGGCATTTGATAAGGTTCTCACAGGAGGCTTATTACAGAAATTATGCAGCATCGTGGTGTGGAAGCTAGTTGACTGAAGGGAAACAAAGGTTAGGATTAATAGATATTGTTCAGATTGGAAAAGGGCTGAAGTAGGGTACTCCAATAGTCAGTGCTGTGTACACTTTTGATATTGGTACTGATTTGGACTCGGGCATGGACAGTACAAAATTGAAACTTGGGGACGTAAATGGTGGCGCTATTCAATAATTTCTATCACTTGGGGGTTAACTGTATTTAGGTGGTGGGACTTAATTGCAGGCTCACCTGTGCTCGTATATATTTATTTATTTAGAGATGCAGCACTGAAACAGGCCCTTTCGGCCCACCGAGTCTGTGCTGACCAACAACCACCCATTTATACTAACCCTACAGCAATCCCATATTCCCTACCACCTACCTACACTAGGGGCAATTTACAATGGCCAATTTTACCTATCACCTGCGAGTCTTTGGCTGTGGGAGGAAACCAGAGCACCCGGCGAAAACCCACGCGTTCACAGGGAGAACTTGCAAGCTCCGCACAGGCAGTACCCAGAATTGAACCCGGGTCCCTGGAGCTGTGAGGCTGCAGTGCTAACCACTGCACCTCCCTAAACAAGAAACGTCAGTCCCCGGCCGGGAATCGAACCCGGATCGCAGCGGTGAAAGCGCCGAATCCTAACCACTAGACCACCAGGGAGGCTATATAGGACGCTAATAGTGCAGTTGTTAGTTAAAGGTGCACGATATGCTGTGTGTGTGCCTCTAATGAAAAGCTTACACGTATATAAAGACCAGGCTCCAGTATTCTATCCTACAGTGCCTGACTAACAGCAAGGTGTGCTACAAAAGACTTCAGGAAGACACCAATAAGGTCGTGGAATGGGCAGACAGGTTGCAGCTGCAATTGAAGGTGCGGAAATAAGGAATGGGCACATGCACTCAAAGGCAAGATACCAATAGGCGAGGATGAACAGAGATCTAGGAGTTCAATAAATAATTCCCTGAAGGTTCAAGTAAGTCATAAAACTAAAAGCCTTTTAGGCTTTTGGGTTTATATGTAAGGGCTCAGACTACAAGGGCGGCACAGTGGCGCAGTGGTTAGCACTGCAGTCTCACAGCTGCAGGGACCTGGGTTCGATTCTGGGTACTGCCTGTGTGGAGTTTGCAAGTTCTCCCTGTGTCTGCGTGGGTTTTCTCCGGGTGCTCCGGTTTCCTCCCACAAGCCAAAAGACTTGCAGGTTGATAGGTAAATTGGCCATTATAAATTGTCACTAGTATAGGTAGGTGGTAGGGAAATATAGGGACAGGTGGGGATGTTTGGTAGGAATATGGGATTAGTGTAGGATTAGTATAAATGGGTGGTTGATGTTCGGCACAGACTCGGTGGGCCGAAGGGCCTGTTTCAGTGCTGTATCTCTAATCTAAAACAAAGAGTTAATGACAAATCTTTAGATGGTAATGGTTAGGCTACAATTAGAGTACTCAGTGCAGTTTTGGGCACCCTGGCGAATAGTATTTAAACTGTACAGTGTAAAAACAGATTCACCAGGACGCTGTCAGAATAGGCAAATACAATAATGAGACACAAGATACTGGGACTATTTCAACAAGAGCAGAGAAGGTTAAAAGGAGATTTAACAGCTTAAACTTATGAAGAATTTTGAAGAGGCTGAATATGGAAAAATTAATGCCTCTAGCAGGAGTCAGTGACAAGGGATTATTGATTTAAAGTTATTCGTGAGGAACAGATATTTATGAAGATGTTGATGCAAGATGCTATGCTTTGCTGCAAAAAGTGGCAGAGACAATGCATCTTTTGAGAAAAATATGGACATTTAATGAGGAAATTAGTGGGCCATGAAAGACAGCAGGATAATAGGATTAGTTTCGGATTTCTCAAAAATATTTCTATGCCTTCATTATATTCTAATGAAGAGAAATTTCCAAACTACTTTGCAACAAAAACTGAGGCAATCGTATTAGCATTTCTGCCACGCCCTCCACTCCAGACTCCAATCTTTTGCTTCTTCCATCTTTCAGTTCATAACTCTAGCCCACATTTAATTCCTGATTTCCCCACATCTCCCCACTTTAGCCTCAACAACTCATCTTGTTCATGAAACGTACTATTAGAAAAACAAAAATTGCTGCAAATACTCAGCAGATCTGGCAGAATCTGTGGACAGAGTTAACATTTCAGGTCAATGACCTTTCATCATAACCAGTGTGCTACCTGCTGAGTATTTATAGTATGTGCTTCACTTCCAAAGGCTTGGAATGGCTATAACAACTTACCTTTGCTTGTTTGCCTTCCATCACTGCAACACAGGAATTGGTTGTGCCCAGATCAATTCCAATAACTGCACCCTTAATAGCTTCAGACCTGAGAAACACAAAGTACAAATATTTATCAGCAGATGCATTTTGAATTCTTCAGCAGTTCTAAGCCTCCATCCAAATGCAAGATGCATTCTAAACGACAATTTGAAAAATAGCACTATGTCCAATTATGAATGAGAACTAAACACATGCTCAACTCCATTCCAACATCACCTCCCAGTTATTTAATAACACAGATTGATATCAAATTAAAAGGCACAACTGCAGGTAGTATAGTAGTCATGTTATTGGATTAATAATCCAAAGGCGGCAATTCCAAATTCCAGCATGGCAGTTTTGAGAATTTTAATTCAGTTTTAAAAAAGTGTACAGATATTAAGCTGGGTATCATTGAATGTGACCATGAAGCTGCCAGATTATTGTAAAAAATTCCATTGGTTCACAAATGTCCTATGGGGAAGTAACCCACTGTCCTCACCCAGTCTGGCCTGTGTGTGAATCTAGTCATACAGCAATATAGTTGATTCTTAAATGCCCTTTGAAGTGCTCTAGCAAGACACTTAAAAAGCCAATGCAAGCAGTTCAAGATGGTGGCCCACTACACAGTTAGTGCAATTAAGGATGGGCAGTAAGTGCCAACTTTGCGGGCAACGTTCACATCCTGAGAATGAATTAAGAACTGCAGAAATATCCAATCACTTGGCGCTGCATTTGAAGTTCGAGTAAAACCTTGTAGGACTACAAAATAATACAAGGCCGCAAAAACTGAATGACGCCCTATGTGCATACAAAGACAGAGAACACAGAGAACAGGCGAAACCCACAAACATACAAAAGGGGAGAGCCCTTACCATGTTTCTTCACCCTCCTCAGCCATAGTCTAAAATCTTGTAAGCTTCAGCTCTTCAATGTTTTGAAGTTTTACAAAGCTCTAGTGGATTTTAAGCAGCCTGCAACTCCTCCAGGCCCAAACATTTAAAATTTCAAAATTATGCAGAACTTAAAACAGATGTAAGGCTACAAGTTGTTGACCAAAGACTAATAATGGTTTAAGTACAAGGGTACTATGGCACACAATAATTCAGCACCACAGCCAGAATTTTAATGCAACACTGTTTTAAATTAGTATTAGACTTTAAACTAGAACTGCTATAATAGCTTTAACACTACTACTGGTCACTGGTAGGCAATAACAAGATCAACTGCATTTTTGAGTATTTCAATAAAAACTCACGCATAATTGCGTCTTGTCAATGATCGAAGTACATCCTGGCTCAGTGCATTCCAATGACCCTGGAAAGCAAATAACAGCGTTAACACCTTTCTATCATTTGTACCATTCTATTTATTGCAGAGATTATTAAATCTTTCCAGTAAAGAGGTATAGTGGATTAAACAACAAACTGCACCATTCCTTTTGCACTCCCTGATATGGTTGCAACCAATGTGCAAAAACAAAACTAATGAACTGCGCAAGACCTCTCCCAACAGTGATCCAATAAGTCTTATAGCAGTTATTCTACGGTTTTACGATGCAAAGCAGTTTTGGCTTCACACGAATGATAACTATAGTATAACCTGAGAAAAGTCGTCAGGTTACATGCTGTCAACCTTGCGAAACCATCTCAAGATGGTAGTTTCTCACCAATATGGCTTTACATAAATTGCAGTGTAACTGCAATCAATGCAGATGAACTACAAAGAGCTCCAAATTACTTGATTAGATTAATTAAACAAAGTGATTCCTGACAATGCAGCTCGCCACTGATGTCATCAGGCTGCGCCGCAGTGCGCACATGCGCAGACGGTCTCCTGCTCTCTGCGCATGCGCTGCGTTTCGACTTGCCAGGACTGGTTAGCACATGCGCCGATGACGTCATCGCGTGACGTCTGCTTCTTCGGGCAACGCACCTGGTCGGCCTCTGCACATGCGCTTTATGCAACGCCAACAGGTATTCACGCATGCGTCAAAGCTTCGGCGCGAGTTTCTGAAAGTGGAAGGAGGAGAAGTTTCGTCGGGCATTATATCGCAATTATTTAGTCGTTTTGGAGATTTCAGTCTGCTTCATTTTTATCAGAAAGAGGAGATTGCTCCAAGGTAAGTTGCTCTGAAAATATTTCCATTGTCTGAGGCACTGCATGTGCTCCAGTCCCTGTTGTAAGCTGCTCTGAAAACATTTCCATTGTCTAGGGCACTGCATGTGCTCCAGTCCACTGCACTGCACTAAAATCCTTTCCATTGTCTGGGGCTGTGTGCAGGCAGTACATGTGCTCCAGTCTATTGCACTGCACTAAAATCCTTTCCATTGTCTGGGGCTGTGTGCAGGCAGTACATGTGCTCCAGTCTATTGCACTGCACTAAAATCCTTTCCATTGTCTGGGGCTGTGTGCAGGCAGTACATGTGCTCCAGTCTATTGCACTGCACTAAAATCCTTTCCATTGTCTGGGGCTGTGTGCAGGCAGTACATGTGCTCCAGTCTATTGCACTGCACTAAAATCCTTTCCATTGTCTGGGGCTGTGTGCAGGCAGTACATGTGCTCCAGTCCACTGCACTGCACTAAAATCCTTTCCATTGTCTGGGGCTGTGTGCAGGCAGTACATGTGCTCCAGTCTATTGCACTGCACTAAAATCCTTTCCATTGTCTGGGGCTGTGTGCAGGCAGTACATGTGCTCCAGTCTATTGCACTGCACTAAAATCCTTTCCATTGTCTGGGGCTGTGTGTAGGCAGTACATGTGCTCCAGTCCTTGTTGTAAGTTGCTCTGTTCCTGCACCCATTAGAGCCGTGCACATGGACACAAAGCCACATGTTTCCCCATCCGCCCTTGAAACAACCATGCAGAGCCTTGTGAGACTCCGCAATTGCCAGCTGCTGCCTGTCAAGCAGAGAGGGCATCCAAAGCGGTCAAGTACTTGGGGAACATCCAGAAAGAAGAGACTGAGCACTGAAAGAAACAAGCATGCCGTGTCCAGTGGTAGCACAAATGTGAATGCTCTTGCTGAGTACACAACTGGTGAGGTGGGAGTGCAGCCACACCGTTCTCCATCCTCAGTGTTGCTTGAAGGCAAAGGTAGATAAGAGCGTAAGAAATGGAAGGTGATGCTGATAGCAGTAGGCAGGATTAAATGGGAGCGGATGGGAAGGCGTACGAGTAGCATAACCACTAGCAGGGAACAGCTGGGCTAAATGGCCTGCATTATGTTCATAGTCCAAAAGAAATGTGCTTCTTTTTCCAGCACCCTCACATCATTCATGTTTTCCCTGAGAGCAGCATTGAACCATCACGAGATAGGGGCAGTAACATCATCCTGACTCCTACAGCTGAGTTGGGTACTAAGTGATTCATTGGCGGTGTTATCAGTACATGCCTTTACTGCAGAACATAAAGCATGCTCAACATTGGAGGAGGGAAGCTCTGACACTGATGTTCTTTATTATTTCTTTTCACGTAAAACATGCCCTTGAGAAAACAATCCTTGAGACTTAAGGTCAGCATTCAAGCAATGAAGGCAACTGGATCATGCTGCGGAGCTTGTCACGATACAGAAAGGAACCTTGCATTTATGGATGAAGTGGAAGCACACATTGGGATGTGTTTGGGGAACATTCACCAAGAATAGATTGAGCTCAGACTCTTGTGACTTTCTTCAAGGAGAGAGAGGTCCAGTGTGTGCATGTGGCGGCGCATAGCACTGAGTGTGGATCTCAGGATGCAGCGAGAGTAGCAGTCCAAGGAACGTTGTATTTCTCGGAGATATCTGCAGTCATGGGTGGATTCAATGCATGACTTTGCCTTCTTCACATGGACAATACAGTAGTGGAATAGACAGCCACGCATTCATTCACCACAAGGCTCTCCAGGAACAATCTCTTTAGTTCTGCAAAGCAGAGACTCGGCCTGTCTGTCTCATGGGAATGCTGGCAACACAACACTCATGTATCCATGCACAGCAGTGCTTCGAATGTTTAATGTACTTAATAAAATTTCTCAATAATTAAACCTGGAATTGTTGAGGTTTTTGATGTTATTTTCCCGACTTTGCAACTGCACTTCAGATACTCAATTGCGGTGTGGTCCTTTGGGGGGTGGGAGGGAAAGAGGGGGGGCTTGTGAAGGGATAGAGGGGGAAGAGGGAGAGGGTTGTGACGGGGTGGAGGGGGGGGGGGTAGAGAGGAGGTGTGGGGGGGGGGGGGGTAGTGGGAGAGAGTTAAATTCAGAAGCTCCTGAAGAGAGGGATGCAAAACGCAGGGACCAGAGAGCTGCAATGCCTGAAGTACAGTTGAGAAATAGGGGAGAAAGCAGCTGGATGGAGAGGGCCGGAAGCTCCTCTCCCCGCAGGCCCGCTCCGCTCCCCTCCGTCACCGACCCGTTCGCTCGCCCACTCGCCGGCCGCTCTGTTCCTACCAGGCTTGGTCTGCTCCCCAGCCCCCCCTCACTCCCCCCCACCCCGGCCCGCTCTCTCACTCCGCCATTGTGTGCTGACATGTGTTTGTTAGGTACCCTCCATGTGATTATTTGAGCAGCGCCATCTTTAGTCCAGGCAGCTACCTAAAGTCGCAGTCTGTGACGTTTTAGTGGCACATGCTGCATTTGCGCATGTGCCACAACAGCGCCCCCTAGCGGTAGTGTTGTCAACAAATGCAGTCTTAATTAAAATCAAGAATTTAACCAGCATTTGGAGCCAAAGATATGCTACTTTGATGAATAACAATACGGAGCCACCAGCATAGCAGCTCTGCTAACTCCATTCCATTCTTAACTGGGCTCTATCACCAAGTGCATTGTAAATACATTATCTATATCCTAATCCCCCAGAGGATGAAGGGGATTGTAATTCTTTAAAATATAAGTTATCTTTTATATTTTTCTTTGGCCTCCTTATCTCGAGACACAATGGATAAGCGCCTGGAGGTGGTCAGTGGTTTGTGAAGCAGCGCCTGGAGTGGCTATAAAGGCCAATTCCAGAGTGACAGGCTTTCCACAGGTGCTGCAGAGAAATTTCTTTGTTGGGGCTGTTACACAGTTGGCTCTCCCCTTGTGCTTCTGTCTTTTTTCCTGCCAACTGCTAAGTCTCTTTGACTCGCCACACTTTAGCCCCGTCTTTATGGCTGCCCGCCAGCTCTGGCGAACGCTGGCAACTGACTCCCACGACTTGTGATCAATGTCACAGGATTTCATGTCGCGTTTGCAGACGTCTTTAAAGCGGAGACATGGACGGCCGGTGGTTGATACCAGTGGCGAGCTCGCTGTACAATGTGTCTTTGGGGATCCTGCCATCTTCCATGTGGCTTACATGGCCAAGTCATCTCAAGCGCCGCTGACTCAATAGTGTGTATAAGCTGGGGATGTTGGCCGCCTCGAGGACTTCTGTGTTGGAGATACGGTCCTGCCACCTGATGCCAAGTATTCTCCGGAGGCAGCGAAGATGGAATGAATTGAGACGTCGCTCTTGGCTGACATACGTTGCCCAGGCCTCGCTGCCATAGAGCAAGGTACTGAGGACACAGGCCTGATACACTCGGACTTTTGTGTTCCGTGTCAGTGCGCCATTTTCCCACACTCTCTTGGCCAGTCTGGACATAGCAGTGGAAGCCTTTCCCATGCGCTTGTTGATTTCTGCATCTAGAGACAGGTTACTGGTGATAGTTGAGCCTAGGTAGGTGAACTCTTGAACCACTTCCAGAGCGTGGTCACCAATATTGATGGATGGAGCATTTCTGACGTCCTGCCCCATGATGTTCGTTTTCGTGAGGCTGATGGTTAGGCCAAATTCATTGCAGGCAGCCGCAAACCTGTCGATGAGACTCTGCAGGCACTCTTCAGTGAGATGTTAAAGCAGCATCGTCAGCAAAGAGAAGTTCTCTGATGAGGACTTTCCGTACTTTGGACTTCGCTCTCAGACGGGCAAGGTTGAGCAACCTGCCCCCTGATCTTGTGTGGAGGAAAATTCCTTCTTCAGAGGACTTGAACGCATGTGAAAGCAGCAGGGAGAAGAAAATCCCAAAAAGTGTGGGTGCGAGAACACAGCCCTGTTTCACGCCACTCAGGATAGGAAAGGGCTCTGATGAGGAGCCACCATGTTGAATTGTGCCTTTCATATCGTCATGGAATGAGGTGATGATACTTAGTAGCTTTGGTGGGCATCCAATCTTTTCTAGTAGTCTGAAGAGATCACGTCTGCTGACGAGGTCAAAGGCTTTGGTGAGATCAATGAAAGCAATGTAGAGGGGCATCTGTTGTTCACGGCATTTCCCCTGTATCTGACGAAGGGAGAACAGCATGTCAACGGTCGATCTCTCTGCACGAAAGCCACACTGTGCCTCAGGGTAGACGCGCTCGGCCAGCTTCTGGAGCCTGTTCAGAGCGACTCAAAGAAGAACAAAGAAAATTACAGCACAGGAACAGGCCCTTCGGCCCTCCAAGCCTGCACCGATCCAGATCCTCTATCTAAACATGTCGTCTATTTTCTAAGGGTCTGTATCTCTTTTCTTCCTGCCCATTCATGTATCTGTCTGGATACATCTTAAAAGACGCCATCGTGCCCGCATCTACCACCTCCGCTGGCAACGCGTTCCAGGCACCCACCACCCTCTGCGTAAAGAACTTTCCACGCATATCCCCCCTAAACTTTTCCCCTTTCACTTTGAACTCGTGTCCTCTAGTAATTGAATCCCCCACTCTGGGAAAAAGCCTCTTGCTATCCACCCTGTCTATACCTCTCATGACTCGAGCAAAGACTTTCCCCACTATGCCGAGCAGGGAGATTCCACGGTAGTTGTTGCAGTCACCGCGGTCACCTTTGTTTTTATAGAGGGTGATGATATTGGCATCGCGCACGTCCTGGGGTACTGCTCCCTCGTCCCAGCACAGGCATAGCAGTTCATGTAGTGCTGAGAGTATAGCAGGCTTGGCACTCTTGATTATTTCAGGGGTAATGCTGTCCTTTTAGCGAGCAGGAAAAAGCAGAGGCATCTTGGAGCATCTCAAAGCAAGCCTTCAGAGCATTTACATTTTCAAAATTTAAAAAAATCAAACTCCAGAATTGTAGTCAATATATACAGGACGCAGAAACCATTCGCAGATCATGCCCAGCTAACTCTCTGAAAGAACTATTCAAGTAGTTTCATTCCCTCACTCTTCCAAATTTTTATTTTGCCAAATATTTATCCACTTCTCTTTTAAAACCTACTTCCATCAGTTTCTGGCAGGGCATTCCAACCCTAATAATTCTCTGCAAAACAAGAAAATTAGCCTCTTCCATTGCTTTTTGAAGATCAGAAATTTTCGTCTACTAGCTATTGATTCAACCACCAGATGAAATAGCTTTGCTACAAGATGTTGGGAGATGGGTAGATGGAATAGTGGAACTTGGTGCAGGATGGGATGTGCAATCAGGACAGCGTTAGAATAATCAGGTCTGTAAGTGACAGAGGGATGGGTGAGGTCTTCTACAAAAGGTGGGCCAAGGCAGGGGTAGATAGGCAATGTTAGGTTTGTGATGGAGTTGGAATCTCAGCTCAGGTTGGGGGACAGAATCTGTGGCGAGATAGTGGACTTTGTAAGGAGTGAAGCCAATGATTTTGGTCTTCTCAATGTTTAACAGGAGGAAAACTGGCATTAACCAGGATTGGATGTTGGACAAAGCAGGCTGATATTGGCCAGAATTTTTGGTTGGGCTGGGGCCGGGCGGGGGTGCCTGTCCACCAGCCAAAAAGTTGGTGGTAAGCCCGCCTCCATCAGGCCTGGGGTGCCAGACCAGGAGTTTACACTTCCCAGGCCCTTAATTGGTCTTGAGCAGGACGTCCACCTCTTTGAGGCAGTAAGCCCCGCCTAATGGAGCTGCTGGCCAATTAGCGGGCTGGTATCTTAGTCCCAGCAGCACCACTGAGAGTGATGGCCACTGCTGGGACTACACCCAGCCATCGGAAAGAGGATGGAGGACGGCCCGGGACCGAAGCTAAGTTTTCAGGGCCTTGCCAGGGACAATTGGTCAGGCCCAGGCGAGGCAAGAGGGGTTGGTTAAGGGGGCAGGGGGAGTGTTGTGCGTTGGGGACGGTTGGGTTTCGGGGGCGGCCCTCAGTGGGGCACAGGGAGAGCCCTCCACCAGCCTGCAAGAAGGCCGCCTGGTTTCACCAGGTGGACTTTGAAGCCTCGGCCACCTGCCAGATAAGGGTAAAATAACCGCGACGGTAGGCGGAGGCCTTAAATGTCAGTTCATTGGCCACTTAAGGGCCTTGACAGGCCGTTTCTTGCTGCCAACGCCCCGCATAAAATTGCAGCGGGCCGGGGGGGGGGGGTTGGGCGGGGGGGCCATAAAATTCCTGCCATTGCATTTGTGAAACCTGACACCATGTCTTTGTATGATGTTGCCGAGGGGCAGCTCGTACATAAGGAATAGGAGGGGCTAAGGATATAGTCTTGGGGGTTTCCAGAGGCTTCAGAGCAGGCACAGGAAGAGAAGACATTTTGAAGAAATATGATAATACATTTTGGGAGGAATGAGGTGCAGCAATTTAAACTAAATGGTACAATTTTAAAAGGGAGTACAGGTAGCAAAAGACGTGAGGGTTCATATACATAAAATTAGAAGGTGGCAGGATTAGTTGATAAAGCTGTTAAATCCTTGCTTTATACAAGCGTACAATTCTAGGCATCACACTTTAGAAAGGATGTCATGGCCTTGGAGTGCAGCGCAGATTGACTAAAATGACGCAGTGGTTAGCACCGCAGCCTCACAGCTCCAGGGACCCGGGTTTGATTCTGGGTACTGCCTGTGTGGAGTTTGCAAGTTCTCCCTGTGAGCGCGTGGGTTTTTGCCGGGTGCTCCGGTTTCCTCCCACAGCCAAAGACTTGCAGGTGATAGGTAAATTGGCTGTTGTAGGTGGTAGGGAATATGAGATTACTGTAGGGTTAGTATAAATGGGTGGTTGTTGGTCGGCACAGACTCGGTGGCCGAAGGGCCTGTTTCAGTGCTGTATCTCTAAATATAAAAAAATAAAATACCAAAAAGATGAGGGACTTCAGTTACATGGAAGAATAGAGAAGCTGAATTATTTTCCTTCAAGCAGAGGTTAAGGGGAGATTAAATAGAGGTGTTCAAAATTGAGTATTGTGATAGAGAAAACGAGGAGCAACTTTTCCACCAGTAACCACAAGACAGATTTATGTTAATTGGCAAAAGAATCAGAAGGGAGATAAGAATTTATATTTTTTAATGCAGTGACCTATGATGATCAGGAATGAATCTGTTATCATCCTTTCAGGCAGTGCATTAGTAACTTTGTAAAAGGAACTGGATAAACACCTAAACTGAAAAAAATGCGAGGCTGTGGGAAAATAGCAGGAGTGTAGGACTAATTGGACAGTTCATTCAAAGAGCTGGCTGTGCCTTTCTAAATGAGCATTTATCCTGCCCCTCAGAAGTTTTTCCCAATAATTTTCCCACCAGTGAGTTTAGGCTGACTAATCTGTAATTATTCGGTCTATCCCTTTCTCCCTTTTTAAACAATGGTACAATGTTAGCTGTCCTCTGGCATCACGCCTATAGCCAGAGAGGATTGGAAAATGATGGTCAGAGCCTCTGCTATTTCTTCTCTCCCTCCATTTCGTCCAAGCCTGGGGAATTATCCACTTTCAAAGATGTTAAACCCCTTAATACTGAAAGTATTTAAAGAGGAGGTAGATTTTTTCAAACATCGGGGAGTTGAGGGCTATGAGGAGCTGGCACGAAAGAGTTGAGGTCTGGGACAGATCAGCCATGATCTTATTGAATGGTGGGGCAGGCTTGAGGGGCCGAATGGCCTACTTCTGCTCCTATTTCTTATGATCGCTCATATGGCTTTCTCCTGTGCTGTAAAATTGTATTAGGATACTCTGGCTATGATTGGACAGGTAAGAACGAACCCAAATAAGGGCAGTCTAAACAAGGGAGAGGTGACGGAGATGGGTGGTGGTGGCTGACTTTGTCAGAGACAAGAGGTTAAGAATGAAAGTCACAGAGAATGTAATTTGTGACTTTGATGACGTCCATTACATATCATCTGCAAATTGTGAATTTGTGCTACCGGGACTCAAGTCCACATCAATATAAACAGCTGCTTTTGCCTGAGTGAGACTGTCAATTTCTTTGCAACAATTGCCTAATTCACTATTTTTTTTCTGTGTCAATAAGTATCAGGGTGGAACTGCTCAAACTCACCATTTAGGATCTGAACAGTTAAAGAGACGTATCACTTTAAATCTGGTCCACATTTAAACCCAGCTCCTAAAGGTGGATATATATTAATGCATTTGGAACTTATGAATAGGAGTAAATCACTGAGCTCTCAAGCCTGTTCAATTAGATTATGGATGATTCCCAGCTTTGTTCTACATTCCTCGATATCCTCACCTCACAAACATTAGTCCTGCAAATTTCAATTGGCCCCCAGCATTTACAGTTTTTGGGGGAATGAGCTCCAGATTTCCAGTCCACTGCGAAAAAGTATGACTGATTTTCCTCCTAAATGATGCAGTTCTAATTTTAGTTTTAAAATTGCTGCCCTTTATTCAAGATTTCCCCACAGGAGATAGTTTCTCTGTATCTACCCTATCAAATCCTCATCATTTTCAACACCTCTATTAAATCACTCAATTTTCTAAACTCAAGGGAATACAAGCCAATTTTATGCAATCTGTCTTCATAACTTAACCCTCTAAGCCCCATCATTCTGGTGAATCTGCATTGCAGGTCTAAGACCAATATACACTTTTAAAGGTTCGGTAGCCAAAGATCAAGACAGTATTCTAACTACTATAATTTCCAGCCACCATGCAATAGAAGCCAACATTTCATTAGCCTTTTAAATTATTTTCTACCTGTTCACTAGCTTTAAGTGACACGAGTAGTTTGAGTACCACCCCTCTCAACTCCTCCACTGTTGCGAAATTATCAAACTGCTTATCTCACACCCAGAATCACTGAATTGTTAGTGCAGGAGGCGGTCATTTGGCCCAAAGTTTCCGTACTGGTTCTCCGAATGAGAAATTCACCTAATGCCATTTCGCCGTCTTCTCCCTGCAACCCTGCACGTTCTTGCTTTGCACATAACCATCTAATTCCCTTTTGAATGCCTCGATTGAACTCGCCTCCACCACGCTCTGAAGTAGCGCATTCCAGATGCGAATCACTCAGCGTAAAAATGCTTTTCCTCATGTTGCTCTTGTTTTTCTTGCCAATAACTTTAAATCTGTGCCCTCTCATTCTCGATACTCACACGAGTGGGAACAATTTCCCCCTATATATTACTAGATCCCTCATGATTTTGAATACCTCCATCAAATCACCTCTCAGCCTTCTCTTCTGCAAGGATAACAGTCACAACTTTTCCAATCTATCTTCATAACTGAAGTTATCCCTGGAACCATTCTGGTGAATCTTTCGTGAAGTGCAGCGCCCAGAACTGGACGCAATACTCCAGCTGAGGCTGAACTACTGCCTTATACAAGTTCAACGTAACCTCCTTGGCTCTTGTACTCTATGCCCTTATTAATAAAGCCTAGGATACTGTATGCTTTATTAACCACTCTCTAAATCTGTCCTGCTACCTTCAATGACTTATGCACATATAGCTCCAGATCCCTCCGCTTCTGCGTCCCCTTTAGAGTTGTACCTTTTATCTTATATCGTCTCTCCATGTTTTTCCTACCAAAATGAATCACCCATTACTGGATCAGCAGAAATTTCCTCCAGTTAAATATTAGAAGAGTGAAGCCATTGTTTTCAGTCCCCATTCCTAACACCGTTCCCTAGCTGCAGACTCCATCCCTCTTCCTAGCAACAGTCTTAGATTAAACCAGTCTGTTCGCAACCTTGGGGTCACATTTGGCCTGGAGATGAACTTCCAACCTCACTCGTGCCATCACCAAGACCGCCTTTTATATCTCTAACATCGCCAGACTTCGCCCTGTTTCTGCTCATCTGCTGCTGATGCCCTCATTCATGCCTTCATTACCTCTAAACTTGACTATTCCAATGCACTCCTGGCTGGTCACGCACATTCTACTTCCCGTAAACTTGAGGTCAGCCAAAACTCTGTGCCCGTGTCTTAACTTGCTAAGTCCCACTCCCTTATCACCTTCCTATACTTCTCCACTTCACTCCTTTAAGACACTTCTTAAAAGCTATCTCTTTGACCAAGCTTTTGGTCATCTGACCCAATATCTCCTTTTATGGTTCAGTGTCATACTTTGTTTTCTAATGCTCCTGTGAAGTACCTTGGGATGTTTATTACATTAAAGGCACTATATAAATGCGAGTCGTTGTTGTTGAGCACTTGGAACCCTAAATCTCTTTGCTCCTCCACAGTTCCTAGTTTCTCACTGTTTAGAAATACTCTAATTTGTTTTTATTAGGTCCAAAGTGAATAACTTCACACTTCCTTCCCATAATGAACTCTATTTGCCAGTTTTACATGCCAATTCTTTGTAATTTCCTACTCCCATTTTCACTACTTACAGTACCCGCCCCCCCCCCCCCAAACTCTATGCCTTCATCCAAATCACCAACAAATATGGTGAAGAGCTGAGGCCCCAGTACAGATCACTGAGGAATACCTCTTGCCACATCCTACCACTCAGGGTACATGCCCTTTATCTCTCCCAACAATTACAACTCATCTCACAAGGTAGCCTATAATTCCATGTGCTTTCATGTTGTCAATATTTTGCATGGAACCTTCTCAAATGTCTTCAGCAAGTCCTGATGAACAACACACACAGACACCCCTTTAAGTGACCATGCTGGTGACCTCATAAAAACAAGTGAATTAGTCAGACATGACCTACTTTTCACAAACCATGCTGACTCTCAAATAAGGGAACAATCCAATCTTATTTTCCCCTGTTATTCTCTCAATAAGTAGAAACATAGAAACAGGAATAAGTCAGTTAGCCCTCAAGCCTGCTCCACCATTTAATAAGATCACGTCTGATCTGTGACCTAACGCCACATACCCACCCTTGCCCCGTTATCCCTTAATATCTTTGGATGATAAAAATCTATTAATTTCAAATTCATAATTAACTGATGGATTTTCCCAAAGGAAGAAGAGTGCAAAAGGTCAGGCAGAAATACATTTCCAGTCGGAAGGAGATCAAAAGGTGAAAACAGCACCCTTCCTGCCAAAGGATGAAAGTTGGGGGGGGGGGTTAAAACGGGCCCAGGAGGAACGAACCCAAACCTAGCTCACCCTCCCGCTCAATGAGTGGATTCACTGGATTTAAATTCGTGAACCAAGGGTGGGGCTGTGAACCGGAGCCTCCCCTCCGACTGCCGGCAGCGACACGGCTAATACACAAGAAACAGCCGCCACCAACCGGTAACCGAAAGGCCCGAGGAACAGGATGAAGGTCACTCTAGTTCTGGGTCGCACACCGAGGGAACGGCCCGCAATTCACGGCCTGCACCGGTACCCGGCCCGGGGAGAGACAGACAAGACCGACCGTCTTGAACTCAGGGCCTTTCTTATCCCCCACCCCCTCCTCCTCCTCCTCCTTTCACCCATCTCGACCCGAGTCCCCGGCCCTCTCCTTACTTACCCTGCCGGCGACCAGGCGCCGAGAGGCTGAGCGCACTAGGTACAGCATAGCGACACGGTTTTGCTCAGAGTGTCCGGGCTCTGGGCCGGATGAGGGGGTCTGCTCGAGGTCGGCGGTCGGCCAGTGGGTCTTCCCAGGGTCGACTCGGAGCTGAGATCCGCACCAGGCGCTGCTTCTGGAAAATTCCGTCGCACGTGCGCAGCGAGGGTGATGTCGTCAGAGACAGTCAGGCAGGACCCGTGTGCTTTCATCTACACAGCGCCTGAGCAGAAGATTTATTTAAATAAAAGAATCGCAAACGAAGCGGACGCGGGCAGAAGCAACAACTAAATCGGTTCAGTCTTCAAAGAAGGTGCTAAAGAAGCGAATCCTGTACATTACACGATCAACATTTTAAAAGGGCTGGCGGTGCCGGATGGGCAACCCTGGTTTGAGGACCTTGTGCATAAAGGTTACAGGAGGTTCGTCTATTGCAAAGACTTTCATCAGCCAGGTTCATCATGGGGTCAGAGGGCGTTGTCAGTCAGCAGCTGGGGTCAGAGGGCGGCTTCAGCTGGGGTCAGAGGGCGGCTTCAGCCAGCAGCTGGGGTCAGAGGGCGGCTTCAGCCAGCAGCTGGGGTCAGAGGGCGGCCTCAGCCAGTTCGCACATGTACACAAGTGCATTAATGGAACCCGCATGGTCAAGTATACCCCAAAGGTGAACCTGTCTTTTTTATTACAGACAGGACGGGACGCAGCTTTTGTTATTACAGGTTGTCAGCATTTGCAGGTCCTCTCTCCCCAATTCTAACTATAAAATACATCTTTAAGATGTTTCTTATTCTAGTTCCAGCCTACAATATGTATAATTAAAAATTGGACAGCAAAAATCCAGTTTTATCACTAATTACAGAAGCAAAATATTTCAGATTTCCAGCATCTGCAGTAACAGAAAATGTTGGAAATAAACAGGTCAGGTAGCATCTGTGGAGAGAAAGAGTTAATGTGCCTGACCTGCGTATTTCCAGAATTCTCTTTTTTTCCCCACAGTTTTGCTGGCCCTAAAAGCTGTTGTATGCCAATATGAGCATAGTTGCTTTGTGTACATGTGGATCCTAGTTTTAAAAACAATGTAGCCCAACCCCTGTCCTAAGCAGTTTTGGCTGCCTGTCTGATTTTGGACCACATAACCATCTAGGGCATTTTTAAAATCTGAACATAAGAAGCCAGTCCTACAACGTAGAACTGTAGCGGATGCAAGACTGTAGTTGGATCACCAGCCGTCCAGTTTCAGGTCAATTGGATTATCACCAGGCCAATTTTTGAATGCTCCCTCTAAAATGTAAACCAGATTTAAAAAGGTTGCCCTTTTAGAACTTAAGTTTTAAATGGGCTGTAAAGAAAAAGTTTTCTGAAGACTACCAAGGATAATACAAAATATCAAACAAACTGAATCAAAGTGACTTGTCCCCTTGCCTGAATGTTGCCAAGATAAGACAGTGTTATAGCAGGAGAGAATTAAGTTATTTCAATCTTTCAGGTACTGGGAGTTAGCCCCCATATGGCTGCAGAAAAGATTCAAAACAACTACAAGAATATTTTTCTTAAAAGGAGCACTGACTTTTACCTTTTAGTCAGTACTAGACAGATGCTGTTCTGTTTAAATCCCAGCCTCAGCTGCAGGAATTTAATTCATTGCAAGTAGAATTCTCAGCATACATTTACATTCTTAATGTATTTTGGGTACTGAAAACTTGAAAGATGTACCCAATGTTATAAACATTTCTTCCACTGCTGAAGGTCATCATTGTGGAATTTTAGTAGACAGGCACATTCCAAACAAATGCTGGTGGAAACTGAAAATATATTTTAAATAAGGTAAAGTAAAATTCTTCTCCATTCTTAAAAATGCAGTGTTAAACTCTTCAGTAAAACATTCTTAATCACTATTTTCCAGGTACCAATTACATCTTACAGTAGTCAGTATAACTAATAACCAGCTATTATTTTTAAAGTGAACGATTAGCATTTAATTGCTCCCTCTGCACTCCTCTGTTCCAACTCGGCAGCAAAATGTACTGATCAGTGACAGATAAATGAGATCAAAAGGAAGTCCCCTGTACAGGTCTGATGAGACCCACGCCTGTGTGTCCAGTATTAATTACATTTGTTGACTCCACCAAGAATAAATGTGATCTTAGTGAATTTTGAAGATCTAAAGCAAAATGTAGAAAGGGAAGTCACAAGTCCCTTAACACCAAGACAGGTTCAATACTGAATTTACTAGAGTTCAAAATAAATAAATATCCACAACAAAATGCATCAAATTCTCAAAGCTAGAGATGAAGGAGGCAAGTTCGAAAACAAAAGGGCTTTACTAACCCAACTGTCATTTTCACACTTAAATCATAAGGCATTGAAATACATTCCAAAATAGAAGGGAACACAAAGTTCACTTTGGCCTAAATTTACTTTGGAGAGTAAAACCTTTTGCAATAGTATATTGTCACAGAATCTTTAGAAGTGTTTTTTTTTAAGTTCAGGTTGAAACCAGTTCCAGTTTTTTTTTTTTTTGACACCAATCATCCCAGTTTCTTAATGATGTCGTTGGCAGAGTTCAAGAGTCCCAGGAAATAACCATCCTGCTCTCCTCCTCTCTGCTCTTCAGCAGCTAGTTCCTCATATTCTGATTGGAGCATGTTCAACAAGGAACTCAGGCCCTGCATTGCCTGGTACTCGCTCCTGCAGGATGAAATCATAAGGTTCATGGTCCTCAAGACCTTTTCTCTCGTGTCGTGTTCAGTAGATGTCAAGAGCTGTGGAACCAGCATGCACCAGCGTTGCTCCAGCATGGGCGGCAGCAAGTTAACCTCATCATATTGATGGCATTTCTCCTTGTGTTCAGCACTATTATCTTGTGCCTCTTGGATAAGTTTCTGTAAAAGAATAATCAAACTATACTGAATATTCAACTCAGCTATTGAGTTAACATCCAAACCTGAGTATATTGCCTGCCATATATTTCAGTTCTAAGTTTCTGCTACGTATATAAATGGGAGGCTACAGTTCACATCTGGATAAAAAGACTTTAAATAGAAAACAACTGCCCTCACCTGGCTGGTTTTACATCAGGATCACTGCCTTACAGACTATCCCACATTTAGACATTTATATTGCTGTGCAGTATATTCTCAACTTCAGAGCACAACCTAAAGCAGTGAATTGGACTAATTTGGTTGGCATGGATTTAACAGGTTTTTGTAATTTAAAAGAAAAAAAAAGTGAACTTATACAGTGAAACCTTTGTTAAAGAAACATTTCCTTTTGAAAGAAAATACTGTGCAGGTAAAGATCCTGACAAAGGATGGGAAGGCAAATTGTGCAGAGATATTCTCATTACTGCCACAGTAAGGGGTTACACATTTCAAGTCTGCTCTAGGTACTGTCCCATGTTCAGTGTTGCTGGTGTCACTTGTAAGCAGGTCCTGTGCCTGATATGACCAGGAGTTTCTCACTGCCCAATAGCATGTTCTGTGAGCATAAACAAATGGAAGCCACTGTGGTGTCAACTGGTTACTGTAAACTCTCATGCAGAACATTCTGAAAGACAACTGGTAAAACATTGTGAGACCAGACCGTTGAAAAAATGTCATGAAGTTGTTTCACATTTTGCAGTGTATGACCCAAGTGTAGTAAATCCTGAAATTTAACTATTCTGTCAACATAACAGGGCGGCACAGTGGTTAGCACCACAGCCTCACAGCTCCAGCGACCTGGGTTCAATTCTGGGTACTGCCTGTGTGGAGTTTGCAAGTTCTCCCTGTGTCTGCGTGGGTTTCCTCTGGGTGCTCTGGTTTCCTCCCACATGCCAAAGACTTGCAGGTTGATAGGTAAATTGGCCATTATAAATTGCCCCTAGTATAGGTAGGTGGTAGGGAAATATAGGGACAGGTGGGGATGTGGTAGGAATATGGGATTAGTGTAGGATTAGTATAAATGGGTGGTTGATGGTCAGCACAGACTCGGTGGGCCGAAGGGCCTGTTTCAGTGCCGTATCTCTAAACTAAACTAAACTTCCCATAACATATAAAACAAGTGTCACAATATTAAGTTAATCCACTAATGGAGCTTTTCCCTCCATCCTGACCAGTTTGACCTAAAACATTGGAGAATTTATGCCTCCCTCATCAGCCTGCCAAACCATGTCTTTATTATTCTGTTCGCTACCTACTTAAGATGTTGGTAGTTTGACCTCTGACTCACCTCCTGTCCAGGCGTTGGCCAGAAGGGTTGTGATTTAAACTAGCTACTGCCCTTCCTTGAAGATCCCCCGGAAACTAACCTCTGCTGAGTTCAGACGAACAAGAGCATCTCAACACTAAGTGTAGATGATCACTGGGATGTTAAATAAATTCCCTTTGCCTTAAATCTGAAGAAACATTTTGTGGAGCTAAGTCACAGGACAATACTTGGATTCCAGACAGTTGAAAAATCACTAATTCAGCAATGTTTTTTTGGCATCGGCCAAGAAAAAGGTCAAGAATACTAACAAAATAAAGTCACAGCCAGATATCAGCTATTTTAATTAATATGGCTAAATTGAAAAAAAGATTTATTTGAACCACATTATTGTTTTCAAGTCACTGTTGCATAAAGATAAAAGATTGTGTGACTGATAGTCTCAATGACGATGGCATGCTAGATAAAGGAAGTCAGCATGGTGTAAATGCTAGTTCTGTTTACAGAACACTGAATATTTCACAAGTCTTTCTATTGACTCATTTCCTCACCTTCTCCATGACCATATCATAGAGCAGTGTCATGATTCGAATACGCAGAGACTCCATTCCCTTTGCCTGAAAGAGCTGTCCTAATACTTGCAGGCCCCCAAGTTTCAGGAACTGCTGCTGGGCAAAGGGAAAGTGGCGCAACATCGACGAGCACGCAAACAGAGCCTGAAAAACAAAAGTTACAATTGAAGGAGACATTTGGTCCATTAATACACCCCTTCATAAAAATCTACAATTCCTCTCCCCTTACCCCACTTTTCCCAATTATAACCTCCAACTGCCTTGGGTTTTAGCTCCATTACTTTACCAGGAAGTCCATTCGAGATGAAGAAAGGCTTCCTAACATCAGTCATCATGAACTTGCATTTTTACTACTTTGTACCAATCGTCCTAGAGGTTAGATTTAACATTTTGTATTTCACGAGAGGGGCCTTAGAGTGGACTATAAGGTATGATTAAGTGGGTGCGTAAAACTGTAGCCACTGATGGGAGTTCAATGTGGGGAAGTGTGAGGTCATCCACATTGCAAAGACAGACAAATGAGTATTTTCTTAATGGCAAGAAACCAGTAATTATAGAGCAGCAAAATGATTTGAGTGTCCATTGGCACAGATCACCAAAAGCTGGTGGACAGGTTACAAAAAGTAATATCAGTGCAGATTCATGAATATCAGGGCTTAAAGGGCTAAATTATGAGGGCAAGTTGCATGAACTTGGCTTGTATTCCCTTAACTTTAGAAGGATGAGAGGTGATTAAGGTATTTAAAATAAAAGGATTCAATCGGGCAGATGCAGAGAAACAATTTCCTCTACTGGGGAAATCCAGAACAAGTGGGAACAAACTCCAAGTTAGAGCCATGCCAATCAGGAAACATGGTTTCACACAAAAGATAATGAAAACATAGAATCCTCTCCCCCAAAATATTGTGCGTCATGCAGGCCCCCACCTGCCAAAAATGAGGCACATTAATTTCACCACATAGACATTAAATTGCAAATTGTTGCTGAGCAGAAAAGAGGGTCTATTACAAGGAATTACCAGGCCCCTAACTGGAAAGACATTTTTGCATACTAGCAGACAGTGTTGGAACAAAGGAACCAGTCCCTGCTCCCAATACACAGAACGGACGTGGTCAGACCAGTTTAGTCACGTGACAAACTGGCTGTTGCAGAGATTTGAATTAGAGAAACAGTGTGTTTGAAGACAGAAAGCTCCTGGCTCCTAGATTGAGAACATCTCTCCTGTTTGCTCCTATCTCTTTCTCACCAGCTTTGGAATCCATTGAAGACACATGAACTCCAAGAGAATAGAATCTCATTCAGTGAGCAGGAATAATACTGGGCCCCAATGAAAAGCAAGAATTGCCTACAAGCAAAGACTCTACAGTGAGCTCGAAGAAGCGTAACAAACTCTTCAGGTATTGCGTCAAACCTCTCAGCTTTATTTTTCTTTTCTGTCTTTATTTGCATGTGCGTAGTGCGTATGCATGCTAGCGCAGTGCGTATCCGTAGCTGTTAACCAAATTAGAGTAGGTTTTAATAAATTTCACTTTTCTTCGATAAACCCAAGAAAGCCTGTTTGTGCTCATTTCTTTATCTTATAAAGGGAAAGCGGTGAACAAGGATTCACCAAGGGGGAGCTCAAAACACTGTTTAAAAATAAAACCCTGTTACAGTAAGACCAGGCAAAGGCTGAAAGGGACCCCTAGCCACCTTTCTCACCTGGTCATAACATGTGGATTCTGGGATGGTTGAAAATTTCAATACGGAGTCTGACAGTTTTTTTTTTATAAAAAAAAGATTTGGGTATCGAGGCATATGAAGGAAAGACAGCTAAATGGAGTTGAGGTATAGATCAGCCATGATCCAATTGAATGACAGGACAGGCAAGAGGGGTTGAATGGCCTACACCTGTTCCTACTTTCTATACTGTCATTCACCTATCAAGATAGAAGAATGAAAGCTTTACTAAGCAAGCTCATAACGCAGTTTCCTAACACTAGGCATCAGCTTCATGGCCCTTCATGCTGCTTACAAGCAATATTCAAGGTGCTGCCTGGCCAGAACATGCACACTTCAAAAGGATGGGAATCAAAAAAGTTACATCTGCTTTGGAAGTACACCGTTTCAGACATTCCTTCTTCCCTTCCCCCAACACAATAAAAAGAACAATTTCACATTAAAAGTTAGAATCCAAGTATGTTACCTTTCCTAACATTTCACTTTGAGTTAGTAGCCAAGATACAGAAAGCCTTCACCACAAACAGCCACTACCTTGGTTCTGGCCCCCTCCTAGCAATCTGCCCTCACCCTCTGGCTCCTTCCTAGAGATCTGCCCTTGCCTTCACCCTCTGGCCCACATGGGAGATTTTGTTACCTTTTTCTTCATAGCCACTGGCTGGTCAGTAGCCAACAGTACCAATAATTTCTGCAAAGCCCCAGCTTCTATCGCCTCAATCTGAACTTTTGGATTGCTAAAGGGTTATAAAAAAAAAGTGTTCAATGAGAGGATGATTTTCAAACCCCACAGCACCACAGAAAGTTGAGATATTTGCATGGTCTGCTTTGCAAAACAGTAATCAGAGAGATCATAAATAACACATGGAGATTTCTGGCAAACAATTGGCATAGAAGTAATAGCCCAACAAATGCACTTCTGTCAAATGGCTTTGTGTAGTCACAAGTCTAGTAAGAAATCCAGGAAGGAAAGGACTTGTATATACACACACAATGCTTTTCATTACTTTGGGATGTCTCAAAGTGCCTTACAGACAGACGATGAAGTATGTTCAATGTGCAGTCACTGCTGTAATGTAGGGAACTGTGGCAACCAATTTTGTGCATGGCACGATCCTACAAAACAGCAAGAAGAATAATGACCAGATCATCTGCTTAGTGATGTTGGTCGAGGGATAAATAATGGCCTGGACACTGGGGAGAACTCCTCTGTTCTTCCTCGCATAGTGCCATGAGATCTTTTACATTTACCCAACAGGACAAGCAGGGCCTCTGTTTAACATTCCATCTTAAAGACAGCAGTGCAGCAATCCCCCAGTACTGAACTGGGCCTTGAACCCACAACCTTATAAATCAGAGGCGAGAATGTTAGCACTAAGCCAAGGCTGACAATTTTCTGGTAGAATAACAGCAAGTTTAGTGTATACCTTATTGGTGGGAATTAACCCAGCCATTTGTGACAAGAAGATACCCAGTGAGTTGGGAATCGGCACAAATTGTTGGACATATCGCATCACTTCATTAGCTTTGTGAGAGCTTGCAGTCAACCTTCTAGTGCACTTCAAGAAATTGCTGCATTCCCACTGTTAAATGAAAGCCACGACAAAAAAGTTAGGGCTGGTACTTAAGTAACAGAAGGATCCTGATAATGAGATTTATGTTCTTGCAATGCCACTCAGCCTAGGAGACCCAGAAAGGAAACAGCTGAAACTGAAGTCTCTGTTGCAGGTAGTAAATGGAGATGTAAAAAAAAAAATAAATAAATTCTCTTTTCACCTTGTCACACACACTGGAAGTGCGATTTCCTTAAAAGAAATTGAGTGGGGGGGGGGGGGGGGGGGGAGAAAAGAGAAGCAATATGAATAGCTGGCGTTCAACCAAGCACATACCCTGTTGTAAAAACTCTGACATCTACATTATACAGCAGCGATGGCCTGCATCCATCTAGAACTTGATTCCCAAAAGAATTCAACAGAAATATCATAACCTTTCCCCCCCACCCCCCAACCTAAAAGGTACCCACCGTTTTTCCTCCTCTATTTATCGGTTTCTTCGTGCGTGTGCGTGCGTGCACGTATGCATGGATGCAGTTGCAACATTTTCAGGATAAGGTGTATTGATCAATAAACAATTGAGTTTCTGTTTCTAAAAACCTAAGCTGTGTGGTTATTTGAAAAATAAAACAAAGGGCTAAACTCTAATACAAATATAGTGTCAGATAGGGAGCTGAACAGTGGGAACCTGGGATGGCGGGATTGACGTATGAGGGGAGATTGAGTTGGTTAGGATTATATTCACTGGAGTTCAGAAGAGTGGGGGGGTGGAATCTCATAGAAAGCTACAAAATTCTAACAGGACTTGACAGGGTAGATGCAGGAAGGATGTTCCCAATGGTGGGGGAGTCCAGAACCAGGGGTCATAGTCTAAGGATACGGGGTAAACCTTTCAGGACTGAGATAAAGGAGAAATTTCTTCACCCAGAGAGTGGTGAGCCTGCGGAATTCACTACCACAGAAAGCAGTTGAAGCCAACACACTGTATGTTTTCAAGAAGGAGTTAGATATAGCTCTTGGGTCTAAAGGGATCAAAGGGTATGGGGCGAAAGCAGGAACAGGTTACTGAGTTGGATGATCAGCCGTGATCATAACGAATGGCGGAGCAGACTCGAAGGGCCGAATGACCTACTCCTGCTCCTAGTTTCTATGTTAAACACCCACGTCACACCATGCGGTCCTAACAACTTTTGTCTCTTTTTCGTTTCTTAATCTAATTTTTCTTTCTCTCTCTTTCTGTATCTAATTTGACTAATTCACCCTATTTTTTTTTGTTATTCCTCATTTCTTTCTCCATTCTTCAATCTTATTGATTCAGGATATACTGTTGGTTCTGTCATTCACTATGGTCCCAGAGGTCCCATTGATTTCCAGAAAAATTGTGGCTCAAAAAATTGGAGCTGAAGAATAAAGATAGTTTCTCCCTCAAATGGGTCACGCATGCGATGTCCGACTCCAACAACAACAACTTGGCCAACATTGTTAAGCTGCCGTTGTGTTGAAGTCTGCCTCCAGTACTCGACAAGTTAAATTTTACATCTGCTGCAGTTACATTCTACATACAGTCTTAAGTCCTACCAAGTGTGCAACAAGCAAGTTGTTACCCGGAGAGTGCGGATCCTAGCACGAAGGCAGCATGCTCCCGAATAACGGGCTCAGTCACGTTTAATGCGTTGATCATAAGTTGCAGCCCCCCAATGGCCATCAAGTGCTGGGCATTATCCACCTAGGAGAAACCATAATAAAAGTTAAACCTCACTCCCAATTCCCAGCAGTCACATGGAACACTGAAAGCTCTGCCCGTACCTGATGGACGTAGTATTCCAGGTCGTACAGAGCTACGATCTTGTCCTCCAGTGTCACACTGGAGCTGTTGAATTTGCTGACAAGTTTATTGATTACTTCCATATCAGTCTCCATCACCACATTCATTGCTTCAAAATCTTCCATCAGCTCCTTGATTGGGCGGAATGTCTCTCGCACCTTCTCCTGATGGCCCTTGATGTAAAAAAAAAACACAAAAGGTAGATTTTTCTGTAGTACTGGGCTCTGAAATTCCTCCCCCAAATCCCTCCGACTCCTTCAAAATGCTTCTTAAAACTCAATTGTTTGACTAAGCTTTTGGTCACCTGTTTCAAGGGTTCCTACTTTGGCTTGATGTAAAATGTTGTCTGATTACACTCCTGTGAAGCACCTTAGAAGGTTTTACTATGTTAAAGACGCTATTTAAACGCTGGTTGTTCTATTATATTCAATGTTCCCCATGCATACAGACTTTCAAAATAACTGTCCTAGTCGACTATTGAGTAGCACGTTTGGATGCACACCTCAACCAAGGACAATCCAAACTTCAGACATCTACATTTCTTAGCAGGGGTCACTGAATTCAGCACGGGATTCATAGCTGTTCTTTACACACTCCCTTATTGTACCCCTAACACTGACTCAGCATAGTAAGAACAAAAAAACATGGAATATTACTGTACATTTATGAAGGTAACCTGCCCTGGCATATCTATTGGAGATGAAGAGAGTACATGGCGAAGTACTTGGAGAAGTGTGAGGTGATGCATTTGGGGAGGGGAAACAAAGCAAAGGAATACATGAGAATACATGGGAAAATACTGAGAAGTGTGGAAGTAATGTCCACAGATCCCTGAAGGTAGCTGGACAGGTCGATAAGGTGGTTAAGGCGGCATATGGAATCCTTTCCTTTATTAGCCGAGGTATAGAATACGGGCAAGGTGGTTATGCTGGAACTGTATAATTCATTGGTTAGGCCACAACTTGAATACTGTGTGCAGTTCTGGTCACCTCATTACAGAAAGGATGTAATTGCACTAGAGAGGGTACAGAGGAGATTTATGAGGACGTTGCCAGGACTAGAAAAATGCAGCTATGAGGAAAGATTGGATAGGCTGGAGCTGTTCTCTTTAGAACAGAGAAGGCCGAGGGAAGATCTGTTTGAAATTTACAAAATTTTGAGGAGCCTGGACAGAGTGGAGGTGAAGGGTCTATTCACCTTAGCAGAGAGGTCAGTGACGAGGGGGCATAGATTTAAAATGATTGGTAGAAAAATTAGAGGGATGAGGAAAAGCTTTTGCACCGAGGGTGGTGATGGTCTGGAACTCACGGCCTGAAAGGGTAGTTGAGGCAGAGACCCTTCATTCAAAAGGAATCTGGATATGCACCTCAAGTGCCGTAAGCTGCAGGGCTACGGACCAAATGCTGGAAGGTGGGATTAGAATAGGTGGATTGTTTTTCGGCCGGCACAGACACGATGGGCCAAGTGGCCTTTTTCTGTGCCGTAAACTTTCTATGATTCGATGATGACCTCCCCTGCTGGGATATATTTTTCTTCTGTGATGGGGGGAAAAAAATAGAGAAAAAAAATCAGACATATTTCTGGTTAGATTTCTCTGCCTATTCTTAGCTTCATGCTGGCCAACTATATAAGAATCTATTTGATGTAAAATACTCCTTTGTTCTGTATGGAAATCATACATACATCCAAAGAACTAGCTTTGTTCTACTTGGAGCTGATAATTGCATCCTTGTTTGTATGATGGATATGGATTGATATTGCAGGTACACACTCCTGGTGGAAAGCCCAGCCTGCTAATACACAACAGGAAATCACAGAACCCACTGAGCACAACTTTCCATCTACTGATTGCAACAGAAAGAAAAAGTCCCGGGGCAGCAAGTCCCCAATTTTGCAAATGTGACTGACAGCAGGGGTGGGAGAAAACTAGGAAGAACAAACTTTCAAACTTTCCCTTCCTCGACTTCTCTGTCTCCATCTCTGGGGATAGGTTGTCTACCAATATCCATTATAAGCCCACCGACTCCCACAGCTACCTCGACTACACTTCTTCACACCCTACCTCCTGTAAGGACTCCATTCCATTCTCCCAGTTTCTCCGTCTCCGACGCATCTGCTCTGATGATGCTACCTTCCATGACAGTGCTTCTGATATGACCTCCTTTTTCCTCAACCGAGGATTTCCCCCCACTGCGGTTGAAAGGGCCCTCAACCGTGTCCGACCCATTCCCCACACCTCTACCCTCACCCCTTCCCCTCCCTCCCAGAACCGTGACAGGGTTCCCTTTGTCCTCACTTTTCACCCCACCAGCCTCCATATCCAAAGGATCATCCTCCAGCGTGATGCCACTACCAGTCGCATCTTCCCTTCCCCTGTCAGCATTCCGAAGGGATCGTTCCCTCCACGACACCCTGGTCCACTCCTCCATTACCCCCACCACCTCGTCCCCATCCCAGGGCACCTTCCACTGCAATTGCAGGAGGTGTAATACCTGCCCATTTACCTCCTCTCTCCTCACTATCCCAGGCCCCAAACACTCCTTTCAGGTGAAGCAGCGATTTACTTGTACTTCTTTCAATGTAGTATACTGTATTCGCTGCTCACAGTGTGGTCTCCTCTACATTGGGGAGACCAAGCGCAGACTGGGTGACTGCTTTGCGGAACATCTCCGCTCAGTCCGCAAGCAGGACCCTGAGCTTCCGGTTGCTTGCCATTTCAACACTCCCCCCTGCTCTCATGCTCACATCTCTGTCCTGGGATTGCTGCAGTGTTCCAGTGAACATCAACGCAAGCTCGAGGAACAGCATCTCATCTACCGATTAGGCACACTACAGCCTGCCAGACTGAACATTGAGTTCAATAATTTCAGAGCATGACAGCCCCCCAATTTTACTTTCATTTTTAGTTATTTTTTCTTCCTCTTTTTTTTTTACATTCTTTTTTACATTTTTTACAATTTTCTTTTGCATTTATTTCATTTCATCTTAGTTTGTTCAGTTTGCTTACCCACTGTTTTTTTTCAGGTTTGCACTTGCTGCTGTTCAATATTCAGTGTATTTACACCTAATCTGTACAAATGCTTTGTCTTTCAACACACCATTAACATATTGTTTGCCTTTGCTCCGTGACCTTTTGATCAGCTATGCAGCCTGGTCCAATCTAGACATCCTTTGTTATCTCTTGCCCCACCCCCACCTCACTTGCTTATAACCTGTGACTTTTCTAATATTTGTCAGTTCCGAAGGGTCACTGACCTGAAACGTTAACTCTGCTTCTCTTTCCACAGATGCTGCCAGACCTGCTGAGTGGTTCCAGCATTTCTTGTTTTCGTTTCAGATTTCCAGCATCCACAGTATTTTGCTTTTATTTCATTTATATAGCCCATTTCATGAGCTTAGGCAGCAACCAGTTTATGCACTGCAAGGTCCCAAAATCAGATAATGTTTTTTTTTTTATAAAGTGATGTTGCTTGGGGAAATATATTGGCCAAAATGCCAGGGAGAACTCCCCTGCTCTTCTTCAAATAGCAGCATGAGTTCTTTTATGTCCATCTGAGACAGAGAACAGCAAGGGAAAAAGTGGTTCTGCCATCTCTTTTCCTGGGTACAATCGCATTTATACCAAGAAGCATGATTACCAAAGTGTTGCTTGTTCCCTCGATTATTAATGTGCGTCTTGCTGAAAAGAATGTCTAAAGACTACCTTCAAAGGTTTTTCAGCTTTTCAGGATACTTTTAAAACTGACAAACTCGAGGGTTTCAATCTCTTGCTTTGCTGAGCCATTACACATAAGGAACAAACTAACAGCACTGTGGGTGTTCCTACCCCACATGGACTGTAGTGGTTCAAGAAGGCAGCTCACCACCACCTTCTCAAGGGCAATTAGGGATGGGCAATAAATGCTGGCCTAGGCAGCGATGCCCACATCCCATGAACAAATAAAAAAAAGCTCAGGGTCTGATCCCTTCCATTCAAAGGGTTGTACTAGAACAAAAAAATTTGGATTGAGTTTACTTTTTTTTGTACCATTCACATTTTGTAAAGCTGGTTATTGTACTTTTAGTATCTTGCTATATGTTAATTGTGTATTACATTGGATGAATGGGAACAAGTAAAATCACAGAAATCTATGGCACAGAGAAGGCCATTCAGCCCACCATGTCTGTGCTGGCCAAAAAGAGCTATCCAGCTTTAATGGTCAGATGGAGAGGTGACAGGACAACTTGGTAGGAATCCCACTATTCCACAGCAGCAAAGTGTTTAATTGTTAAACCTGGAAAATCTAACCCACACATGAAAAAGGCACAAGTTTCACTTAAGGGACTCTGCTTTTCTAAACTGCCAAAAAGAAAGCAAGTTTTGGAAAAGGGCCCAAATTGTAGCATCCTGATCTTTCCAATAGGCTACTGGGAAGTAACAGAAGTTATTACTGAGCTCATGCAGCAGCTGATATCACAACAGCTCATCCACAGAAAAGTCCCAGTTGCTATTCTGTAAATGGTAGAAAGAAAGTGCAGTAGGCCATGCAGAGCCTTAAGTCTATTCTGCCAATCAATTAGCTCTTGGCTGATCGGTATCAACGGGCGGCACAGTGGCGCAGTGGTTAGCATTGCAGCCTCACAGCTCCAGCGACCCGGGTTCAATTCTGGGTACTGCCTGTGTGGGGTTTGCAAGTTCTCCCGGTGTCTGCGTGGGTTTTCTCCGGGTGCTCCGGTTTCCTCCCACATGCCAAAAGACTTGCAGGTTGGTAGGTAAATTGGCCATTATAAATTGCCCCTAGTATAGGTAGGTGGTAGGGAAATATAGGGACAGGTGGGGATGTGGTAGGAATATGGGATTAGTGTAGGATTAGTCTAAATGGGTGGTTGATGGTCGGCACAGACTCGGTGGGCCGAAGGGCCTGTTTCAGTGCTGTATCACTGAACTAAACTAAACTCCATTTACCCACCTTGGTTCCACATCCCACAAATACCCTTACCTAACAAAAATAATGATCAATCTAACTTACTCAAAGCAAAGACAAACATGGAACTAAATTGAAGACTTTACAGATAAAGGAAAAGACTGGAAACTCAGCAATAATTTGATTTTTAAAATTCAATGAGCCTTGCGTGGAAGGAAAATTAATTCTGTTGTGGCTGTCACTTTAATTTGACAAATTTAACTCGGAAACAAACCATTTTTTTTTGAGGAAACAACTTTCGTTGAAAGAGCTACATTCACCTACTGCTCAGAACTAAACCTTAAGTCGTCTCTGTAATTTACGTTTGTAGCCTACAATTTTTAAACGCTTCATTTTGCTTTATTAAGTGCCCCAACTTAAAAGAACCCAGAGATCCTGCTTTGAATGTTTTACTGAATTACCATGCAATTATTACAAAAGGAGAGATTGATGGGCTCACCAGCTTACTGTTTTGCTGATGACCTGATTGAGTTGCAGCGTGGGGGGGGGGGGGCGGGGGGGGCGGCGGAGGGTAGAGAAGAGGAGAGAGGGGGAGGGGTGGTGGAAGAAATCACTCAATGCACTTTGCCCTCCACCTGACCAGGCAAGATAACTTAAAATGGGGAGTGGGTATAATTTCAGCTCATTAGAGGAGAATGTCATGATAACACATCAGTTGTGAGCTCCACACAAACAAAAATATTCACCTTTACCAGCAGTTTGAAATTACAAGAACACTTAATAAAAAAGGCAAAGATCGCAGGCAGAAATTACACAACAGTTCAATAGAACAGATAAACTCCATATGGAGTTCTCATTCAATTATACTATGTGAATTCTTTACACTAACATCTATAAACTGCAAGCTTTCTTTGGAAAATTCTGGTCGATTCCTTACCTCCTCAATCTCGGTGTTGCCTTCTTGTTTCATTAACTTCAAGGCCCTTTTCAGCTCCTCAGCTGTGAAGGATTTAGAGTCTGTATTCACCATTCCCTGTCTGAAAGGGCAAAACTAGATGAAAGACCAGGAGTCCTAATGTTGCTATGCTTGCTTAAAAATAAAACAACATGCACAATTCTTATGGTCAAGCTATTTCAATTTATAAAATTGAAAATCACTAGGATTGGCCTGGTGACTGTTCTGCCAAATTCAAATGCGGACCAGGAGTTAAGATGACCTGGGCCTCATGCACAACTTACCCTGAGGGGTGGTGAGGAGGAGGGGAGAGGGGGAATGCACGCAGAGGTATTTCCCCCTTCCTCCCTGTATCCTGCCTGTCCCAAATGCACGCAGAGCTAAAATCGGGGCTTCACGTGTAATTTGCTGCCAGACAGATTTCAAAAAGTTAAAAATCCCCAAATCTTTCTCTTTCTTCACTGCAGAGCAAAATATTTTTATGGCTGCAACATTCCCACAGTACCTGCTTCCTTGCTTCCAGTATTTCAGTCCACTCTTCTCACTCACGTCATCCGGGATTTTTGCCTCATTTTTTCCAGTCTCCAAGTTGATCCGCACATGTAGCCCTGCAGGAATAGCCTGACCTGCACAAACAGAAGAGACGCCTGGTTACACGAGTTGGGTGGAAAAAAGCAGGTGATCAGGAATGACACTGCAACACAGGCAATTTCTCTACACTTACAGGGGTGTCTGTACTTCGAGAACTAGAATACAGTTGTACAACTGAGAATTACAATCATATAGCACTGAAGGCGACCATTCAGCCAGTCATGGTGCTGGCTCTTCAAAAGAGCTATCCAATTAGTCCCACACCCTGGTTCATTTCCCACAGACGTGCAATTTTTTCCTTTTCAAGTATTATCCACTTCCATTTAGAAAAGGGAAAAATTATTCCACTTTGTTCTTTCAGTTCCTTCCACATAGCGTAGGACACTTCTGCCAGTGTCAAAACAGAAGTAGACAAAAGAATGTGGAAAATCATGAAGTACTGACTAAGTGGCACCAATCTTGAAGATTTAAAACTCATCATGGGATGAGGCCAAGACTCTTGGGAATTCTGAGCTATGTAATGATACAGCATACCATTCCAGGATATAGGAGTAATTGGAGTATACACAGGCCACTGCCAGTTCATGATGGAAAATTTTGGGCAGCTGGTCACATTTCTGACATATACAGACTACAGAGGAGAATCCTGCTGCCATTGCTAATTAGGCAAGTTACCTTGTAGACTGAGATTATACACTGAAAGATTCCCATTTCTAACTCAGGAACTTTGTTAGGCAAACATAAAAAGTACAGCTTTTTAACCTGGCAAGACAGAGTGCCTTACTGAGACTAATATTTTTATTTTTGGTTAATTAGATTTTATGTTTAATTACATTAGTGGTTCTTCCTCAGTTTGAGGGTCACTTGTGCAATTGCTTGTTAACAACATTGGGTGGCCCACCATTACCCCCAATAGTTTATTCAAAATAAGCAACTGAAGCTCCTTCTCTGCAAACTCCACATTTAAATAATAGCATCAGGCAAGGTTATACTCCAAGAGGACAATCAGCCAATTAGCTGCCTGACATTAAATAGTCAGATGTTAGAGGATCTGTGGAGAAAAAGCAAAAAAAAGTTGGACTCGACAGCGAGGGAGGGGCACCAGGAGGCAGAGAAGTTACCTGGTTTAACTATTTTCCATTCGGTAGTTGGGTAAAAGACCTCCATGTCCTCAGGGTCCAGATCATCCTCCACTGTTGCTTCCTCCTTCCTCGTGCCAATATTTTCTTCAGTCTTATCCACCACAGTAAGAGCAGACACTTTCTATAGACCAACAGAGAATGAGTTTTGGAGGCATTATAGAAAAGTAAGGCTTACTTCAATTTTCCAAGGATTTTACAAGAGGATTTGTTAGCAAGAGCCAGGTACTGTGACTCAAAACTAGGGAAATGGACACTGGGGGCAGGATTTAGTATTTTGGGTCGGGACCCCTGTGCCAGGAGCAGGCACCCAAGCTTGATTTTGCCTGAATTGGCCAACTGGTGGCCAGAGGGTGCTTGCACTAAGGACAGCAGGTGGGCTCTCAAAGCTGGAGGTCCAATAGAAGGCCCTCCAGCACAGAAGAACTCCAATCCGAGGTGCCCTCTCAGCAACTTTAACAAATTTGAAATAGAAAATTGCCACAGCTGCTGGACCATCATCATGGAGGGAGAATTTTTTAAAAAATTTCCTCATGGGATGTGGGCGTCACTGGCAAGGCCAGCATTTGTTGCCCATCCCCAATTGCCCTTGCTAGACAATTTCAGAAGGCAGTTAAGTGTCAACCACATTGCTGTGGGTCTGATGTCACATGTAGGTCATACCAGGTAAGGAGAGCAGATATTCTTCCCTAAAAGGATATTAGTGAACCAGATGGGTTTCAATGACAACTGATGATAGATTCATGCACCATTACTGAGACTAGCTTACAATTCCAGATTTTTTATTAATTAATGGAATTTAAATTCCACCAGCTACCATGATGGGATTTGAACCCATGTCCCAGGGGCATTAGCCTAGACATTTGGATTACTAGTTCAGTGACATTACCACTATGCAACCGTCCTCCACAGCATGACCTGTGGCTAGGTTGGGGGGGGGGGGGGGGGGGTGGGGGGGGGGGGAAAGCAGTGGCCATGGGGCCTCAAAGGCATCCTGGAGCACTGGCACCACAGTCTTCCTTCAGGACGTTGCCTCCAGGCAGCTGCCATGCGCCCGACACCAGTCAATCTTTGATCCATGGCCTTGATTGGCTAGTTAACCAACACTTGTGGGTGGGTCGCTGTTGGACCCCTGGTCTAGCCTTCCCCAAAATGGCTCAGGGCTGGATGGTACCAGCAAACCGGCACACCCTTGCAATATCATGCGCTCGCCTACCACAGTCCCGTCCCAATAGCGGAGGTAAAAATTCTGTCCTGGGTTCCACTATAAACTGAAACACTCTCAGTCTTGCCCTTGCATTCAGTTGACGACTGGGCTTAAACGCACACTTGCAGAATGGTAGACTCCAAACTAGTTCAAATTCAGATGCTTGCTTTGCATTGACTCTCAAGACCTCGGAGTCTCATCTCAACTTGGAGAGAAAAAGGACAGCTTACAAAGTTGGCAGTGCACCTCAATAGAGGAAGATCTAGCACCTTCAAGAATGACCTGGACCATCACGGAAATCAACATAATCGAGGACTGAATGTGTATATACAGTTTTACTCTGACCTTTGCTTAGGTTCTCATAAAACTGGAGCTGAACCTAATCAAGAGCTTGCAGTGAAAAGCTACAGCAGCGACACCGAGTATAATCACCCATACCTTGAAAATGGGCACCTTTTAGTTAAAACCCTACACAATTTACCAACACTGGTCATCTTTGCCATAGTGATCACTTCTCAAACATATTTCATTGAATGCTGCGCAGTTTGGGACACGCTGAGAAATCGATGTTTTCCCCTTTCTTCTAATTTCTGGTCTATTGATAACTGTCACCTCTTAACCAAAGTGTCGCGGGTTCAACCTGCACAACAGGATTTGAGCCTATAATCTAAGTTGATAATCCGGTGCAGTATTAAGCAAGTTTTGCATTATAGAAGGTGTTGTCCTTCAGATGAGCTTTTAAATAATCTTTCTGTTCCAGCAGACACTAAGAAATTTCATGGCACTATGAAGAGCAGGTGGTTTTCCCAGGGTGCGAGTCAAACCACCTCTATTGCACCATCACTGGAAACATGTTAACCATTTCTCTTGTGGGACCTCATTGTATGGTAATATGGCATCCATGTTTCTTATATTTTTTTTATTATTTTAATTTTAGAGATACAGCACTGAAACAGGCCCTTCGGCCCACCAAGTCTGTGCCGACCAACAACCACCCATTTATACTAATCCTACATTAATCACATATTCCCTACCACATCCCCACCATTCTATTACCACCTACCTACACTACAGGCAATTTACAATGGCCAATTTATCTATCAACCTGCAAGTCTTTGGCTGTGGGAGGAAACCGGAGCACCCGGCAGAAACCTACACGGTCACAGGGAGAACTTGCAAACTCCACACAGGCAGTACCCAGAACTGAACCGGGTCGCTGTAGCTGTGAGGCTGCAGTGTTAACCACTGCACAAGTCTTTAACTTTCCATTTTGCTACACAAATGGTGAAATTTCATTCAGATAAAGCTCCACTACCATTGCTCCAATCTCATTTTATTCCATCCCCCACAGACCCCAGCTAATTCTCTGGACCTTTCTTACCTGCTGCTGGCTGTTCTCACTCCAACAGTAATTGAAACAGTGCACACAAATCAGTAGCAAGACCAGGTTCAGACAATCAAGCTGCATTGTGAGAACTTCCAGAATCTACAAAAGTAAATAGTGCAGTGTTGTGAAAACATGCAAATACAGAATGACACTAACCCATTTATCAAACCTTTAACTCATTTCACCCCATCAGCATTCAGCTGCCTCACTATATTACTACAGCAAGCCTTTTGTTTTCTATTCTTGCTGGCAAGGCCAGCATTTGTTGCCCTGAGAAGGTAGTGATTTAACTGAGTAACTTGCTAGACCACTTCAGAGGATAGTTAAGGATCAACCATATTGGTGTGGGACTGGAGTCACATAGGCCAGACCAGGCAAGGTGGGGAGAGAACTTCAAGATCAATGAATCAGATGGTGTTGTATGACATTCCAATAAATTTATAGCCACCTTTACAGGCCTTTTAAAAAATCGACAATTTTGTTTTTTGAAAAACAGGATTTAAACTCATTCTATGGTTTATTAAGCCAGACCTCTGAATTACTGGTTCAGTAACCACTGCACTACTGTATCCTTTGGAGTTTTATACTTAGGCTACAATAAATGATCTCAATAGGCTGGGAGACATGTGAAAAGTGAGGGTTTAATCATTAGCCAAACTTTCACATGTCCGTCTTTGTATCTTACTAACATCCCAGCTACAACACTGCTAAACTCCAGGTTACACAAGCATAAGCAGCTTAAGAGTGCAATACCATCTCCCACCAGAGACAACATTCTTACATAGAGTAAACAAACTTTCAACTTCTTTTTAAAACAACGCAAATTGATAGCAACTGGGATCCCAAAACCTGTCGTACCTGACAGCTCCTTGCCTGCCTCAGCGATGCTGAGCTGCCTCTCCAGCTGCAGTGGAAGCTGCTGCTTTCTCCCCGCTTCCTTCTCAGTAACTCCTCTCTCACACACTGTTGTTACTGCTCACTCCCGACTCACTCTCTCTCTCTCTCACACACAGTCGCAGATGCTGCTTTCTCCTTACACCCCTCTCAGTGACTCCCCTCTTGCCCTACTCCTCTCTCACAGCGACAGCTCTTCAATCCCTGCTCCTCTCACACACTAACCTCTCTCCCTCTGCACTACCACCGCTTCCGGCTGCTGACTTGCTTTCCTCTGGAACAGCCACGTCCTCTCGCGTAACAACCAGGGAGCCAATCACAGCAATGTCCGCGCGCTGATGCAACAATTTAAAGGGCCAGCGCCCAGCATTGCAGGGACACTGCCCCAGGTTGCAAACACCACTTCATGGGACAGATTTCCCGGGCTGCTTTTCAAACAGCATCCAGAGCCTCTCTCCAAAGAGGCTTCCTATTCTATTTAATTACGTTTTATTAAACTAACATTCTGGATTACTATAGTTCCTAAAATGAAAGCCACGGTTTGCAGATTTCAAAGAATAATGGAAATAACAGTGAAATGTGGCCCCCAAAACAGCAATAAAATTCTAGGATCCGATGCAATGAAAGCAGACTTTGTTTCATTCAGTCACCTGAAGTACCAGCCCTGCTTTCAGTGGCTTTGGCCTGGAGGATCTGCTGAAAAAAACCTTTGGGCTTTAATTTCCTCTGGTGGTGTATTGGTTATTAGATTATCATAAATTTTCTCTGTACACCCCTTTAACACAATTAAAAATATTAAAACAAATTAATAACTATCTTAAAATAACAAAAGGGTAAACCCACACACAGCAGCCCAATTTCAAGAAAACGGTTCTAACAAAGACAGTTAGCCCCTCATTACACACATTACACTTATCACACAAGAGGCTTTATGCCTATTTGAGGCAAATGCCCAGATGCCTGAAAAATGGGGCAACCCAGTTTCTGGTTGATCATTTTCAGGTTTCCTTTGAGTGCTGAATAATGTGACCCAAAATTGGTCCCTTTTGATCCTATTTTATGCCTGTAAATTGTAACGAGGATCAATTTCTACCACTTTTGAGTATTGCATCCAGTTCTTGACAATGAGAAACAAAGGAGATATTCAAGTCCTGGAGGCAATCCAGAGAAGAGCTGTGAGGTGGACTGTCGAAACATGGGGGATTTAGTCTAAGGCACAAGGGTGGGGAAGTGGTGTTAATTAAATATCAATTATGTTCAATTATATGCTGTTAAAGGGCATTAATTGGAGTTTCACACGAGCACATATAAGGAGACACTTACTGAAACTGTTGTATGGTTGAGTTTGGAGGTGTATGCTTGGAATTTTTATTCCATAAATAAATGTTAGACTGAGTTAAAATTAGTTTCATACTATCCTTCATCAATTGGCTTTCTGGAGTATAACAAGTGGGACTAGCTGTGTTGCTCTTGCAGAGAGCCAACACGGACACAACAGGCTTCCTTCTGTGCTGTAACTATTCAATGATAATATCTCCTGTCTCTGCTGTCTTGGTGTGTGTGATGTGATGGAAACCCCACATGCCAAATGGAAATATTAATTTTGTCATGTGGAACTTTGCCTGAGACTTTTACTGAGATTGCTACAAATAACTTTTTAAAAAACGGAACAGTGAGCAGCCAAGATGGCCACACACAATTTGCACATGAGAAGCCAAAAGCCAGCTGGACACAGAGGTGATTACCCAGTCTAGCCAGAACAATGGGATGCTCTCTGATTAAATTATCCAAAATGGTTTTGTCAACACGGTCATCAAAAGCCATCAACACCCATTGACAGTGAAAGAGCCAAACCCCCTACCAAGTATGTCTGTACAGCCTTGAATTTCAAAGATCATTACAGAAGTTGCTGTTTCAAAAAAAGAGGTGGTCACATCACACGACTGCTTGTGTAGCTCTGGAAGTTTGTGAATTGTGCCTCAAAAGGAGACTGTAACTGTAAGCCAGGAAGACAGTTGCAATCTCTCTGTCTCTCTGTCCCTCTCTCCAGTAATCCTCAGCTGTAAACCTTCAGCCCCACACAGCCAGCAACCAGGGGACATGGATAAAGCCCCTCTTCTGCCTTCCGGAACCTGAGAAGCATGCGCGAACTGTGTATGGCCCAGCGAGGACTTCAGGACTACAGATTCAACTAAGGACTCTGGGACTAAACTTCAATATTTAAATTCCATTTTTATTAAGGACTCTACTCCAACCTCCCACCTCTGATTTTTCCCCTCTGTAATCTATTTGTGTGTGTACATGTGCCTCTCATGTGAATGTGAGCATGGATGCGTCATGCATTTTAGTAATTTTAACCGGTTTAGAGTGATATGGTTAATAAACTTACATCTTTCTTGTTTAAACTCAAGAAAACCTGTCTGATTGGTTCATTTGCAAATATATTAGAGTAACAGGAGCAAGTGCTCACTGAGGTGGTAAGTTAAATCGCTGGGTTAAAAAAGATAAACCCTGTTGCGGTCAAATCAGAGAAGGACGAAAGGGGAACCTGAGACTCCCCTTTCCTCACCTGGTCATAACAGTGGGCTTGAGTATTAGATACTATACAGTACTTGGAAGAGAAAGTGAAAGGAACACTTTGTACTATGGGGAGTCACCTGACCTGTGGAGTTGTTGTAAGGTCAGATAGCACATGTAGCAGCAGTAAGATGGCACCTCTATTAAAAGCTTTTTAAATCTTTGTTAAAGTTAAATCTGTGACTTCAAGTGTGATTCCTTTGTCCTAAGATGGGACATTGGTAACGAAGATAAAAAAAAAATACAGAGGAAAATATGCTGATATTTCGGATTGTGTCATGGCATTTGCTAGAGCTGATATGTCTGCAGTCTGGGAATTACTATCAACAAAATGACCCCTTTTAGGACCAGTTTAGAGTCTATGCCCACATTGAGGAGCTCAAGGCACAGCTTGTCAAACATTCCCGATTTGTTTGTAGATGGGTGACAGATGGGCCTGTTCAATGCAGGTGCTTCGTTGAGGGAGACTTTTAAGACCTTTTCTGAACATGCAGTGAAAGCTTTGAAGGACCATTATGTGGTGATGCCAAATGCCACATTCCAAACGCATGTTTTCTGTCAGATGAGACAGAAAGAGGGGGAAACAGTAGTCAAATTTGTTTTGGGGCAGGCAATTAGATGCAATTATGTTGTAACGGATCTGAAAAACCAGTTAATGAATCAGGTGGTTCAACATTGCAAGTTGGATAAGTTGAGACGCAGACTACTGGAAAGAGGAGGTGACTTAACATTGGATGACACTTTGAAAATAGCAGCTGCACTGGAAGCAGTGGATGGACAACATGAAACATGGTCCCATTTCCACCATCGACACGACAAAGTCTAAGGTTAACCGAGTGGCACAATGGAATCCAGGTACATGTAAATGTAAACAGCAGAAGTCTGAGAGAGAGTGTTTCAGATGTGACAACTTGGGACATCATGGAAGAGAAGATTGCTGCCCTGCCAAGGGAAAGATATGCAGAAAATGTGGGGGCAAAGACCATTTTTCCAAGAAGTGCAGAAGCAAAGCTGAACAGATTGGAAAGCCTGGCAAACCATGTAAAGGAAAGAGAGATGAAAGTAGTACAACTGTGAGATGAGTTGAAGAAGATGCAGTGAGTGAGGACACAAATAACAATCATGGATACATGTTTTCTGTCAATGGAAGCAACCATGAGAAAGTTCTAGTGATTGTTGGTGGTGTTGAAGTGAGCATTATTGTAGATTCAGGCAGTGACAGTAATGTCATCAGCAGAGCACTGTGGGAGGAACTGAAGACAAAGAGAATCAAGTGCACATCTCAAAAATGTGTCAAAAAGCTTTATCCTTACACATCTAAAACCCCGCTTCAAACTGTTGGATGTTTCACTGTGAGTGTGAGAGCTGGGGATCGGAATATAGAGGCAGAATTCATAGTGATTGAGGAGGATGGTGAGTCTCTTCTGAGCAGAGAAACTGGCCAAGCCTTGCGGGTGCTACACACTGTATTGAAAGTGAATTCTGTGAAATCCTATGTGGAGCTTTGAGAGAGGTTTGGACCAGTGTTTCAAGGAAATGGGAAGTTGCACAACCACCAAGTGAGATGAACAATTGACGAGAATGTGAAGCCTGTAGCTCAGCCTGTACACAGAACATCTTTTGGTCCGAGAGGGAACGTTGAGGCAAAGATCAAGCAATTGGTTGATCAAGACATCATAGAGCCAGTTGGAGGACTAACACTGTGGGTGAATCACATTGCTGGAAAGATGAATATTGCTGATTTGCTGTCACGACTACTGACGGAGGATCGAACACACAGATCTTCACTAGAGAAGGAAGCTGAATCTTTCATGTGGTTTATGGCAGTTCATGCTACACCCAGAGCAATGATAACTAGAGAGATTGAAAGAGAGTCAGACAAAGATCTAGTATTAAATTGCATCAGACAGAGAATCCAAGCTGGAAATTGGGAGAATTGCATATTCAAGATATACATCGTTATATGAGATGAACCATGCACAATTGGGAAGTGTGTTCTCAGAGGCAACAGATATGTAGGGCCACAAAAACTTAGGCCTATACTGGTGATGCTAATTTATGAGGGTCACTTGGGAGTGGTTGATACTGAGAAAAACTAATGAAGCAAAGTACTGGAGAAAGATGTGGAGCAGTTTGTCAAAACATGTCATGGATGTCAACTTGTCAGTAGACCCAATCCACCAGAACCAATACGCTGTACACTGTTACTGGCTGGACCATGGGAGGATGTAGCGGTTGACGTCTTAGGTCCATTTCCATCAGGAGAGTCCATAATAGTGGTGATTGATTATTCCAGCCGTTATTATGAATATGTGGTAATGAAGTCTACAACAGCAGAGGAAAGTGTGTTTGTATTGACTGAAATACTTGCAAGGCATGATCTACCAGTCATGTTGTATACAGACAATGGACCATAATTCATTTCACAGACCTTCGAAGATTACATGCAAGTTACAGGTATTCACCATCACAGAGTAACACCTAAATGGCCACAGGCAAATGAGGAAGTGGAGGAACAAAATCAATCCTTAGAGAAACATATGAACATACCAATTAGGAGCAGGAGTAGGCCACTCGGCCCTTTGAACCGGCTCAGCCACTCAATAAGTTCATGGCTGAACTGACTACTCCACATTTCCACCTACCCCTGATAACCTTCCACACCTTTGCTTATCAAGAACCTATCTACCTCTGCCTTAAAAATATTTAAAGACTCTGCTTCTACCGCCTTTTGAGGAAGATAATTCCAAAGACACAGGACCTTCTTCTGAGAGAAAAAATTTCTCCTCATCTCTGTCTTAAATGGGCGACCCCTTATTTTTAAATAGTGACCCCTAGTTCAAGATTCTCCCACAAGGGGAAACATCTTTTCCACATCCACCCTGTCAAGACCCCTCATAATCTTATATGTTTCAATCAAGTCGCCTCTTACTCTTCTAAATTCCAGCGGATTAAATCCTAGTCTGTCCAATCTTTCCGTGTAAGACAGCCCGCCCATTCCAGACATTAGTCTAGTAAACCTTCTTTATATTGCCTCCAATGCATTTACATCTTTCCTTAAATAAGGAGACCAATACTGTACACAGTACTCCAGATGTGGTCTCACTAATGCCCTGTATGGCTGAAGCATAACCTCCCTGCTTTTGTATTCAATTCCCCTCCTGATAAATGATAACATGAGGGTAAAGACTGGAAGGAAGTGCTGTCATATGTGGCCATGTATAGAGCAACTACACACACTACAAGGGGGAAGACTCCAGCTGAGTGGTTATTTGGATGCAAAATATGCACCAAGATACCAGAGCTAAGGGACATTCGAGTTGATCAGGAGGTCCGAGATCATGATGCTGAGGAAAAGTGTGCAGCAAAGTTTTATGCAGACCACAGAAGGAAAGCTAGACCGTCAGATGTGACAGCCAGATGATGAGGTATTGTTGAAGCGGGAGAGACCGAGTAAGACAGATACACCATATTACCCAAGCTGTACACTGCCATTGCCAGGAAGGGAAACAGTGTGACTGTGCTATTGCCAGGAGCACTGTATGACAGAAATTCTTTCTGTGTTTAAAGGTATCATGGTGAAAAAGACACAGCAGCATATGAACTGGATGTAGGAGACATCAAGCAATCCAGAAGTCCAAGCCAGTGATGCTGTTGGCAGACAGACAGCTTGCTATCCAGAGGCAAAAACATCAGTTCCAGAGGTGGGGAGGGAGGGCGATGATACTTCCTAATCCTGACGTCGTGACCAGAGTTCCTGAGACAACTGGCAGATCATAGTGCAAGAGGAGATCACCAAAATGATATAAAGGTTTTGTGTGTGATTTATTGACAGTACATGAAATTGGAAATCAGTTTGGAACAACAATTGGTGATTTAAAACAATGTGATTTTAAGTTGAGAAACAGCAAATCTTGACACAAAGCATGTGCACAGAAATGAAGATTTTGTGTTGTGATTATTTCAAAACAAAAAGAGTGTACACCGAACGCTGCCCTTGAAACCAAATGTATTTGAAGAAATTCATTTACTCAGTGAGTTAGGAAAATAATGATTTTTTAAGTTTGCTTGCAAAATTTATTACAGTTTGGTTGGTAAGGGATGGAGTCTGAGATACATACACTAAGCAGGAAAATCATGGACATGTTTTGGTCTGATAAGGGAGGGTTGTCATGATAGCTGATTGTATGTGTGGGCTTGAATATTAGAAACTATTGTCATGAAGACCTCCACCTGCTAAGAATGAGGCATATTAATTTCATCATATGAACATCAATTTGAAACTGTTGCTGGAGCAAATAAATTATTTGTTTAAAGAGATCAGCAGTGGCTGGAAAAAACATTTGCATATTAAAGAGACAGTGCTTGGATACAGAAAAGAATTGCTCACTGACTCAATTGATAGAGATTGGTCTAGGCAATGGTGATCCGCATCTTGTTGGTGTAACAGACAACACTGCACCACCCCCCCCCCCACACCCCCCGCACCCCCACCACCTCGCACCGAGCTTTGAAATCCACAAACTGCAGAAGTGGTTGCTCCCAAATAAGGGGTTAGTCACATGACTAACCTGCTGGCCAACTTGTAGTTTTGAATTGTGCTCACAGCACAGATTGCAACTCAACTTGGAAGAGTGCCTCACTCCTGTCTGGCTCTCTCTCTCTCTCTCTCTCCCTCACTGATTTCCACATTCACTGAAGACACTTAAACCTTAAGAGAGAAGACTCCTTCGAAATGGCAAGACTTACCGGCAACAGAAGACTTTACAACGAACTCAAAGAACAGTAAATAGAATCCTAGCTATTGCCTCAAGCCTTTCCCCTTTATTCTTTCTACTTTTTCTGTCTCTATCTGCGCGCGTGTTTATCATGTATGCATGCTAGTGTGGTTGCGTTGCGTATTCGTAGTCAACTAAATTAGAGTTGAAGATTAATAAACTTCCACCTTTCTTGTTTAAATCTAAGAAAACCTGTCTGATTTGATTTCTTTGCCTTGCAATTGGAAAGCAGTGAACAAGGATTCACTGAGGGGGAGTTAAAAACATGGTGTTTTAAAATTAAACCCTGTTACGGTTAAACCAGGCAAAGGCTGAGAGGCTGTACCAAATCTCAAATTTATCGCAAGAGAAGAATAAACCTTATTTGGCTCTGTGGTGAACCTGACAACTATGCACTAATGCACTGAAATAAAGTTTAAAAATTCCATTCTATAATGAATAGCTAATTGGCAGTCAGCAGTTTTCCCATTCCCTCCTCCACCCACGGCAGGCTCTTTGAAAATTACAAACTGTCCAGGAGGTGTCGAGATCCTGAGATGATCTCCAGGACTGTGATTTTGAAATCGCACTGAATGGGGTCCTGACCCCAAGGCCCTTTGAAAATCCATCCATATTTGTCTTTGTCTTACAACTGTTCTTTCTTGTGCTAGTGCTGGACCTTCATTTTTCCTGCATGGCTGGTTTCATCTCATCGATGCTGTGGCTCTGTAAGGATCTGCTTTCTTTCTTCAGCACCACCTCCTGGAGATGCTGGGCACCCCTAATTGGGTGGTGAGTTCGTATCCTGCCCAATTAGGGCAGTTACATTTAAAAATAACAATGCGAAAGCAACACAGCTGAGACACGGAGTCAGGACCTCGAATTCATCTGGCGTCGGGTTCCAGTCCCAGGTGTCAGGAAAATGTTGGATGCTATTATTAATAAAGTGGGAACAGGGCACTTAGAAAATCATAATATGATTAGGTAGGGTCAACAAAGTTTTATGAAAGGGATATCATGTTTGACAAGTTTCTTAGAGTTTTTTGAGAGTGCAACTAGCAGAGCAGATAAGGGGGAACCATTGGTTGGATGTAATATATTTTGTTACAGACAGGTTGGAAGCAGGGTGGGTGACTTCCACTTTTCACCTCTCAACTGACCGCAGATGTTTCATGTTTTAGTCCCTGAGTGTTTTAAGAGTCAAATACATAGACAAGTGACAGATTTTATCATAGCTTAAGAAAAGAAAGATAATTATTTATTTTTACACAATTACCAAAATATATTTGCGACTTCACCCACTCATGCATTCATACACACACACACACACACACACATACAAGAAAAGATAGAGAGTAGAGTGGTAGCATGCAATTAGAATCCCATTGTTGTGTTAAAAAACCTTTTCAGGAGGAAATCTATCAGTGGTACAGGCCTGAATGTTCGTTATCTTGAAAATGAGGAAGTGTCACAGACTCCTTGTGGTTAAGCCTCAATCTCAATTCAATGGTGGAAATTCTGGTTCACTTTTGCAGATGAGGCATTCCAAAGTCACCATGCAATTTACCTGCTGCAGTAGTTAAAAGATATTATTAGCAGGACTCCTGCTTAGCTGGGATTGTCTGGCTTGAAACAATGTTCTCTGGCTGTTCTCCCACTCTCTCTCCAGAGAAATACCGTTTCAGGTAGAAACTTGTCAGGTTGGGGTGTCACCTCATCCTGGTGGATGGTAATCTTTACATTCTCTCAAGATTCACCCTTTGATACCCTTATACTACATCTCCCCCCAAGTCTTTATCCCAATATATATTTACATACATTAACTTTTTTATTTACATGCTTTCCCATCTCCCCCCAAGCCTCTGACTTCATAGATTCAACCCATCTGGAGGCTTCCCAACTCTCCCTGATCCTGCTGTCGTCAGGTATGCAAGATTGGTGTTCTTTCTCTGATCCCTTATATCTTGACTTGGACAGCCTTCATTGATGTTTGTAGTATTCAGTGCTTTTTGAATTTTCAGTTCATCATCTGAGTTGTCTAAATATATGACTTTGATGTAAAGAAATAAGATTCCTTTTATTTCTCTGTATCGAACTTTTTGAGTTCATACTAGATAAGATCGCTGTTGATTCTCGTCTTTCTGGAGAATTATCCCCTCACACCCATACCTTTTGCCCTTCTGATAATTTTGGTAGGTTTCTTGTATGGTACCTTCTGTTATAATTATGGGTCTGTTTGTTCCGATATGACTTTTCTTTGTCTTGTACTTTCTGATAATCCTTGCTTTGCAATCCTGGATGTAATTTCTTGGGTAGAATTGGAAGTTGCATTCAAAGTTTTCTTCCCATTAAGAGTTCAGATGGCGCTAATCCGCACAATCATGGAGTAGTTCTGTATGTCAGTAGTGTTAATTGGAAATCTTCATTTTTCATCAACATAGTTTTCTGGTTCTGACTGCTCGCTCAGCTTCTCCATTTAATTGTGGATACTTAAGAGAGCTTGTTCGGTGAACAAATCCACATTCTTCCGCAAAGTGTGTGCAGTAATCATTTGCAAATTGTGGTCCATTATCAGATATTATCTGATCAGGTATACCATGTGTTGCGAAAACCTCTTGTAAAGCTTTAAATACTGCTTCAGTTGTTGTTGTGTACATCCACTTAACTTTGTTCCATCTTGAGAAGTAATCAACTACAATTAGATAGGATCTTCCCTCAAAGAAGAATAAATCCATCGCCAACCGTTCCCATGATCTAGTTGGGAATTGGGTCGAAATTAGTGGTTCTCTTTGATCTTGTCTGTGTACTTGACAATTTTGTTGGACTTGCTTCTTCCCAAGTTCTCTGTCCGTGCTGCATTTCTTTTTCTTGCTCTGGTAATCTTGAAGCGGCATGGCAGGCTGGGCTGTGTTGTGCGGGCTTTCTCCGCATTGTGTGGGCTCTCCAATGGAATCTGGACTCTCTGCAGTGCCCAGGGTCAGTTTGGGGGACTCTCCCTCTGTCCTGGCTCCTGGATTCTTCTTATTTATCTTCTTCCACTTTCTTTATAATGTGAAGGTCAATACAAGCTCTTCTACTTAAGGGTGAGAACACCTGATTGCTTAGGACATACAGTGTTTCTAATATCTGTTTTTCATTATATTGAAGTGTTGCTTGTAACTTCCCCTTTACTTCAAGGACATGTAACTGAGATACTGTTGGTTGCAGAATGTGTGTAGATAACCACAGCTCTTTATCTGACAGGACCATCACACTTGCTCCGGTGTCGAGTTTGAAATTAATGATATGTCCATTGATGTACATGTCTGCTGATCATAATACTTGATTTGGATCATTGATCTGAGGTAATCGAGATTTTATTTTTGCATATCTTACTGAAATGCCCTATTTTTCTGCAATAAAAGCATTCTGCTCTACTGGCGGGACATTGTTCACACCTGTGGAAGGTTTTTGCACCACAGCTCTGTCAGGGTTTAAAGGCATCTTTCACTCTCCCTCTCAGTATACCCTTTCTCCTGGTGCCTCTTGTTCATCCCTGTACCAAGGTCTTTTCTCACCTTGCAGGATTGGTCTGTTATTGCTGTGCCAATGGAAGTAGGACTCACAAGCTTTTAAGATTTCGTTGAATTTGGCTTATTTTTCATCAATACGTTGTCTTGCTATCATATCATCAGCTACAGCACCAATTAAATATAATAATGTATAGACTTGCTCTGTTTCAGACCTGCTGTCCAATTTCAATGCAATTCTATACCTGAGAAACCTTTTCCTCTATAGTACCCAGTTTTGAGTCTGATTGGATCCCTCGTGACTTTTGAAACTCTCTGGCACTCCCAAAATTTGATCCATTTTTAAAACTTTTCATCGACATTTTAGAGTGTTTCCCCTTTAAGAAACTCTTTTTTCCAGACTAGCCTCCTTTGATGGGGTGTAGCAGGTGTTTGATAGTGTTCCCTGTCTATTCCTTCTCTTTCAGCACTTCACTTTATTTGTTGACACATCTGTTTGATAGGCAGTTCAAGGGTTCTCCCCTTTGCTTTTCTTTTGGCTTGAGTGTATTTATCTTCTTCATGCTTGACTGCTTTGATGATGTTTTTCTTGACTGCGGTAATAGAGACTTTGTTGTGTTCAGGGGTTTCCCATGCTTTTTTTCTCTTCACTATCAGACTTCCTCTTTTTTTTTCAGTTCATGCGCTTTTCGGGGGTTTTCCTTTTTTTTCTCACTCACACGGAGCCTTTAGAAAATTAATTTTTTAAGCTCTTCAAAGGCTTTTTTAAACTGGGGTTTTTTTATCGTTGGCACAATGACTCACCCGATTGCTTGCTTTTCATCACGCTTCTGTTCAAGGGAGCTTTTCTCTGCCTTCTAAGGTATGTAGTTTTTCTCTTCAGCTACTTGTTTTAAAGTTTCTTCTCTTCTGGCTGAAAGATGATTGTTTCTTTACATTTTCTCTTCTGGGTATAGGAATTCAATCCCGGTACTGTTCATCACGTTATATATTTGGTTCTTTATGCTGCCACTATATAGAGTCTAGCCAGAGAGGTTCTTAGACTGTATTGTTTAAACATTAATCGTTATTGTATAGTAACTATATATACTCCACACTAGCCTGTGTGTCTCCTTCAAAAGCCACACTGTAACTGTTCTCAAGTCTCTCCCACATGATCTCTTACCTCATCCTGGTGGGCAATAATCTTTACATTTTCTCAAGATTAACCCTTTGATACCCTTATACTACATATCCGATATCCAGTACTAGAGGAGCAGAAATTTCCTCCAATTAAATATTCGCATGACGGAAACCATCGTCTTCCATTCCAGCTACAAACTCTGTTCCCTAGCTTCCGACTCCATCCCTCTCCCTGGCAGCAGTCTATGGCTAAAACAGACAGTTCACAACATTGGTGTCATATTTGACAGAGCTGAGCTTCCAACCACATATCCTTGCCATTAGTAGACAACCTATTTCCACCTCCATAACGTTGCCCAATTCACCTCTGCCTCAGTTTGTCTGCTGCTGAAGCCCTCATTCATGCGTTGCTTTTGTTACCTCGAGACTTGACTGTTCCAATTCACTCAGGCTGACCTCTCACATTCTACCCTCCATAAACTTACTCATACCATTCACCTATCATCCTTGTGCTCGTTGACCTATGTTGGTTCTTGGTCATTCAACACCTTGATTTAAAATTCACGTAGTTGTTTTCAAATACTTCCATGGCCTCACATCTTCCAATTTCTCCTCCTGCCTCACAGCCTTCTGAGATAACTGCACTCACCTAATTCTGGCCTCTTGAGCATCCCTGAATTTAATTGCTCCACCATTGCTCATCATGCCTTTAGTTGCCTCAGCCCTAAGCTCCAGAATTCTCTCCCTAAACCTCTCTAACTCTCTCTCCTCTTCTAAGACGCTCCCTAAAATCTACCTCCTTGACCAAAATTTTGCCATCAGCCCTAATATTGCCGCATGCGGCTCACTGTCTAATTTTAATGCTCCTGTGAAGAGCCTTGAGACATTTTATTCTATTAAAGGTGCTATATAAATATAAGTTTTGTTGTGTATGTTCCTCTGTCACTTATTCTGTGCTTATTTAAGTTAAATTCTGGGAATTTCTGATGTGTCACAGCTGCATGTGGGAGCTCCTGGATGCCACGGCAGTCTATGGCAACTGCGTCTGTAGTAAGTGTCTGCGGCTTGAGGAGCTTCGGCACAGAGTCTTTGAGCTGGAGGCCGAGGTACAGACACTGTGATGCATCAGGGAGGGGGAAAGTTACCTAGACACTGTGTTTCAGAAGGCAATAACACCCTTTAGGATAGGGTCGTCAGTTTTGGTCAGTGGTCAGGGACAGGAGGATATGACTGCGAGTCAGGTAGGTAAGGGAATTGAGAAAGTGGGAGTGGAGGAGCCTCAGCCCTTGCAATTGAGCAACAAGTTTGTGGTTGTTGCAGCTTGCATGGACAAGAGCGAGAGCTGTAGTGTGGATGAGCAGACTGGCCATGGCACCATGGTACAGGAAGCCATTCAAGCAAGGGGAGCAAAAAGGAATATAGTGGTAGGAGGGGACAGTATAGTGAGGGGGATTGACACTATTCTTTGCAGCAAAGAGTGAGAGTTCAGAAGGCTGTGTTGCTTGCCTGGTGCCAAGGTTCGGGACATCTGCTCAGGGCTGGAGAAGAACTTAAAGTGGGAGGGGGAGGATCCAGTCATTGTGGTCCATGTAGGTATCATTGACATAGGCAGGACAAGGAAAGTCGTTCTGCATAGTCAGTATGAGGAGCTAGGCACCAAATTAATAAGTAGAACCTCAAAGGTAATAATCTCTGATTTATTACCTGAACCATGTGCAAGTTAGAATAGGGCAATTAAGAATAGAGAAATGAATGGTGGTTCAAAGACTGGTGTGTAGAAGTGGATTCCAGTTTGTGGGGCACTGGCACCAGTACTGGGGAAAGTGGGGGCTGTACTGCTGGGACGGTCTACACCTGAACTGTGCTGGGATCAGTGTTCTAGTGAGCTGCATAACTAAGGAAGTAGAGAGGGTTTTACACTAACTAGTAGGGGCAAGGGATCAAATTTGGGAAGATGTGGTGTAACGACTGTGGCGGAAGCAATGCACTGTTAATTCAGTCCCATCACTCCACAGATCACAGCATATTATTAAGCTTTCATACCCAATTGAAAAACAGCCAAATTAAACACTCTAGTAACCCCAGAATGAAAAAGACCTAGCCATGTATCTTTAGACAACCACAAATTACTTATTAAAAAACTAAATCTTAAGCACTATTAAGATAAACTTATATCTAAAGACCTTATAACTTCTTATTTTAACCTAACTCCCGCATTCACACACACACACTTAAACACTAACAGTTAACTGGTTTTAAAAGTGGTGTGTTTTTAAAAATTAGCTGTCTTTTAAGAATAAATAAATTAAATAAGCTTTGTAGGTTACGTTCCTGATGGATGAGGTCTTCTAATGAGGATTTGATAAAAATAATCCTTAAGATAGGTATTCAACTCTTCAGCTGCAGCAAGCATTAAACAGTTCTTTGAATGATGAGCACAGCAATCCAAACGGTTTCTTGAAAAAGAAGGCTTTTCCTCTTTACTCAGGGAATTAACCTGGCTTGTAGCTCCTTGCAGAAATTTTGCTGACAGGAAACAGACAGCTTTCTTCCCTTCAGTTTGCCTCACTGGAAAGTCTCTCAGAACTAACCTGTTTCAGCTGGTTTCTGTCAGTTCCACACACAGCCAAGTGGAAACATTACCATGTGATCTCTCTGTCTCCTGCAGTTGCCCAGGGTAACAAAGAATGCAGCTTTGGCACATTATCTCTCCAGAACGTTCCCTCACTTAAAGGTGCATTGTTTTATCAAAGTCTTAATGGCGCACACACTATTTTTAATCTGAGGAGAAAAATAATTCCACATCCGTGTTAGTGGTAAATCAAAGAGTAGTGACAAAGCAAGAGAGAAAGGTATTAATATGGGAAAAGATAAACAGACTGTGACAGGAAGGGCCTTTCAGAACAAAACAGATGAACTGATAGTGCAAATGGAAATAAATAATTACAATCTGATAGCCATTACAGAGACATGGCTGCAGGATGGCATAGATTGGGACTTGAATATTGAAGGGTGCATGACATTTAGGAAGTACAGGAAGCTAGGAAAAGGTGGATGGGTGGTTCTGTTAATTATGATGGTATTAGCGCAATAGAGAGGGATGACCTAAGTTCAGGAAACTAGGATGTAGAAGTGGTTAGGATCAAGAAGAGAAATGATAAAGGCAAGAAGTCACTCATGGGTGTGGTATACAGGCGCCCTAACAGTAGCTACATAGCAGGACGGGTATAAAGGAAGAAATAATGGGTGCTTGTCAGAAAGGTACAGCGATAATCATGGGGGATTTTAATTCATGTATAGACTGGAAAAATCAGATGGGCAAAAGTAACCTAGATTAAAGGCCTGCTACCTGACCTGAACCCAATGACATGTGTTGGGTTCGGGTCGGGTTGCACTTCCGGGTCGGGCATTCGGGCTCGGGTCGGGCCGGGTTGGACACACTCTATCACAGGGAAGTGGCTCCAACGTTAATTTAATTTTTGGATTAGAAAGGTGGTTTTTTTACAGTTATTTTAAGCTTGTGCAAATCAGCAAGAAAGTGAAAAACGGAAGGTAAGTTAACTGAGGATCGGGTCGAGTCGAGCCGGGCATGGGAAAAAATGGAAGGACTCGGGCTGGGTCGGATGCGCTTCTGTTGGGCTCGGGTCGGGTTTTCTTTTTGCAGACCCGAGCAGGCCTTTAGCCAAATGAGGAATTTATAGAATGTTTTTGGGATAGTTTCTTAGAACAGCATGTTCTGGAGCCAACCAGAGAGCAGGCTACTCTAGACCTGGTATTGTGCAACGAGATATGAGTAATTAATAACCTCACAGTGAAGGTGCCCCTAGGCAGCAGCAATCATTATATGATTGAATTTTACATTCAGTTTGAGGAAGAGAATAGTGTATAACTCTATGACTCTATTGGCATACAAGGCTACGGGCCAAGTGCTGGAAAATGGGATTAGAATAGTTAGGTGCTTGATGGCTGGCACAGACACAATGGGCTGAAGGGCCTGTTTCTGTTCCTTCACTGTATAACTCTATGACTCTCTCTATGACTCTAGTGGGTCTAAGACGAGTAATTTAAACTTAAATAAGGGCAATTATGAGGGCATGAAAGCAAAGCTAGCAAAAGTGAACTGGCAAAGCAGGTTAAGGGATAGGTCAATAGAGATGCAGTGGCAGACATTTAAGGGGATATTTCAGAATACACAGAATAGATACATTCCAACGAGAAAGAAAAATTCCAAGAGGAGGTCCCACCATTAGTGGTTAATGAAAAAAAGTTAAAGATAGTATCAAACTTAAAGAAAAAGCATATAATTGCACCAAGATGGGTGCCAGGTCAGAAGACTGGACGGAATATAAAAAGCAGCAAAGAATGATTAAAAGATTAATAAGGAGGGAAAAAACAGAGTACAAGAGAAAGCTGGCTAGAAATATAAAAACAGATAATGAGTTTCTATAGATATTTAAAGAAGAAAAGAGTGAATAAAGTGAGCATTGGTCCTATAGAAAGTGAGTCTGGGGAATTAATAACAGAAAATATGGAGATGGCAGATGAATTGAACAGGTATTTTGCACCTGTCTTCACCATAGAGGATACAAGTAACATCCCAGGAATAGCTGTAAGTCAGGAAATGGGAGGGAGGAACTCAAGAAAATTACAATCACCAGGAAAGTGGTACTGAGTAAATTGTTGGAGCTACGGGCTGATAAGTCCTCGGGTCCTGATGGATTTAATTCTCGGGTCTTAAAAAAGTGGCTAGTGAGATAGTTGATGCATTTGTTTTAATTTTCCAATAAATTTCCTAGATTCGGGAAAGGTTCCACTAGATCTGAAAATAGCCAAAGTATCTCCTTTATTCAAAGTGGCAGCTGTGTGTACCATCCACAAGATGCATTGCAGCAACGCACCAAGGCTCCTTCAACAGCACCTTCCAGACCTGCGACCGCTACCACCTAGAAGGACAAGGGCAGCAGATGCATGGGAACACCACCACCTGCAAGTTCCCCTCCAAGCCAGGCACCATCCTGACTTGGAGTTATATCACCATTCCTTCACTGTCACTGGGTCAAAATCCTGGAACTCCCTTCCTAACAGCACTGTGGGTGTACCTACCCCACAACCTACCCCACATGGTCTGCAGAAGTTCAAGAAAGCAGCTCACCACCATCTTCTTAAGGGCAAATAGGGATGGGCAATAAATGCTGGCCTAGCCAGCGACGCCCACATCCCAGGAACAAATAAAAAAAAACAGAAAGCTAGAAACTACAGGCCAGTTAGCTTAACATCTGGTATGGGGAAAATGTTCAAAGCTATTATTAAAGACATTGTATCAGGGCACTTAGAAAAATTTAAGGTAATCAGATAGAGTCAACATGGTTTTGTGAAGGGGAAATCATGTTTAACCAATTTACTGGAGTTCTTTTAAGAAGTAACATGTACTGTGGATAAAGGGGAACCGGTGGATGTACTGTACTTAGATTTCAAAAAATCATTTGATAAGGTGCCACATCAAAGGTTATTGTAGAAAGTAAAAGCTCATGGGTAGGGGGTAATACATTGACATAGATAGAAAATTGGCTAGCTAACAGGAAACAGAGAGTAGGTATAAATGGGCCATTTTCTGGTTGGCAAGATGTAATCAGTGGTGTGCCACAGGAATCAGTGCTGGGGCTTTAACTTTTTACAATTTATATAAATGACTTGGATGAAGGGACTGAAGATATGGTTGCTAAATTTGCTGATGACACAAAGATAAGTAGGAAAGTAAGTTGTGAAGAGGACATAAGGAAGCTACAAAGGGATATAAATAGGTTAAGTGGGCAAAGATCTGGCAAATGGAGTATAATGTGGGAAAATGTGAAATTGTCCATTTTGGCAGGAAGAAATAAAAAGAAGCATATTATCTAAATGGTGAGAGATTCCAGAGCTCATTATAGTAAGTAATGAGGAAAGCTAACAGAATGTTATCATTTATTGCGAGGGGAATTGAATACACAAGTAGGGAGGTTATTATGCTTCAGTTATACAGGGCATAGGTAGACGACATCTGGAGTACTGTGTACAGTATTAGTCTCCTTATTTAAGGGAGGATGTAAATGCGTTGGAAGCAGTGCAGAGAAAGTTTACTGGACTAAAACCTAGAATGAGCGGGTTGTCTTATGAGGAAAGGTTGGACAGGCTAGGCTTGTATCCGCTGGAGTTTAGAAGCGTAAGAGGAGACTTGATTGAAACATATAAGACTCTGAGGGGTCTTGACAGGGTTGATGTGAAAAGGTGGTTTCCTCTTGTGGGAAAATTTAGAACAAGGGGCCACTGTTTAAAAATAAGGGGTTGCCCATTTAGACAGAGATGAGGAGAATTTTTTTCTGTCAGAGGTTCGTGAGTCTTTGGAACTCTCTTCCTCACAAGGTGGTAGAAGCAGAGTCTTTGAATAGTTTTAAGGCAGAAGTAGATAGATTCTTGACAAGCAAAGGGATGAAATGTTATTGGGGGTAGGCAGGAATGTGGAGTTGAGGTTACAATCAGATCAGCCACGATCTTGTTGAATGGCGGAGCAGGTTCGAGAGGCCAAGTGGCCTACTCCTGCTCCGCATTCGTATGTTCATATGTTCTTCAGATGATCCTTAGTCTATGCACCCCTCCTTATCTACTTAACAACCAGTGGAAACAATCTGACCCTCATAACTAATGTTGCCACCTTCCTACTCCAAGGCTGAATTTTGCCACTAGAGTGATGATCCCATCATTGAGATGAATTCCGGGTCAGGAACCCAAAAGAGCAAGTGGCAGTACATCTGGCATGACCTTCTTCTGATTCCCCTGCAGATGGAGCCATCTGATAGTTCTGGGCGTTATGATTTGTTTGCCAGCTCCAGCATTAGTAGCATGCCGCCATTTTGTGGCACCTTCTCCCTCTCTATTCACATGAGCAGCACACACCATTCTCAGTGGGGTTGCCAACCGCCCTCCCTGCGGCCGCTCTGATTGGCCCCACCCCTCACATCTGATGCACGCCTAATTGGATGGTGCTGCTGGAGGCAGCTTCTCAATTGCCTGAAGATGTGTTGAATGAAACCTGTCTACTCCTTAAAGATAACTCTGCATATTCATTTCATGGCACCCTGACCTCCTGTGAGGCAACGAACTGCAGACACAGCGGCGGGGGTGGGGGTGTGGTGGGGGGTCCCATGCGCCTCTGGCAATCTACCATTGCTCTGGGAAAACGCCAGTCAATTGGTGCTATAATGGCCTTAATTGGCTTCCCGCCCCTGGGAAAAACAGCCGGAGGAAGGGAGCTGCCCCGCTACTTTTGAATTTCCTGGCCTCCCACTACCTCCAAACCCACCATCGCGGGGAGGGAAAAATTCAACCCAAGTGTTAAAGTGAACAGACATTTTGTTACTAATTTGGATTCAAACATCCAACTTTCCCCATCTGCAATATTTTTATAACTAGTAAAGGAAAAGACTCAAAGAAAATGGAAAACCACGGACAATTTTTATTACCCCCATGATTTTTCTCTCTAGTCCTGAAAATTAGTCTTTAAATCCTGGAGACTCCAGAAACCTTACTCATAACCTTTTTATATTGTTTGGGGAGCTGAATTTTTGATAATATTTCTGATTCAAAGATAATTTAGTACTGAAGGTGCTGAGGTATGTACAGTGCCACCTTGTGGCTTTGAACTGGGTTGCACTGAATCTATCTGTTGGTTTAAAACGTGACCGTGCACCCTCCAGTGGTGACAAGCTGCTTTAACTGGTTCAAACGATGGAAGCATCCTGCACGTATACACATTGTTATGGCAGCGAGGATTGCCAACCCTCGAGGATTGTCCTGGAATCTCCAGGAATTGAAAATTAATGTCCAGGATACAGCTAGCAAAAACCTGAAGAAAAATCATAGGAGTGCGAAAAAAATTGTAAAATTTAAAAAAATTTCTTTGGTTTATTAATTACAAAAATGTTGGAGATGGGGAAAAAGGCTATTTGACTTGACATTGAATAACCATCCAATCAGGTAGTGAAGAGCATCTTCACATTCCATTTGGCACTGGAATGTGGTGCAGTGTGAGGACGAACATGTTGGGCCACTAGTGGCAGCAGCATGGGGGCGGGGCAGCTGAAGGCAGGACCTTGTGTGAGGAAACCATCAGGAATACATTCAGGCAGAGTCGGCAACCCTAGTAGTAAAGCTGGGTGAACCATGTATTCACGCATGGTTACCACTGAAAACTGAATTCAGATTTAACACCTCAACAACCAGGCCCTGAATTTCTGTAGCATCCATTCCTGGGGGAAGATCCCCTTTAAAGCTTGGCTATCCAACCCAAACCCGACCAGACCCAACCACATGTGTCGGATTCGGGTCGGGTCTCTCTTCCGGGTCCAGCATTTGGGCTCAGGTTGGGCCGGTCTGGACGTGGACAGTGCTGCTAATGGGCTAATTTAGTGCAGGGATATTACAAGTGAGCGTTGGCCACTATCAGAAATCATCAGAAACCAAATGAATGCTATGTTACAGTTATATACCAGTTGGAGCACTGGTCATTAACACAGGGACAGTGCCGACAGTGCAAATATGTTGCAGTTATATTGTGATGTGCCATTTCAGACATGCATTGATCTTAATGTGCCAATGTAAGTAAGGGGTCAGCTCACAATCCGACCCCAGAGTGCAATAAAGGCAAGGTGTGAAAGCCCGACCAAAAAAGCATCTCATACGCATTGAGTCCACAGACTGCATGATGAGAAGCCACATTTTAACAGTGCAATATCATCCATTAGACTGTGTAAACTTTGAATGGAGTCTTTTTAGTGTTATGAGGAAATCAGTGCTCCCAAGCCACCTCTGATAACAGGCAAAATTAACCACCAGAGAGTGGGGGCTCTAAGCATGCATTGAAAATTTTACTAAGAGCCCAAGGGATGCACCAAGGTGCAAACTCCAATCTGCAGGCCGCCTATGACCCCAGGTATGGCCTAAAACTGTTATTGACAGGATCAATGCAGTCTTCGTGCTTGGGCACAAGGATGGTGGTGGGTGGTGGGGTGGTATCTGTAACCTAAGCAAGGGGGGAAAAAAACACACATTCTTCTGACCAATTTAGCTGATGCAGTTCTAGGATGTGAGTAATTTGTTCTGTAAAAGTGCTTGCAGGTAGAAAATAGCAACTGTATTCATGGGATGGATAATGTAACCATGGTTGTAAATCTTTTAACAAACCCACAGTAGTGGCATGATACAAGTGGTATTGAAATCATTGCAAGGAGCATTTAGAACTCTGGGTCAGCTTTTATGGAGCAGGATTCAGTTGTATTTGAGCCAGACTCTCAGGTATTAACTTCCTTTACACAGATTCTCGTCATCTGGTAGAACCGTTATTCAGAGAGTAAAAAAACTTTCTTTGCTTCCCACATAACTTCCTCCCTTACTGTGGCAAAAGACATGGCATTTCGCAGTTTCAGCCAGTTTTGGGGTGAAATGCAGGTTATTTAATGGGCAGTGCATCCGCACTGATGTCTCAAACACACCAAGAACAATATTGTAACTGGTTCCAGGTCTTGATTTAAAACAGCTTTAGGAATGTTCAGGAACAGTGAAAGATACAACTCCTGCTGAAGCTGCTTTTGATTTTACAAACCGGAGTTCAAGGTAAGTTACTCTGATCAGATTTGTGTAATAACTTGGTCCTGGGATGTGCATTTAGAAGCATTCGATATTCCTATAGAATATTTCAGCATTATATAGACATGGAACTGCAGAGAGAGAGAGTCCAAGTGACAACCATACATTTGGATCAAGATCTCTGTCGGGTTCGGGTCGGGTCGGGCATTTAAAATAATTAGGGCGGCACGGTGGCGCAGTGGTTAGCACCGCAGCCTCACAGCTCCAGCGACCCGGGTTCAATTCTGGGTACTGCCTGTGTGGAGTTTGCACGTTCTCCCTGTGTCTGCGTGGGTTTCCTCCGGGTGCTCCGGTTTCCTCCCACATGCCAAAGACTTGCAAGTTGATAGGTAAATTGGCCATTATAAATTGCCCCTAGTATAGGTAGGTGGTAGGGAAATATAGGGACAGGTGGGGATATGGTAGGGATATGGGATTAGTGTAGGATTAGTATAAATGGGTGGTTGATGGTCGGCACAGACTTGGTGGGCCGAAGGGCCTGTTTCAGTGCTGTATCTCTAAACTAAACTAAAGGACTTGGGCCCGGGTCAAGTTTTAATTTTATACCTGAGCCAGGCTTTAATCCCCCTTCCCAGCTTCTCATCTTCCGAACTAATATTTTAACTTGTAAGCCCTGGTATTTGAACACTTTCCCATGGTTGCACAATTTGCTTAGATCCATTTTATCAATCTTCTTCACAAATTAGGAAGGATATGCGGATCCTTGAGATGGTGCAAAGGAGATTTACCAGAATGGTTCCAGGGATGAGGGATTTTAACTACAAGGTGAGGTTGGTAAAGCTGGAGTTGTTCTGTTTGGAGCAAAGGAGAATGAGGGGAGGTTTGATAGGGGTGCAGAATATTATGACAGGTTGGGATAGGGTAGACAAACAAAAGCCATTCCCATTAACTGATAGTGCAAGGACCATTGGACACAGATTTTAGGCTTTTGGCAAGAGATGAGGGGGATGTGAGGAAGAACCTTTTTACTCAGCAAGTGGTAATGACCTGGAACTCACTGCCTACAAGGGAGACACTGAATGATTTTAAAAGGAAATTGGATGGGTACTTGAGGGAAATAAACTTACAGGCTATGGGAATAGAGCTGAGAAATGGGACTGATTGGATTGCTATGCAGAGAGCTGGCATTGATTCGATGCACCGAAGGGCCTCCTTCTGTGCCGTTATGACTCTATGGCTGGAATTTCATGTGTCCCATTGTGTTCCCGACGGTGGAATTGGAAATTGGCGTAACTTCCACTTCCGCCAGGTTTCTCGTTTCCCACGCGATTTAATATGTAAATGAAGCATGCAGCAATAGGCACGGGGGAACACAAAGCGGGGACGACCTTTCATTGATGAAACCCGCCGTCATTGGTCCAAACACCATGATCACCACGGTTATAAAGCATTCTGTGCTTGCAGCCTCAAGGATCAGCAGCCTTCCTGTCATGTCAGTCTCTGCGTAGGGGTCTGAAATCAAGCTTGAAATCAATCCAAAATGTTTTTGCCTCCATTAGTTTTTGTAATCCAGCACCAACTTCATATCATGTCCTTTATTTCAGCAGCCACACAGAAGAATATTTCAGCCAGCAGGCAGCGTCACGCCCCACGGTTCAGTGATGCCTCCCTGCAGGTTCTCATCCAGGCCATCAGGGAAAGGTGGGAGGTCCTCTTTCCTTGGAGCTGGAGCCCAAAGACCCTCCTGCCTGACCAAGGTGGGCTGGATGGAGATAGCAGAGGAAGTCTTGAACCGTGTGGTCACTCGTAGAACCTGGGTACAGTGTCGCACGTCGAAAAAAGGCATTGGTCACCTCTTTGATATACCTATTGGTCACAGACTGTGATATTTCACATATGTCACCTGTGGATCCCTGGAAGGCACCGCTAGCAAAAGAATTGAGTGCAGCAGTCACCTCCTTAGGCGTCTATGGCATTGCCTGTCTGACATTTGAAGGTAATTTGTCCTTGTCCTGAGGATGCGATGACGTATTTTACGACCAGGTAAGAAATGTGGCTAGGGGTCTGTTACTATCTTCACCTGGTCATATTGTAAAAGGGTTAATTTTAAACACACTGTGTTTTGAGCTCTGCCTTTGTGAATCCTTGTTCACAGCTTTCCAATTATAAGGCAAAGAAATAAGCACAAAAAGGCTTTCTTTGGTTTAAAGAAAAAAAGTGAAATTTATTAAACTTACTTAAACTCTAATACGGTTCATGCCTACGGATATACGATGCACCCATGCTCACAAGCACACGCAATATACACCTGCAGGTAGGGACAGAAAAGATAAAGTGGAACAGTTTGAAGCAATATCTTGTTACTGTGCTTCGAGCTCACAGTATAGTCCTTTTGGAGGTAATTCTTGCGTTTCGTTGGGGCCCAGTATTCTGCTTAAACCTTGTTCATGTAGGAGACTTTTCTCTCTTTGAGGTTGATGTGTTTTCACAAGATTCAGTTCTGTGGGAAGGAGATGGACAGGCAGACAGGAGAAACATCTTTTCAGTCCAGGAACTAACAGCCTTTTGATTTCAACTCCCTTGTTGGAAGTTCAAATCTCAACAGCCAGCTAGTTATGTGACTAAAACTGGTCTGACCACTTCTTCTGTGTTTGTGGATTCTGCTATCTTAGCAGTCAACCTGGAATGCTAGCTCCCCCCACCTTCAATGTCTGGTAATCAAAAGTCCATTGTTGGTTTAATGGGTCAGGGCATTGTCCTTTGTCCCTTGTTTCAGCTCTGCTAGTTACTATGCAAATGTCTTTCCAGTCAGGGGCTTGCAATTTTAAGTTTTAATGTTCATGTGGTGAAATCATGTGTGCCTCAGTCTTGGCAGGTGGGGGGTTTGCCTGACATGTGCCATTGCCCATCTCCATCCTCACCTTCCTGTTCTGCTTGTTGCTAGCGTTCAGGCATCATGAGTTGAGAGAAAAGAGCCCTCCTTAGTCTCTCCCTTTGCTCTTCTTCCCATGATACGAGACAAATTGGGTGTGAGACTCATGCCGCTGTGGCTTTTCTGAACAATAAATAAGCACAGTGTGACAGTTCAGCCCTGTTACCAGTGAGCTAAAACATCAAGGCAATGAGCAGTTCCCTTATATCTGCCTTCAAATTGTAGCCAGGTAGAAGACACACCCATTGTCATTTATCTCCTCCCACTCTCCTTGTAATGCTCGAGTGTCCACGTGGTACGTATTATAGTTGGAAAAGCTGGTGCATGTGGAATTCAGGGCAAGTCACTCCTTCCAACCTCCTCCTTCAACCTCCAGCTTGAACCCCTCACCCTTGACCCACCCAATCTTACAGTTACCCTTCCCTCCGTTACCATTGAGCCTCTCCCCATTACCGTGCACAGTGTAATCATCACTTTATTCATGCCATCCCTCCCCACTGTTCCTACTCCTGTTACTATCGACATGTCAACTCTTACACTTGAACCTCCTCACATTGAATTGACCGTTATTGCCATGTCCTGTTTCCCTCCATATGAAGCTGTCGTATACCCATCCATTAGTCTTGACCTTCTCCCCTACAGAGTCCATTTGCCTTTATTGACTGCGACCATTCCCTCTGCTAGCCAGTACCCTCAATTTGCCCCACAGCTCCTTATCATCGACAACACTCATCCCTCCCTTTAGGCCATTACCGACTATCTTCTGACTGTAATGCTCTAATCAACCCACCACCCTTGCAGTTGCCCACCTCCAGCTTAAGCAGCAATAGCAACCGATAAACAAACTGGGCGCTCTGTTCCACCCTCCCCTGCTCCTCAATGCACCCGACCACTCCACCCTTCCCTTCCCAAGGACCCTCCCCTGCTCCTCCATATTGCACTCTTCCCCCATGCCTTCCCCGCCATCTCCTGAGATGATTCAGCCTTGCTAGTGCCGAGCCTGGAGAAAAACATCCATTCCAATGCTAGCATTCACTTGGACAATAAGTTAAAGGGAGAAAAACACAGACCCGAGACTCAATTGCACAAATCCGACTGCTGCACACCATGGTAAAACATTTGTGAACTGGATAGCAAGGGAATAATCGCTCGCTGTTCACTTAATCTAGCAGGTGGGATTAATTGTGACTATGCTTGGTGTAATGAGCATTCATAGCATGTAAATTAAATCATAGTGACAATCCACCACCATGTTGTTTTGGAGATCATGTTCCATAATTCCATCATTAGACTTTGGGACAAGGGTTCACAATGACTGAATATAACAAATTCTGTTCTTACTATATACCAGGTTGAGAGAGCGAACAGCATCCTAGGCTTCATTAATAGGGACATAGAGTACAGAAGCATGGAAGTTATGTGAAACCTGTATAGAAAACAGGTTCGACCTCAACTGGAGTATTGTGTCCAGTTCTGGGTCCATACTTTAGGAAAGATGTGAGGGCATTAGAGTGCGGAAAAGATTCACGAGAATGGTTCCAGGGATGAGGAAACTCAGTTATGTGGACAGATTGGAGAGGAACAATGAAATCTCAACTTAAGGTTTTGCAAGATGCCACTCCAAATAGCCTCCATCCCCTTGATGGTGGGAAAATGCTAACAACACAAAGGGATAAAAATTGGATAATGCCTTTGAACGGGCATGGGGGTCATGATTTATGACCTGCCCACACCAGTTCTGGAGGAGGTGAGCAGCAAGCAAATTTGGTGCTGTTGTCTCATTTACTTGGACTGGGCAGCTCCAACAATGCTGGCTGCCTCTGCGCTCAGCAGGTGGCCAAAAATGATGTGGTGATAGCGTGTGATTCAGTCAGCCTTCTGTTCTTAAAGAGAGTCTGCCCCTCTTAAAGGGAAGCTGCACTGCATGACAGGAGGCTGCTGAATACTATTGCTGTAATTCTATACAAGGAAAATGGGCCAACAAGGCAGAGAGGGGGCTGCTTCTCGAGGTGCTTGAGGCCTTAGTGGTGGAGGTGAATAGGAGGAGAGATACCATGGTCCGGCAGAGGACCAGGAGGCCCTCAAGCACCACACTCAGAAGGGATTGGGAGCAGGTGGCCAGGGAGATCAATTCTCAGTGTCTGGACCCAAGGACCTGGCAGCAGTGCCACAAGAAGTCTAATGAGCTTAATGACATGGTCAGCGTCAGTGAATGCATCTTCACATGACATCTCCTATCCGATGCTCCACCAGCCTCTCGCGTAGCTCAATGTACCACACTCTCATCACTCATCCATCACCACTCCCGGGTAGTCAGAACCTATGCCTAATATTCAGATACTCCACCTCACCCTCACACACCTACCAATGCTGCCAGCCACATGCCCACCTCTCACTGCCTCCACATATCTCCAGCTATGGCAGGTACATCACCCAAATTCTTCTTTGGCCTCCTTATCTCGAGAGACAATAGGTAAGCACCTGGAGGTGGTCAGTGGTGTGTGGAGCAGCGCCTGGAGTGGCTATAAAGGCCAATTTTAGAGTGACAGACTCTTCCACGGGTGCTGCAGAAAAATTTGTTTGTCGGGGCTGTTGCACAGTTGGCTCTCCCCTTGCGCCTCTGTCTTTTTTCCTGCCAACTGCTAAGTCTCTTCGACTCGCCACATTTTAGCCCTATCTTTATGGCTGCCCGCCAGCTCTGGCGAGTGCTGACAACTGACTCCCACGATTTGTGATCAATGTCACAGGACTTCATGTCGCGTTTGCAGATGTCTTTAAAGCGGAGACATGGATGGCTGGTGGGTCTGATACCAGTGGCGAGCTCGTTGTACAATGTGTCTTTGGGGATCCTGCCATCTTCCATGCGGCTCACATGGCCAAGCCATCTCAAGCGCCGCTGACTCAGTAGTGTGTATAAGCTGGGGGTGTTGGCCGCCTCGAGGACTTCTGTGTTGGAGATACGGTCCTGCCACCTGATGCCAAATATTCTCCGGAGGCAGCGAAGATGGAATGAATTGAGACGTCGCTCTTGGCTGACATACGTTGTCCAGGCCTCGCTGCTGTAGAGCAAGGTACTGAGGACTCATGCTTGATACACGCGGACTTTTGTGTTCCGTGTCAGTGCGCCATTTTCCCACACTCTCTTGGCCAGTCTGGACATAGCAGTGGAAGCCTTTCCCATGCGCTTGTTGATTTCTGCATCGAGAGACAGGTTACTGGTGATAGTTGAGCCTAGGTAGGTGAACTCTTGAACCACTTACAGAGCGTGGTCGCCAATATTGATGGATGGAGCATTTCTGACGTCCTGTCCCATGATGTTTGTTTTCTTGAGGCTGATGGTTAGGCCAAATTCGTTGCAGGCAGCCGCAAACCTGTCGATGAGACTCTGCAGACACTCTTCAGTGTGAGATGTTAAAGCAGCATCGTCAGCAAAGAGGAGTTCCCTGATGAGGACTTTCTGTACATTGGACTTCGCTCTTAGACGGGCAAGGTTGAACAACCTGCCCCCTGATCTTGTGTGGAGGAAAATTCCTTCTTCTGAAGACTTGAACGCATGTGAGAGCAGCAGGGAGAAGAAAATCCCAAAAAGTGTGGGTGCGAGAACACAGCCCTGTTTCACGCCACTCAGGATAGGAAAGGGGTCTGATGAGGTGCCGCTATGTTGAATTGTGCCTTTCATATTGCCATGGAATGAGGTGATGATACTTAGTAGCTTTGGTGGACATCCAATCTTATCTAGTAGTCTGAAGAGATCCCGTCTGCTGACGAGGTCAAAGGCTTTGGTGAGATCAATGAAAGCAATGTAGAGGGGCATCTGTTGTTCGTGGCATTTCACCTGTATCTGACGAAGGGAGAACAGCATGTCAATGGTCGATCTCTCTGCACAAAAGCCACACCGTGCCTCAGGGTAGACGCGCTCGGCCAGCTTTTGGAGCCTGTTTAAAGCGACTTGAGCAAAGACTTTCCCCACTATGCTGAGCAGGGAGATTCCACGGTAGTTGTTGCAGTCACCGCGGACACCTTTGTTTTTATAGAGGGTGATGATATTGGCATCGCGCGTGTCCTGAGGTACTGCTCCCTCGTCCCAGCACAGGGATAGCAGTTCATGTAGTGCTGAGAGAAAAGCAGGCTTGGCAGTCTTGATTATTTCAGGGGTAATGCTGTCCTTCCCAGGGGCTTTTCCGCTGGCTAGAGAATCAATGGCATCACTGAGTTCCGATTTTGTTGGCTGTACGTCCAGCTCATCCATGACTGGTAGAGGCTGGGCTGCATTGAGGGCGGTCTCAGTGACAACATTCTCCCTGGAGTACAGTTCTAGGTAGTGCTCAACCCAGCGGTCCATTTGCTTGTGTTGGTCAGTGATTATGTCCCCTGATTTAGATTTGAGGGGGGCGATCTTCTTGATGGTTGGCCCAAAAGCGCTCTTAATGCCATCATACATTCCTCTGATGTTTCCGGTGCCTGAGGCCAGCTGAATATGACTACATAGGTGTTGCCAGTAGTCATTTACGCAGCGCCTGGCTGTTCTTTGTGCAGTGCTTCTGGCTGCTTTAAGTGCTACAGATGTTAACTCGCTGGGGGCTTTCTTGTAGTTCAACAGTGCAATGCGCTTAGCGGCTATGACAGGTTCCAGCTCTTCAATATGAGATTGAAACCAGTGTGCATTCCGCTTTGCACGTTTGCCGTAGGTGGTCAAAGCTGACTCATAGATGGTGTCTTTGATGTGGGCTCACTTGGTCTCAGCATCCCCTGTGGGAGTGTTTTGAACGGCTGTTACAAGTGAATTTAGAAATTTTTGTAACAGCTGTGGATGAGAAATTCTGCTCGTGTTGATGCGCGGGTGGCCCTTCTGCTTGGAATGATGCAACTTCTTTGGTCTGAGTCTAACCTTGCTGCACACCAGGGAGTGGTCGGTGTCGCAGTCCGCACTGTGGAGCTGCGTGTGATTTGAACACTGTTTAAGGAGGCTCGCCTTGTGACGATGAGGTCTAGCTGGTGCCAACGACGCGATCTTGGGTGCCTCCATGAAACCTGGTGACAGGGTTTAGTGTGAAAGAACGAGTTGGTGATGCAGAGGTTATGATAGGTACACAACTCAAGCAGTCTCTGTCCATTCTCATTCATCCTTCCAATGCCATAGCGCCCAAGGCAGGAGGGCCATGAGTCATAGTCGGCCCCAACCCTGGCATTAAAGTCCCCCAGCAGGAACAGGTGTTCGGTGTTTGGGATGTTATTAATGATGTTATGGAGTTCCTCGTAGAACTGGTCTTGAGCTTCAGGTGGGGAGCAGAGTGTTGGAGCATAGATGCTGAGTAGGTGTACTGGACCAGAGGTGGTGAGCAGTCGGATGGACAGTATGCGTTCCGAGCCATTTGAGGGAGGCTCTATCATGCTGAGCAAGGAGTTTCTGATGGCGAAGCCCACTCAATGCTGTCTTGGTTCTTCAGGATCCCTGCCCTGCCAGAAGAAGGTGTAGTCTTGCTCTGCTAGAGAGCCACTCGCGGGGAGGCGTGTCTCCTGAAGTGCTGCAATGTCTACATTGAGTCTACTGAGCTCATTGTTAATGATGGCGGTCTTCCGAGAATCGTTGATTTGTGTAAGGTCTTCCGACAGGCCAGGACACACAGTTCTGACGTTCCAGCTTGCAAAGCGAAGGGCTGGTACCTTCTTTCCTTTTTACATGCTGTTTGGTGCGGTGTTGCAGTCCACTTTTCGGGCAATGACCCTGAGCTCCAAGCACCCATTGAAGCAGGTGGACTGTGGCGGGACAGAACCTTATTGACCGGAGGCTGCCCGGTTTGAGGCGGACGGTAGCTGTCCAGTGAGATGCAATGACCTCTCCCTCCGACAAAGGCAACCCATGGCACCCAATCTCTACGCCAATTGAGCTGGACTTATAACCCGTAACTGCTGCCTTCCTTGTTGTTTCAGTCGCTGTGAGGCGACTATGGAGTGACCTCTCCATGGCGTATGCCTGGGCGAATGTATGGAGGTTGAGAGTTGCCCAGTCGTCAAAACCCCCCTCTCGGCCTTTCTGGTGGGGTCCAAAGGAGTGCAGAGCACGACGTTTGGCACCGGTATGGCTGCAGAAACTGCCGGAAACATGCCAAGGGTGACACATGACCGCCTATGGGGTTCCGCTCCGTATTTTCTGTTAGGGTTTACTCCCTTAGCCTTAGTCTCTCCTGAGACGCCCTCAAGGCAGTGGGGTTGTTAGGGCCCCTACACAGGTGTAGGAGGATGCCGGTGGGAGGAGGGGGTGCGAGGGGAAGGGGTGGAGGGGGAAGATGGTGCGAGGGGGGGCTGGGAAGGGGTTGTGAGGGGGGAGAGGGGTGCGGGGGAGTGATTTGAGAGAGTGAAGCTGGGAAGGGGAAGGGGGGGTGGTAGGGGGGAAGGGGAAGAGGGGGGAAGGGGGTGCAGGTCATAAGCCATTTCCTCAGTTCCCACTATCGATGCCTGGAAAGCTCATCCACGTCCTTCGGAAGGTGAGCGACATCCTCGTGCGCCGGTACCAGGAATTCGCCGACATTGCGCTGCAGATGCTCTCCGAGCCATCTCCCGCGGGCGCTTTGAAGTTGCGGCCGAGGAGCCTTTCGTGGCTTTTTGTGTGTTTGGGCACCTTTACGCAAGGCTTCCCCTCTGTGGTAAACTTATTTCCCTGGGGTCCCGCTGCTCCTTCTTCTCTACAATGGACTTACCGCACACCGTGGCCGCGGACACTCTGGACGGTGTAGACAGCAGAATCGTAGATCAAAGTATCACCAGCTGTACTTTGCAATTTCTTCCGGATTTTGTTCAATTTCATTGAGAAAACCAAGAGCAGGTATGGCTGGGGGAGGGCAGTGGGCCCAGGTAACATAAACTGTTATCTTGTAGTTAGGGCTAAAATGATCTGATTAAAGAGCCAGGGGAGTTTAAACGTTTTAAGAGGGTAGATTGGGCGAGAAAACACTAAGAATGGGAGCAGATGGCCATGGATAGAGTTGAACAGCAAGGGAGCTTCCGAGGGAGCTTACAGCCCAGGAGTTATCTTCACCCAAATGCAGAACAACAATCACTTACGTTCTTTCCTCTCCCTTGCAGACCAAGGAGGCACATAGTAGAAGGGAGCAGAGCAGGGGTTAAGAATGCCTGTATCTACTGAACCCTATGGAGGAGATGGCTCTCAGTATCATGGGTCCAGCTGCAACAGAGCCCGTGGCATCCAGTGTCTCTGAGAACATTGAGGATGACAGGAGGTTCCTGCCTTATGTCCCTTCTCAACTCCCAACACACCCTCATCCTGCTATCTGGCATGATACACAAGATGCAGACGGCGTGACCGTGGACCTCTTGATTCCCATTGCACCTCCCTTCCCTCATCCTAAACTCCTCCTCCTGATTTTTTGCTTTCAGACACCCAAGAACTGGCCACAGCATGCCCAGGAGTAGGAGAGAGAGCAACACAACCCCACTGCTGAAGAGGCCCCATCGCTTGATCTGACACTCGCAGTCACAAGCTCGGATGTTGGCACTGCACATACATTGGAGGCCAGTATAGAGTTGAGATCTACAGGTGATGAGTCACCAGGCATGGTGAATGCAAGCAGGCCAGCGGTGAAGGATGGATCATTCACCAGCTCACCTGAGGATGAGGTTACAGACCAGTCCTGCTACATGGTGCGGCATACAGGAGAATGCTGATGGGCACACACACCAAGATTCTGGGTGCAATGGTTAGCCTGCTACTTGGCCTCCTGTCAAGTAGCATGGAGCAGTCTGGCTCCAACTTGACAGAGGGCAATGCACAGAGTTTGTCCTCTCCACAGCCTCTGCTTTATCTCCCTGTTGTGCTTCAGACCCAGAGACACTGTAACAGCAACCCCCATGCCTGTTGCAGCCTTTGTATGGACAGGTCACCTACTCCTCTACCATTCCTGTGAGGATGCAGCAACACTACCTGCTAAATCCAGGAACTCATCCCCACAACATCTTGAACAACACACCACAGTATTTCCAGACACTTTTCAATAGCAGGCTCTGTTAAAGATCATCTTACCTGCATGTTGGGTGCCTGGCCCTTTAAGTAGTGCTGGGTCCTTCTTGCAGCTGAACACCTGACCTTTGATGAATGATGTATGAATTCATAAAATGGACCTGTGTGGTCCAAATCTGGGGAATGGGCATCACATGAGCCAATAGGGCTGTGACATCAGGATAACATCTGTTCAGCTGCTTCTGGCTCATGAGGGAAGCCTGTGCAGGCTCCCTGCTTAAGGTGGTGGATTTCATGGGCTGCACTAGAAGTTGTTGCTGGCATAGCATGCACCCCCAGAAGGGTGATCAGCTGGAGGCAGCGCTATGGAAATAAAATTTGCACCCAAAATGTCTTCTCATTTGGAACTAAATTGGTTCCCAACACAAGTCAGACACCTCCAGCTCTTCCACCTGGAACGTCACTCACAAGCCTTACTTACAGGCCACCCTCTGGAATTCCTTTCCTTCATGTTGTAGGCTCTTCTGAACACTTGTCCTCCCACTCACATCAACTGTCACCTGGGAGATAGCCCCCATCTAATGTTATTAATCAGGAGAACGAGGCACACATTACCTGGGAGATGAACGCCAGGGGGCAACCCCTGACAGAGGAACAGAAGAAAATTATAGAGAGGAAACAAATGTTTTCTTTGAGAGCTTTTTGTGACATGCAGTATTGAGATATTTAGAGTCCACACTATTGCTGCATGCTATAAGGAAGTAACATTTTGTTTTGGTGTGGTGCACACGATAGAGATAGAGAAAAGGGCACAAGCTGCCCATTGCAATGATCTCTACAAAGACTTACCCTGAATAAATGCAGGTCTGATATTAATATTCCTGTCCCACTCGAGAAATCACCATCTAAATATAGTGGCCTAGGAATAACAGGAAAACTGGGAGCAGGTAGGCCTAAAAGGAGTGTCAGGAAATGCTCCATATTCAGGTTTTCTTTTACAAAACTAACCTTTTTGGTAGTCGCCTATAGCAATCTCTTTCAGCACCTGTCGATCTGGCTTTCCTGAACGCAGACAGCTTAGCACTGGCTAAGGGAAGCTGAGTTCTACAAAGGGAAACAAAACAGGTGCTAGACTGCATATTTGCATCTCCAACAGACTTAATGCCTGTTTCAGGAATGGGTCCTGGATGCATATTTTTTATGCTTATCCTAATATGGTAGGCTGCGCACTACCAGCTCTGAATGGGTGCTTGCAAGCCACCCCTCCATATTGTAGGCCTATAGAACAGACACAGTATCATCTGATTTCTAGTTCAGTGCTTCTACTCGTGCTGTGCTTTAAGAAGTACATTGATTGGTCTCTAGCAGGAAAACGATGGTATGCTGGAATCAAAACTGTATACAATCAGAAATAATCTGTCAGGCAAGGCAGTGGAGACAAAACAATCAGAGTTGTTTAAAATGCTGTTGGATGAAAGGGTGGAAAAGGTGAGAGTATGAGACAATGACCTTTGATGCCAATTGTCTTTTTCTCATCCTCGACAGTTAGTTCTTTGATGCCTAATGCTTCTACAGCAGTATCTGGAATCCGAGTGCATTAACATTTGATGAATTGAGATTGATTGTTCTTCAGCTTGTAGTCATCCATTTAGGATGAGTGATTTCAAACTTTAGACCTTAGCTTTATTGAGTTGAACCAGTTGGGAAAACCACAGATTTGACTTCAGTCAGATTCAGTGGGTCCAAAGCCAAATTCCAAACAGTGGGAGGCAAACAATAAACTCCCAGCTCATGTATTTCAAACACTGATACTTATATTGTCAGATATCTGTTCATCTCCTTGTGATTTATCCTTCCATTTGTTCATTCACTATGCTGCCCCTTTCTCTTCTGATTACCTCTCAGGGATTTGGAAAAAAATCTATTCATAGGTTATTCACTGACTCTTTAGACTCAGTAGTTAGTGTTTTTGTACTGGTGACCTTCATTTGTTCTCTTTGCTCCTCTTTGTTACAATCTGTTGTCAGGCAAACCCCTCACCTACCAAGACTGAGGCACACATTATTTCGCCACATGAACATTAAAACGTAAAATTGCAAGCCCCTGACTGGAAGGACATTTGTATAGTACTAGCAGTTTTGGAACAATGGGGACCCAGTCGTTGCTTCCCCAATACACAAAAGAAGTGGTCAGACCAGTTTTAGTCACATGACTAACTGGCTGTTGCAGAGAATTTGAACTTCCAACAAAGGATTTGAACTCCGACAAAGCCGTGTGCTCATGGAGTAAAGATCTCTCCTGGAACTGAAGCAAGAATTACCTCCTCTCCTGTCTGCCTGCTTCCATCTCTTCCCCATGGAACTGCATCTTGTGAAGACACATAAACTCAGAGAGAAAAATCTCCTATGTGAACAAGGTTTATGAAGAATACTGGGCCCCAATGAAACGCAAGACCATATATTTAATCAAGGACTACAGCGAGCTCGAGAAACAGTGACAAGATATTGCCTCAAACTATTCTACGTATCTTTTCTTCTGCTCTTTTCTATCCCTATTTGCATGTGTGTATCACGTGTGCATGCTAGCGTGGGCACATCTTATATCTGTAGGCGTTAACAATATTAAAGTTCAAGGTTTAATAAATTTCATCTTTCTTCTTTAAACCAAAGAAAGCCTGGTTGTGCTAATTTCTTTGCCTTATAATTGGAAAGTTGTGAACAAGGATTCACAAAGGGGGAGCTCGAAACACAATGTGTTTAAAATTAAACCACGTTACAATAAGACGAGGAGAAGATAGTAAAAGACCCCTAGACACCTTTCTCACCTGGTCATAACAGAAATTGGGTGCTAGCATTCAGATTTTACCCACAGATGAACGAGTAAAATTGGGAGTGGGAAGCCAAATTGTTCCCAATCAAAAAGAACAAATCAATACAGGTTTTCTTGTGGTTGTGTGTGATTGAATACTAACATGTCTGCAATTGAAGCTAGAAGTTCTCCAAGCCAGGGTGAAGTAGCTTGGGATAAATTAAAGGCATTGTCTATGGAGGAGTTGAGAAAAATGGCTGAGCAGTGTGGGATCACGGCTAGGAAGTCTGAACTGCTAAGGCTCCTAGTGGCCAACCATTTTTCCATTGAATCTAAAGAAGCAGAAACAGGGTTAGAAGCAGAATCCGACAGGGTATTGTTAGCAAAGATACACTTGGAACAGAGGAAACTTGAATTTGAGGAGAGGGAGAAAGTGAGAGCCTTTCAGAAGAAATGGGAAGAAAAAAAGAGGGCCTTCCAAAAGGAACGTGAAGAAAATGAAAGGCAGGAGAGAGAGAGAGAGAGAGAGAGAGAGAGAAAAAGAATATTCTGGAAAGAATGCGAAGAAAGAGAGTTGAAGCAGCTTGAGTTAACTAGCGGTGGGGTGGGGGGGGGATGCGACAGAGTAACCCCAGTGAAAGCATGGCCAATAAGTAGGAATACAATTCAGGGCTGGGTACAAGATTGCTAAAACTCGCTCAATTAATTCCAAAATTCAATGAGGAAGATGTGGAAGTGTTTTTTGTGTCCTTTGAGAAACTGGCAAGGCAGTTAAAATGGCAAGCTGAGGCCTGGTCTCTTTTACTGTAAAGCAAACTAACTGGAAAAGTCCATGAGGTTTATTCCTTGTTGCCAGATGAGAGTTTATCAAATTATGAACTGACCAAAAATGCTATCCTCGGGGCATGTGAATGAGGACCCGAAGCCTATCGCCAAAAGTTTAGAACTCTCAAAAAGCAAGCCAATCAAACCTATCTGGAGTTTGAAAGAAGTAAGCAGCTGGCTTTTGATCAGTGGCTGAGGGCTTTAAAAATACAACTCAGCTATGAGAATCTCAGAGAGGTAATGCTGTTAGAGGAATTTAAAAACTCTCCCATTCTCAATAAGACCCATGAAGAGGAGCAGCGGTTTCAGGGAGCCCGGCAAGCAGCTGTTCTGGCTGATGAATTTGCTTTAATTTGTAAGTCGGTTTCCCAGGGGGAACCTTTCCTGATCATCCCTACAAATCCGAAAAGGACGAAGGGTGGGAAGGTCTTAGAAGCCCAGGCAGTCCTGGAAGAGAAAGTAAAGCAGAATTCACAGGGGGCCCTCCTCCAGCCAAAAAGGAAGGTGCTGTGAGCTAGAGTGAGATCCAGAGACCTGTGTACTTCCATAATAATAAAACAGGGCATTTAAAAGCTGACTGCTGGAAACTAAAGGGGAAACCAGTAGGGTTAGTCAGGGCACATCCGCTCAGTGCAGACGGGACCCTGATGGAAAACACAGAACAAGCTATGGCTTTAACTGCAGTAAGGGTGCAACCCAGGAAGCTTACTACAGAGAGTGCAGGAAAAGTTAATAGGATTCCTGAAGGTTATCAGGGTTTTGTGTTTGAAGGGAAAGTAACCCCATATCCCTCGAGTGGGGCTAGCAAGCCCATAGTGATTGTCAGGGACACAGGGGCCACCAGATCCTCTTTACTGGGAAAAGGCCTGACCTTTCTCCCAGAGAGTGCAGTGAACACCAGAATGGTGGTGAATGGCATTGGAGGGCAGTGTATGCCTGTACCGGTACACCGGGTGCCCCTGGAGTGCAACCTAGTTTCGGGACCGGTTATCCCTAGTTTGCCTGTGGACCGGGTTGACCTACTTCTAAGTAATGAACTGGCAGGGATGAAGGTGGTAACCCCCCCAGTAGTGAAAGAAAGGAGGTCAGAGAGACAGGGCAGTGGCAGGAGACGGTCTCCTGCCGTGCCCCTGAATATGTAGCAGATTAGACCATGATCAAACCAGCTCCCCAAAGGAGACTGCATTGGCACTGCAGGCAAATGACCATGAGGTCTGCCTGTCCGAGACTTTCTTTGAAAAGTTAGGAGACCCAGGGAATGAATTAAATGGATTTTCCCCAGATGAGGCTCAGCGAGCTGAGCCAGTATTGTGACAGTTAGCACAGGCTGCCCAGTCTGAAAGTGAAGCAGAGGGAGTCCCAGACTGCTACTATTTAAAGAATGAGGTACTGATGAGGAAGTGGAGTTCTCCTCACAGACCTGAGAGCAAGGAGTGGACAGTTAGTGGTGCCACAGAGGTACTGGGGAGAAATATTAAGAAGGACCCACGAGACTACTGTGGCTGTACATGCCGGTATACGAAAGACCAAAGCCCGAATAAGACAGCAGTTTGACTGGCCAAAACTCCACAAAGATGTGGTGGAGTACTGCAGGAGTTGCCACATGTGCCAGGTTGAGGGGAAACATCAGCCTACAGTGAAAGCTGCACCCCTAAGTCCTGTACCGGTGTTAGGAGGACCCTCCAGCAGACGGCTGGTGAACTGTAAGGCACCTCTGCCGAGAACAAAAGGAGACAGGCAGGTACATGGCCGGCAAAAGTTTAGAAAGAGAAGGGGAAAAAGTGACCAAGAGGGCAGGTTAAAAGAAGTCTAGGAAGAATCCTGGATGAAAACCCTACTGTCTAGTCAATCAGCCCCAAAAAATGTGAAAAGTTAGACCCCACATCCTCCGGTGTGAATGCAGACTCTAGAAGCACCCCACCAGAGTTGCTAACAGCATTTTCAGGAACCTGCAGAGACAAAGAGAGACCTCTAGGGGGCAGAGAAACTATGAGGGTGATGCCTCACCTAGTCGAAGTTTCACAGGAGAATCCAGTTAAGTCTGCACAAATACCTGCAGGTAGGAGTTTCCCAGAGAACAAAGGGGAGAGTGACAAAGACTCCTCCCCCACAGTCAGAGGACAAGGGAACCACCCATTCCCTGAAGCCAAAGTCTTTGCCTGAATCAGGAAGTTTAGCATAGAACACCACCCCCCATCCCACTGACTCTCCTGAGAAAAAAGAGAAAATTAAAGCAGCCTTGACACCCAGAACAGACCATTTTTAATACGTTTTAAGATTGTTGAATGAATGGAAATGAATGAGAGAAATGCATGGTTTTTCTTTCTGTATCTTACATTTCTCTCAAACTCTGTAATGAAATGTTCCGTTTTTCTTCAAATCGCATTTCATTCCCCTGGGTGTGGAGATGTCAGGCAAACCCCCACCTGCCAAGACTGAGGCACACATTATTTCACCACATGAACATTAAAACTTAAAATTGCAAGCCCCTGACTGGAAGGACATTTGTATAATACTAGCAGTGTTGGAGCAATGGTGACCCAGTCGTTGCTACCCCAATACATAGAAGAAGTGGTCAGACCAGTTTTGGTCACATGACTAACTGGCTGTTGCAGAGAATTTGAACTTCCAACAAAGGATTTGAACTCTGACAAAGCCGTGTGCTCATGGAGTGAAGATCTCTCCTGGAACTGAAGCAAGAATTACCTCCTCTCCTGTCATCCTGCCTCCACCTCTTCCCCACGGAACTGAATCTTGTGAAGACACAAACTCTGAGAGAGAAAAATCTCCTACATGAACAAAGTTTATGAAGAATCTTATTCATAAGATACTTCTCTTTTCTGTCCCTATTTGCATGTGTGTATCGCATGTGCATACTAGCGTGGGCATGTCGTATATCCGTAGGCATTAACTGTATTAGAGTTTAAGTTTAAGGTTTAATAAATTTCACTTTTCTTCTTTAAACCAAAGAAAGTGTGTTTGTGCTCATTTTTTTGCCTTATAATTGGAAAGTTGTGAACAAGGATTCACAAAGGGGGAGCTCAAAACACAGTGTGTTTAAAATTAAACCCTGTTACAATAAGACCAGGTGAAGATAGTAACAGACCCCAAGACATATTTCTCACATGGTCGTAACACTGTCCTATAAAGGGGCTCCTCACCTTCCTTTGCCAGGTCTCATGATGTATTCTAATATGAACCATCATATCGTTAATACTACCCCAAAACGAAACTCAATCAGTTCTTAAATGAATTCAATCATGAATCAATGGAGATTTGGTACATCATTTAGTATTTAATATTGGCAGACATTTGTATCTGCAATTTGGTCCAAAGCTTCAATAAGTTAACCGAGAGTCAGCAATAATGAAATTAGCACTGAACCTGTTATGCAGAAATAGCTAACTATAACATTCTGGGAGCCTAGCTTGTTTCTACTGCCTTGCTTGGTGGTACTATTTAACGTTGAAACAGTTGATAGGCTTAGGCTAGCCATCATCAGTACAGGATAAATACTAATGACTACAGGCTAACCATTATCAATAAAGGATCAATAATGATGATAATAGGCTAATGACTGTCAATGCAGGATCAATATTAACGACTACAGGCTAATCACCGTCAGTGCTGGATCAATATTAATAATGACAGGTGCATCACTGTCAGTACAGGATCAATGCTGAATCAGCACAAGCTCTATATTGAAATCAGTACAGGCTCAATTTTTAATCATTACAGGATGAATATTGAATCAGCACAAGCTCAGTACTGATGAAGAACTGATTCCATACAGAATGAATACAGGCTCAACACATTTATAGGCTTAATGCTGAATCAATAGGGCTCGATTTAAACTAATATAGGCCCTTTACTGAATCAGTTCAGGCTCAATTCTGAACCGTTAGGAGCTTAATGCTGAGCGAGTAGGGATTCAATACTGAATCAGTACGAGCTCAACATTGAACCTGTAAGGGCACAATTCTGAACCAGTGCAGGCTCAAAACTAAATCTGATCAGGATCAACACCAAATCATTATAGCCCAAAAGCTGGATCATTCCACTCTCAAAATTGATGAATTGCAACTTCAAACCTGAATTAGCACAAGCTGATAATTGAATATAGGTTCGATATTGAATTGTCATGGGGTCAATGCTGTACATTATTAGGACAGGCTCAATAGGAAAATGTCAATGCAGATATAGTAAGGCTTAATGCAGAATCATCACTGAACCAGTATAGACTCAAATACGAAGTGTATACAGCCTTAGTACCAAACATCTCCAGTCTAAAGTTGACCTAAACTGAAATAAAATGATTTTCTGTCCATTTTGTTTGGTGCATTTTCATTTATTGTTTTGTACAAGACATAGCATTTCACAAAATATATAACATTAAAATGTACATATTTTTGTAAAACAAAGAATAAAGGGTTAGGCACCTGTAAGTTGTAAACTGCTCAGAGGCTTACTTTCTTGTATAGATTATCAGAGAGACAGAGTTGGAGTCAGGACTTCCTATGAGACTTCCTTCGCATGTCACTGCACATAGTATACAGTGGGCACAATTTAAGGAAACCAGAAAAATTGTTTTCCATCCAATATAGTGTGCTTTCATGTTTTTGCAACACTTCCATACAGAGTATATAATGGAAGCTACTCTGTAAACACCTTGATGCTTGGCTGCCATTAAGAAATGCGCCAAACGCCACCTCAATTCCCTTTGGTGTGTAAGACATAAGGCAATATTCACTGCTTACAGAAATGATGGAAAGGTATGCATTTCTCATGTATCTTTGAACTTTTAGATCCTAGCACACCAAAGTGCCAATTGTGACAAGCAACTGTAAGTACTGGATTGACGTGTAAATGATTCATTACTAAACCAATTGGCAAACAGTTTCATGCAATAGCTTTTGGGGTTTACTGGGAGTAGTACACTGCCATCTGAGCCCTTTCGTGGCACTGAATAAGTGTACCATGACCCATAGATGTCGCTCAGTGTATTCTAGAATGCTTTGAGTGAAGGTACTCAGCTTAATGTATGAGGCATTCAATTGAATTTATGGCCCTTGGGTTAACGTATGAGACACTGGGTTGACTGTAAGGCCCTCATGTTAATGTATAAGGCACTGAGTTGACTGTAAGACTCTCAGGTTAAGGTATAAGGCATTGAGTTGACTGTAAGAACCTCGGGTTAAGGTAGAAGGCATTGAGTTGACTGTAAGACCCCCGGGTTAAGGTATAAGGCATTGGGTTGACTGTAATACCCTCCAGCTAAGGTATAAGGCATTGGGTTGACTGTAAGACCCTCCAGTTAAGGTATAAGGCATTGGGTTGACTGTAAGACCCCCGGGTTAAGGTATAAGGCATTGGGTTGACTGTAAGACCCTCGGGTTAAGGTATAAGGCATTGAGTTGACTGTAAGACCCTCCAGTTAAGGTATAAGGCATTGGGTTGACTGTAAGACCCTCCAGTTAAGGGATAAGGCATTGGGTTGACTGTAAGACCCTTAGGTTAAGGTATAAGGCATTGGGTTGACTGTAAGACCCTCAGGTTAAGGTATAAGGCATTGGGTTGACTGTAAGACCCTCCAGTTAAGGGATAAGGCATTGGGTTGACTGTAAGACCCTTAGGTTAAGGTATAAGGCATTGGGTTGACTGTAAGACCCTCAGGTTAAGGTATAAGGCATTGGGTTGACTGCAAGACCCTCCAGTTAAGGTATAAGGCTGTGGGTCAACGGTAAGGCACTTAAGTCAATGTAGCAAAAATGAACAAACTGTTAGGCACTTAGGTAAATACTGCAGTTAATGGGCTAAATGTAAGGCACTAAGTTAAGTACAGTGGGTACTTACTGGGTTGTTAGGTCAATAAGCAGGTATTTCCCTGATTCCTTAGATTTCTTTATCATTATTGTGAGGGGAGTGGAGAAATCCACAGTTCCACTCATCCAACTCTCCGTGTCAGATGATATTTCATGTGAGCAGTAATCAGCTGTAGGAGGGCTGTAACGTCTACGCCAATGGTAATCAACTGACACAGAGCTTCGGGCCCTGAAAGTAATTATCGCCCTGTTGGCTGATAATTGTGCACCATTGCAACTAAAACTATGGGGAAATCTAGAATTGAGTCAACTAGTTTGTTCATCCATTTAAAGGAAGGCTACGTATAAACAGGAATCCTGAGGGAGAACAAAAATATATGGGGAAACAGAAAAGGAATTCCTCCCACTTTAATCCTTCTTTTGTGTACCTGACTGGTCATTTATTTTCTTACCAAACTCCTTAAAAAAAATTCAACACCTGTTGTTATCCATCAAATGCTGTGCACATGCATCAAACCACATTGTTCAATGTGCTTCCCAGAGTGCACCTCTCCCTTTTAAATATTGATGCTCAATGTTTTCTAAATCATTAGCTCAGACAGCTGAATTGTACTGGACAAATCATCTCCTGAAAGCTTCAATGTCAGATACCCAAATCCTTCAGTGGGGTTGGCACATGGGAGAAATTTTAGATACCGGACACTGTTGGGGGAGGGCAATATGAGACAGAAAATCACAAAATACCTCCGACATCACACAATGTAGTCCAGTTTTACATTGCTTCTGTGTGCAGTGTTGAAGAATTCAAACCCAACATCTGTACAGATATTTGAGCTGAATCTTGTGACGCTGGCGGGGCTCCCGGCAGAATTCTGTGGGTCCCCCCTGCCCCCGCCTCTGAATCAGTCTTTTGGGGGGGGGGGGCCCATAAAATTCAGCCCATTTTTTAACTCCTTTTGGAATGTGTGCTTTATAGTTATCAGAATTAAGAGTTTTATAAGTGTTTCCTCAACAGTGTGATCTAATGTCTGGTAACACTGCCTAATGGATAAAAGAGCATTACCATCTGCTTGAGGACTATCTGAGCTGTGACAGGAGCCTTGAGGTCTAGACATTTAATCATGCATGTCAAAGATGAAAAGCTGATGATTAAATGGTATTGGGACAAGTAGTAAACATCTCTCAGGTGGTGTTTGAACTTGTACAGAAATAAACCCTCATTCAGGAGTGTGCAAACTGCAGCCTATGGGTCATATACACTGCCAATACAGTCCTATTTTTGTGCATGCACCTGATTTCCTGGTTAGTCCTGTTTTGAATCTCTGAAGGCTTTCAGCATAAACTCTAGAGTTGTGAGACCAAGTAAGATACTACACCCAGCAGACTGACTTGGAACTGTGGAAGCCTTCACAGATCTGGTAGTGATTATCTGCACTGTACTCTACACTGTATCAATAGTACTAGGTACCAGAACTGGATTCCACACTGTATCAATATGGTATTGGGTATCTACAGTATGCTGTACAGTATTCATGTAACTGGCGTGGAATTCGGTACCTGTATTGTATTTTACACTACGCCAATGTTATTGTGATTATTGGGAATCTGTGATGAGCTGTACCCTATTGTCAAAGTTATTGGAGTGCTATTTAGTATCTGCAATGTGCACTACACTATGTTCATCTGCAGTGTGCTCTACACTGTTATTTCTAACATTGGCCTGGATTTTGTGGTCAGCAGCGAAGCGATGGCACTTGCATCGATTCCACCTTTCCCAGCATTAATTTAATTCTGGCGCCATTAAGAGGATCTCCAGGCATCCAGTAACAGCGATGCAATCAAGCAGGGGAAATAGCCAATCAGATTGAAGAATTCTCACGGACAGCCAACCAGGAAGTTAAAAGCACTGATTCTCCTTCACTTTAATATTATTTTACAGAGTGAAATAAAGGTTGGGACATACATATGGGATTAAGGGCGGCACAGTGGCACAGTGGTTAGCACTGCAGCCTCACAGCTCCAGGGACCCGGGTTCGATTCTGGGTACTGCCTGTGTGGAGTTTGCAAGTTCTCCCTGTGTCTGCGTGGGTTTTCTCCGGGTGCTCCGGTTTCCTCCCACAAGCCAAAAGACTTGCAGGTTGATAGGTAAATTGGCCATTATAAATTGTCACTAGTATAGGTAGGTGGTAGGGAAATATAGGGACAGGTGGGGATGTTTGGTAGGAATATGGGATTAGTATAAATGGGTGGTTGATGGTCGGCACAGACTCGGTGGGCCGAAGGGCCTGTTTCAGTGCTGTATCTCTAATCTAATCTAAGGCAGAAGTTGAAATAACATAAACAATTAAAACAAATTGAAAGTATGTAGAATTTTTATCATAATGGAGAAATTTGACATTCCGCAAATACAGGATCAGTTTTTCAGGGCCTGCGAGGTGTTCAACAGAATTATGAACTTAGTCAGCCAATAAAAATCCAGTTACAGATGACATTTTTTCAAACAGTTTTTACAGTAAGATGAATAGCATAAAAGTGGAAGTTCTCATCAGTTCAATGATTTCTAATTAATGCAGTCCATGGGAATTTCAACAGCACACCCTATGGAGAAGTGTAGAATCATTGATAACAACTTCCGGATTTCTGTGTTTAACTGCGCAAGTGCTGTGACTCCAGAAGCTGCTGTCAGTTTCAGAGGAGTAACGATGGTGAACACTGACAGTTTCACCGCCATGGCCACCACAAACCCTGGGCCAGAAAGTTATTGGGTATCTGCAGAGGATTGATTACACTGTATAGATAGTAACACAAAAGCGGATCAGTCCATTTGGTAATGTAACACGGAGACCAGTGCAGGTAATTGAGGCCACAATAAAACCGGTTTTTGGCGATGTTCCTCTTGACGTGTCGGTTGCTGCCATATTTCAAATTCTTCAAAAGCTCAGAACCTCTTAAGTCAGAAATGCAGGACAGCCTCTGACAGTCGGTTGGACAGTAATACAACAGGCCCTTAAACCACCTTCACAACAACCAATCGGGTAAGCTTTCCCAGAATTCCTCTGTTAGGTTAATAAAATGGTTAACAAAATCTTGCAAAGGGAACACAGTATGATATATATACCCAGGCGATGTGATATATTTAGTAATAACTGAAGAAAATAGTCCTTTTTTTAATAATAAAAATAGGTTCTATTTGTTATCTTACAATATATTTCCATTTCTTTTGGTCCACTATGAGAGTTAAAGGGTTCAACACTTGTCGCAGGTATGTGCTGTTGTTAAGCCTTCACCTCCCACTTTGGGTCCCTACAAGGAACAACTCCTGCAGCCGCAGTCAACAACCCGCTCCACGTCTTCCACGAATGAGGAGCCATCTGTACATTGGAAGACATATTTCCGTCGTTTGCTACGCAGTGGCACACAGCATTCTCCATTGCCACAGCTCCCCTTGCATTCCAGTCGGGGCACTTTAACCGTGGTCTGGCACGAGGCATAGCCTTGTTGCTTGCGATAGACATCCCGGACCATTTCCTTTTGACAAAGGAGCTCTGCAAAATAAAAGAGAGAAGTCCACAGCTAGATTGCATTTGTGTAGATGGTTTGCTTCAACCAGGTAGGTTAGTGAGGACCAGGGGTCATAATCTCAAGTTATGTAAAGGCAAGACTAGGTTAGATATTAAGAGGTGGTTCCTTGCCAAGAGAATACCCGACCTGTGGAAAAAAGCTGTCGGCTTGGGCATTGACTGCCGATTTGCTGAATTTCTTCAAGTGAGAGCTGGATCTGTTTCTCAGATCAGATCAGACAAAAGGGTCTGTACTGCATAGAATTATCAGGCCCAGAGTGGTCTCCTGGACTAGTTTCGATCATCTAAGGGTTCGTAGAAGAATTTTCCAAATTTCAATCCCTGGGTTTTTTTGTCCGGTATTGCGCCTCTCCCAGGAGATTCCATGGCTTTCAGGTGGGATGGGGAGTTGCATATATTGTGATAAACAAGACCTGGACAGGTCGGATGGACCATTGGATCTCCTGTCTGCCATTTTTTGCAATTTTTATAAATAGGTGGCTTGTTCCAGTACCTTTTAGAGTCAAATTCAGTTATGGTGACATTTCTAATTGGATGTACAGATCACAACAACCCTGTCTTAACTGCAGCAATGATGGAACTGAGCACACAGTACTGCGGCAGGAATCCACTGCTCCTGTTAGACATTTTATACTTGCTTCAGAGCAGCAGGTCAGGATTTCCTGCTCAAGGTACATCAACTCCCTGGCCTAACTTGGTAGGATGGCTCAGGAAATTCTTCAAGAGCCACTCTGCTGGCTTTCCGCACCCCTGCCATGACTTCTGGCATCTTCTGGCAACAGATGGCAATTACCAACTATAGGCAGGCGTATGCTGTTTGCACCTTACCAATGCTGGACACAAGAGTTGCTAAGCATGGTGAAGACAGCATTTAAATTTAATCCCTAAACCCACATTTTTGGGGGAAGGGATTAAAGTAATCTTCACCCTCTTTGACTGCCCCAGAGGCTGTTGGCCATACCACACTATCAGAGAAAAACTGGCCAGGGTCTAGTGGGTGGAACTTCTGCCCTGTGAACATGATTCTGCTGGAGTAGAAGATCCCAGCCGCACTCTCCTACCTTTTTGCCTTTGAAGGGCCACTTTGGTTTACACCATGGAGTCTTGCAAGACACGTTTACAATTCGAATTTGCTTTTCTATTAATTTGCAACTATCTCATGTTTTGGATGCTAATTGATCTCGATCTAAGTTTACGATTTATTCACGAATGAGGGAACATTGGTAAATAAATCACAACAACCCTTTCCAAATGTGTGAGGCTATGGGATTCAAACAGAACCAACAAAGGAGTAAGAATCATGAGCCCAGATATAACCCTGGGCTTCATGAACTGGACTGCACAGGTTTAAGGGCAGTCATTTGGACACCCTTCATTTAGACTGATAGTTTTATTACATAGATCTTACAGCACTGAAAGTGTCCATTTGGCCCAACAGGTCCATGCTGCTGTTTAGGCTCAACAAGTCTCCTTTCATTTTACTTCATCACAACTTATGATTATATCCTTCTATTCCTTTCTCCCTCATAGAATGGTTACAGCACAGAAGGAGGCCATTCAGCCTGCGCCATGTATGTGCCAGCTCTCTAAGAGCTACCCAGCTAGTCCCACTCCCATGCCTTCTCCCCAAAGCCTGCAATTTTTTTTCTCCAGGATAATTATCTAATTCCCTTCTATTCTTATCCATCTTCCCCTTAAATGCATCTCTGTGATTCATCGCAACTACTCCATGTGGTAGCAAGTTCCATATTCTAACTACTCTTTGGTGACGAGGTTTCTCCTGAATTCTTTACTGGATTATCTTATAGATAACCCCTATTTCCAGTCTTGGAAACATCTTCTCTACATCTACCCTATCAAACCCATTCATAATTTTAAGGATCTCTATTAGGTCACCCCCTCAGCCTTCACTTTCCGAAAGCGAAGAAGGATGAGAGGTGACTTGATAGAGGGGTACAAGATGATGAGAGGCATAGATAGAGTGGATAGCCAGAGACTTTTTCCCAGGGTGGAAAGGGCTATCACCAGGGGGCATAATTTTAAGGTGATTGGAGGAAGGTTTCGGGGAGATGTCAGAGGTAGGTTCTTTACACAGAGAGTGGTGGGTGCGTGGAATGCGCTGCCAGTGGTGGTAGTAGAAGCAGATACATTAGGGGCATTTAAGCGACTCTTGGATAGGTACATGGATGATAGTAGAATGAAGGGTAGGTTGATCTTAGAGTAGGTTAAAGGTTCGGCACAACATCGTGGGCCGAAGGGCCTGTACTGTGCTGTACTGTTCTATGTTCTATTTTCTATTAAAAGATCCACAGACTCTTCAGTCTTTCATGATAGTTATAACCTCTTGGTTCCAGTACCATTCTTTACCAAAAGTAAATTTTGTACTTAGATACATGTAAAGGGATCTGGGCAAATTAAGATGGATCTTGAATATTTATATGGATACATACAAGACAAAGCTTGTAGAACAATGTCTGCTAGCAAAGATGGAAAAGATCATTAAGAATGGAGTAGTGCAAAACAATGTGAATTCAGTGACCCTGCACTCTCAATGGGCTATCATCCTTAAATGCAGTGTGGATCACAGGACTAGCACACCCCTTCAACTGTAGCTCCCCACTGGGAGTACGGCTCAGGCAATCTTTCCACTGTTGCCCTACCAATTATAAGACCCTCTTCCCTTAATTACCAGCTAGTTTACAGTCCAGTCAGTCAAGTTACAGTTAATATCACGAGATTTAGGGGTATATGTTTGCTGCCACTTTGTAAAAGTTAGCAGTAAAAAGCTGGCATTAATATAAAGTGGAGTTCAGGTCAATTCACCAGACAAGATGAGCAGCTTTAAAATTTGAGGCCATTTTCTTTCCTTACCTGTTTGGCAGGTTTCTCCTGTGAAGTTGGTATCACACTCGCAGTACGGCTCCCCCTGTCCAGAGATCTTACAGCGGCCATGGTCACATTTCAAACTCTGGCAGATGTCCATCAGCTGGCCCTTGTCACAGAGCCTGCCAACATAACTTTCCTTGCACACACAGCGGTACATGGAGTCAGATGCTACACACGTCCCATGAACGCACCTGGGAGAGGACACAAGGAAAGATACCAGTTGTGATCTGGAAAGCAAGGATCCCAGCAAAAATACCTGACAGCATTCTCACATCTAACTAAAACTGACCTAACCGAAGAATGACGAGACCACAATGTTAGTGAACTGGCATAAAATGTGTGTGTTGGAGATTCTCAATTATAAGCTGGTCAGTACATGGTGTATAGAGTGTAACTCTTCAAAAAGGGATATACAGTTGAACTATCCCAGTGAACACTTGATCAGTTAGCTTAATGTCAACAGTAGGAAAGATGCTAGAATCTTTGCTAAAAGATCAGATAACAAAACATCTAGAGATGAACATAATGAAAAAAGCATGGATTTTTAAAAGGTAGGTCATGTTTAAATGTTGAATTATTTAATGAAATAACAAAGTGTGGACAACAGCAGTGTAGTGGATGCAGTATATTCAGAAGACCTTTGATAAAGTGCCACATAAGAGATTCCTGGCAAAGGTCACAGCAGACAGAGCCAGGGGCCAGGCAGCAGAATGGATTTAAAGATGGCCAAAAAACAGAAAACTAAGGAGAGAAGTGAAGTTTCTCAGAATGGTAGGAAATGGGCAGTGGTGTCTCTCAAAGATCCATACTAAGACTATTGCTGTTCACCATTCACATAAATGATTTGGACTCAGAAATTGGAGGTATGGTGTTGAAATGTGATGATACCAAATTGGGTGTATAGCTCATAACGTGGAGGACTGTATTGAAATACAGGAAGACACAAACAAGATTTCAGAGTGGGTGGATAAATGGCAAAAAGAATTCCATATAGTGAGGTATGTGGTCATTTATTTTGATGGCAGGAATATGAAGGCCACTTATTACTTGGAAGGTAAGAAATTAAATGGGATGGATGAGAAAGAGTTTTGAGAATACAGATATATAAATCTCAAAGTAGCAACAAACATTGATAAGGCCATAAAGTATGCAAAGTGCTTAGTATTCTAGAGGAATAGAGTAGAAAAGTAATGTAATCTGTTAGACCAACTTAGAGCAAAGGTAATGTAGCCTGTTAGGCCAACTTAGAGCACTATGTGCAGTTCTGGTTGCTTATCTCTGTAATCTCCTCCAGCTCGACAGCACTACAGTGCTCCTCTAATTCTGGCCTCTTGAGCATCCTTGATTTGCATCACTCCGACACTGGCAGCTGTGCTTTCAGCACAAATTTTGTTTGATTACGCTCCTATGAAGCGCTTTGAGCCATTTCATTATGCTAAAGGCGTTACATAAATACAAGTTTATCTATTTTTATTTAGAGATACTACACTGAAACAGGCCCTTCGGCCCACCAAGTCTGTGCCGACCATCAACCACCCCTTTATACTAATCCTACACTAATCCCATTTTCCTACCACATCCCCACCCTCCCTATATTCCCCTACCACCTACCTACACTAGGGGCAATTTACAATGGCCAATTTACCTATCAACCTGCAAGTCTTTGGCTGTGGGAGGAAACCGGAGCACCCGGCGAAAACCCACGCAGACACGGGGAGAACTTGTAAACTCCGCACATGCAGTACCCAGAATTGAACCCGGGTCGCTGGAGCTGTGAGGCTGCGGTGCTAACCACTGCGCCACTGTGCCGCCCAGTTGTTTTGGTTACTACAAAATAAAAATTGAAGCATTGTAGAAAGTGCAGAAAAGATTACAAGAATGTTACCAGAACTGAGAGAATGCGACTATCAGGAAAGAACGAGCATGCCGAGACTCTTTTTCAAGAAAAGAGAATAGTCCTGTGTGATTTCTGCCAGTAGAATGGATGGCCAGGTGACTGTGTTATTTTCATCTTGAGATGGGCAGAAGTCTGCCCACAGCAGATGGCACTGTTGTCAATCAACTGGCTCGAGCAAAAAAAATTAACATACAATCCCCATCTGTTGGTCAAAGGTAGGACTGCAACATTTTATTGACAAAAAACTTGCTTCTGACTGTAGTGAGAGAAAGAATTTGAAGCAGCCTTACGTTAAGGCATGGGAATCCAGCATACAAGTTCATTTATTCCCTATTTTAATAGGGAATTTATCCAAATCATTGTGTTATGCTCACATAATAAAAGCAAAATACTGCGGATGCTGGAAATCTGAAACAAAAACAAGAAATGCTGGATTCACTCAGCAGGTCTGGCAGCATCTGTGGAAAGAGAAGCAGAGTTAACGTTTCGGGTCACTGACCCTTAAGGGTCACTGACCCGAAACGTTAACTCTGCTTCTCTTTCCACAGATGCTGCCAGACCTGCTGAGTGAATCCAGCATTTCTTGTTTTTGTTTGTGTTATGCTCACACCCCACACCACTTATGAAAATTCAACTCTTTGCACATCTGCGGTGGGTCCATAAAATCCTTTACTTACTTGTTGTTGGTACAGAGGTCACGGGTTTCCTGATCACACAGAGGCCCTGTCCAGCCAGCATGGCAGTCGCATGTAATGCTGGACTGATCGACGGAGCGGCACACGCCATGTTTGCAGATGTTGCATGACCTGCATCCTGGAGAGACACCCAGGGGCATCTGCGGTAAGCTCCTGAAGTCCTGCAGCTCATTGTTGATCCGCACGTCGTGAATGCAGCCGTGGAAGCCATTGAGATTCCGTTCAGGTCCCTGGCGGAGTCCTGCTACTCCTGAGACTGGGGGGATACCTTTAATGACAAACAATTGGCACAATCAAAGAAGAGGAACTGAAGTTACCATCTGATTGCTTTTTGAACCTGATGACAATTTCGATGTCAGCCTAGCTCATTGGGGAGCACTCTCACCTTTGAGGCAGAAAGTTGTGGGTATATGTCCCACATCAGAGATTGGAGCACATAATCCAGGCTGACACTTCAGTGCCGTACTTAGGGAGTTCTGCACTGCCGGAGGTGCATCTTTCAGATGAGATGTTAAACTGAGGCCCTGTCTGCTCTCTCAGGTGGACTTTTCCAAATAAAAGCAGGACAGTTGTCTTTGGTGCCCTGGCCAATATTTCTCCTTCATACCATCATCTTTTAAAACAGATTATCTGGTCATTATCTTTTTTCCTACATTACGACAATCACTGCACTTCAAAAGTACTCCATTGGCTCAAAAGCACTTTGGGAAGTCCTAAGGTCATGAATGGAGTAATATAAATGCAAGTTCTTCCTTTCTTGAACCAGACAGTCTAGTTTGGAGGTGGGTAGATGATAATTGGGCTATTTGTAAGCAGGGTGGAAAAGTGCTACTTTGAAAGCACAACTATAAAAAAGACTAAAGCATAAAATCGTGCAAATTTGAAAGACAGGCCAATTGCGCGAGTGCAAACAGTCCACTTTGCACTCGTGCAAATGTGAAATGGGCCCTTGTCGTGCTTGGTCACGTGAACAGGCTGTACAACTGGAAGGCTACGTGCAAGATATTGGTTGCTTTCCGGGAGCAGTACCGACTCCATTCTGATCCATAATGTGATAAAAAAGGCAAAGCAAAATTACAGCGATAAATGAGCAATGCGGTGGAAGAAACACCAGTACAGATCAGTTGTTTCTCTGTAGATTCTGTGAAAAAGAATGAAAGGTATGGATAAAAGTTAAAGAATCAGAAATGGCAAGTTATAAATATTGAGACCTGAGTTTAAAAATTTTCTGAACAGAAGCTAATGAGAACACACTGAGCAGTGAATGACAACACACTGAGCAGTGAATGAGGAGACACTGAGCAGTGAATGAGGAGACACTGAGCAGTGGATGACAACACACTGAGCAGTGAATGAGGAGACACTGAGCAGTGAATGAGGAGACACTGAGCAGTGAATGAGGAGACACCGAGCAGTGAATGAGGAGACACCGAGCAGTGAATGAGGAGACACCGAGCAGTGAACGAGGAGACACTGAGCAGTGGATGACAACACACTGAGCAGTGAATGAGGAGACACTGAGCAGTGAATGACAACACACTGAGCAGTGAATGAGGAGACACTGAGCAGTGAATGAGGAGACACTGAGCAGTGAATGACAACACACTGAGCAGTGAATGAGGAGACACTGAGCAGTGAATGAGGAGACACCGAGCAGTGAATGAGGAGACACCGAGCAGTGAATGAGGAGACACCGAGCAGTGAATGAGGAGACACCGAGCAGTGAATGAGGAGACACCGAGCAGTGAATGAGGAGACACTGAGCAGTGGATGACAACACACTGAGCAGTGAATGAGGAGACACTGAGCAGTGAATGACAACACACTGAGCAGTGAATGAGGAGACACTGAGCAGTGAATGAGGAGACACTGAGCAGTGAATGACAACACACTGAGCAGTGAATGAGGAGACACTGAGCAGTGAATGAGGAGACACTGAGCAGTGAATGAGGAGACACCGAGCAGTGAATGAGGAGACACCGAGCAGTGAATGAGGAGACACCGAGCAGTGAATGAGGAGACACCGAGCAGTGAATGAGGAGACACTGAGCAGTGGATGACAACACACTGAGCAGTGAATGAGGAGACACTGAGCAGTGAATGAGGAGACACTGAGCAGTGAATGAAAACACGCTGAGCAGTGAATGACAACACACTGAGCAGTGAATGACAACACACTGAGCAGTGAATGACAACACACTGAGCAGTGAATGAGGAGACACTGAGCAGTGAATGACAACACACTGAGCAGTGAATGACAACACACTGAGCAAAGAATGAGAACACACTGAGCAATGAATGAGAACACACTGAGCAATTAATGACAACACACTGAGCAATGAGTGAAAACACACTGAGCAAAGAATGAGAACACACTGAGCAATGAAAAAACACACGGAACAATGAAATAACACACTGAGGAATGAATGAGAACACACTGAGCAATGAAAAAACACACAGAGCAATGAATGAGAACACACTGAGCAATGAAAAAACACACGGAGCAACGAATGAGAACACACTGAGGAATGAATGAGAAGACACTGAGCAATGAAAGGGAACACACTGTGCAAAGAAAGGGAACACACTGAGCAATGAAAGGGAACACACTGAGCAATGAATGGGAACACACTGAGCAATGAATGGGAACACACTGAGCAATGAAGGAGAAGCCACTGAGCAAAGAGAAAACACATGGAGCTATCAAATAACACAATAACCAATGAAAAATCAGAGTGACCAATGAAAAAACACACTTAGCAATGTATGAGTACACAAGGAGCAATGCAAAAAACACACTGAGGAATAAATGAGAATACACTGAGCAATGAAAAAACGCACTGAGCAATGAATGAGAGCACACTGAGCAATGCAAAAAACACACTGAGGAATGAATGAGAACACACTGAGCAATGAAAGAGAACACACTGAGCAATGAATGAGAACACACAGAGCAATGAATGAGAACACACGGAGCAATGAATGAGAACATTCTGAGCAATGAATCAAAACACATAGAACATAGAACATAGAACATACAGCACAGAACAGGCCCTTCGGCCCACAATGTTGTGCCGATCCTTTGTCCTCTGTCAAGGACAATTTAATCTATACCCCATCATTCTCCTTTATCCATATACCTATCCAAAAGCCTTTTGAAAGTCCCTAAAGTTTCTGACTCAACAACTTCCCCGGGCAAGGCATTCCATGCCTCGACCACTCTCTGGGTAAAGAACCTTCCCCTGACATCCCCCTTATATCTCCCACCCTTCACCTTAAATTTATGACCCCTTGTAACGCTTTGCTCCACCCGGGGAAAAAGATTCTGACTGTCTACCCTATCTATTCCCCTGATCATCTTATAAACCTCTATCATGTCACCCCTCATCCTTCTCCTTTCTAATGAGAAGAGGCCTAGAATGTTCAGCCTTTCCTCGTAAGACTTATTCTCCATTCCAGGCAACATCCTGCTAAATCTCCTCTGCACCCTCTCCAAGGCTTCCACATCCTTCCTAAAATGAGGCGACCAGAACTGCACACAGTACTCCAAATGAGGCCTTACCAAGGTCCTGTACAGCTGCATCATCACCTCACGGCTCTTAAATTCAATCCCTCTGCTAATGAACGCTAACACCCCATATGCCTTCTTCACAGCCCTATCCACTTGAGTTGCAACTTTCAATGATCTATGCACATAGACCCCAAGGTCTCTCTGCTCCTCCACATGCCCAAGAACCCTACCGTTAACCCAGTATTTTGCATTCATGTTTGTCCTTCCAAAATGGACGACCTCACACTTTTCAGGGTTAAACTCCATCTGCCACTTTTCAGCCCAGCACTGCAACCTATCCAAGTCCCTTTGCAGACGACAATAGCCCTCCTCGGTATCCACAACTCCACCAACCTTTGTATCATCTGCAAATTTACTGACCCACCCTTCGACTTCCTCATCCAAGTCGTTAATAAAAATCACAAACAGGAGAGGACCCAGAACTGATCCCTGCGGCACGCCACTGGTAACTGGGCTCCAGGCTGAGTATTTACCATCTAAGACCACTCTCTGCCTTCTATCAGTTAGCCAATTCTTAATCCAACTGGCCACATTCCCCACTATCCCATGCCTCCTGACTTTCTCCATAAGTCTACCATGGGGGACCTTATCAAATGCCTTACTAAAATCCATGTACACCACATCCACTGGTTTACCCTCATCCACTTGCTTGGTCACCTGCTCAAAGAATTCAATCAGGCTTGTGAGGCAAGACCTACCCCTCACAAAACCGTGCTGACTGTCCCGAATCAAGCAGTGTCTTTCCAGATGCTCAGAAATCCTATCCCTCAGCACCTTTTCCATCAACTTGCCTACCACCGAAGTAAGACTAACTGGCCTGTAATTCCCAGGGTTGTTCCTATTCCCTTTCTTGAACAGACTGAACACACTGAACAATGAAAAACAACCGAAGCAAAGAAAAAACACACTGAACAATGAAATAACACACTGAGCAATGAATGTGAATGCACTGAGCAGTGAAAAAACATTTGAGCAATGAAGAAACACACTGAGGAAAGAAAACACACAATGAGCAATGAATAAGAAAAAACTGAGCAATGCAAAAAACACAGAGCAATGAATGAGAACACACTGAGCAATGCAAAAACACACTGAACAAGGAATGAGAACACACTGAGCTATGAAAAAACACAGAGGAATAAATGAGAACACACTAAGCAATGAAAAAAACACAAAGGAATGAATGAGAACACATTGATCAATGAATGAGAACACACTGAGCAGTGAAAGGGAACACACTGAGCAATGAATGAGAAGACACTGATCAAAGAGAAAACACACTGAGCAATGAAAGAGAACACACTGAGCAATGCAAAAAAGACAATGAGGAATGAATGAGAACACACTGAGCAATAAAATAACACACTGAGCAATGAATGAGAACACACTGAGCAATAAAATAACACACTGAGCAATGAATGAGAACACACTGAGCAATCAAAGGGAACACACTAAGCAATGAAAGGGAACACACTGAGCAATGAAAGGGAACACACTGAGCAATCAAAGGGAACACATTGTGCAATGAATGAGAACACACCGAGCAGTGAAAAAACATTTGAGCAATGAAGAAACACTGAGGAAAGAAAACACACAATGAGCAATGAATAAGAAAAAACTGAGCAATGAATGAGAACACAGGGAGCAATAAATGAGAACACAGTGAGCAATGAATGAGAACACAGTGAGCAATGAATGAGAACACACTGAGCAATGAATGAGAACACACTGAGCAATGAATGAGAACACACCGAGCAGTGAAAAAACATTTGGGCAATGTAGAAAAACACTGAGCAATGAAGAAACACACTGAACAATGAACGAGATCACACTGAGCAATGCAAAAAACACAGAGCAATGAATGAGAACACACTGAGCAACGAAAAAACACACTGAGCAATGAATGAGAACACACTGAGCAATGCAAAAACACACTGAACAATGCATGAGAACACACTGAGCAATGAATGAGAACACAATGAGCACTGAAAAAACACACTGAGCAATGAATGAGAACACACTGGGCAATGCAAAAACACACAGAACAATGAATGGGAACACACTGAGCAATGAATGAGAAGACACTGAGCAATGAAAAAACACCCTGAGCAATGCATGAGAACACACTGAGCAATGAATGAGAACACACTGAGCAACGAAAAAATACACTGAGCAATGAATGAGAACACACTGAGCAATGCAAAAACACACTGAACAATGCATGAGAACACACTGAGCAATGAATGAGAACACACTGAGCAATGAAAAAAGACACTGAGCAATGAATGAGATCACACTGAGCAAAGAATGAGAACACACTGAGCAATGCAAAAAAGACAATGAGGAATGAATGAGAACACACCGAGCAATAAAATAACACACTGAGTAATGAATGAGAACACACTGAGCAATGAAAAAACACACTGAGCAATGAATGAGAAATCACACTGAGCAATGAAAAAACACACTGAGCAATGAAAGGGAACACACTGAGCAATCAAAGGGAACACACTGAGCAATGAAAGGGAGCACACTGAGCAATGAAAGGGAACACACTGAGCAATGAAAGGGAACACACTGAGCAATGAAAGGGAACACACTGTGCAATGAAAGGGAACACACTGAGCAATGAAAGGGAACACACTGAGCAATGAAAGGGAACACAGTGAGCAATGAATGAGAACACACTGAGCAATGAATGAGAACACACTGAGCAATGAAAGGGAACACAGTGAGCAATGAATGGGAACACACTGAGCATTGAAAGAGAACACACTGTGCAAAGAAAGGGAACACACTGAGCAATGAAAGGGAACACACTGAGCAATGAATGGGAACACACTGAGCAATGAATGAGAAGACACTGAGCAATGAAAAAACACCCTGAGCAATGAATGAGAACACACTGAGCAATGAAAAAACACAGAGGAATGAATGAGAACACACTGAGCAATGAATGAGAACACACTGAGCAATGAAAAAAGTCACTGTGCAATGAATGAGATCACACTGAGCAATGAAAAAAACACCCAGGAATGAATGAGAACACACTGAGCAATGAAAGGGAACACACTGAGCAATGAATGAGAAGACACTGATCAAAGAGAAAACACACTGAGCAATGAAAAAAACACCCAGGAATGAATGAGAACACACTGAGCAATGAATGAGAACACACTGATCAATGAATAAGAACACACTGAGCAATGCAAAAAAGACAATGAGGAATGAATGAGAACACACTGAGCAATGAATGAGAAAACACTGAAAAATGAAAAATCACACTGAGCAATGAATGAGAACACACTGAGCAATCAAAGGGAACACACTGAGCAATGAAAGGGAACACACTGAGCAATGAAAGGGAACACACTGAGCAATGAAAGGGAACACACTGAGAAATCAAAGGGAACACACTGAGCAATGAAAGGGAACACATTGAGCAATGAAAGAGAACACAGTGAGCAATGAAAGGGAACACATTGAGCAATGAAAGGGAACACACTGAGCAATGAAAGAGAACACAGTGAGCAATGAAAGGGAACACACTGAGCAATGAAAGGGAACACACTGAGCAATGAAAGGGAACACACTGAGCAATGAATGAGAACACACTGAGCAATGAATGAGGCCACACTGTGCAAAGAAAGGGAACACACTGAGCAATGAAAGGGAACACACTGAGCAATGAAAGGGAACACACTGAGCAATGAAAGGGAACACACTGAGCAATGAAAAGGGAACACACTGAGCAATGAAAAGGAACATACTGAGCAATGAAGGAGAAGCCACTGAGCAAAGAAAAAACACACTGAGCAATGAATGAGAACACACTGAGCAATGAAAAAACACAGAGGAATGAATGAGAACACACTGAGCAATGAATGAGAACACACTGAGCAATGAAAAAAGACACTGTGCAATGAATGAGATCACACTGAGCAATGAAAAAAACACCCAGGAATGAATGAGAACACACTGAGCAATGAAAGGGAACACACTGAGCAATGAATGAGAAGACACTGATCAAAGAGAAAACACACTGAGCAATGAAAAAAACACCCAGGAATGAATGAGAACACACTGAGCAATGAATGAGAACACACTGAGCAATGAATAAGAACACACTGAGCAATGCAAAAAAGACACTGAGCAATGAATGAGAAACACTGAAAAATGAAAAATCACACTGAGCAATGAATGAGAACACACTGAGCAATGAAAGGAAACACACTGAGCAATGAAAGGGAACACACTGAGCAATGAAAGGGAACACACTGAGCAATGAATGAGAACACACTGAGCAATGAATGAGAACACACTGAGCAATGAATAAGAACACACTGAGCAATGCAAAAAAGACAATGAGGAATGAATGAGAACACACTGATCAATGAAAAAAGACACTGTGCAATGAATGAGATCACACTGAGCAATGAAAAAAACACCCAGGAATGAATGAGAACACACTGAGCAATGAAAGGGAACACACTGAGCAATGAATGAGAAGACACTGATCAAAGAGAAAACACACTGAGCAATGAAAAAAACACCCAGGAATGAATGAGAACACACTGAGCAATGAATGAGAACACACTGATCAATGAATAAGAACACACTGAGCAATGCAAAAAAGACAATGAGGAATGAATGAGAACACACTGAGCAATGAATGAGAAAACACTGAAAAATGAAAAATCACACTGAGCAATGAATGAGAACACACTGAGCAATCAAAGGGAACACACTGAGCAATGAAAGGGAACACACTGAGCAATGAAAGGGAACACACTGAGCAATGAAAGGGAACACACTGAGCAATGAAAGGGAACACACTGAGCAATGAAAGGGAACACACTGAGAAATCAAAGGGAACACACTGAGCAATGAAAGGGAACACATTGAGCAATGAAAGAGAACACAGTGAGCAATGAAAGGGAACACATTGAGCAATGAAAGGGAACACACTGAGCAATGAAAGAGAACACAGTGAGCAATGAAAGGGAACACACTGAGCAATGAAAGGGAACACACTGAGCAATGAAAGGGAACACACTGAGCAATGAATGAGAACACACTGAGCAATGAATGAGGCCACACTGTGCAAAGAAAGGGAACACACTGAGCAATGAAAGGGAACACACTGAGCAATGAAAGGGAACACACTGAGCAATGAAAGGGAACACACTGAGCAATGAAAAGGAACATACTGAGCAATGAAGGAGAAGCCACTGAGCAAAGAAAAAACACACTGAGCAATGAATGAGAACACACTGAGCAATGAAAAAACACAGAGGAATGAATGAGAACACACTGAGCAATGAATGAGAACACACTGAGCAATGAAAAAAGACACTGTGCAATGAATGAGATCACACTGAGCAATGAAAAAAACACCCAGGAATGAATGAGAACACACTGAGCAATGAAAGGGAACACACTGAGCAATGAATGAGAAGACACTGATCAAAGAGAAAACACACTGAGCAATGAAAAAAACACCCAGGAATGAATGAGAACACACTGAGCAATGAATGAGAACACACTGAGCAATGAATAAGAACACACTGAGCAATGCAAAAAAGACACTGAGCAATGAATGAGAAACACTGAAAAATGAAAAATCACACTGAGCAATGAATGAGAACACACTGAGCAATGAAAGGAAACACACTGAGCAATGAAAGGGAACACACTGAGCAATGAAAGGGAACACACTGAGCAATGAATGAGAACACACTGAGCAATGAATGAGAACACACTGAGCAATGAATAAGAACACACTGAGCAATGCAAAAAAGACAATGAGGAATGAATGAGAACACACTGATCAATGAAAAAAGACACTGTGCAATGAATGAGATCACACTGAGCAATGAAAAAAACACCCAGGAATGAATGAGAACACACTGAGCAATGAAAGGGAACACACTGAGCAATGAATGAGAAGACACTGATCAAAGAGAAAACACACTGAGCAATGAAAAAAACACCCAGGAATGAATGAGAACACACTGAGCAATGAATGAGAACACACTGAGCAATGAATAAGAACACACTGAGCAATGCAAAAAAGACAATGAGGAATGAATGAGAACACACTGAGCAATGAATGAGAAAACACTGAAAAATGAAAAATCACACTGAGCAATGAATGAGAACACACTGAGCAATGAAAGGAAACACACTGAGCAATGAAAGGGAACACACTGAGCAATGAAAGGGAACACACTGAGCAATGAATGAGAACACACTGAGCAATGAATGAGAACACACTGAGCAATGAATGAGAACACACTGAGCAATGAATAAGAACACACTGAGCAATGCAAAAAAGACAATGAGGAATGAATGAGAACACACTGAGCAATGAAAAAAGACACTGTGCAATGAATGAGATCACACTGAGCAATGAAAAAAACACCCAGGAATGAATGAGAACACACTGAGCAATGAAAGGGAACACACTGAGCAATGAATGAGAAGACACTGATCAAAGAGAAAACACACTGAGCAATGAAAAAAACACCCAGGAATGAATGAGAACACACTGAGCAATGAATGAGAACACACTGAGCAATGAGTAAGAACACACTGAGCAATGCAAAAAAGACAATGAGGAATGAATGAGAACACACTGAGCAATGAATGAGAAAACACTGAAAAATGAAAAATCACACTGAGCAATGAAAGGGAACACACTGAGCAATGAATGAGAACACACTGAGCAATGAATGAGAACACACTGAGCAATGAATGAGAACACACTGAGCAATGAATGAGAACACTGAGCAATGAATAAGAACACACTGAGCAATGCAAAAAAGACAATGAGGAATGAATGAGAACACACTGAGCAATGAATGAGAAAACACTGAAAAATGAAAAATCACACTGAGCAATGAATGAGAACACACTGAGCAATGAAAGGAAACACACTGAGCAATCAAAGGGAACACACTGAGCAATGAAAGGGAACACACTGAGCAATGAAAGGGAACACACTGAGCAATGAATGAGAACACACTGAGCAATGAAAGGGAACACACTGAGCAATGAAAGGGAACACACTGAGAAATCAAAGGGAACACACTGAGAAATCAAAGGGAACACACTGAGCAATGAAAGAGAACACAGTGAGCAATGAAATGGAACACACTGAGCAATGAAGGAGAACACACTGAGCAATGAATGAGAACACACTGAGCAATGAAAGGGAACACACTGAGGAATGAATGAGAACACACTGAGCAATGAATGAGGCCACACTGTGCAAAGAAAGGGAACACACTGAGCAATGAAAGGGAACACACTGAGCAATGAAAGGGAACACACTGAGCAATGAAGGAGAAGCCACTGAGCAAAGAAAAAACACACTGAGCAATCAAAAAACACACTGAGCAATGAAAAATCACAGTGACCAATGAATAAACACACTTAGCAATATATGAGTACACACGGAGCAATGCACAAAACACACTGAGGAATGAATGAGTACACATTGAGCAATGAAAAAACACACTAGCAATCACAGAACACAATGTCCAATGAAAAATCACACTTAGCAATGTATGAGTACATACGGAGCAATGCAAAATACACACTGAGGAATGAATGAGAACAAACTGAGCAATGAATGAGAACACACTGAGCAATGAAAGGGAAAACACTGAGCAATGGAAGGGAAAACACTGAGCAATGAAAGGGAACACACTGAGAAATGAATGGGAACACACTGAACAATGAATGAGAAGACATTGAGCAAAGAGAAAACACACTGAAAAATCAAAAAACACACTGAGGAATGAATGAGAACACACTGAGCAATGAATGAGAACACACTGAGCAATGATTGAGAACACACTGAGCAATGAAAGGGAACACACTAAGCAATGAATGAGAAGACATTGAGCAAAGAGAAAACACTCTGAACAATCAAAAAACTCACTGAGCAATGAAGGAGAAGCCACTGAGCAACGAGAAAACACATGGAGCAATGAAAGAGAACACAATGACCAATGAAAAGTCACAGTGACAAATGAAAAAACACACTTAGCAATATATGAGTACAGACGGAGCAATGAAAAAAATACACTGAGGAATGAATGAGAACACACTGAGCAATGAAAAAACACACTGAGCAATGAATGAGAACACACTGAGCAATGAATGAGAACACACTGAGCAATGAAAAAAGACACTGAGCAATGAATGAGATCACACTGAGCAATGAAAAAAACACCCAGGAATGAATGAGAACACACTGAGCAATGAAAGGGAACACACTGAGTAATGAATGAGAAGACACTGATCAAAGAGAAAACACACTGAGCAATGAAAGAGAACACACTGAGCAATGAATGAGAACACACTGAGCAATGAATGAGAACACACTGAAAAATGAAAAATCACACTGAACAATGAATGAGAACACACTGAGCAATGAAAGGGAACACACTGAGCAATCAAAGGGAACACACTGAGCAAAGGGAACACACTGAGCAATGCAAAGGAACACACTGAGCAATGCAAGGGAACACACTGAGCAATGAAAAAACACACTGAGCAATGAATGAGAAATCACACTGAGCAATGAAAAAACACACTGAGCAATGAAAGGGAACACACTGAGCAATCAAAGGGAACACACTGAGCAATGAAAGGGAGCACACTGAGCAATGAAAGGGAACACACTGAGCAATGAAAGGGAACACACTGAGCAATGAAAGGGAACACACTGAGCAATGAAAGGGAACACACTGAGCAATGAATGAGAACACACTGAGCAATGAATGAGAACACACTGAGCAATGAAAGGGAACAAACTGAGCAATGAAAGGGAACACAGTGAGCAATGAATGAGAAGACACTGAGCAATGAAAAAACACACTGAGCAATGAATGAGAACACACTGAGCAATGAAAAAACACAGAGGAATGAATGAGAACACACTGAGCAACGAATGAGAACACACTGAGCAATGAAAAAAGACACTGAGCAATGAAAAAAACACCCAAGAATGAATGAGAACACACTGAGCAATGAAAGGGAACACACTGAGCAATGAATGAGAAGACACTGATCAAAGAGAAAACACACTGAGCAATGAAAGAGAACACACTGAGCAATGAATGAGAACACACTGAGCAATGCAAAAAAGACAATGAGGAATGAATGAGAACACACTGAGCAATGAATGAGAACACACTGAAAAATGAAAAATCACACTGAGCAATGAATGAGAACACACTGAGCAATGAAAGGGAACACACTGAGCAATCAAAGGGAACACACTGAGCAATGCAAAGGAACACACTGAGCAATGCAAGGGAACACACTGAGCAATGAAAAAACACACTGAGCAATGAATGAGAAATCACACTGAGCAATGAAAAAACACACTGAGCAATGAAAGGGAACACACTGAGCAATCAAAGGGAGCACACTGAGCAATGAAAGGGAGCACACTGAGCAATGAAAGGGAACACACTGAGCAATGAAAGGGAACACACTGAGCAATGAAAGGGAACACACTGAGCAATGAAAGGGAACACACTGAGCAATGAAAGGGAACACACTGAGCAATGAAAGGGAACACACTGAGCAATGAATGAGAACACACTGAGCAATGAATGAGAACAAACTGAGCAATGAAAGGGAACACAGTGAGCAATGAATGAGAAGACACTGAGCAATGAAAAAACACACTGAGCAATGAATGAGAACACACTGAGCAATGAAAAAACACAGAGGAATGAATGAGAACATACTGAGCAATGAATGAGAACACACTGAGCAATGAAAAAAGACACTGAGCAATGAAAAAAACACCCAAGAATGAATGAGAACACACTGAGCAATGAAAGGGAACACACTGAGCAATGAATGAGAAGACACTGATCAAAGAGAAAACACACTGAGCAATGAAAGAGAACACACTGAGCAATGAATGAGAACACACTGAGCAATGCAAAAAAGACAATGAGGAATGAATGAGAACACACTGAGCAATGAATGAGAACACACTGAAAAATGAAAAATCACACTGAGCAATGAATGAGAACACACTGAGCAATGAAAGGGAACACACTGAGCAATCAAAGGGAACACACTGAGCAATCAAAGTGAACACAGTGAGCAATGAATGGGAACACACTGAGCAATGAAAGAGAACACACTGTGCAAAGAAAGGGAACACACTGAGCAATGAAAGGGAACACAGTGAGCAATGAATGGGAACACACTGAGCAATGAATGAGAACACACTGAAAAATGAAAAATCACACTGAGCAATGAATGAGAACACACTGAGCAATGAGAGGGAACACACTGAGCAATCAAAGGGAACACACTGAGCAATGAAAGTGAACACAGTGAGCAATGAATGGGAACACACCGAGCAATGAAAGAGAACACACTGTGCAAAGAAAGGGAACACACTGAGCAATGAAAGGGAACACACTGAGCAATGAATGGGAACACACTGAGCAATGAATGAGAAGACACTGAGCAAAGAGAAAACACACTGAGCAATGAAAGAGAACACACTGAGCAATGAACGAGAACACACTGAGCAATGCAAAAAAGACACTGAGGAATGAATGAGAACACACTGAGCAATGAAATAACACACTGAGCAATGAATGAGAACACACTGAGCAATGAAAAAAACACACTGAGCAATGAATGATAACACACTGAGCAATGCAAAAAAGACATTGAGCAACAAATGAGGACACACTGAGCAATGAAAGGGAACACACTGAGCAATGAAAGGGAACACACTGAGCAATGAAAGGGAACACACTGAGCAATGAATGAGAACACACTGAGCAATGAAAGGGAACACACTGAGCAATGAAAGGGAACACACTGAGCAATGAAAGGGAACACACTGAGAAATCAAAGGGAACACTGAGCAATGAAAGGGAACACACTGAGCAATGAAAGAGAACACAGTGAGCAATGAATGGGAACAAACTGAGCAATGAAAGGGAACACACTGAGAAATCAAAGGGAACACACGGCGCAATGAAAGAGAACACACTGTGCAAAGAAAGGGAACACACTGAGCAATGAAAGGGAACACACTGAGCAATGAATGGGAACACACTGAGCAATGAAGGAGAAGCCACTGAGCAAAGAAAAAACACACTGAGCAATCAAAAAACACACTGAGCATTTAAAAATCACAGTGACCAATATATGAGTACAGACGGAGCAATGAAAAAAACACACTGAGCAATGAATGAGAACACACTGAGCAATGAAAGGGAACACACTGAGCAATGAAAGGGAACACATGGAGCAATGAAAGAGAACACAATGACCAATGAAAAGTCACAGTGACAAATGAAAAAACACACTTAGCAATATATGAGTACAGACGGAGCAATGAAAAAAATACACTGAGCAATGAATGAGAACACACTGAGCAATGAAAAAACACACTGAGCAATGAATGAGAACACACTGAGCAATGCAAAAACACAGAGGAATGAATGAGAACACACTGAGCAATGAATGAGAACACACTGAGCAATGAAAAAAGACATTGAGCAATGAATGAGATCACACTGAGCAATGAATGGGAACACACTGAGCAATGAGTGAGAACACACTGAGCAATGAAAGGGAACACACAGAGCAATGAAAGGGAACACACTAAGCAATGAATGGGAATGCACTGAGCAATGAATGAGAAGACATTGAAAAAAGAGAAAACACACTGAACAATCAAAAAACACACTGAGGAATGAATGAGAACACACTGAGCAATGAAAGGGAACACACTGAGCAATGAATGAGAAGACACATTGAACAATCAAAAAACACACTGAGCAATGCAAAAACACAGAGGAATGAATGAGAACACACTGAGCAATGAATGAGAACACACTGAGCATTGAAAAAATACATTGAGCAATGAATGAGATCACACTGAGCAATGAAAGAGAACACACTGTGCAAAGAAAGGGAACACACTGTGCAAAGAAAGGGAACACACTGAGCAATGAAAGGGAACACATGGAGCAATGAAAGAGAACACAATGACCAATGAAAAGTCACAGTGACAAATGAAAAAACACACTTAGCAATATATGAGTACAGACGGAGCAATGAAAAAAATACACTGAGCAATGAATGAGAACACACTGAGCAATGCAAAAACACAGAAGAATGAATGAGAACACACTGAGCAATGAATGAGAACACACAAAAAGACATTGAGCAATGAATGAGATCACACTGAGCAATGAAAAAAAACACCCAGGAATGAATGGGAACACACTGAGCAATCAAAGGGAACACACTGAGCAATGCAAGGGAACACACTGAGCAATGAAAGGGAACACACTGAGCAATGAAAGAGAACACACTGAGCAATGAATCAGAACACACTGAGCAATGCAAAAAAGACAATGAGGAATGAATGAGAACACACTGAGCAATGAATGAGAACACACTGAAAAATGAAAAATCACACTGAGCAATGAATGAGAACACACTGAGCAATGAAAGGGAACACACTGAGCAATCAAAGGGAACACACTGAGCAATGCAAGGGAACACACTGAGCAATGAAAGGGAACACAGTGAGCAATGAATGGGAACACACTGAGCAATGAAAGGGAACACACTGTGCAAAGAAAGGGAACACACTGTGCAATGAAAGGGAACACAGTGAGCAATGAATGGGGACACACTGAGCAATGAATGAGAAGAAACTGAGCAAAGAGAAAACACACTGAGCAATGAATGAGAACACACTGAGCAATGAATGAGAACACACTGAGCAATGAAATAATACACTGAGCAATGAATGAGTACACACTGAGCAATGAAAAAAACACAAAGGAATGAATGAGAACACACTGAGCAATGAAAGGGAACACACTAAGCAATGAATGAGAAGACATTGAGCAAAGAGAAAACACACTGAACAATCAAAAAACTCACTGAGGAATGAATGCGAACACACTGAGCAATTAAAGGAAACACACTGACCAATGAAAGGGAACACACTGAGCAATGAAAGGGAACACACTGAGCAATGAAGGAGAAGCCACTGAGCAATGAGAAAACACATGGAGCAATGAAAGAGAACACAATGACCAATGAAAAGTCACAGTGACAAATGAAAAAACACACTTAGCAATATATGAGTACAGACGGAGCAATGAAAAAAATACACTGAGGAATGAATGAGAACACACTGAGCAATGAAAAAACACACTGAGCAATGAATGAGAACACACTGAGCAATGAATGAGAACACACTGAGCAATGAAAAAAGACACTGAGCAATGAATGAGATCACACTGAGCAATGAAAAAAACACCCAGGAATGAATGAGAACACACTGAGCAATGAAAGGGAACACACTGAGTAATGAATGAGAAGACACTGATCAAAGAGAAAACACACTGAGCAATCAAAGGGAACACACTGAGCAATGAAAGGGAGCACACTGAGCAATGAAAGGGAACACACTGAGCAATGAAAGGGAACACACTGAGCAATGAAAGGGAACACACTGAGCAATGAAAGGGAACACACTGAGCAATGAAAGGGAACACACTGAGCAATGAAAGGGAACACACTGAGCAATGAATGAGAACACACTGAGCAATGAATGAGAACACACTGAGCAATGAAAGGGAACAAACTGAGCAATGAAAGGGAACACAGTGAGCAATGAATGAGAAGACACTGAGCAATGAAAAAACACACTGAGCAATGAATGAGAACACACTGAGCAATGAAAAAACACAGAGGAATGAATGAGAACACACTGAGCAATGAATGAGAACACACTGAGCAATGAAAAAAGACACTGAGCAATGAAAAAAACACCCAAGAATGAATGAGAACACACTGAGCAATGAAAGGGAACACACTGAGCAATGAATGAGAAGACACTGATCAAAGAGAAAACACACTGAGCAATGAAAGAGAACACACTGAGCAATGAATGAGAACACACTGAGCAATGCAAAAAAGACAATGAGGAATGAATGAGAACACACTGAGCAATGAATGAGAACACACTGAAAAATGAAAAATCACACTGAGCAATGAATGAGAACACACTGAGCAATGAAAGGGAACACACTGAGCAATCAAAGGGAACACACTGAGCAATGAAAGTGAACACAGTGAGCAATGAATGGGAACACACTGAGCAATGAAAGAGAACACACTGTGCAAAGAAAGGGAACACAGTGAGCAATGAAAGGGAACACAGTGAGCAATGAATGGGAACACACTGAGCAATGAATGAGAACACACTGAAAAATGAAAAATCACACTGAGCAATGAATGAGAACACACTGAGCAATGAAAGGGAACACACTGAGCAATCAAAGGGAACACACTGAGCAATGAAAGTGAACACAGTGAGCAATGAATGGGAACACACCGAGCAATGAAAGAGAACACACTGTGCAAAGAAAGGGAACACACTGAGCAATGAATGGGAACACACTGAGCAATGAATGAGAAGACACTGAGCAAAGAGAAAACACACTGAGCAATGAATGAGAACACACAAAAAGACATTGAGCAATGAATGAGATCACACTGAGCAATGAAAAAAAACACCCAGGAATGAATGGGAACACACTGAGCAATGAAAGGGAACACACTGAGCAATGAAAGAGAACACACTGAGCAATGAATCAGAACACACTGAGCAATGCAAAAAAGACAATGAGGAATGAATGAGAACACACTGAGCAATGAATGAGAACACACTGAAAAATGAAAAATCACACTGAGCAATGAATGAGAACACACTGAGCAATGAAAGGGAACACACTGAGCAATCAAAGGGAACACACTGAGCAATGCAAGGGAACACACTGAGCAATGAAAGGGAACACAGTGAGCAATGAATGGGAACACACTGAGCAATGAAAGGGAACACACTGTGCAAAGAAAGGGAACACACTGTGCAATGAAAGGGAACACACTGAGCAATGAATGGGGACACACTGAGCAATGAATGAGAAGAAACTGAGCAAAGAGAAAACACACTGAGCAATGAATGAGAACACACTGAGCAATGAATGAGAACACACTGAGCAATGAAATAATACACTGAGCAATGAATGAGTACACACTGAGCAATGAAAAAAACACAAAGGAATGAATGAGAACACACTGAGCAATGAAAGGGAACACACTAAGCAATGAATGAGAAGACATTGAGCAAAGAGAAAACACACTGAACAATCAAAAAACTCACTGAGGAATGAATGCGAACACACTGAGCAATTAAAGGAAACACACTGATCAATGAAAGGGAACACACTGACCAATGAAAGGGAACACACTGAGCAATGAAGGAGAAGCCACTGAGCAATGAGAAAACACATGGAGCAATGAAAGAGAACACAATGACCAATGAAAAGTCACAGTGACAAATGAAAAAACACACTTAGCAATATATGAGTACAGACGGAGCAATGAAAAAAATACACTGAGGAATGAATGAGAACACACTGAGCAATGAAAAAACACACTGAGCAATGAATGAGAACACACTGAGCAATGAATGAGAACACACTGAGCAATGAAAAAAGACACTGAGCAATGAATGAGATCACACTGAGCAATGAAAAAAACACCCAGGAATGAATGAGAACACACTGAGCAATGAAAGGGAACACACTGAGTAATGAATGAGAAGACACTGATCAAAGAGAAAACACACTGAGCAATCAAAGGGAACACACTGAGCAATGAAAGGGAGCACACTGAGCAATGAAAGGGAACACACTGAGCAATGAAAGGGAACACACTGAGCAATGAAAGGGAACACACTGAGCAATGAATGAGAACACACTGAGCAATGAATGAGAACACACTGAGCAATGAAAGGGAACAAACTGAGCAATGAAAGGGAACACAGTGAGCAATGAATGAGAAGACACTGAGCAATGAAAAAACACACTGAGCAATGAATGAGAACACACTGAGCAATGAAAAAACACAGAGGAATGAATGAGAACACACTGAGCAATGAATGAGAACACACTGAGCAATGAAAAAAGACACTGAGCAATGAAAAAAACACCCAAGAATGAATGAGAACACACTGAGCAATGAAAGGGAACACACTGAGCAATGAATGAGAAGACACTGATCAAAGAGAAAACACACTGAGCAATGAAAGAGAACACACTGAGCAATGAATGAGAACACACTGAGCAATGCAAAAAAGACAATGAGGAATGAATGAGAACACACTGAGCAATGAATGAGAACACACTGAAAAATGAAAAATCACACTGAGCAATGAATGAGAACACACTGAGCAATGAAAGGGAACACACTGAGCAATCAAAGGGAACACGCTGAGCAATGAAAGTGAACACAGTGAGCAATGAATGGGAACACACTGAGCAATGAAAGAGAACACACTGTGCAAAGAAAGGGAACACAGTGAGCAATGAAAGGGAACACAGTGAGCAATGAATGGGAACACACTGAGCAATGAATGAGAACACACTGAAAAATGAAAAATCACACTGAGCAATGAATGAGAACACACTGAGCAATGAAAGGGAACACACTGAGCAATCAAAGGGAACACACTGAGCAATGAAAGTGAACACAGTGAGCAATGAATGGGAAAACACCGAGCAATGAAAGAGAACACACTGTGCAAAGAAAGGGAACACACTGAGCAATGAATGGGAACACACTGAGCAATGAATGAGAAGACACTGAGCAAAGAGAAAACACACTGAGCAATGAAAGAGAACACACTGAGCAATGAACGAGAACACACTGAGCAATGCAAAAAAGACACTGAGGAATGAATGAGAACACACTGAGCAATGAAATAACACACTGAGCAATGAATGAGAACACACTGAGCAATGAAAAAAACACACTGAGCAATGAATGATAACACACTGAGCAATGCAAAAAAGACATTGAGCAACAAATGAGGACACACTGAGCAATGAAAGGGAACACACTGAGCAATGAAAGGGAACACACTGAGCAATGAAAGGGAACACACTGAGCAATGAAAGGGAACACACTGAGCAATGAATGAGAACACACTGAGCAATGAATGAGAACACACTGAGCAATGAATGAGAACACACTGAGCAATGCAAAAAAGACAATGAGGAATGAATGAGAACACACTGAGCAATGAATGAGAACACACTGAAAAATGAAAAATCACACAGAGCAATGAATGAGAACACACTGAGCAATGAAAGGGAACATACTGAGCAATCAAAGGGAACACACTGAGCAATGAAAGTGAACACACTGTGCAAAGAAAGGGAACACACTGAGCAATGAAAGGGAACACACTGAGCAATGAATGAGAAGACACTGAGCAAAGAGAAAACACACTGAGCAATGAAAGAGAACACACTGAGCAATGAACGAGAACACACTGAGCAATGCAAAAAAGACACTGAGGAATGAATGAGAACACACTGAGCAATGAAATAACACACTGAGCAATGAATGATAACACACTGAGCAATGCAAAAAAGACATTGAGCAACAAATGAGGACACACTGAGCAATGAAAGGGAACACACTGAGCAATGAAAGGGAACACACTGAGCAATGAAAGGGAACACACTGAGCAATGAAAGGGAACACACTGAGCAATGAATGAGAACACACTGAGCTATCAAAGGGAACACACTGAGCAATCAAAGGGAACACACTGAGCAATGAAAGGGAGCACATGGAGCAATGAAAGAGAACACAATGACCAATGAAAAGTCACAGTGACAAATGAAAAAACACACTTAGCAATATATGAGTACAGACGGAGCAATGAAAAAAATACACTGAGGAATGAATGAGAACACACTGAGCAATGAAAAAACACACTGAGCAATGAATGAGAACACTGAGCAATGCAAAAACACAGAGGAATGAATGAGAACACACTGAGCAATGAATGAGAACACACTGAGCAATGAAAAAAGACATTGAGCAATGAATGAGATCACACTGAGCAATGAATGGGAACACACTGAGCAATGAGTGAGAACACACTGAGCAATGAAAGGGAACACACAGAGCAATGAAAGGGAACACACTAAGCAATGAATGGGAATGCACTTAGCAATGAATGAGAAGACATTGAAAAAAGAGAAAACACACTGAACAATCAAAAAACACACTGAGGAATGAATGAGAACACACTGAGCAATGAAAGGGAACACACTGAGCAATGAATGAGAAGACACATTGAACAATCAAAAAACACACTGAGGAACGAATGAGAACACACTGAGCAATGAGTGAGAACACACTGAAAAATGAAAAATCACACTGAGCAATGAATGAGAACACACTGAGCAATGAAAGGGAGCACACTGAGCAATGAAAGGGAACACACTGGGCAATGAAAGGGAACACACTGAGCAATGAATGGGGACACACTAAGCAATGAATGAGAAGAAACTGAGCAAAGAGAAAGTACACTGAGCAATGAAATAATACACTGAGCAATGAATGAGAACACACTGAGCAATGAAAGGGAATACACTGAGCAATCTAAGGCAACACACTGAGCAATGAAAGGGAACACAGTGAGCAATGAATGGGAACACACTGAGCAATGAAAGGGAACACACTGAGCAATGAAAGGGAACACACTGAGCAATGAAAGGGAACACACTGAGCAATGAAAGGGAACACACTGAGCAATGAAAGGGAACACACTGAGCAATGAATGAGAACACACTGAGCAATGAAAGAGAACACACTGAGCAATGAATGAGAACACACTGAGCAATGCAAAAAAGACAATGAGGAATGAATGAGAACACACTGAGCAATGAATGAGAACACACTGAAAAATGAAAAATCACACAGAGCAATGAATGAGAACACACTGAGCAATGAAAGGGAACATACTGAGCAATCAAAGGGAACACACTGAGCAATGAAAGTGAACACACTGTGCAAAGAAAGGGAACACACTGAGCAATGAAAGGGAACACACTGAGCAATGAATGAGAAGACACTGAGCAAAGAGAAAACACACTGAGCAATGAAAGAGAACACACTGAGCAATGAACGAGAACACACTGAGCAATGCAAAAAAGACACTGAGGAATGAATGAGAACACACTGAGCAATGAAATAACACACTGAGCAATGAATGATAACACACTGAGCAATGCAAAAAAGACATTGAGCAACAAATGAGGACACACTGAGCAATGAAAGGGAACACACTGAGCAATGAAAGGGAACACACTGAGCAATGAAAGGGAACACACTGAGCAATGAAAGGGAACACACTGAGCAATGAAAGGGAACACACTGAGCAATGAATGAGAACACACTGAGCAATCAAAGGGAACACACTGAGCAATCAAAGGGAACACACTGAGCAATGAAAGGGAGCACATGGAGCAATGAAAGAGAACACAATGACCAATGAAAAGTCACAGTGACAAATGAAAAAACACACTTAGCAATATATGAGTACAGACGGAGCAATGAAAAAAATACACTGAGGAATGAATGAGAACACACTGAGCAATGAAAAAACACACTGAGCAATGAATGAGAACACACTGAGCAATGCAAAAACACAGAGGAATGAATGAGAACACACTGAGCAATGAATGAGAACACACTGAGCAATGAAAAAAGACATTGAGCAATGAATGAGATCACACTGAGCAATGAATGGGAACACACTGAGCAATGAGTGAGAACACACTGAGCAATGAAAGGGAACACACAGAGCAATGAAAGGGAACACACTAAGCAATGAATGGGAATGCACTGAGCAATGAATGAGAAGACATTGAAAAAAGAGAAAACACACTGAACAATCAAAAAACACACTGAGGAATGAATGAGAACACACTGAGCAATGAAAGGGAACACACTGAGCAATGAATGAGAAGACACATTGAACAATCAAAAAACACACTGAGGAACGAATGAGAACACACTGAGCAATGAGTGAGAACACACTGAAAAATGAAAAATCACACTGAGCAATGAATGAGAACACACTGAGCAATGAAAGGGAGCACACTGAGCAATGAAAGGGAACACACTGGGCAATGAAAGGGAACACACTGAGCAATGAATGGGGACACACTGAGCAATGAATGGGGACACACTAAGCAATGAATGAGAAGAAACTGAGCAAAGAGAAAGTACACTGAGCAATGAAATAATACACTGAGCAATGAATGAGAACACACTGAGCAATGAAAGGGAATACACTGAGCAATCTAAGGCAACACACTGAGCAATGAAAGGGAACACAGTGAGCAATGAATGGGAACACACTGTGCAAAGAAAGGGAGCACACTGTGCAAAGAAAGGGAACACACTGAGCAATGAAGGAGAAGCCATTGAGCAAAGAACAAACACACTGAGCAATCAAAAAACACACTGAGCAATCAAAAAACACACTGAGCAGTGAATGAGAACACACTGAGCAATGAAAAAACACACTGAGCAATGAATGAGAACACACTGAGCAATGAATGAGAACACACTGAGCAATGAAAAAAGACACTGAGCAATGAATGGGAACACACTGAGCAATGAATGAGAAGACACTGATCAAAGAGAAAACACACTGAGCAATGAAAGAGAACACACTGAGCAATGAATGAGAACACACTGAGCAATGCAAAAAAGACAATGAGGAATGAATGAGAACACACTGAGCAATGAATGAGAACACACTGAAAAATGAAAAATCGCACTGAGCAATGAATGAGAACACACTGAGCAATGAAAGGGAGCACACTGAGCAATGAAAGGGAACACACTGAGCAATGAAAGGGAACACACTGAGCAATGAAAGGGAACACACTGAGCAATGAAAGGGAACACACTGAGCATTCTAAGGGAACACACTGAGCAATGAAAGGGAACACAGTGAGCAATGAAAGGGAACACACTGAGCAATGAAAGGGAACACACTGAGCAATGAAAGGGAACACACTGAGCATTCTAAGGGAACACACTGAGCAATGAAAGGGAACACAGTGAGCAATGAATGGGAACACACTGTGCAAAGAAAGGGAGCACACTGAGCAATGAAAGGGAACACACTGAGCAATGAAGGAGAAGCCATTGAGCAAAGAAAAAACACACTGAGCAAAGAAAAAACACACTGAGCAATCAAAAAACACACTGAGCAATCAAAAAACACACTGAGCAATCAAAAAACACACTGAGCAATCAAAAAACACACTGAGCAGTGAATGAGAACACACTGAGCAATGGAAAAAACACACTGAGCAATGAATGATAACACACTGAGCAATGCAAAAAAGACATTGAGCAACAAATGAGGACACACTGAGCAATGAAAGGGAACACACTGAGCAATGAAAGGGAACACACTGAGCAATGAAAGGGAACACACTGAGCAATGAATGAGAACACACTGAGCAATGAAAGGGAACACACTGAGCAATGAAAGGGAACACACTGAGCAATGAAAGGGAACACACTGAGAAATCAAAGGGAACACTGAGCAATGAAAGGGAACACACTGAGCAATGAAAGAGAACACAGTGAGCAATGAATGGGAACAAACTGAGCAATGAAAGGGAACACACTGAGAAATCAAAGGGAACACACGGAGCAATGAAAGAGAACACACTGTGCAAAGAAAGGGAACACACTGAGCAATGAAAGGGAACACACTGAGCAATGAATGGGAACACACTGAGCAATGAAGGAGAAGCCACTGAGCAAAGAAAAAACACACTGAGCAATCAAAAAACACACTGAGCATTTAAAAATCACAGTGACCAATATATGAGTACAGACGGAGCAATGAAAAAAACACACTGAGCAATGAATTAGAACACACTGAGCAATCAGAGGGAACACACTGAGCAATGAAAGGGAACACATGGAGCAATGAAAGAGAACACAATGACCAATGAAAAGTCACTGTGACAAATGAAAAAACACACTTAGCAATATATGAGTACAGACGGAGCAATGAAAAAAATACACTGAGGAATGAATGAGAACACACTGAGCAATGAAAAAACACACTGAGCAATGAATGAGAACACACTGAGCAATGCAAAAACACAGAGGAATGAATGAGAACACACTGAGCAATGAATGAGAACACACTGAGCAATGAAAAAAGACATTGAGCAATGAATGAGATCACACTGAGCAATGAAAGAGAACACACTGTGCAAAGAAAGGGAACACACTGTGCAAAGAAAGGGAACACACTGTGCAAAGAAAGGGAACACACTGTGCAAAGAAAGGGAACACACTGAGCAATGAAAGGGAACACATGGAGCAATGAAAGGGAACACATGGAGCAATGAAAGAGAACACAATGACCAATGAAAAGTCACAGTGACAAATGAAAAAACACACTTAGCAATATATGAGTACAGACGGAGCAATGAAAAAAATACACTGAGCAATGAATGAGAACACACTGAGCAATGCAAAAACACAGAAGAATGAATGAGAACACACTGAGCAATGAATGAGAACACACAATAAGACATTGAGCAATGAATGAGATCACACTGAGCAATGAAAAAAAACACCCAGGAATGAATGGGAACACACTGAGCAATGAAAGGGAACACACTGAGCAATGAAAGAGAACACACTGAGCAATGAATCAGAACACACTGAGCAATGCAAAAAAGACAATGAGGAATGAATGAGAACACACTGAGCAATGAATGAGAACACACTGAAAAATGAAAAATCACACTGAGCAATGAATGAGAACACACTGAGCAATGAAAGGGAACACACTGAGCAATCAAAGGGAACACACTGAGCAATGCAAGGGAACACACTGAGCAATGAAAGGGAACACAGTGAGCAATGAATGGGAACACACTGAGCAATGAAAGGGAACACACTGTGCAAAGAAAGGGAACACACTGAGCAATGAAAGGGAACACACTGAGCAATGAATGGGGACACACTGAGCAATGAATGGGGACACACTGAGCAATGAATGAGAACACACTGAGCAATGAAATAATACACTGAGCAATGAATGAACACACTGAGCAATGAAAAAAACACAAAGGAATGAATGAGAACACACTGAGCAATGAAAGGGAACACACTGAGCAATGAATGAGAAGACACTGATCAAAGAGAAAACACACTGAGCAATGAAAGAGAACACACTGAGCAATGAATGAGAACACACTGAGCAATGCAAAAAAGACAATGAGGAATGAATGAGAACACACTGAGCAATGAATGAGAACACACTGAAAAATGAAAAATCACACTGAGCAATGAATGAGAACACACTGAGCAATGAAAGGGAGCACACTGAGCAATGAAAGGGAACACACTGAGCAATGAAAGGGAACACACTGAGCAATGAAAGGGAACACACTGAGCAATGAAAGGGAACACACTGAGCAATGAATGGGGACACACTAAGCAATGAATGAGAAGAAACTGAGCAAAGAGAAAGCACACTGAGCAATGAAATAATACACTGAGCAATGAATGAGAACACACTGAGCAATGAAAGGGAACACACTGAGCAATCTAAGGCAACACACTGAGCAATGAAAGGGAGCACACTGAGCAATGAAGGAGAAGCCATTGAGCAAAGAACAAACACACTGAGCAATCAAAAAACACACTGAGCAATCAAAAAACACACTGAGCAGTGAATGAGAACACACTGAGCAATGAAAAAACACACTGAGCAATGAATGAGAACACACTGAGCAATGAATGAGAACACACTGAGCAATGAATGAGAACACACTGAGCAATGAAAAAAGACACTGAGCAATGAATGAGATCACACTGAGCAATGAAAAAAACACCCAGGAATGAATGAGAACACACTGAGCAATGAAAGGGAACACACTGAGCAATGAATGAGAAGACACTGATCAAAGAGAAAACACACTGAGCAATGAAAGAGAACACACTGAGCAATGAATGAGAACACACTGAGCAATGCAAAAAAGACAATGAGGAATGAATGAGAACACACTGAGCAATGAAAGAGAACACACTGAGCAATGAATGAGAACACACTGAAAAATGAAAAATCACACTGAGCAATGAATGAGAACACACTGAGCAATGAAAGGGAACACACTGAGCAATCAAAGGGAACACACTGAGCAATGAAAGTGAACACAGTGAGCAATGAATGGGAACACACCGAGCAATGAAAGAGAACACACTGTGCAAAGAAAGGGAACACACTGAGCAATGAATGGGAACACACTGAGCAATGAATGAGAAGACACTGAGCAAAGAGAAAACACACTGAGCAATGAAAGAGAACACACTGAGCAATGAACGAGAACACACTGAGCAATGCAAAAAAGACACTGAGGAATGAATGAGAACACACTGAGCAATGAAATAACACACTGAGCAATGAATGAGAACACACTGAGCAATGAAAAAAACACACTGAGCAATGAATGATAACACACTGAGCAATGCAAAAAAGACATTGAGCAACAAATGAGGACACACTGAGCAATGAAAGGGAACACACTGAGCAATGAAAGGGAACACACTGAGCAATGAAAGGGAACACACTGAGCAATGAAAGGGAACACACTGAGCAATGAAAGGGAACACACTGAGCAATGAAAGGGAACACACTGAGCAATGAAAGGGAACACACTGAGCAATGAATGAGAACACACTGAGCAATGAATGAGAACACACTGAGCAATGAATGAGAACACACTGAGCAATGCAAAAAAGACAATGAGGAATGAATGAGAACACACTGAGCAATGAATGAGAACACACTGAAAAATGAAAAATCACACAGAGCAATGAATGAGAACACACTGAGCAATGAAAGGGAACATACTGAGCAATCAAAGGGAACACACTGAGCAATGAAAGTGAACACACTGTGCAAAGAAAGGGAACACACTGAGCAATGAAAGGGAACACACTGAGCAATGAATGAGAAGACACTGAGCAAAGAGAAAACACACTGAGCAATGAAAGAGAACACACTGAGCAATGAACGAGAACACACTGAGCAATGCAAAAAAGACACTGAGGAATGAATGAGAACACACTGAGCAATGAAATAACACACTGAGCAATGAATGATAACACACTGAGCAATGCAAAAAAGACATTGAGCAACAAATGAGGACACACTGAGCAATGAAAGGGAACACACTGAGCAATGAAAGGGAACACACTGAGCAATGAAAGGGAACACACTGAGCAATGAAAGGGAACACACTGAGCAATGAATGAGAACACACTGAGCAATCAAAGGGAACACACTGAGCAATCAAAGGGAACACACTGAGCAATGAAAGGGAGCACATGGAGCAATGAAAGAGAACACAATGACCAATGAAAAGTCACAGTGACAAATGAAAAAACACACTTAGCAATATATGAGTACAGACGGAGCAATGAAAAAAATACACTGAGGAATGAATGAGAACACACTGAGCAATGAAAAAACACACTGAGCAATGAATGAGAACACTGAGCAATGCAAAAACACAGAGGAATGAATGAGAACACACTGAGCAATGAATGAGAACACACTGAGCAATGAAAAAAGACATTGAGCAATGAATGAGATCACACTGAGCAATGAATGGGAACACACTGAGCAATGAGTGAGAACACACTGAGCAATGAAAGGGAACACACAGAGCAATGAAAGGGAACACACTAAGCAATGAATGGGAATGCACTGAGCAATGAATGAGAAGACATTGAAAAAAGAGAAAACACACTGAACAATCAAAAAACACACTGAGGAATGAATGAGAACACACTGAGCAATGAAAGGGAACACACTGAGCAATGAATGAGAAGACACATTGAACAATCAAAAAACACACTGAGGAACGAATGAGAACACACTGAGCAATGAGTGAGAACACACTGAAAAATGAAAAATCACACTGAGCAATGAATGAGAACACACTGAGCAATGAAAGGGAGCACACTGAGCAATGAAAGGGAACACACTGGGCAATGAAAGGGAACACACTGAGCAATGAATGGGGACACACTAAGCAATGAATGAGAAGAAACTGAGCAAAGAGAAAGTACACTGAGCAATGAAATAATACACTGAGCAATGAATGAGAACACACTGAGCAATGAAAGGGAATACACTGAGCAATCTAAGGCAACACACTGAGCAATGAAAGGGAACACAGTGAGCAATGAATGGGAACACACTGAGCAATGAAAGGGAACACACTGAGCAATGAAAGGGAACACACTGAGCAATGAAAGGGAACACACTGAGCAATGAAAGGGAACACACTGAGCAATGAAAGGGAACACACTGAGCAATGAATGAGAACACACTGAGCAATGAAAGAGAACACACTGAGCAATGAATGAGAACACACTGAGCAATGCAAAAAAGACAATGAGGAATGAATGAGAACACACTGAGCAATGAATGAGAACACACTGAAAAATGAAAAATCACACAGAGCAATGAATGAGAACACACTGAGCAATGAAAGGGAACATACTGAGCAATCAAAGGGAACACACTGAGCAATGAAAGTGAACACACTGTGCAAAGAAAGGGAACACACTGAGCAATGAAAGGGAACACACTGAGCAATGAATGAGAAGACACTGAGCAAAGAGAAAACACACTGAGCAATGAAAGAGAACACACTGAGCAATGAACGAGAACACACTGAGCAATGCAAAAAAGACACTGAGGAATGAATGAGAACACACTGAGCAATGAAATAACACACTGAGCAATGAATGATAACACACTGAGCAATGCAGAAAAGACATTGAGCAACAAATGAGGACACACTGAGCAATGAAAGGGAACACACTGAGCAATGAAAGGGAACACACTGAGCAATGAAAGGGAACACACTGAGCAATGAAAGGGAACACACTGAGCAATGAAAGGGAACACACTGAGCAATGAATGAGAACACACTGAGCAATCAAAGGGAACACACTGAGCAATCAAAGGGAACACACTGAGCAATGAAAGGGAGCACATGGAGCAATGAAAGAGAACACAATGACCAATGAAAAGTCACAGTGACAAATGAAAAAACACACTTAGCAATATATGAGTACAGACGGAGCAATGAAAAAAATACACTGAGGAATGAATGAGAACACACTGAGCAATGAAAAAACACACTGAGCAATGAATGAGAACACACTGAGCAATGCAAAAACACAGAGGAATGAATGAGAACACACTGAGCAATGAATGAGAACACACTGAGCAATGAAAAAAGACATTGAGCAATGAATGAGATCACACTGAGCAATGAATGGGAACACACTGAGCAATGAGTGAGAACACACTGAGCAATGAAAGGGAACACACAGAGCAATGAAAGGGAACACACAGAGCAATGAAAGGGAACACACTAAGCAATGAATGGGAATGCACTGAGCAATGAATGAGAAGACATTGAAAAAAGAGAAAACACACTGAACAATCAAAAAACACACTGAGGAATGAATGAGAACACACTGAGCAATGAAAGGGAACACACTGAGCAATGAATGAGAAGACACATTGAACAATCAAAAAACACACTGAGGAACGAATGAGAACACACTGAGCAATGAGTGAGAACACACTGAAAAATGAAAAATCACACTGAGCAATGAATGAGAACACACTGAGCAATGAAAGGGAGCACACTGAGCAATGAAAGGGAACACACTGGGCAATGAAAGGGAACACACTGAGCAATGAATGGGGACACACTGAGCAATGAATGGGGACACACTAAGCAATGAATGAGAAGAAACTGAGCAAAGAGAAAGTACACTGAGCAATGAAATAATACACTGAGCAATGAATGAGAACACACTGAGCAATGAAAGGGAATACACTGAGCAATCTAAGGCAACACACTGAGCAATGAAAGGGAACACAGTGAGCAATGAATGGGAACACACTGTGCAAAGAAAGGGAGCACACTGTGCAAAGAAAGGGAACACACTGAGCAATGAAGGAGAAGCCATTGAGCAAAGAACAAACACACTGAGCAATCAAAAAACACACTGAGCAATCAAAAAACACACTGAGCAGTGAATGAGAACACACTGAGCAATGAAAAAACACACTGAGCAATGAATGAGAACACACTGAGCAATGAATGAGAACACACTGAGCAATGAAAAAAGACACTGAGCAATGAATGGGAACACACTGAGCAATGAATGAGAAGACACTGATCAAAGAGAAAACACACTGAGCAATGAAAGAGAACACACTGAGCAATGAATGAGAACACACTGAGCAATGCAAAAAAGACAATGAGGAATGAATGAGAACACACTGAGCAATGAAGGAGAACACACTGAAAAATGAAAAATCACACTGAGCAATGAATGAGAACACACTGAGCAATGAAAGGGAGCACACTGAGCAATGAAAGGGAACACACTGAGCAATGAAAGGGAACACACTGAGCAATGAAAGGGAACACACTGAGCATTCTAAGGGAACACACTGAGCAATGAAAGGGAACACAGTGAGCAATGAAAGGGAACACACTGAGCAATGAAAGGGAACACACTGAGCAATGAAAGGGAACACACTGAGCATTCTAAGGGAACACACTGAGCAATGAAAGGGAACACAGTGAGCAATGAATGGGAACACACTGTGCAAAGAAAGGGAGCACACTGAGCAATGAAAGGGAACACACTGAGCAATGAAGGAGAAGCCATTGAGCAAAGAAAAAACACACTGAGCAAAGAAAAAACACACTGAGCAATCAAAAAACACACTGAGCAATCAAAAAACACACTGAGCAATCAAAAAACACACTGAGCAATCAAAAAACACACTGAGCAGTGAATGAGAACACACTGAGCAATGGAAAAAACACACTGAGCAATGAATGATAACACACTGAGCAATGCAAAAAAGACATTGAGCAACAAATGAGGACACACTGAGCAATGAAAGGGAACACACTGAGCAATGAAAGGGAACACACTGAGCAATGAAAGGGAACACACTGAGCAATGAATGAGAACACACTGAGCAATGAAAGGGAACACACTGAGCAATGAATTAGAACACACTGAGCAATGAAAGGGAACACACTGAGCAATGAAAGGGAACACACTGAGAAATCAAAGGGAACACTGAGCAATGAAAGGGAACACACTGAGCAATGAAAGAGTACACAGTGAGCAATGAATGGGAACAAACTGAGCAATGAAAGGGAACACACTGAGAAATCAAAGGGAACACACGGAGCAATGAAAGAGAACACACTGTGCAAAGAAAGGGAACACACTGAGCAATGAAAGGGAACACACTGAGCAATGAATGGGAACACACTGAGCAATGAAGGAGAAGCCACTGAGCAAAGAAAAAACACACTGAGCAATCAAAAAACACACTGAGCATTTAAAAATCACAGTGACCAATATATGAGTACAGACGGAGCAATGAAAAAAACACACTGAGCAATGAATTAGAACACACTGAGCAATCAGAGGGAACACACTGAGCAATGAAAGGGAACACATGGAGCAATGAAAGAGAACACAATGACCAATGAAAAGTCACTGTGACAAATGAAAAAACACACTTAGCAATATATGAGTACAGACGGAGCAATGAAAAAAATACACTGAGGAATGAATGAGAACACACTGAGCAATGAAAAAACACACTGAGCAATGAATGAGAACACACTGAGCAATGCAAAAACACAGAGGAATGAATGAGAACACACTGAGCAATGAATGAGAACACACTGAGCAATGAAAAAAGACATTGAGCAATGAATGAGATCACACTGAGCAATGAAAGAGAACACACTGTGCAAAGAAAGGGAACACACTGTGCAAAGAAAGGGAACACACTGTGCAAAGAAAGGGAACACACTGTGCAAAGAAAGGGAACACACTGAGCAATGAAAGGGAACACATGGAGCAATGAAAGGGAACACATGGAGCAATGAAAGAGAACACAATGACCAATGAAAAGTCACAGTGACAAATGAAAAAACACACTTAGCAATATATGAGTACAGACGGAGCAATGAAAAAAATACACTGAGCAATGAATGAGAACACACTGAGCAATGCAAAAACACAGAAGAATGAATGAGAACACACTGAGCAATGAATGAGAACACACAATAAGACATTGAGCAATGAATGAGATCACACTGAGCAATGAAAAAAAACACCCAGGAATGAATGGGAACACACTGAGCAATGAAAGGGAACACACTGAGCAATGAAAGAGAACACACTGAGCAATGAATCAGAACACACTGAGCAATGCAAAAAAGACAATGAGGAATGAATGAGAACACACTGAGCAATGAATGAGAACACACTGAGCAATCAAAGGGAACACACTGAGCAATGCAAGGGAACACACTGAGCAATGAAAGGGAACACAGTGAGCAATGAATGGGAACACACTGAGCAATGAAAGGGAACACACTGTGCAAAGAAAGGGAACACACTGAGCAATGAAAGGGAACACACTGAGCAATGAATGGGGACACACTGAGCAATGAATGGGGACACACTGAGCAATGAATGAGAACACACTGAGCAATGAAATAATACACTGAGCAATGAATGAACACACTGAGCAATGAAAAAAACACAAAGGAATGAATGAGAACACACTGAGCAATGAAAGGGAACACACTGAGCAATGAATGAGAAGACACTGATCAAAGAGAAAACACACTGAGCAATGAAAGAGAACACACTGAGCAATGAATGAGAACACACTGAGCAATGCAAAAAAGACAATGAGGAATGAATGAGAACACACTGAGCAATGAATGAGAACACACTGAAAAATGAAAAATCACACTGAGCAATGAATGAGAACACACTGAGCAATGAAAGGGAGCACACTGAGCAATGAAAGGGAACACACTGAGCAATGAAAGGGAACACACTGAGCAATGAAAGGGAACACACTGAGCAATGAAAGGGAACACACTGAGCAATGAATGGGGACACACTAAGCAATGAATGAGAAGAAACTGAGCAAAGAGAAAGCACACTGAGCAATGAAATAATACACTGAGCAATGAATGAGAACACACTGAGCAATGAAAGGGAACACACTGAGCAATCTAAGGCAACACACTGAGCAATGAAAGGGAGCACACTGAGCAATGAAGGAGAAGCCATTGAGCAAAGAACAAACACACTGAGCAATCAAAAAACACACTGAGCAATCAAAAAACACACTGAGCAGTGAATGAGAACACACTGAGCAATGAAAAAACACACTGAGCAATGAATGAGAACACACTGAGCAATGAATGAGAACACACTGAGCAATGAATGAGAACACACTGAGCAATGAAAAAAGACACTGAGCAATGAATGAGATCACACTGAGCAATGAAAAAAACACCCAGGAATGAATGAGAACACACTGAGCAATGAAAGGGAACACACTGAGCAATGAATGAGAAGACACTGATCAAAGAGAAAACACACTGAGCAATGAAAGAGAACACACTGAGCAATGAATGAGAACACACTGAGCAATGCAAAAAAGACAATGAGGAATGAATGAGAACACACTGAGCAATGAAAGAGAACACACTGAGCAATGAATGAGAACACACTGAAAAATGAAAAATCACACTGAGCAATGAATGAGAACACACTGAGCAATGAAAGGGAGCACACTGAGCAATGAAAGGGAACACACTGAGCAATGAAAGGGAACACACTGAGCAATGAAAGGGAACACACTGAGCAATGAAAGGGAACACACTGAGCAATGAATGGGGACACACTAAGCAATGAATGAGATGAAACTGAGCAAAGAGAAAGCACACTGAGCAATGAAATAATACACTGAGCAATGAATGAGAACACACTGAGCAATGAAAGGGAACACACTGAGCAATCTAAGGGAACACACTGAGCAATGAAAGGGAACACAGTGAGCAATGAATGGGAACACACTGTGCAAAGAAAGGGAGCACACTGTGCAAAGAAAGGGAGCACACTGAGCAATGAAGGAGAAGCCAAATGAGCAAAGAAAAAACACACTGAGCAATGAATGAGAACACACTGAACAATGAAAAATCACACTGAACAATGAATGAGAACACACTGAGCAATGAAAGGGAAAACACTGAGCAATCAAAGGGAACACACTGAGCAATGCAAGGGAACACACTGAGCAATGCAAGGGAACACACTGAGCAATGAAAAAACACACTGAGCAATGAATGAGAAATCACACTGAGCAATGAAAGGGAACACACTGAGCAATCAAAGGGAACACACTGAGCAATGAAAGGGAGCACACTGAGCAATGAAAGGGAACACACTGAGCAATGAAAGGGAACACACTGAGCAATGAAAGGGAACACAGTGAGCAATGAATGAGAACACACTGAGCAATGAAAGGGAACAAACTGAGCAATGAAAGGGAACACAGTGAGCAATGAATGGGAACACACTGAGCAATGAAAGAGAACACACTGTGCAAAGAAAGGGAACACACTGTGCAATGAATGGGAACACACTGAGCAATGAATGAGAAGACACTGAGCAATGAAAAAACACACTGAGCAATGAATGAGAACACACTGAGCAATGAAAAAACACACTCAGCAATGAATGAGAACACACTGAGCAATGAAAAAAGACACTGAGCAATGAATGCGATCACACTGAGCAATGAAAAAAACATCCAGGAATGAATGAGAACACACTGAGCAATGAAAGGGAACACACTGAGCAATGAATGAGAAGACACTGATCAAAGAGAAAACACACTGAGCAATGAAAGAGAACACACTGAGCAATGAATGAGAACACACTGAGCAATGAATGAGAACACACTGAAAAATGAAAAATCACACTGAGCAATGAATGAGAACACACTGAGCAATGAAAGGGAACACACTGAGCAATCAAAGGGAACACACTGAGCAATCAAAGGGAACACACTGAGCAATGAAAGTGAACACACTGTGCAAAGAAAGGGAACACACTGAGCAATGAAAGGGAACACACTGAGCAATGAAAGGGAACACACTGAGCAATGAATGAGAAGACACTGAGCAAAGAGAAAACACACTGAGCAATGAAAGAGAACACACTGAGCAATGAACGAGAACACACTGAGCAATGCAAAAAAGACACTGAGGAATGAATGAGAACACACTGAGCAATGAAATAACACACTGAGCAATGAATGATAACACACTGAGCAATGCAAAAAAGACATTGAGCAACAAATGAGGACACACTGAGCAATGAAAGGGAACAAACTGAGCAATGAAAGGGAACACACTGAGCAATGAAAGGGAACACACTGAGCAATGAAAGGGAACACACTGAGCAATGAATGAGAACACACTGAGCAATGAAAGGGAACACACTGAGCAATCAAAGGGAACACACTGAGCAATGAAAGGGAACACATGGAGCAATGAAAGAGAACACAATGACCAATGAAAAGTCACAGTGACAAATGAAAAAACACACTTAGCAATATATGAGTACAGACGGAGCAATGAAAAAAATACACTGAGGAATGAATGAGAACACACTGAGCAATGAAAAAACACACTGAGCAATGAATGAGAACACACTGAGCAATGCAAAAACACAGAGGAATGAATGAGAACACACTGAGCAATGAATGAGAACACACTGAGCAATGAAAAAAGACATTGAGCAATGAATGAGATCACACTGAGCAATGAATGGGAACACACTGAGCAATGAGTGAGAACACACTGAGCAATGAAAGGGAACACACAGAGCAATGAAAGGGAACACACAGAGCAATGAAAGGGAACACACTAAGCAATGAATGGGAATGCACTGAGCAATGAATGAGAAGACATTGAAAAAAGAGAAAACACACTGAACAATCAAAAAACACACTGAGGAATGAATGAGAACACACTGAGCAATGAAAGGGAACACACTGAGCAATGAAAGGGAACACAATGAGCAATGAATGAGAACACACTGAGCAATGAATGAGAAGACACATTGAACAATCAAAAAACACACTGAGGAACGAATGAGAACACACTGAGCAATGAGTGTGAACACACTGAGCAATGAAAGGGCACACACTGAGCAATGAAAGGGCACACACTGAGCAATGAAAGGGCACACACTGAGCAATGAAATGGCACACACTGAGCAATGAATGGGAATGCACTGAGCAATGAATGAGAAGACATTGAAAAAAGAGAAAACACACTGAACAATCAAAAAACACACTGAGGAATGAATGAGAACACACAGAGCAATGAAAGGGAACACACTGAGCAATGAAAGGGAACACACTGAGCAATGAATGAGAACACACTGAGCAATGAGAGGGAACAAACTGAGCAATGAAAGGGCACACACTGAGCAATGAATGGGAATGCACTGAGCAATGAATGAGAAGACATTGAAAAAAGAGAAAACACACTGAACAATCAAAAAACACACTGAGCAATGAAAGGGAACACACTGAGCAATGAAAGGGAACACACTGAGCAATGAAAGGGAACACACTAAGCAATGAATGAGAACACACTGAGCAATGAAAAAACACACTGAGCAATCAAAAAACAGAATGACCAATGAAAAATCACAGTGACCAATGAAAAAACACACTGAGGAATGAATGAGAACACACTGAGCAATGAAAAAACACACCGAGCAATGAAAGAGAACACAATGAGCAATGTAAAAACACATTGAGCGATGAATGAAAATGCAGAGCAATGAAAGGGAACACACTGAGCAAAGAAAGGGAACACAGTGAGCAATGAAAGGGAACACAGTGAGCAATGAAAGGGAACACACTGAGCAATGAAAGGGAACACAGTGAGCAATGAATGAGAACACACTGAGCAATGAATGAGAACACACTGAGCAATGAATGAGAACACACTGAACACTGAAAGGGAACACACTGAGCAATGAAAGGGAACACATTGAGCAATGAAAGGGAACACATTGAGCAATGAAAGGGAACACACTGAGCAATGAATGAGAAGACAGTGAGCAATGCAAATAACACACTGAGCAATGAAACAGAACACACTGAGCAATGAAATAACACACTGAGCAATGAATGGGACCACACTAAGCAATGAATGAGAAGACACTGAGCAATGCAAAAAAGACACTGAGGAATGAATGAGAACACACTGAGCAATGAAATAACACACTGAGCAATGAATGGGACCACACTAAGCAATGAATGAGAAGACACTGAGCAAAGAGAAAACACACTGAGCAATCAAAAAACAGAATGACCAATGAAAAATCACAGTGACCAATGAAAAAACACACTTAGCAATGTATGAGTACACACGGAGCAATGCAAAAAACACACTGAGGAATGAATGAGAACACACTGAGCAATGAAAAAACACACTGAGCAATGAGTGAAAACACACTGAGCAAAGAATGAGAACACACTGAGCAATGAAAAAAGGCAGAGCAATGAATGATAACACAGTGAGCAATGCAAATAACACACTGAGCAATGAATGAGAACACACTGAGCAATGAATGAAAACACACTGAGCAATGAAAAGACACACTAATCAATGAAAAAACCCACTGAGCAATGAATGAGAACACACTGAGCAATGAAGAAACATACTTAGCAATGAATGAGAACACACTGAGCAATGAAAGGGCACACTGAGCAATGAAAGGGAACACACTGAGCAATGAAAGGGAACACACTGAGCAATGAATGGGAGCACACTAAGCAATGAATGGGAGCACACTAAGCAATGAATGAGAAGACACTGAGCAAAGAGAAAACACACTGAGCAACGAATGAGAACACACTGAGCAATGAAGAAACACACTTAGCAATGAATGAGAACACACTGAGCAATGAAAGGGCACACTGAGCAATGAAAGGGCACACACTGAGCAATGAGAGGGAACACACTGAGCAATGAAAGGGAATACACTGAGCAATGAAAGGGAACACACAGAGCAATGAATGAGACCACACTGAGCCATGAAAAAAGACACTGAGCAATGAAAAATCACACTGAGCAATGAATGAGAACACACTGAGCAATGAAAGAGAACACAATGAGCAATGAAAAAACACATTGAGCAATGAATGAAAACGCAGAGCAATGAATGAGAACACACTGAGCAATGAAAGGGAACACACTGAGCAATGAAAGGGAACACAGTGAGCAATGAATGAGAACACACTGAGCAATGAATGAGAACACACTGAACACTGAAAGGGAACACACTGAGCAATGAAAGGGAACACACTGAGCAATGAAAGGGAACACACTGAGCAATGCATGAGAAGACACTGAGCAAAGAGAAAACACACTGAGCAATGAAACAGAACACACTGAGCAATGAATGAGGACACACTGAGCAATGCAAAAACACACCGAGCAATGAAAGAGAACACAATGAGCAATGAATGAGAACACACTGAGCAATGAATGAGAAGACACATTGAACAATCAAAAAACACACTGAGGAACGAATGGGAACACACTGAGCAATGAGTGAGAACACACTGAGCAATGAAAGGGAACACACAGAGCAATGAAAGGGAACACACTAAGCAATGAATGGGAATGCACTGAGCAATGAATGAGAAGACATTGAAAAAAGAGAAAACACACTGATCAAAAAACACACTGAGGAATGAATGAGAACACACTGAGCAATGAAAGGGAACACACTGAGCAATGAAAGGGAACACACTGAGCAATGAAAGGGAACACACAGAGCAATGAAAGGGAACACACAAAGCAATGAATGAGAACACACTGAGCAATGAAAAAACACACTGAGCAATCAAAAAACAGAATGACCAATGAAAAATCACACTGAGGAATGAATGAGAACACACTGAGCAATGAAAAAACACACCGAGCAATGAAAGGGAACACAATGAGCAATGAATGAGAACACACTGAGCAATGAATGAGAAGACACATTGAACAATCAAAAAACACACTGAGGAACGAATGAGAACACACTGAGCAATGAGTGAGAACACACTGAGCAATGAAAGGGCACACACTGAATAATGAAAGGGCACACACTAAGCAATGAATGAGAACACACTGAGCAATGAGAGGGAACAAACTGAGCAATGAAAGAGCATACACTGAGCAATGAAAGGGCACACACTGAGCAATGAATGGGAATGCACTGAGCAATGAATGAGAAGACATTGAAAAAAGAGAAAACACACTGAACAATCAAAAAACACACTGAGGAATGAATGAGAACACACAGAGCAATGAAAGGGAACACACTGAGCAATGAAAGGGAACACACTGAGCAATGAAAGGGAACACACTGAGCAATGAATGAGAACACACTGAGCAATGAGAGGGAACAAACTGAGCAATGAAAGGGCATACACTGAGCAATGAATGGGAATGCACTGAGCAATGAATGAGAAGACATTGAAAAAAGAGAAAACACACTGAACAATCAAAAAACACACTGAGGAATGAATGTAACACACAGAGCAATGAAAGGGAACACACTGAGCAATGAAAGGGAACACACTGAGCAATGAATGAGAACACACTGAGCAATGAAAGGGAACACACTGAGCAATGAAAGGGAACACACTGAGCAATGAAAGGGAACGAACTGAGCAATGAAAGGGAACACACTGAGCAATGAAAGGGAACACAATGAGCAATGAATGAGAACACACTGAGCAATGAATGAGAAGACACATTGAACAATCAAAAAACACACTGAGGAACGAATGAGAACACACTGAGCAATGAGTGAGAACACACTGAGCAATGAAAGGGCACACACTGAATAATGAAAGGGCACACACTAAGCAATGAATGAGAACACACTGAGCAATGAGAGGGAACAAACTGAGCAATGAAAGGGCATACACTGAGCAATGAAAGGGCACACACTGAGCAATGAATGGGAATGCACTGAGCAATGAATGAGAAGACATTGAAAAAAGAGAAAACACACTGAACAATCAAAAAACACACTGAGGAATGAATGAGAACACACAGAGCAATGAAAGGGAACACACTGAGCAATGAAAGGGAACACACTGAGCAATGAATGAGAACACACTGAGCAATGAGAGGGAACAAACTGAGCAATGAAAGGGCATACACTGAGCAATGAATGGGAATGCACTGAGCAATGAATGAGAAGACATTGAAAAAAGAGAAAACACACTGAACAATCAAAAAACACACTGAGGAATGAATGTAACACACAGAGCAATGAAAGGGAACACACTGAGCAATGAAAGGGAACACACTGAGCAATGAAAGGGAACACACTGAGCAATGAATGAGAACACACTGAGCAATGAAAGAGAACACACTGAGCAATGAAAGGGAACACACTGAGCAATGAAAGGGAACGAACTGAGCAATGAAAGGGAACACACTGAGCAATGAAAGGGAACACACTGAGCAATGAAAGGGAACACACTGAGCAATGAAAGGGAACACACTGAGCAATGAGAGGGAACAAACTGAGCAATGAAAGAGCATACACTGAGCAATGAAAGGGCACACACTGAGCAATGAAAGGGCACACACTGAGCAATGAATGGGAATGCACTGAGCAATGAATGAGAAGACATTGAAAAAAGAGAAAACACACTGAACAATCAAAAAACACACTGAGGAATGAATGTAACACACAGAGCAATGAAAGGGAACACACTGAGCAATGAAAGGGAACACACTGAGCAATGAAAGGGAACACACTGAGCAATGAATGAGAACACACTAAGCAATGAATGAGAACACACTGAATAATGAAAAAACACACTGAGCAATCAAAAAACAGAATGACCAATCAGAAATCACAGTGACCAATGAAAAAACACACTGAGGAATGAATGAGAACACACTGAGCAATGAAAAAACACACCGAGCAATGAAAGAGAACACAATGAGCAATGAAAAAACACATTGAGCAATGAATGAAAATGCAGAGCAATGAATGAGAACTCACTGAGCAATGAAAGGGAACACACTGAGCAATGAAAGGGAACACAGTGAGCAATGAAAGGGAACACAGTGAGCAATGAAAGGGAACACGTTGAGCAATGAATGAGAACACACTGAGCAATGAATGAGAACACACTGAACACTGAAAGGGAACACACTGAGCAATGAAAGGGAACACATTGAGCAATGAAAGGGAACACACTGAGCAATGAATGAGAAGACACTGAGCAAAGAGAAAACACACTGAGCAATGAATGAGGACACACTGAGCAATGCAAAAAAGACACTGAGGAATGAATGAGAACACACTGAGCAATGAAATAACACACTGAGCAATGAATGGGACCACACTAAGCAATGAATGAGAAGACACTGAGCAAAGAGAAAACACACTGAGCAATCAAAAAACAGAATGACCAATTTAAAATCACAGTGACCAATGAAAAAACACACTTAGCAATGTATGAGTACACACGGAGCAATGCAAAAAACACACTGAGCAATGAAAAGACACACTGATCAATAAAAAAACCCACTGAGCAATGAATGAGAACACACTGAGCAATGAAGAAACATACTTAGCAATGAATGAGAACACACTGAGCAATGAAAGGGCACATTGAGCAATGAAAGGGAACACACTGAGCAATGAGAGGGAACACACTGAGCAATGAAAGGGAACACACTGAGCAATGAAAGGGAACACACTGAGCAATGAAAGGGAACACACTGAGCAATGAATGGGAACACACTGAGCAATGAATGGGAACACACTAAGCAATGAATGAGAAGACACTGAGCAAAGAGAAAACACACTGAGCAACGAATGAGAACACACTGAGCAATGAAGAAACACACTTAGCAATGAATGAGAACACACTGAGCAATGAAAGGGAACACACAGAGCAATGAATGAGACCACACTGAGCCATGAAAAAAGACACTGAGCAATGAAAAATCACACTGAGCAATGAATGACAACACACTGAGCAATGAAAGAGAACACAATGAGCAATGAAAAAACACATTGAGCAATGAATGAAAACGCAGAGCAATGAATGAGAACACACTGAGCAATGAAAGGGAACACACTGAGCAATGAAAGGGAACACACTGAACACTGAAAGGGAACACACTGAACACTGAAAGGGAACACACTGAACACTGAAAAGGAACACACTGAGCAATGAAAGGGAACACACTGAGCAATGAAAGGGAACACACTGAGCAATGAAAGGGAACACACTGAGCAATGAATGAGAAGACACTGAGCAAAGAGAAAACACACTGAGCAATGAAACAGAACACACTGAGCAATGAATGAGGACACACTGAGCAATGCAAAAAAGACACTGAGGAATGAATGAGAACACACTGAGCAATGAAATAACACACTGAGCAATGAATGGGACCACACTAAGCAATGAATGAGAAGACACTGAGCAATCAAAAAACAGAATGACCAATGAAAAATCACAGTGACCAATGAAATAACACACTGAGCAATGAGTGAAAACACACTGAGCAAAGAATGAGAACACACTGAGCAAAGAATGAGAACACACTGAGCAATGAAAAAACACACTGAGCTATGAATGAGAACACACTGAGCAATGAAAAAAGGCAGAGCAATGAATGATAACACAGTGAGCAATGCAAATAACACTGAGCAATGAATGAGAACACACTGAGAAATGAATGAAAACACACTGAGCAATGAATGAAAACACACTGAGCAATGAAAAGACACACTGAGCAATGAATGAGAACACAATGAGCAATGAATGAAAACACACTGAGCAATGAAAAGACACACTGAGCAATGAATGAGAACAAACTGATCAATGAAAAAACCCACTGAGCAATGAATGAGAACACACTGAGCAATGAAGAAACACACTTAGCAATGAATGAGAACACACTGAGCAATGAAAGGGCACACTGAGCAATGAAAGGGAACACACTGAGCAATGAGAGGGAACACACTGAGCAATGAAAGGGAACACACTGAGCAATGAAAGGGAACACACTGAGCAATGAAAGGGAACACACTGAGCAATGAAAGGGAACACACTGAGCAATGAATGGGAACACACTAAGCAATGAATGAGAAGACACTGAGCAAAGAGAAAACACACTGAGCAATCAAAAAACAGAATGACCAATGAAAAATCAGTGACCAATGAAAAAACACACTTAGCAATGTATGAATACACACGGAGCAATGCAAAAAACACACTGAGGAATGAATGAGAACACACTGAGCAATGAAAAAACAAACCGAGCAATGAATGAGAACACAATGAGCAATGAAAAAACACATTGAGCAATGAATGAGAACACACTGAGCAATGAAAAAACACACTGAGCAATGAATGATAACACACTGAGAAGGGAGTGAGAACACACTCAGCAATGAATGAGAACACACTGCGCAATGAAAAAACACACTGAGCAATGAATGAAAACGCACTCAGCAATGAATGAGAACACACTGAGCAATGAAAGGGAACACACTGAGCAATGAAAGGGAACACACTGAGCCATGAAAAAAGACACTGAGCAATGAAAAAAGACACTGAGCAACGAATGAGAACACACTGAGCAACGAATGAGAACACACTGAGCAATGAATGAGAACACAGTGAGCAATGCAAATAACACAGTGAGCAATGAATGAGAACACACTGAGCAATGAATGGGAACACAGTGAGCAATGACTGGGAACACACTGAGCAATGGAAGGGAACACACTGAGCAATGAATTGGAACACACTGAGCAATGAAGGAGAAGCCACTGAGCAAAGAGAAAACACACGGAGCAAACAAAGAACAGAATGACCAATGAAAAATCACAGTGACCAATGAAAAAACACACTTTGCAATGTATGAGTACACACGGAGCAATGCAAAAAACACACTGAGGAATGAATGAGAACACACTGAGCAATGAAAAAACACACTGAGCAATGAGTGAAAACACACTGAGCAAAGAATGAGAACACACTGAGCAATGAAAAAACACACTTAGCAATGTATGAGTAAACACGGAGCAATGGACAAAACACACTGAGGAATGAATGAGAACACACTGAGCAATGAAAAAACACACTGAAAAAAGAATGAGAACACACTGAGCAATGAAATAACACAGAGCAATGAATGAGAACACACTGAGCAATGAAAGAGAACACAATGAGCAATGAAAAAACACATTGAGCAATGAATGAAAACGCAGAGCAATGAAAGGGAACACACTGAGCAATGAAAGGGAACACACTGAGCAATGAAAGGGAACACAGTGAGCAATGAATGAGAACACACTGAGCAATGAATGAGAACACACTGAACACTGAAAGGGAACACACTGAGCAATGAAAGGGAACACACTGAGCAATGAAAGGGAACACACTGAGCAATGAATGAGAAGACACTGAGCAAAGAGAAAACACACTGAGCAATGAAACAGAACACACTGAGCAATGAATGAGGACACACTGAGCAATACAAAAAAGACACTGAGGAATGAATGAGAACACACTGAGCAATGAAATAACACACTGAGCAATGAATGGGACCACACTAAGCAATGAATGAGAAGACACTGAGCAAAGAGAAAACACACTGAGCAATCAAAGAACAGAATGACCAATGAAAAATCACAGTGACCAATGAAAAAACACACTTTGCAATGTATGAGTACACACGGAGCAATGCAAAAAACACACTGAGGAATGAATGAGAACACACTGAGCAATGAAAAAACACACTGAGCAATGAGTGAAAACACACTGAGCAAAGAATGAGAACACACTGAGCAATGAAAAAACACACTGAGCTATGAATGAGAACACACTGAGCAATGAAAAAAGGCAGAGCAATGAATGATAACACAGTGAGCAATGCAAATAACACACTGAGCAATGAATGAGAACACATTGAGCAATGAATGAAAACACACTGAGCAATGAAAAGACACACTGAGCAATGAATGAGAACAAACCGATCAATGAAAAAACCTACTGAGCAATGAATGAGAACACAATGAGCAATGAAGAAACACACTTAGCAATGAATGAGAACACACTGAGCAATGAAAGGGCACACTGAGCAATGAAACAGAACACACTGAGCAATGAGAGGGAACACACAGAGCAATGAATGAGACCACACTGAGCCATGAAAAAAGACACTGAGCAATGAAAAATCACACTGAGCAATGAATGAGAACACACTGAGCAATGAAAGAGAACACAATGAGCAATGAAAGAGAACACAATGAGCAATGAAAAAACACATTGAGCAATGAATGAAAACGCAGAGCAATGAATGAGAACACACTGAGCAATGAAAGGGAACACACTGAGCAATGAAAGGGAACACACTGAGCAATGAAAGGGAACACAGTGAGCAATGAATGAGAACACACTGAGCAATGAATGAGAACACACTGAACACTGAAAGGGAACACACTGAGCAATGAAAGGGAACACACTGAGCAATGAAAGGGAACACACTGAGCAATGAATGAGAAGACACTGAGCAAAGAGAAAACACACTGAGCAATGAAACAGAACACACTGAGCAATGAATGAGGACACACTGAGCAATACAAAAAAGACACTGAGGAATGAATGAGAACACACTGAGCAATGAAATAACACACTGAGCAATGAATGGGACCACACTAAGCAATGAATGAGAAGACACTGAGCAAAGAGAAAACACACTGAGCAATCAAAGAACAGAATGACCAATGAAAAATCACAGTGACCAATGAAAAAACACACTTTGCAATGTATGAGTACACACGGAGCAATGCAAAAAACACACTGAGGAATGAATGAGAACACACTGAGCAATGAAAAAACACACTGAGCAATGAGTGAAAACACACTGAGCAAAGAATGAGAACACACTGAGCAATGAAAAAACACACTGAGCTATGAATGAGAACACACTGAGCAATGAAAAAAGGCAGAGCAATGAATGATAACACAGTGAGCAATGCAAATAACACACTGAGCAATGAATGAGAACACATTGAGCAATGAATGAAAACACACTGAGCAATGAAAAGACACACTGAGCAATGAATGAGAACAAACCGATCAATGAAAAAACCTACTGAGCAATGAATGAGAACACACTGAGCAATGAAGAAACACACTTAGCAATGAATGAGAACACACTGAGCAATGAAAGGGCACACTGAGCAATGAAACAGAACACACTGAGCAATGAGAGGGAACACACAGAGCAATGAATGAGACCACACTGAGCCATGAAAAAAGACACTGAGCAATGAAAAATCACACTGAGCAATGAATGAGAACACACTGAGCAATGAAAGAGAACACAATGAGCAATGAAAGAGAACACAATGAGCAATGAAAAAACACATTGAGCAATGAATGAAAACGCAGAGCAATGAATGAGAACACACTGAGCAATGAAAGGGAACACACTGAGCAATGAAAGGGAACACACTGAGCAATGAAAGGGAACACAGTGAGCAATGAATGAGAACACACTGAGCAATGAATGAGAACACACTGAACACTGAAAGGGAACACACTGAGCAATGAAAGGGAACACACTGAGCAATGAAAGGGAACACACTGAGCAATGAATGAGAAGACACTGAGCAAAGAGAAAACACACTGAGCAATGAAACAGAACACACTGAGCAATGAATGAGGACACACTGAGCAATGCAAAAAAGACACTGAGGAATGAATGAGAACACACTGAGCAATGAAATAACACACTGAGCAATGAATGGGACCACACTAAGCAATGAATGAGAAGACACTGAGCAATCAAAAAACAGAATGACCAATGAAAAATCACAGTGACCAATGAAAAAACACACTTTGCAATGTATGAGTACACACGGAGCAATGCAAAAAACACACTGAGGAATGAATGAGAACACACTGAGCAATGAAAAAACACACTGAGCAATGAGTGAAAACACGCTGAGCAAAGAATGAGAACACACTGAGCAAAGAATGAGAACACACTGAGCAATGAAAAAAGGCAGAGCAATGAATGATAACACAGTGAGCAATGCAAATAACAGATTGAGCTATGAATGAGAACACACTGAGCAATGAATGAAAACACACTGAGCAATGAAAAGACACACTGAGCAATGAATGAGAACAAACTGATCAATGAAAAACCCACTGAGCAATGAATGAGAACACACTGAGCAATGAAGAAACAAACTTAGCAATGAATGAGAACACACTGAGCAATGAAAGGGCACACTGAGCAATGAAAGGGAACACACTGAGCAATGAGAGGGAACACACTGAGCAATGAAAGGGAACACACTGAGCAATGAAAGGGAACACACTGAGCAATGAAAGGGAACACACTAAGCAATGAATGAGAAGACACTGAGCAAAGAGAAAACACACTGAGCAATCAAAAAACAGAATGACCAATGAAAAATCACAGTGACCAATGAAAAAACACACTTAGCAATGTATGAATACACACGGAGCAATGCACAAAACACACTGAGGAATAAATGAGAACACACTGAGCAATGAAAAAACAAACCGAGGAATGAATGAGAACACACTGAGCAATGAAAAAACAAACCGAGCAATGAATGAGAACACACTGAGCAATGAAAAAACACACTGAGCAATGAATGATAACACACTGAGAAGGGAGTGAGAACACACTCAGCAATGAATGAGAACACACTGCGCAATGAAAAAACACACTGAGCAATGAATGAAAACGCACTCAGCAATGAATGCGAACACACTGAGCAATGAAAGGGAACACACTGAGCAATGAATGAGAACACACTGAGCCATGAAAAAAGACACTGAGCAATGAAAAAAGACACTGAGCAATGAAAAAAGACACTGAGCAATGAATGAGAACACACTGAGCAATGAATGAGAACACACTGAGCAATGCAAATGACACACTGAGCAATGAATGAAAACACACTGAGCAATGAATGAGAACACACTGAGCAATGAATGTGAACACACTGAGCCATGAAAAAAGACACTGAGCAACGAATGAGAACACACTGAGCAACGAATGAGAACACACTGAGCAATGAATGAGAACACACTGAGCAATGCAAATAACACAGTGAGCAATGAATGAGAACACACTGATCAATGAATGGGAACACAGTGAGCAATGACTGGGAACACACTGAGCAATGGAAGGGAACACACTGAGCAATGGAAGGGAACACACTGAGCAATGAATTGGAATACACTGAGCAATGAAGGAGAAGCCACTGAGCAAAGAGAAAACACACGGAGCAAACAAAAAACACAATGACCAATGAAAAACACACTTAGCAATGTATGAGTAAACACGGAGCAATGGACAAAACACACTGAGGAATGAATGAGAACACACTGAGCAATGAAAAAACACACTGAGCAATGAAATAACACAGAGCAATGAATGAGACACACTGAGCAATGAAAGAGAACACAATGAGCAATGAAAAAACACATTGAGCAATGAATGAAAACGCAGAGCAATGAATGAGAACACACTGAGCAATGAAAGGGAACACACTGAACACTGAAAGGGAACACACTGAACACTGAAAGGGAACACACTGAGCAATGAAAGGGAACACACTGAGCAATGAAAGGGAACACACTGAGCAATGAAAGGGAACACACTGAGCAATGAATGAGAAGACACTGAGCAAAGAGAAAACACACTGAGCAATGAAACAGAACACACTGAGCAATGAATGAGGACACACTGAGCAATGCAAAAAAGACACTGAGGAATGAATGAGAACACACTGAGCAATGAAATAACACACTGAGCAATGAATGGGACCACACTAAGCAATGAATGAGAAGACACTGAGCAATCAAAAAACAGAATGACCAATGAAAAATCACAGTGACCAATGAAAAAACACACTTTGCAATGTATGAGTACACACGGAGCAATGCAAAAAACACACTGAGGAATGAATGAGAACACACTGAGCAATGAAAAAACACACTGAGCAATGAGTGAAAACACACTGAGCAAAGAATGAGAACACACTGAGCAAAGAATGAGAACACACTGAGCAATGAAAAAAGGCAGAGCAATGAATGATAACACAGTGAGCAATGCAAATAACAGATTGAGCTATGAATGAGAACACACTGAGCAATGAATGAAAACACACTGAGCAATGAAAAGACACACTGAGCAATGAATGAGAACAAACTGATCAATGAAAAAACCCACTGAGCAATGAATGAGAACACACTGAGCAATGAAGAAACACACTTAGCAATGAATGAGAACACACTGAGCAATGAAAGGGCACACTGAGCAATGAAAGGGAACACACTGAGCAATGAGAGGGAACACACTGAGCAATGAAAGGGAACACACTGAGCAATGAAAGGGAACACACTGAGCAATGAATGGCAACACACTAAGCAATGAATGAGAAGACACTGAGCAAAGAGAAAACACACTGAGCAATCAAAAAACAGAATGACCAATGAAAAATCACAGTGACCAATGAAAAAACACACTTAGCAATGTATGAATACACACGGAGCAATGCAAAAAACACACTGAGGAATGAATGAGAACACACTGAGCAATGAAAAAACAAACCGAGGAATGAATGAGAACACACTGAGCAATGAAAAAACAAACCGAGCAATGAATGAGAACACACTGAGCAATGAAAAAACACACTGAGCAATGAATGATAACACACTGACAAGGGAGTGAGAACACACTCAGCAATGAATGAGAACACACTGCGCAATGAAAAAACACACTGAGCAATGAATGAAAACGCACTCAGCAATGAATGCGAACACACTGAGCAATGAAAGGGAACACACTGAGCAATGAATGAGAACACATTGAGCCATGAAAAAAGACACTGAGCAATGAAAAAAGACACTGAGCAATGAAAAAAGACACTGAGCAACGAATGAGAACACACTGAGCAATGAATGAGAACACACTGAGCAATGCAAATGACACACTGAGCAATGAATGAAAACACACTGAGCAATGAATGAGAACACACTGAGCAATGTATGTGAACACACTGAGCCATGAAAAAAGACACTGAGCAACGAATGAGAACACACTGAGCAACGAATGAGAACACACTGAGCAATGAATGAGAACACACTGAGCAATGCAAATAACACAGTGAGCAATGAATGAGAACACACTGATCAATGAATGGGAACACAGTGAGCAATGACTGGGAACACACTGAGCAATGGAAGGGAACACACTGAGCAATGGAAGGGAACACACTGAGCAATGAATTGGAATACACTGAGCAATGAAGGAGAAGCCACTGAGCAAAGAGAAAACACACGGAGCAAACAAAAAACACAATGACCAATGAAAAACACACTTAGCAATGTATGAGTAAACACGGAGCAATGGACAAAACACACTGAGGAATGAATGAGAACACACTGAGCAATGAAAAAACACACTGAGCAAAGAATGAGAACACACTGAGCAATGAAATAACACAGAGCAATGAATGAGACACACTGAGCAATGAAAGAGAACACAATGAGCAATGAAAAAACACATTGAGCAATGAATGAAAACGCAGAGCAATGAATGAGAACACACTGAGCAATGAAAGGGAACACACTGAGCAATGAAAGGGAAAACAGTGAGCAATGAATGAGAACACACTGAGCAATGAATGAGAACACACTGAACACTGAAAGGGAACACACTGAGCAATGAAAGGGAACACACTGAGCAATGAAAGGGAACACACTGAGCAATGAATGAGAAGACACTGAGCAAAGAGAAAACACACTGAGCAATGAAACAGAACACACTGAGCAATGAATGAGGACACACTGAGCAATGCAAAAAAGACACTGAGGAATGAATGAGAACACACTGAGCAATGAAATAACACACTGAGCAATGAATGGGACCACACTAAGCAATGAATGAGAAGACACTGAGCAAAGAGAAAACACACTGAGCAATCAAAGAACAGAATGACCAATGAAAAATCACAGTGACCAATGAAAAAACACACTTTGCAATGTATGAGTACATACGGAGCAATGCAAAAATCACACTGAGGAATGAATGAGAACACACTGAGCAATGAAAAAACACACTGAGCAATGAGTGAAAACACACTGAGCAAAGAATGAGAACACACTGAGCAATGAAAAAACACACTGAGCTATGAATGAGAACACACTGAGCAATGAAAAAAGGCAGAGCAATGAATGATAATACACTGAGCAATGAAAAAACCCACTGAGCAATGAATGAGAACACACTGAGCAATGAAGAAACACACTTAGCAATGAATGAGAACACACTGAGCAATGAAAGGGCACACTGAGCAATGAAAGGGAACACACTGAGCAATGAGAGGGAACACACTGAGCAATGAAAGGGAACACACTGAGCAATGAAAGGGAACACACGGAGCAATGAAAGGGAACACACTGAGCAATGAAAGGGAACACACTGAGCAATGAAAGGGAACACACTGAGCAATGAATGGGAACACACTAAGCAATGAATGAGAGGACACTGAGCAAAGAGAAAACACACTGAGCAACGAATGAGAACACACTGAGCAATGAAGAAACACACTTAGCAATGAATGAGAACACACTGAGCAATGAAAGGGCACACTGAGCAATGAAGGGGCACACTGAGCAATGAAAGGGCACACACTGAGCAATGAGAGGGAACACACTGAGCAATGAAAGGGAATACACTGAGCAATGAAAGGGAACACACAGAGCAATGAATGAGACCACACTGAGCAATGAATGAGAACACACTGAGCAATGAATGAGAACACACTGCACACTGAAAGGGAACACACTGAGCAATGAATGAGAACACACTGAGCAATGAAAGGGCACACTGAGCAATGAAAAATCACACTGAGCAATGAATGAGAACACACTGAGCAATGAAAGAGAACACAATGAGCAATGAAAAAACACATTGAGCAATGAATGAAAACGCAGAGCAATGAATGAGAACACACTGAGCAATGAAAGGGAACACACTGAGCAATGAAGGGAACACAGTGAGCAATGAATGAGAACACACTGAGCAATGAATGAGAACACACTGAGCAATGAATGAGAACACACTGCACACTGAAAGGGAACACACTGAGCAATGAATGAGAACACACTGAGCAATGAAAGGGCACACTGAGCAATGAAACAGAACACACTGAGCAATGAGAGGGAACACACTGAGCAATGAAAGGGAACACACTGAGCAATGAAAGGGAACACACTGAGCAATGAAAGGGAACACACTGAGGAATGAATGGGAACACACTAAGCAATGAATGAGAAGACACTGAGCAAAGAGAAAACACACTGAGCAATCAAAGAACAGAATGACCAATGAAAAATCACAGTGACCAATGAAAAAACACACTTAGCAATGTATGAGTACACACGGAGCAATGCAAAAAACACACTGAGGAATGAATGAGAACACACTGAGCAATGAAAAAACACACTGAGCAATGAGTGAAAACACACTGAGCAAAGAATGAGAACACACTGAGCAATGAAAAAACACACTGAGCTATGAATGAGAACACACTGAGCAATGAAAGGGCACGCTGAGCAATGAAAGGGAACACACTGAGCAATGAGAGGGAACACACTGAGCAATGAAAGGGAACACACTGAGCAATGAAAGGGAACACACTGAGCAATGAATGGGAACACACTAAGCAATGAATGAGAAGACACTGAGCAAAGAGAAAACACACTGAGCAATCAAAAAACAGAATGACCAATGAAAAATCACAGTGACCAATGAAAAAACACACTTAGCAATGAATGAATACACACGGAGCAATGCAAAAAACACACTGAGGAATGAATGAGAACACACTGAGCAATGAAAAAACAAACCGAGCAATGAATGAGAACACAATGAGCAATGAAAAAACACATTGATCAATGAATGAGAACACACTGAGCAATGAAAAAACACACTGAGCAATGAATGATAACACACTGAGAAGGGAGTGAGAACACACTCAGCAATGAATGAGAACACACTGCGCAATGAAAAAAGACACTGAGCAATGAAAAAAGACACTGAGCAACGAATGAGAACACACTGAGCAACGAATGAGAACACACTGAGCAACGAATGAGAACACACTGAGCAATGAATGAGAACACACTGAGCAATGAATGTGAACACACTGAGCCATGAAAAAAGACACTGAGCAACGAATGAGAACACACTGAGCAACGAATGAGAACACACTGAGCAATGAATGAGAACACAGTGAGCAATGCAAATAACACAGTGAGCAATGAATGAGAACACACTGAGCAATGAATGAGAACACACTGAGCAATGAATGGGAACACAGTGAGCAATGACTGGGAACACACTGAGCAATGGAAGGGAACACACTGAGCAATGAATTGGAACACACTGAGCAATGAAGGAGAAGCCACTGAGCAAAGAGAAAACACACGGTGCAAACAAAAAACACAATGACCAATGAAAAAACACACTTAGCAATGTATGAGTAAACACGGAGCAATGGACAAAACACACTGAGGAATGAATGAGAACACACTGAGCAATGAAAAAACACACTGAGCAAAGAATGGGAACACACTGAGCAATGAAATAACACAGAGCAATGAATGAGAACACACTGAGCAATGAAAGAGAACACAATGAGCAATGAAAAAACACATTGAGCAATGAATGAAAACGCAGAGCAATGAATGAGAACACACTGAGCAATGAATGAGAACACACTGAGCAATGAAAGGGAACACACTGAGCAATGAAAGGGAACACACTGAGCAATGAAAGGGAACACAGTGAGCAATGAATGAGAACACACTGAGCAATGAATGAGAACACACTGAACACTGAAAGGGAACACACTGAGCAATGAAAGGGAACACACTGAGCAATGAAAGGGAACACACTGAGCAATGAATGAGAAGACACTGAGCAAAGAGAAAACACACTGAGCAATGAAACAGAACACACTGAGCAATGAATGAGAACACACTGAGCAATGAATGGGAACACAGTGAGCAATGACTGGGAACACACTGAGCAATGGAAGGGAACACACTGAGCAATGAATTGGAACACACTGAGCAATGAAGGAGAAGCCACTGAGCAAAGAGAAAACACACGGAGCAAACAAAAAACACAATGACCAATGAAAAATCACAGTGACCAATGAAAAAACACACTTAGCAATGTATGAGTAAACATGGAGCAATGGACAAAACACACTGAGGAATGAATGAGAACACACTGAGCAATGAAAAAACACACTGAGCAAAGAATGAGAACACACTGAGCAATGAGAAAACACACTGAGCAATGAATGAGAACACACTGAGCAATGAAATAACACAGAGCAATGAATGAGAACACACTGAGCAATGCAAAAAACACACTGAGCAATGAATGAGAACACACTGAGCAATGAGAAAACACACTGAGCAATGAAAAAACACACTGAGCAAAGAATGAGAACACACTGAGCAATGAAATAACACACTGAGCAATGAATGAGAACACACTGAGCAATGAAAAAACACAGAGCAATGAATGAGAACACAGTGAGCAATGCAAAAAACACACTGAGCAATGAAAGGGAACACACTGAGCAATGAGAAAACACACTGAGCAATGAAAAAACACACTGAGCAATGAAAAAACACACTGAGCAATGAATGAGAACACACTGAGCAATGAATGAGAACACACTGAGCAATGAATGAGAACACACTGAGCAATGAAAAAACACACTGAGCAATGAAAAAACACACTGAGCAATGAAAAAACACACTGAGCAATGAAAAAACACACTGAGCAATGAAAAAACACACTGAGAAATGAAAAAACACACTGATCAATGAATGAGAACACACTAAGCAATGAAGAAACACACTTAGCAATGAATGAGAATACACTGAGCAATGAAAGGGAACACACTGAGCAATGAAAGGGAACACACTGAGCAATGAAAGGGAACACACTGAGCAATGAAAGAGAACACACTGAGCAATGAAAGGGAACACACTGAGGAATGAATGGGAACACACTAAGCAATGAATGAGAAGACACTGAGCAAAGAGAAAACACACTGAGCAATCAAAGAACAGAATGACCAATGAAAAATCACAGTGACCAATGAAAAAACACACTTAGCAATGTATGAGTACACATGGAGCAATGCAAAAAACACACTGAGGAATGAATGAGAACACACTGAGCAATGAAAAAACACACTGAGCAATGAGTGAAAACACACTGAGCAAAGAATGAGAACACACTGAGCAATGAAAAAACACACTGAGCTATGAATGAGAACACACTGAGCAATGAAAAAAGGCAGAGCAATGAATGATAACACAGTGAGCAATGCAAATAACACACTGAGCAATGAATGAGAACACACTGAGCAATGAATGAAAACACACTGAGCAATGAAAAGACACACTGAGCAATGAATGAGAACACACTGATCAATGAAAAAACCCACTGAGCAATGAATGAGAACACACTGAGCAATGAAGAAACACACTTAGCAATGAATGAGAACACACTGAGCAATGAATGAGAACACACTGAGCAATGAAAGGGCACACTGAGCAATGAAAGGGAACACACTGAGCAATGAGAGGGAACACACTGAGCAATGAGAGGGAACACACTTAGCAATGAATGGGAACACACTAAGCAATGAATGAGAAGACACTGAGCAAAGAGAAAACACACTGAGCAACGAATGAGAACACACTGAGCAATGAAGAAACACACTTAGCAATGAATGAGAACACACTGAGCAATGAAAGGGCACACTGAGCAATGAAAGGGCACACTGAGCAATGAAAGGGCACACACTGAGCAATGAGAGGGAACACACTGAGCAATGAAAGGGAATACACTGAGCAATGAAAGGGAACACACAGAGCAATGAATGAGACCACACTGAGCCATGAAAAAAGACACTGAGCAATGAAAGATCACACTGAGCAATGAATGAGAACACACTGACCAATGAAAGAGAACACAATGAGCAATGAAAAAACACATTGAGCAATGAATGAAAACGCAGAGCAATGAATGAGAACACACTGAGCAATGAATGTGAACACACTGAACACTGAAAGGGAACACACTGAGCAATGAAAGGGAACACACTGAGCAATGAAAGGGAACACACTGAGCAATGAATGAGAAGACACTGAGCAAAGAGAAAACACACTGAGCAATGAAACAGAACACACTGAGCAATGAATGAGGACACAATGAGCAATGCAAAAAAGACACTGAGGAATGGATGAGAACACACTGAGCAATGAAATAACACACTGAGCAATGAATGGGACCACACTAAGCAATGAATGAGAAGACACTGAGCAAAAAGAAAACACACTGAGCAATCAAAAAACAGAATGACCAATGAAAAATCACAGTGACCAATGAAAAAACACACTTTGCAATGTATGAGTACACACGGAGCAATGCAAAAAACACACTGAGGTATGAATGAGAACACACTGAGCAATGAAAAAACACACTGAGCAATGAGTGAAAACACACTGAGCAAAGAATGAGAACACACTGAGCAATGAAAAAACACACTGAGCTATGAATGAGAACACACTGAGCAATGAAAAAAGGCAGAGCAATGAATGATAACACAGTGAGCAATGCAAATAACACACTGAGCAATGAATGAGAACACACTGAGCAATGAATGAAAACACACTGAGCAATGAAAAGACACACTGAGCAATGAATGAGAACAAACTGATCAATGAAAAAACCCACTGAGCAATGAATGAGAAAACACTGAGCAATGAAGAAACACACTTAGCAATGAAAGGGCACGCTGAGCAATGAAAGGGAACACACTGAGCAATGAGAGGGAACACACTGAGCAATGAGAGGGAACACACTGAGCAATGAAAGGGAACACACTGAGCAATGAAAGGGAACACACTGAGCAATGAATGGGAACACACTAAGCAATGAATGAGAAGACACTGAGCAAAGAGAAAACACACTGAGCAATCAAAAAACAGAATGACCAATGAAAAATCACAGTGACCAATGAAAAAACACACTTAGCAATGTATGAATACACACGGAGCAATGCAAAAAACACACTGAGGAATGAATGAGAACACACTGAGCAATGAAAAAACAAACCGAGCAATGAATGAGAACACAATGAGCAATGAAAAAACACATTGAGCAATGAATGAGAACACACTGAGCAATGAAAAAACACACTGAGCAATGAATGATAACACACTGAGAAGGGAGTGAGAACACACTCAGCAATGAATGAGAACACACTGCGCAATGAAAAAACACACTGAGCAATGAAAGGGAACACACTGAGCAATGAATGAGAACACACTGAGCAATGAATGAGAACACACTGAGCCATGAAAAAAGACACTGAGCAATGAAAAAAGACACTGAGCAACGAATGAGAACACACTGAGCAACGAATGAGAACACACTGAGCAATGAATGAGAACACACTGAGCAATGAATGTGAACACACTGAGCCATGAATAAAGACACTGAGCAACGAATGAGAACACACTGAGCAACGAATGAGAACACACTGAGCAATGAATGAGAACACAGTGAGCAATGCAAATAACACAGTGAGCAATGAATGAGAACACAGTGAGCAATGAATGAGAACACACTGAGCAATGAATGAGAACACACTGAGCAATGAATGGGAACACAGTGAGCAATGACTGGGAACACACTGAGCAATGGAAGGGAACACACTGAGCAATGAATTGGAACACACTGAGCAATGAAGGAGAAGCCACTGAGCAAAGGGAAAACACACGGTGCAAACAAAAAACACAATGACCAATGAAAAAACACACTTAGCAATGTATGAGTAAACACGGAGCAATGGACAAAACACACTGAGGAATGAATGAGAACACACTGAGCAATGAAAAAACAAACTGAGCAAAGAATGAGAACACACTGAGCAATGAAATAACACAGAGCAATGAATGAGAACACACTGAGCAATGAAAGAGAACACAATGAGCAATGAAAAAACACATTGAGCAATGAATGAAAACGCAGAGCAATGAATGAGAACACACTGAGCAATGAATGGGAACACACTGAGCAATGAAAGGGAACACACTGAGCAATGAAAGGGAACACACTGAGCAATGAAAGGGAACACACTGAGCAATGAAAGGGAACACACTGAGCAATGAAAGGGAACACAGTGAGCAATGAATGAGAACACACTGAGCCATGAATGAGAACACACTGAACACTGAAAGGGAACACACTGAGCAATGAAAGGGAACACACTGAGCAATGAAAGGGAACACACTGAGCAATGAATGAGAAGACACTGAGCAAAGAGAAAACACACTGAGCAATGAAACAGAACACACTGAGCAATGAATGAGAACACACTGAGCCATGAATGGGAACACAGTGAGCAATGACTGGGAACACACTGAGCAATGGAAGGGAACACACTGAGCAATGAATTGGAACACACTGAGCAATGAAGGAGAAGCCACTGAGCAAAGAGAAAACACACGGAGCAAACAAAAAACACAATGACCAATGAAAAATCACAGTGACCAATGAAAAAACACACTTAGCAATGTATGAGTAAACACGGAGCAATGGACAAAACACACTGAGGAATGAATGAGAACACACTGAGCAATGAAAAAACACACTGAGCAATGAAACAGAACACACTGAGCAATGAATGAGAACACACTGAGCAATGAATGGGAACACAGTGAGCAATGACTGGGAACACACTGAGCAATGGAAGGGAACACACTGAGCAATGAATTGGAACACACTGAGCAATGAAGGAGAAGCCACTGAGCAAAGAGAAAACACACGGAGCAAACAAAAAACACAATGACCAATGAAAAATCACAGTGACCAATGAAAAAACACACTTAGCAATGTATGAGTAAACACGGAGCAATGGACAAAACACACTGAGGAATGAATGAGAACACACTGAGCAATGAAAAAACACACTGAGCAAAGAATGAGAACACACTGAGCAATGAGAAAACACACTGAGCAATGAATGAGAACACACTGAGCAATGAAATAACACAGAGCAATGAATGAGAACACACTGAGCAATGCAAAAAACACACTGAGCAATGAATGAGAACACACTGAGCAATGAGAAAACACACTGAGCAATGAAAAAACATACTGAGCAATGAATGAGAACACACTGAGCAATGAAATAACACACTGAGCAATGAATGAGAACACACTGAGCAATGAATGAGAATACACTGAGCAATGAAAGGGAACACACTGAGCAATGAAAGGGAACACACTGAGCAATGAAAGGGAACACACTGAGCAATGAAAGGGAACACACTGAGCAATGAAAGGGAACACACTGGGCAATGAATCGGAACATACTGAGCAATGAATCGGAACACACTGAGCAATGAATGAGAAGACACTGAGCAAAGAGAAAACACACTGAGCATCAAAAAACAGAATGACCAATGAAAAATCACTGTGACCAATGAAAAACACACTTCGCAAAGTATGAGTACACACGGAGCAATGCAAAAAACACACTGAGGAATGAATGAGAACACACTGAGCAATGAAAAAACACACTGAGCAATGAGTGAAAACACACTGAGCAAAGAATGAGAACACACTGAGCAATGAAAAAACACACTGAGCTATGAATGAGAACACACTGAGCAATGAAAAAAGGCAGAGCAATGAATGATAACACAGTGAGCAATGCAAATAACACACTGAGCAATGAATGAGAACACACTGAGCAATGAATGAAAACACACTGAGCAATGAAAAGACACACTGAGCAATGAATGAGAACAAACTGATCAATGAAAAAACCCACTGAGCAATGAATGAGAAAACACTGAGCAATGAAGAAACACACTTAGCAATGAAAGGGCACGCTGAGCAATGAAAGGGAACACACTGAGCAATGAGAGGGAACACACTGAGCAATGAGAGGGAACACACTGAGCAATGAAAGGGAACACACTGAGCAATGAAAGGGAACACACTGAGCAATGAATGGGAACACACTAAGCAATGAATGAGAAGACACTGAGCAAAGAGAAAACACACTGAGCAATCAAAAAACAGAATGACCAATGAAAAATCACAGTGACCAATGAAAAAACACACTTAGCAATGTATGAATACACACGGAGCAATGCAAAAAACACACTGAGGAATGAATGAGAACACACTGAGCAATGAAAAAACAAACCGAGCAATGAATGAGAACACAATGAGCAATGAAAAAACACATTGAGCAATGAATGAGAACACACTGAGCAATGAAAAAACACACTGAGCAATGAATGATAACACACTGAGAAGGGAGTGAGAACACACTCAGCAATGAATGAGAACACACTGCGCAATGAAAAAACACACTGAGCAATGAAAGGGAACACACTGAGCAATGAATGAGAACACACTGAGCAATGAATGAGAACACACTGAGCCATGAAAAAAGACACTGAGCAATGAAAAAAGACACTGAGCAACGAATGAGAACACACTGAGCAACGAATGAGAACACACTGAGCAATGAATGAGAACACACTGAGCAATGAATGTGAACACACTGAGCCATGAAAAAAGACACTGAGCAACGAATGAGAACACACTGAGCAACGAATGAGAACACACTGAGCAATGAATGAGAACACAGTGAGCAATGCAAATAACACAGTGAGCAATGAATGAGAACACAGTGAGCAATGAATGAGAACACACTGAGCAATGAATGAGAACACACTGAGCAATGAATGGGAACACAGTGAGCAATGACTGGGAACACACTGAGCAATGGAAGGGAACACACTGAGCAATGAATTGGAACACACTGAGCAATGAAGGAGAAGCCACTGAGCAAAGGGAAAACACACGGTGCAAACAAAAAACACAATGACCAATGAAAAAACACACTTAGCAATGTATGAGTAAACACGGAGCAATGGACAAAACACACTGAGGAATGAATGAGAACACACTGAGCAATGAAAAAACAAACTGAGCAAAGAATGAGAACACACTGAGCAATGAAATAACACAGAGCAATGAATGAGAACACACTGAGCAATGAAAGAGAACACAATGAGCAATGAAAAAACACATTGAGCAATGAATGAAAACGCAGAGCAATGAATGAGAACACACTGAGCAATGAATGGGAACACACTGAGCAATGAAAGGGAACACACTGAGCAATGAAAGGGAACACACTGAGCAATGAAAGGGAACACACTGAGCAATGAAAGGGAACACAGTGAGCAATGAATGAGAACACACTGAGCCATGAATGAGAACACACTGAACACTGAAAGGGAACACACTGAGCAATGAAAGGGAACACACTGAGCAATGAAAGGGAACACACTGAGCAATGAATGAGAAGACACTGAGCAAAGAGAAAACACACTGAGCAATGAAACAGAACACACTGAGCAATGAATGAGAACACACTGAGCCATGAATGGGAACACAGTGAGCAATGACTGGGAACACACTGAGCAATGGAAGGGAACACACTGAGCAATGAATTGGAACACACTGAGCAATGAAGGAGAAGCCACTGAGCAAAGAGAAAACACACGGAGCAAACAAAAAACACAATGACCAATGAAAAATCACAGTGACCAATGAAAAAACACACTTAGCAATGTATGAGTAAACACGGAGCAATGGACAAAACACACTGAGGAATGAATGAGAACACACTGAGCAATGAAAAAACACACTGAGCAATGAAACAGAACACACTGAGCAATGAATGAGAACACACTGAGCAATGAATGGGAACACAGTGAGCAATGACTGGGAACACACTGAGCAATGGAAGGGAACACACTGAGCAATGAATTGGAACACACTGAGCAATGAAGGAGAAGCCACTGAGCAAAGAGAAAACACACGGAGCAAACAAAAAACACAATGACCAATGAAAAATCACAGTGACCAATGAAAAAACACACTTAGCAATGTATGAGTAAACACGGAGCAATGGACAAAACACACTGAGGAATGAATGAGAACACACTGAGCAATGAAAAAACACACTGAGCAAAGAATGAGAACACACTGAGCAATGAGAAAACACACTGAGCAATGAATGAGAACACACTGAGCAATGAAATAACACAGAGCAATGAATGAGAACACACTGAGCAATGCAAAAAACACACTGAGCAATGAATGAGAACACACTGAGCAATGAGAAAACACACTGAGCAATGAAAAAACATACTGAGCAATGAATGAGAACACACTGAGCAATGAAATAACACACTGAGCAATGAATGAGAACACACTGAGCAATGAATGAGAATACACTGAGCAATGAAAGGGAACACACTGAGCAATGAAAGGGAACACACTGAGCAATGAAAGGGAACACACTGAGCAATGAAAGGGAACACACTGGGCAATGAATCGGAACATACTGAGCAATGAATCGGAACACACTGAGCAATGAATGAGAAGACACTGAGCAAAGAGAAAACACACTGAGCATCAAAAAACAGAATGACCAATGAAAAATCACAGTGACCAATGAAAAACACACTTCGCAAAGTATGAGTACACACGGAGCAATGCAAAAAACACACTGAGGAATGAATGAGAACACATTGAGCAAAGAATGAGAACGCACTGAGCAATGAAATAACACACTGAGCAATGAATGAGAACACACTGAGCAATGAAAAAACACAGAGCAATGAATGAGAACACAGTGAGCAATGCAAAAAACACACTGAGCAATGAAAGGGAATACACTGAGCAATGAAAGGGAACACACAGAGCAATGAATGAGACCACACTGAGCCATGAAAAAAGACACTGAGCAATGAAAAATCACACTGAGCAACGAATGAGAACATACTAAGCAACGAATGAGAACACACTGAGCAACGAATGAGAACACACTGAGCAATGAATGAGAACACACTGAGCAGGCAATGAGAATACACTGAGCAATGAAAGGGAACATACTGAGCAATGAAAGGGAACACACTGAGCAATGAATCGGAACACACTGAGCAATGAATCGGAACACACTGAGCAATGAATGAGAACACACTGAGCAAAGAAATAACACACTGAGCAATGAATGAGAACACACTGAGCAATGAAAAAACACAGAGCAATGAATGAGAACACAGTGAGCAATGCAAAAAACACACTGAGCAATGAAAGGGAACACACTGAGCAATGAGAAAACACACTGAGCAATGAATGAGAACACACTGAGCAATGAATGAGAACACACTGAGCAATGAATGAGAACACACTGAGCAATGAAAAAACACACTGAGCAATGAAAAAACACACTGAGCAATGAAAAAACACACTGAGCAATGAATGAGAACACACTAAGCAATGAAGAAACACACTTAGCAATGAATGAAACACACTGAGCAATGGATGAGAACACACTGAGCAGGCAATGTTAATACACTGAGCAATGAGGAAGGGAACACACTGAGCAATGAATGAGAACACACTGAGCAATGAAAGGGAACACACTGAGCAATGAAAGGGAACACACTGAGCAATGAGAGGGAACAGACTGAGCAATGAGAGGGAACAGACTGAGCAATGAAAGGGAACAGACTGAGCAATGAAAGGGAACACACTGAGCAGTGAAAGGGAACACACTGAGCAATGAATCGGAACACACTGAGCAATGAATGAGAAGACACTGAGCAAAGAGAAAACACACTGAGCATCAAAAAACAGAATGACCAATGAAAAATCACAGTGACCAATGAAAAACACACTTCGCAAAGTATGAGTACACACGGAGCAATGCAAAAAACACACTGAGGAATGAATGAGAACACACTGAGCAATGAAAAAACACACTGAGCAATGAATGAGAACACACTGAGCAATGAATGAGAACACACTGAGCAATGAAAAAACACACTGAGCAATGAATGAGAACACACTGAGCAATGAAGAAACACACTGAGCAATGAAAAAACACACTGAGCAATGAATGAGAACACACTGAGCAATGAATGAGAACACACTGAGCAATGAAGAAACACACTGAGCAATGAATGATAACACACTGAGAAGGGAATGATAACACACTGAGCAATGAAAAAACACACTGAGCAATGAATGATAACACACTGAGAAGGGAATGAGAACACACTGAGCAATGAAAGGGAAGACACTGAGCAATGAAAGGGAAGACACTGAGCAATGAAAGGGAAGACACTGAGCAATGAAAGGGAACACACTGAGCAATGAAAGGGAACACACTGAGCAATGAAAGGGAACACACTGAGCAATGGGGTCACACACTGAGCAAAACAAAACAGTGAACAATGAAGAAATATTGAGCAATGAATGAGAACAAACTTCGCAATGAATGAGAACACAAAGGCAATGAAAAAACATTGTGAGCAACGAAAAAGCAAACTGAACAATAAAAAACACACTGAGCAAAGTAAACATACACTGAGCAATAAATGAAAAAAACACAGGGAGGCATGAAAAAACACATTGACATATGAAAAAGCACACTGACAAATGAAAAAGCACAGTGACCAATGAAAAAACACAGTGACCAATGAAAAAACACACTGAGCACTGAATGAGAACACACAGAGCACTGAAAAAAACACAGAGGAATTAAAAAACACACTGACATATGAAAAAGCACACTGACAAATGAAAAAGCACAGTGACCAATGAAAAAACACAGTGACCAATGAAAAAACACACTTAGCAATGTATGAGTAAACACGGAGCAATGGACTAAACACACTGAGGAATGAATGAGAACACACTGAGCAATGAAAAAACACACTGAGCAATATATGAGTACAGACGGAGCAATGAAAAAAATACACTGAGGAATGAATGAGAACACACTGAGCAATGAAAAAACACACTGAGCTATGAATGAGAACACACTGAGCAATGAAAAAAGGCAGAGCAATGAATGATAACATAGTGAGCAATGCAAATAACACACTGAGCAATGAATGAGAACACACTGAGCAATGAATGAAAACACACTGAGCAATGAAAAGACACACTGAGCAATGAATGAGAACAAACTGATCAATGAAAAAACCCACTGAGCAATGAAAGGGAACACACTGAGCAATGAAAGGGAACACACTGAGCAATGAAAGGGAACACACAGAGCAATGAATGAGACCACACTGATCAATGAAAGGGAACACACTGAGCAATGAGAGGGAACACACTGAGCAATGAATGGGAACACATTGAGCAATGAAAGGGAACACATTGAGCAATGAAAGGGAACACACTTAGCAATAAAGGGAACACACTTAGCAATAAAGGGAACACACTGAGCAATGAATGGGAACACAGTGAGCAATGAATGGGAACACAATTGCCAATGAATGAGAAGACATTGAGCAAAGAGAAAACACACTGAACAATCAAAAAACACATTGACGAATGAATGAGAACACACTGAGCAATGAAAGGGAACACACTGAGCAATGAAAGGGAACACACTAGGCAATGAATGGGAACACACTGAGCAATGAATAGGAACACACTGAGCAATGAATGAGAACACACTGTGCAATGAAAGGGAACACACTGAGCACTGAATGAGAACACACAGAGCACTGAATGCGAACACTGAGCACTGAATGCAAACACTCTGAGCACTGAATGCGAGCACACTGAACAATGAAAAAACACACTGAGCAATGAATGAGAGGACACTGAGCGATGAATGGGAACACAATAAGCAATGGATGGGAAAACACTGAAAATTGAAAGAGAACTAACTGAGCAATGAATGAGAAAGCACTGAGCAATGAAAGAGAACACACTGAGCAATGAATGAGAACACACTGAGCAATGAATGAGAACAGACTGAGCAATGAAAAATAATAATGAGCAATGTATGAGAACAGACTGAGCAATGAAAACCAACCAAAGCAATGAAAACACACACTGACCAGTGAAAAAAATACACTGAGCAACAAATGAAAATGCACTGAGCAATGAAATAACATACTGAGCAATGACTGGGAATGCCCTGAGCATTCAGAAAACACACTGAGCAATGAAAAAACACACTGAGCTACAAATGAGGAAACACGTTGAGCAATGAATGATAACCACCTGGGCAATTAACAAATACACAGAGCAATGAAAAAACACACTGAGCAATGAGTGGAAACACACTGAGCAATGAGTGAGAACACACCGAGCAATGAATGAGGAAATGCTGAGCAATGAATAAGGAGACGCTGAGCAATGAATGAGAACACACTGAGCAATGAGTGTGAACACACTGAGCAATGAGTGTGCACACACTGAGCAATGAGTGTGCACACACTGAGCAATGAATTAGAACACACTGAGCAGTGAATGTGGAAACTGAGCAAAGAATGAGGGCACGCTGAGCAATGCAAAAACACACTAAAGCGTGAATGAAAACACACAGAGGAACGAATGAAAACACTGAGCAACAAATGAAAATAAACTGAATGACGAATGAAAACACACAGAGCAATGAAAAAATCACACTGAGCAATGAGTGAAAACACACTGAGCAATGAATGAGAACACACTGAGCAATGAATGAGAACACACTGAGCAATGAATGAGAACACACTGAGCAATGAATGAGAACACATTGAGCAATGAAAAGCAACCTAGGCAATGAAGAAACACACAGAGGAATGAATGAAAACAAACTGAGCAACCAAAGAAAATACAGTGGGCAATGAATGAGAACACACTGAACAATGAATGAGAACACACTGAGCAATGAATGGGAACGCAGTGAGCAATGCATGGGAACACACTGAACAATGAATGGGAACACACTGAACAATGAATGGGAACACACTGAGCAATGAATGGGAACACACTGAGCAATGAATGGGAACACAGAGAGCAACGAATGGGAACACAGTGAGCAATGAATGAGAACACAGTGAGCAATGAATGTGAACACACTGAGCACTGAAAAAAGACACTGAGCAACGAATGAGAACACACTGAGCAATGAATGAGAACACACTGAGCAATGAATGAGAACACACTGAGCAATGAAAAAAGACACTGAGCAACGAATGAAAACACTGAGCAACGAATGAGAACACACTGAGCACTGAATGAGAAATCACAGCACTGAATGCGAACACACTGAGTACTGAATGAGAACACACTGAGCACTGAATGCGAACACACTGTGCAATGAAAGAGAACTGACTGAGCAATGAAAGAGAACACACTGAGCAATGAAGGAAAACACACTGAGCAATGAATAGAATGCACTGAGCATCCAGAAATCACACTGAGCAATGAAAAAACACACTGAGCTACGAATGAGGAAACACGCTGAGCAATGAATGAGAACTACCTGGGCAATTAAGAAATACACAGAGCAATGAAAAAACACACTGAGCAACGAATGAAAACACATGGAGCAACAAATGAAAACAGACAGAGCAATGAATGAAAACAGACAGAGCAACGAATGAAAACAGACAGAGCAACGAATGAAATCACACTGAGCAACGAATGAAATCACACTGAGCAACGAATGAAATCACACTGAGCAACGAATGAAATCACACTGAGCAACGAATGAAAACACACTGAGCAACGAATGAAAACACACGGAGCAACGAATGAAAACACACGGAGCAACGAATGAAAACACACGGAGCAACGAATGAAAACACACGGAGCAACGAATGAAAACACACGGAGCAACGAATGAAAACACACGGAGCAACGAATGAAAACACACGGAGCAACGAATGAAAACACACGGAGCAACGAATGAAAACACAATGAGCAACGAATGAAAACGCACTGAGCAACGAATGAAAACACACTGAGCAACGAATGAAAACACATTGAGTGAGAAGAGATTGAACAGTGAACAAATGCAGTAGGAAATGACTGAGAACTCACTGAACAATGAAAAAACACACTGAGCAATGAATAAGAACACATTGAGCAATGAAAAGCAACCTAAGCAATAAACAAACACACTAGGCAATGAAAAATAAAACTGAGGAATGAAAAATCAAACAGCGCAATGAACGAGAACACACTGAGTAATGAAAAAAATGAGCAATGAATGAGAACACACTGAGCAATGAATGAGAACACAGTGAGCAATGTAAACCAATCTAAGCAATCATAAAACACACTGAGCAACGAATGAAAACACACTGAGCAACGAACGAAGACACACTAAGCAATGAATGTGAGTACACTGAACAATGAAATAACACAGTGAGCAATGAATGGGAATGCACTGAGAAATCAGAAAACACACTGAGCTACGATTGAGGAAACACACTGAGCAATGTATGAGAACACACTGAGCAATGAAAAACAACCTAAGCAAAGAAAAAATACAATGAGCAATGAATAAACACACTGAGCAATGAAAAGCAAACTAAGCAATAAACAAAGATACTAGGCAATGAAAAAATACACTGAGGAATGAAAAATCAAACTGCGCAATGAAAGAGAACACACTGAGCAATGAATGAGAACACACTGAGCAGTGAATGAGAACACACTGAGCAATGTAAACCAATCTAAGCAATGAAAAAACACACTGAGCAATGGAGGAGAACACACTGAGCAATGGAGGAGAACACAGTGAGCAATGGAGGAGAACACAGTGAGCAATGGAAGAGAACACAGTGAGCAATGGAGGAGAACACAGTGAGCAATGAATGAAAACACACTGAGCAATGGTGGAGAACACACTGAGCAATGAATGAAAACACACTGAGCAATGAATGAATGAAAACACACTGAGCAATGGAGAAGACACTGAGCAATGGAGGAGAACAGACTGAGCAATGAAAAACAACCTAAGCGAGGAAAAAACACACTGTGCAATGAAAAACAACCTTAGTAATGAAAAAACCACACTGAGCAATGAAAAAACACACTGCGCAATGAATGAAAACACACTGAGCAATGAATGAAAACACACTGAGCAATGAATGAAAACACACTGAGCAATGAATGAAAACACACTGAGCAATGGAGGAGAACACACTGAGCAATGAATGAAAACACACTGAGCAACGAATGAAAACACACTGAGCAACGAACGAAGACACACTGAGCAATGAATGTGAGTACACTGAACAATGAAATAACACAGTGAGCAATGAATGGGAATGCACTGAGAAATTAGAAAACACACTGAGCAAGTAAAAATACACTGAGCTACGATTGAGGAAATACACTGAGCAATGTATGAGAACACACTGAGCAATGAAAAACAACCTAAGCAAAGAAAAAATACAATGAGCAATGAATAAACACACTGAGCAATGAAAAGCAAACTAAGCAATAAACAAAGATACTAGGCAATGAAAAAATACACTGAGGAATGAAAAATCAAACTGCGCAATGAAAGAGAACACACTGAGCAATGAATGAGAACACACTGAGCAGTGAATGAGAACACACTGAGCAGTGAATACGAACTCACTGCGCAATGAATGAGAACACACTGAGCAATGTAAACCAATCTAAGCAATGGAGGAGAACACAATGAGCAATGGAGGAGAACACAGTGAGCAATGGAAGAGAACACAGTGAGCAATGGAGGAGAACACAGTGAGCAATGAATGAAAACACACTGAGCAATGAAAAACAACCTAAGCGAGGAAAAAACACACTGTGCAATGAAAAACAACCTTAGTAATGAAAAAACCACACTGAGCAATGAGTGAAAACACACTGAACAATGAAAAAACACACTGCGCAATGAATGAAAACACACTGAGCAATGAATGAAAACACACTGAGCAGTGAAAGAGAACACTCTGAGCAATGAGTGAAAAAACACTGAGCAATGAAAAAAACCACAGTGAGCAATAAGTGTCAACACACTGAGCAGTGAATGAGGACACACTGAGAAGTGAATGAGGACACATTGAGCAATCAATGAGAACAGATGAGCAATGAAAGAGAACACACTGAGCAATCAATAAGAACACACCGAGAAGGGAAAGAGGACACACAGAGGTGAATGAGGACACAGTGAGCAGTGAATGAAAATACACGGAGCAATGAATGAGAACATACTGAGCAATGTAAAAAACACTGAACAATGGATGAGAACACACCGAGCAATGAAAAAACACATTGAGCAATGAAAATCACTCTGAGACGTGAGCGAGAAAACACTAAGCAACTGAAAACTACAGTGGAAATGAATAAGAACACACCAAGCAATGCATAAACACACTGAGCAAATAATGAGAACACAGTGAGCAATGAAAGAGAACAGTCTTAACAATGGAAAAACACACTGAGCAAGGAATAGGAACACAGTGATCAATGAAAAACAACCGAAGCAATGAACCAACACACTGAGCAAAGAAAAAGTACACTGAGCAATGAATGAGAACACACTGAGCAATGAATGAGAAGACACTGAGCAATGAATGAGAACACACTGAGCAATGAATGAGAAGACACTGAGCAATGAATGAGAACACACTAAGCAATGCATGAGAACACAAAGCAATGAGAGAGAACACACTGAGCAATGAGAACACACTGAGCAATGAATGAGAACGCACTGAGCAATGAATGAGAACGCACTGAGCAATGAATGAGGACACACTGAGCAATGAATGAGGACACACTGAGCAATGAATGAGAACACAGAGCAATGAGAGAGAACACACTGAGCAATGAACAAACACACTGAGCAATGAAAAAACACACTGAGCTATGAAACATCATACTGAGCAATGAAATAACACAAAGAGCAATGAAAAAACACAGTGAACAACGAAATAACACACTGAGCAATGAATGGGTTTGCACTGAGCAACCAGAAAACACAATAAGCAATGAAAAAACACACTGTGGAATGAGCAAGAAAACACTGAGCAATTAAAAATTAAACTGAGTAGTGAGTGAGGACACACTGAGTAATGAATGAGAACATACTCTGCAAAGAAAAAGCAAATGTAACAATGAGTGAGAACAGATTGAACAGTGAACAAATGCAGTAGGAATGAGTGAGAACACTTAGAGCAATGAAAAAACACACTGAACTATGAATGAGGACACAGAGAGCAATTAATGAGGACAATGAGAGCAATGAATGAGGACACAGAGAGCAATGAATGAGGACATAGAGAGGAATGAATGAGAGCACACTGATCAATGAATGAGAACACACTGAGCAATGAATGAGAACACACTGAGCAATGAATGAGAACAGACGTAGCAATGAAAAACCACACTGAGCAATGAATAAGAACACACTGAGCAACGGATGAGAACACACAGGAATTAAAACAAATACACTGAGCAATCAATGAGAACACACTGAGCAATGAAAAAAAAACACTGAGCAATGAATGGGTTTCCACTGAGCAATCAGAAAACACACTAAGCAATAAAAAAACACACTGTGGAATGAGCGAGAAAACACTGAGCAATTAAAAATTACACTGAGTAGTGAACTAGAACACACTGAGTAATGAATGAGAACATACTCTGTCAAGAAAAAGCAAATGTAACAATGAGTGAGAACAGATTGTAATGTGAACCAATGCAGTAGGAAATGAGTGAGAACTCACTGAGCAATGAAAAAACACACTGAGCAATGAATGAGAACACAGTGAGCAATGAAAAAATACACTGAGGATTGAAAAATCAAACTGAGCAATGAATGAGGACACACTGAGCAATGAAAAAGAACACACTGAGCAATCAAGGAGAACACATTAAGCAATGAGAGAGAACACACTGAGCAATGAAAAAAACAGTTATGAAGCATTATACTGAGCAATGAAAAAACACACTGAGAAATGAATGAAAACACATTGAGCAATGAAAAAATACAGAGCATTGAGCAAGTAAACAATGAGCAATTGAAACATACAGTGGGAAATGAGTGAGAACACACTGAGTAATGCAAAACAACAGGGCAATGAGTGAGAACACACTGAGCAATGATAAAACACAAAGATCAATGAATAAACACAGTGGGCAATGAAATAACACACTGAGCAATGAATGGGTACGCACTGAGCAACCAGAAAACACACCAAGCAATGAAAAAACAGACTGTGGAATGAGCGAGAAAACAGTGAGCAATTAAAAATTACACTGAGTAGTGAGTGAGAACACACTGAGTAATGAATGAGAACATACTCTGCAAAGAAAAAGCAAATGTAACAATCAGTGAGAACAGACTGAACAGTGAAAAAATACAGTAGGAAACGAGTGAGAACTCACTCAGCAATGAAAACACACACTGGGCAATGAATGAGAACACACTGGGCAATGAATGAGAACTCACTCAGCAATGAAAACACACGCTGGGCAATGAATGAGAACACACTGGGCAATGAATGAGAACTCACTCAGCAATGAAAACACACACTGGGCAATGAATGAGAACACACTGGGCAATGAATGAGAACACACTCAGCAATGAAAACACACACTGGGCAATGAATGAGAACACACTGGGCAATTAAATATCACACTGAGCAATGAAAGAGAAGAAACTGTGCAATGAATGAGAACACACTGAGAAATGAATGAGGACACACTGAGCAATGAATGAGCACCGACTGAGCAATGAATGAGGACACACTGAGCAATGAATGAGAAGACACAAAGCAATGAGTGAAAACACACTGAGCAATGAGTGAAATCACGCTGAGCAATGAATGAGAACACACTGAGCAATGAATGAGAACACACTGAGCAATGAGAAACAACCTAGGCAATGAAAAAACACATTGAGCAATGAATGAGAACACACTGGGCAATGAATGAGAACACACTGAGCCAAGAATGAGAACACACTGAGCAATGAATAATAGCACACTGGGCAATGAATGAGAACACACTGGGCAATGAATGAGAACACACTGGGCAATGAATGAGAACACAGTGAGCAATTAAGAAGAACACACTGGGCAATGAATGAGAACACACTGGGCAATGAGTGAAACCACACTGGGCAATGAGTGAAACCACACTGAGCAATGAGTGAAAACACACTGAGCAATGAGTGAAAACACACTGAGTAATGAGTGAAAACTCACTGAGCAATGTTGTAAAACACACCGAGCAATGAGTGAAAACACACTGGGCAATGAATGAGAACACATTAAGCAATGAAAAACAACCTAACCAATGAAAAAATTCACACTGAGCAATGAGTGAGAACACAGTGAACAATGAGTGAAATGACACTGAGCAATGAATGAAAACACACTGAGCAATGAATGAAAACACACTGAGCAATGAGTGAAAACACACTGAGCAATGAGTGAAAACACAGAGAGCGATGAGTGAACACACAGTGAGCAATGAGAGAAAACGCAATGAACAATGAGTGAGAACGCACTGAACAATGAGTGAGAACAAAGTGAGCAATGAATGAGAACACACTGGGCAATGAATGAGGAAACACACTGAGCAGTGAAAGAGAACAACCTGAGCAATGAAAAAACACATTGAGCAATAAAAAAAGACATTGAGCATTGAAAAAACAGCCTGAGCAATGAATGAGAACACACTGAGCAATGAATGAGAACACAGTGAGCAATGAATAAGAACACACTGGGCAATGAATAAGAACACACTGGGCAATGAATGAGAACACACTGAGCAATGAAAAACAACATTAGCAATGAAAAAACTCACTGAGCAATGAATGGGAACACACCGAGCAATGATTGAGAACACACTGAGCAATCAAAAAACACACTGAGCAATGAAAAACAAGCTAAGCAATGAAAAAACACACTGAGCAATGAGTGAAAACACACTGAGCAATGAATGGGAACACACCGAGCAATGAATGAGAACACACTGGGCAATCAAAAAACACACTGAGCAATGAAAAACAAGCTAAGCAATGAAAAAACACACTGAGCAATGAGTGAAAACACACTGAGCAATGAGTGATAACACTGAGCAATGAGTGAACACACTGGGCAATGAATGAGGAAACACACTGAGCAGTGAAAGAGAACAACTTGAGCAATGCAAAAACACACAGAGCAATAAAAAAAGACATTGAGCAATGAAAACATTCACTGAGCAATGAAAGGGAACACACTGAGCAATGAGTGAAAACACACTGAGCAATGAGTGAAAACACACTGAGCAATGAGTGAAAACTCACTGAGCAATGTTGTAAAACACACTGAGCAATGAGTGAAAACACACTGGGCAATGAATGAGAACACATTAAGCAATGAAAAACAACCTAACCAATGAAAAAATTCACACTGAGCAATGGGTGAGAACACAGTGAACAATGAGTGAAATGACACTCAGCAATGAGTGAAAACACCCAGAGCAATGAGTGAAAACACACCGAGCAATGAGAGAAAACGCACTGAACAATGAGTGAGAACGCACTGAACAATGAGTGAGAATAAAGTGAGCAATGAATGAGAACACACTGGGCAATGAATGAGGAAAAACACTGAGCAGTGAAAGAGAACAACCTGAGCAATGCAAAAACACACTGAGCAATGAATGAGAACACAGTGAGCAATTAAGAAGAACACACTGGGCAATGAATGAGAACACACTGGGCAATGAATGAGGAAAAACACTGAGCAGTGAAAGAGAACAACTTGAGCAATGAAAAAACACACAGAGCAATAAAAAAAGACATTGAGCAATGAAAAAATTCACTGAGCAATGAAAGGGAACACACTGAGCAATGAATGAGAACACACTGAGCAATGAGTGAAAATACACTGGGCAATGAATATGAACACACTGAGCAATGAAAAACAAGCGAAGTAATTATAAAACACACTGAGCAATAAGTGAGAACACACTGAGGAATGAGTGAAAACACAGAGCATTGAGTGAAAACACACTGAAAAATGGGTGAAAACACACTGAGCAGTGAAAACACACTGAGCAATGAGTGAAAACACACTGAGCAATGAGTGAAAACACACAGAGCAATGAGTGAACACACAGTGAGCAATGAGTGAAAACACACAGAGCACTTAGTAAAAACACACTGAGCAATGAGAGAAAACACACTGAACAATCAGTGAGAACGCACTGAACAATGAGTGAGAATAAAGTGAGCAATGAATGAGAACACACTGGGCAATGAATGAAGAAAAACACTGAGCAGTGAGAGAGAACAACCTGAGCAATGAAAAAACACACTGAGCAATGAATGAGATCACAGTGAGCAATTAAGAAGAACACACTGGGCAATGAATGAGAACACATTGGGCAATGAGTGAAACCACACTGAGCAATGAGTGAAAACACACTGAGCAATGAGTGAAAACTCACTGAGCAATGCTGTAAAACACTGAGCAATGAGTGAAAACACACTGGGCAATGAATGAGAACACACTGGGCAATGAAAAACAACCTAACCAATGAAAAAATTCACACTGAGCAATGAGTGAGAACACAGTGAACAATGAGTGAAATGACACTGAGCAATGAGTGAAAACACACTGAGCAATGAGTGAAAACACACCGAGCAATGAGTGAAAACACACCGAGCAATGAGTGAACACACAGAGAGCAATGAGAGAAAACGCACTGAACAATGAGTGAGAATAAAGTGAGAAATGAATGAGAACACACTGGGCAATGAATGAGGAAAAACACTGAGCAGTGAAAGAGAAAAACCTGAGCAATGAAAAAACACACTGGGCAATGAATGAGGAAACACACTGAGCAGTGAAAGAGAACAACTTGAGCAATGAAAAAACACACAGACCAATAAAAAAAGACATTGAGCAATGAAAAAACAGCCTGAGCAATGAATGAGAACACACTGAGCAATGAATGAGAACACACTGAGCAATGAAAAACAACATTAGCAATGAAAAAATTCACTGAGCAATGAAAGGGAACACACTGAGCAATGAATGAGAACACACTGAGAATGAGTGAAAATACACTGGGCAATGAATATGAACACACTGAGCAATGAAAAACAAGCTAAGCAATTAAAAAACACACTGAGCAATAAGTGAGAACACACGGAGCAATGAGTGAAAACACACATAGCATTGAGTGAAAACACACTGAAAAATGGGTGAAAACACACTGAGCAATGAGTGAACACACAGTGAGCAATGAGTGAAAACACACAGAGCACTTAGTGAAAACACACTGAGCAATGAGTGAAAACACACTGAGCAATGAGTGAAAACACACAGAGCAATGAGTGAACACACAGTGAGCAATGAGAGAAAACGCACTGAACAATGAATGAGAACACACTGAGAATGAGTGAAAATACACTGGGCAATGAATATGAACACACTGAGCAATGAAAAACAAGCTAAGCAATTAAAAAACACACTGAGCAATAAGTGAGAACACACGGAGCAATGAGTGAAAACACACATAGCATTGAGTGAAAACACACTGAAAAATGGGTGAAAACACACTGAGCAATGAGTGAAAACACACAGAGCAATGAGTGAACACACAGTGAGCAATGAGTGAAAACACACAGAGCACTTAGTGAAAACACACAGAGCACTTAGTGAAAACACACTGAGCACTTAGTGAAAACACACTGAGCACTTAGTGAAAACACACTGAGCAATGAGTGAAAACACACAGAGCAATGAGTGAACACACAGTGAGCAATGAGTGAAAACACACAGAGCACTTAGTGAAAACACACAGAGCACTTAGTGAAAACACACTGAGCAATGAGTGCAAACACACTGAGCAATGAGTGAAAACACACAGAGCAATGAGTGAACACACACAGAGCAATGAGTGAAAACACACAGAGCACATAGTGAAAACACACTGAGCAATGAGAGAAAACGCACTGAACAATGAGTGAGAATAAAGTGAGCAATGTATGAGAACACACTGGGCAATGAATGAGAACACACTGAGCAATGAAAAACAACATTAGCAATGAAAAAACTGACTGAGCAATGAATGGGAACACAGAGAGCAATGAGTGAAAACACACTGAGCAATGAGCGAAAACACACTGAGCAATGAGTGAAAACACACTGAACAATGAGTGAAAACACACTGAGCAATCAGTGAGAACACACTGACCAATGAGTGAAAATACACTGAGCATTGAGTGAAAACGCACTGAGCAATGAAAGCGAGCACACTGAGCAATGAGTGAAAACACAGTGAGCAATGAATGAGAACGGACTGGGCAATGAATAAGAATACATTGAGCAATGAAAAATAACATAAGCAATGAAAAAACTCACTGAGCAATGAATGGGAACACACTGAGCAATGAAAAAAATCTCACTGAGCAATGATTAACAACACACTGAGCAATGAATGAGCACACACTGAGCAATGAATGAGCACACACTGAGCAATGAAGGAGAACACACTGAGCAATGAAGGAGAACACACTGAGCAATGAGTGAAAACACAGTGAGCAATGAGTGAGAACACACTGAGCAATGAAAGAAAACAACCTGAGCAATGAAAGAACACACAGAGCAATAAAAAAAAGACATTGAGCAATGATAAAACAGCCTGAGCAATCAATGAGAACACACTGAGCAATGAATGAGAACACAGTGAGCAATGAATAAGAACACACTGGGCAATGAATAAGAACACACTGAGCAATGAGTGAAAACACAGTGAGCAATGAATGAGAACACACCGAGCAATGAGTGAAAATACACGGGGCATTGAATGAGAACACACTGGGCATTGAATATGAACACACTGAGAAATGAAAAACAAGATAAGCAATGAAAAAACACACTGACCAATGAGTGAAAACACACTGAGCAATGAGTGAAAACACTGAGCAATGAGTGAAAACACACAGAGCATTGAGTGAAAACACAGAGCAATGAGTGAAAACATACTGAGCAATGAGTGAAAACACACAGAGCAATGAGTGAAAACACAGAGGGCATTGAGCGAAAACACAGAGGGCATTGAGCGAAAACACACTTAGCAATGAGTGAAAACACACTGAGCAATGAGTGAAAACACACTGAGCAATGAGTGAAAACGTACTGAACAATGAGCGAAACCACACAGAGCATTGAGTGAAAACACACTGAGCAATGAGTGAAAACACACTGAGCAATGAGTGAAAACACACTGAGCAATAAGTGAAAACACACTGAGCAATGAGTGAAAACACACAGAGCACTTAGTGAAAACACACTGAGCAATGAGTGAAAACACACTGGACAATGAATGAGAACACATTAAGCAATGAAAAACAACATAATAATGAAAAAATTCACACTGAGCAATGAGTGAGAACACAGTGAACAATGAGTGAAATGACACTGCGCAATGAGTGAAAACACACTGAGCAATGAATGAGAACACACTGAGCAATGAATGAGAACACACTGAGCAATGAGAAACAACCTAAGCAATGAAAAAACACATTGAGCAATGAATGAGAACACACTGGGCAAAGAATGAGAACACACTGGGCAATGAATGAAAACACACTGAGCAATGAAAAAACCCACTGAGCAATGAGTGAAAACACACTGAGCAATGAGTGAACACACATTGAGCAATGAGTCAAATCATGCTAAGCAATGAATGAGAACACACAGAGCCAAGAATGAGAACACACTGAGCAATGAATAATAGCACACTGGGCAATGAATGAGAACACACTGGGCAATGAGTGAAAAAACACTGAGCAATGAAAAATAACCTAAGCAATCAAAAAACACACTGAGCAATGAATGAGAAGACAGTGAGCAATTAAGAAGTACACACTGGGAAATGAATGAGAACACACTGGGCAATGAGTGAAACCACACTGAGCAATGAGTGAAAACTCACTGAGCAATGAGTGAAAACTCACTGAGCAATGTTGTAAAACACACTGAGCAATGAGTGAAAACACACTGGGCAATGAATGAGAAGACAGTGAGCAATTAAGAAGTACACACTGGGAAATGAATGAGAACACACTGGGCAATGAGTGAAACCACACTGAGCAATTAGTGAAAACACACTGAGCAATGAGTGAAAACTCACTGAGCAATGTTGTAAAACACACTGAGCAATGTTGTAAAACACACTGAGCAATGAATGAGAACACATTGGGCAATGAATATGAACACAGTGAGCAATGAAAAAACACACTGAGCAATCAGTGAGAACACACTGACCAATGAGTGAAAACACATTGAGCAATGAGTGAAAACACACTGAGCAACGAGTGAAAACACACTGAGCAACGAGTGAAAACACACTGAGCAACGAGTGAAAACACACAGAGCATTGAGTGAAAACACAGAGCAATGAGTGAAAACATACTAGGCAATGAGTGAAAACACAGAGAGCAATGAGTGAAAACACAGAGAGCAATGAGTGAAAACACACAGAGCAATGAGTGAAAACACAGAGGGCATTGAGCGAAAACATACAGAGCAATGAGTGAAAACACATTGAGCAATGAGTGAAAACACACTTAGCAATGAGTGAAAACACACTGAGCAATGAGTGAAAACACACTGAGCAATGAGTGAAAACACACTGAGCAATGAGCGAAACCACACAGAGCAATGAGTGAAAACACACTGAGCAATGAGTGAAAACACACTGAGCAATGAGTGAAAACACATTGAGCAATGAGTGAAAACACACTTAGCAATGAGTGAAAACACACTGAGCAATGAGTGAAAACACACTGAGCAATGAGTGAAAGCACACTGAGCAATGAGTGAAAACACACTGAACAATGAGCGAAACCACACAGAGCAATGAGTGAAAACACACTGAGCAATGAGTGAAAACACACTGAGCAATGAGTGAAAACACACTGAGCAATGAGTGAAAACACACTGAGCAATGAGTGAAAACACACTGAGCAATGAGTGAAAACACACTGAGCAATGAGTGAAAACACACTGAGCAATGAGAGAAAACGCACTGAACAATGAGTGAGATTGCACTGAACAATGAGTGAGAATAAAGTGAGCAATGAATGAGGAGAACACGCTGGGCAATGAATGAGGAAAAACACTGAGTACTGAAAGGGAACAGCCTGAGCAATGAAAAAACACACTGAGCAATGAATGAGAACACAGTGAGCAATTAAGAAGAACACACTGGGCAATGAATGAGGAAACACACTGAGCAGTGAAAGAGAACACACTTAGCAATGAAAAAACACACAGAGCAATAAAAAAAGACATTGAGAAATGAAAAAACCGCCTGAGCAATGAATGAGAACACACTGAGCAATGAGTGAGAACACACTGAGCAATGAAAAATAACATTAGCAATGAAAAAATTCACTGAGCAATGAAAGGGAAAACACTGAGCAATGAATGAGAACACACTGAGCAATGAGTGAAAATACACTGGGCAATGAATATGAACACACTGAGCAATGAAAAACAAGCTAAGCAATTAAAAAACACACTGAGCAATAAGTGAGAGCACACTGAGCATTGAGAGAAAACACACAGAGCAATGAGTGAACACACAGTGAGCAATGAGTGAAAACACACAGAGCACTTAGTGAAAACACAGTGAGCAATTAAGAAGAACACACTGGGCAATGAATGAGGAAAAACACTGAGCAGTGAGAGAGAACAACCTGAGCAATGAAAAAACACACTGAGCAATGAATGAGAACACAGTGAGCAATTAAGAAGAACACACTGGGCAATGAATGAGAACACATTGGGCAATGAGTGAACCCACACTGAGCAATGAGTGAAAACACACTGAGCAATGTTGTAAAACACACTGAGCAATGAGTGAAAACACACTGGGCAATGAATGAGAACACATTAAGCAATGAAAAACAACATAACAATGAAAAAATTCACACTGAGCAATGAGTGAGAACACAGTGAACAATGAGTGAAATGACACTGAGCAATGAGTGAAAACACACTGAGCAATGAGTGAAAACACATTGAGCAATGAGTCAAATCATGCTAAGCAATGAATGAGAACACACAGAGCCAAGAATGAGAACACACTGAGCAATGAATAATAGCACACTGGGCAATGAATGAGAACACACTGGGCAATGAGTGAAAAAACACTGAGCAATGAAAAATAACCTAAGCAATCAAAAAACACACTGAGCAATGAATGAGAAGACAGTGAGCAATTAAGAAGTACACACTGGGAAATGAATGAGAACACACTGGGCAATGAGTGAAACCACACTGAGCAATGAGTGAAAACTCACTGAGCAATGTTGTAAAACACACTGAGCAATGAGTGAAAACACACTGGACAATGAATGAGAACACATTGGGCAATGAATATGAACACACTGACCAATGAGTGAAAACACACTGAGCAATGAGTGAAAACACACTGAGCAACGAGTGAAAGCACACTGAGCAATGAGTGAAAACACATTGAGCAATGAGTGAAATCATGCTAAGCAATGAATGAGAACACAATGAGCCAAGAATGAGAACACACTGAGCAATGAATAATAGCACACTGGGCAATGAATGAGAACACACTGGGCAATGAATGAGGAAAAACACTGAGCAGTGAAAGAGAACAACTTGAGCAATGAAAAAACACACAGAGCAATAAAAAAAGACATTGAGCAATGAAAAAATTCACTGAGCAATGAAAGGGAACACACTGAGCAATGAATGAGAACACACTGAGCAATGAGTGAAAATACACTGGGCAATGAATATGAACACACTGAGCAATGAAAAACAAGCGAAGTAATTATAAAACACACTGAGCAATAAGTGAGAACACACTGAGGAATGAGTGAAAACACAGAGCATTGAGTGAAAACACACTGAAAAATGGGTGAAAACACACTGAGCAGTGAAAACACACTGAGCAATGAGTGAAAACACACTGAGCAATGAGTGAAAACACACAGAGCAATGAGTGAACACACAGTGAGCAATGAGTGAAAACACACAGAGCACTTAGTAAAAACACACTGAGCAATGAGAGAAAACACACTGAACAATCAGTGAGAACGCACTGAACAATGAGTGAGAATAAAGTGAGCAATGAATGAGAACACACTGGGCAATGAATGAGAACACACTGGGCAATGAATGAAGAAAAACACTGAGCAGTGAGAGAGAACAACCTGAGCAATGAAAAAACACACTGAGCAATGAATGAGATCACAGTGAGCAATTAAGAAGAACACACTGGGCAATGAATGAGAACACATTGGGCAATGAGTGAAACCACACTGAGCAATGAGTGAAAACACACTGAGCAATGAGTGAAAACTCACTGAGCAATGCTGTAAAACACTGAGCAATGAGTGAAAACACACTGGGCAATGAATGAGAACACACTGGGCAATGAAAAACAACCTAACCAATGAAAAAATTCACACTGAGCAATGAGTGAGAACACAGTGAACAATGAGTGAAATGACACTGAGCAATGAGTGAAAACACACTGAGCAATGAGTGAAAACACACCGAGCAATGAGTGAAAACACACCGAGCAATGAGTGAACACACAGAGAGCAATGAGAGAAAACGCACTGAACAATGAGTGAGAATAAAGTGAGAAATGAATGAGAACACACTGGGCAATGAATGAGGAAAAACACTGAGCAGTGAAAGAGAAAAACCTGAGCAATGAAAAAACACACTGGGCAATGAATGAGGAAACACACTGAGCAGTGAAAGAGAACAACTTGAGCAATGAAAAAACACACAGACCAATAAAAAAAGACATTGAGCAATGAAAAAACAGCCTGAGCAATGAATGAGAACACACTGAGCAATGAATGAGAACACACTGAGCAATGAAAAACAACATTAGCAATGAAAAAATTCACTGAGCAATGAAAGGGAACACACTGAGCAATGAATGAGAACACACTGAGAATGAGTGAAAATACACTGGGCAATGAATATGAACACACTGAGCAATGAAAAACAAGCTAAGCAATTAAAAAACACACTGAGCAATAAGTGAGAACACACGGAGCAATGAGTGAAAACACACATAGCATTGAGTGAAAACACACTGAAAAATGGGTGAAAACACACTGAGCAATGAGTGAACACACAGTGAGCAATGAGTGAAAACACACAGAGCACTTAGTGAAAACACACAGAGCACTTAGTGAAAACACACAGAGCACTTAGTGAAAACACACTGAGCAATGAGTGAAAACACACTGAGCAATGAGTGAAAACACACAGAGCAATGAGTGAACACACAGTGAGCAATGAGAGAAAACGCACTGAACAATGAATGAGAACACACTGAGAATGAGTGAAAATACACTGGGCAATGAATATGAACACACTGAGCAATGAAAAACAAGCTAAGCAATTAAAAAACACACTGAGCAATAAGTGAGAACACACGGAGCAATGAGTGAAAACACACATAGCATTGAGTGAAAACACACTGAAAAATGGGTGAAAACACACTGAGCAATGAGTGAAAACACACAGAGCAATGAGTGAACACACAGTGAGCAATGAGTGAAAACACACAGAGCACTTAGTGAAAACACACAGAGCACTTAGTGAAAACACACTGAGCACTTAGTGAAAACACACTGAGCAATGAGTGAAAACACACAGAGCAATGAGTGAACACACAGTGAGCAATGAGTGAAAACACACAGAGCACTTAGTGAAAACACACAGAGCACTTAGTGAAAACACACAGAGCACTTAGTGAAAACACACTGAGCAATGAGTGCAAACACACTGAGCAATGAGTGAAAACACACAGAGCAATGAGTGAACACACACAGAGCAATGAGTGAAAACACACAGAGCACATAGTGAAAACACACTGAGCAATGAGAGAAAACGCACTGAACAATGAGTGAGAATAAAGTGAGCAATGTATGAGAACACACTGGGCAATGAATGAGAACACACTGAGCAATGAAAAACAACATTAGCAATGAAAAAACTGACTGAGCAATGAATGGGAACACAGAGAGCAATGAGTGAAAACACACTGAGCAATGAGCGAAAACACACTGAGCAATGAGTGAAAACACACTGAACAATGAGTGAAAACACACTGAGCAATCAGTGAGAACACACTGACCAATGAGTGAAAATACACTGAGCATTGAGTGAAAACGCACTGAGCAATGAAAGCGAGCACACTGAGCAATGAGTGAAAACACAGTGAGCAATGAATGAGAACGGACTGGGCAATGAATAAGAATACATTGAGCAATGAAAAATAACATAAGCAATGAAAAAACTCACTGAGCAATGAATGGGAACACACTGACCAATGAAAAAAATCTCACTGAGCAATGATTAACAACACACTGAGCAATGAATGAGCACACACTGAGCAATGAATGAGAACACACTGAGCAATGAAGGAGAACACACTGAGCAATGAGTGAAAACACAGTGAGCAATGAGTGAGAACACACTGAGCAATGAAAGAAAACAACCTGAGCAATGAAAGAACACACAGAGCAATAAAAAAAAGACATTGAGCAATGATAAAACAGCCTGAGCAATCAATGAGAACACACTGAGCAATGAATGAGAACACAGTGAGCAATGAATAAGAACACACTGGGCAATGAATAAGAACACACTGAGCAATGAGTGAAAACACAGTGAGCAATGAATGAGAACACACCGAGCAATGAGTGAAAATACACGGGGCATTGAATGAGAACACACTGGGCATTGAATATGAACACACTGAGAAATGAAAAACAAGATAAGCAATGAAAAAACACACTGACCAATGAGTGAAAACACACTGAGCAATGAGTGAAAACACTGAGCAATGAGTGAAAACACACAGAGCATTGAGTGAAAACACAGAGCAATGAGTGAAAACATACTGAGCAATGAGTGAAAACACACAGAGCAATGAGTGAAAACACAGAGGGCATTGAGCGAAAACACAGAGGGCATTGAGCGAAAACACACTTAGCAATGAGTGAAAACACACTGAGCAATGAGTGAAAACACACTGAGCAATGAGTGAAAACGTACTGAACAATGAGCGAAACCACACAGAGCATTGAGTGAAAACACACTGAGCAATGAGTGAAAACACACTGAGCAATGAGTGAAAACACACTGAGCAATAAGTGAAAACACACTGAGCAATGAGTGAAAACACACAGAGCACTTAGTGAAAACACACTGAGCAATGAGTGAAAACACACTGGACAATGAATGAGAACACATTAAGCAATGAAAAACAACATAATAATGAAAAAATTCACACTGAGCAATGAGTGAGAACACAGTGAACAATGAGTGAAATGACACTGCGCAATGAGTGAAAACACACTGAGCAATGAATGAGAACACACTGAGCAATGAATGAGAACACACTGAGCAATGAGAAACAACCTAAGCAATGAAAAAACACATTGAGCAATGAATGAGAACACACTGGGCAAAGAATGAGAACACACTGGGCAATGAATGAAAACACACTGAGCAATGAAAAAACCCACTGAGCAATGAGTGAAAACACACTGAGCAATGAGTGAACACACATTGAGCAATGAGTCAAATCATGCTAAGCAATGAATGAGAACACACAGAGCCAAGAATGAGAACACACTGAGCAATGAATAATAGCACACTGGGCAATGAATGAGAACACACTGGGCAATGAGTGAAAAAACACTGAGCAATGAAAAATAACCTAAGCAATCAAAAAACACACTGAGCAATGAATGAGAAGACAGTGAGCAATTAAGAAGTACACACTGGGAAATGAATGAGAACACACTGGGCAATGAGTGAAACCACACTGAGCAATGAGTGAAAACTCACTGAGCAATGAGTGAAAACTCACTGAGCAATGTTGTAAAACACACTGAGCAATGAGTGAAAACACACTGGGCAATGAATGAGAAGACAGTGAGCAATTAAGAAGTACACACTGGGAAATGAATGAGAACACACTGGGCAATGAGTGAAACCACACTGAGCAATTAGTGAAAACACACTGAGCAATGAGTGAAAACTCACTGAGCAATGAGTGAAAACTCACTGAGCAATGTTGTAAAACACACTGAGCAATGTTGTAAAACACACTGAGCAATGAATGAGAACACATTGGGCAATGAATATGAACACAGTGAGCAATGAAAAAACACACTGAGCAATCAGTGAGAACACACTGACCAATGAGTGAAAACACACTGAGCAATGAGTGAAAACACACTGAGCAACGAGTGAAAACACACTGAGCAACGAGTGAAAACACACTGAGCAACGAGTGAAAACACACAGAGCATTGAGTGAAAACACAGAGCAATGAGTGAAAACATACTAGGCAATGAGTGAAAACACAGAGAGCAATGAGTGAAAACACAGAGAGCAATGAGTGAAAACACACAGAGCAATGAGTGAAAACACAGAGGGCATTGAGCGAAAACATACAGAGCAATGAGTGAAAACACATTGAGCAATGAGTGAAAACACATTTAGCAATGAGTGAAAACACACTGAGCAATGAGTGAAAACACACTGAGCAATGAGTGAAAACACACTGAGCAATGAGCGAAACCACACAGAGCAATGAGTGAAAACACACTGAGCAATGAGTGAAAACACACTGAGCAATGAGTGAAAACACATTGAGCAATGAGTGAAAACACACTTAGCAATGAGTGAAAACACACTGAGCAATGAGTGAAACCACACTGAGCAATGAGTGAAAACACACTGGGCAATGAGTGAAACCACACTGAGCAATTAGTGAAAACACACTGAGCAATGAGTGAAAACTCACTGAGCAATGTTGTAAAACACACTGAGCAATGTTGTAAAACACACTGAGCAATGAATGAGAACACATTGGGCAATGAATATGAACACAGTGAGCAATGAAAAAACACACTGAGCAATCAGTGAGAACACACTGACCAATGAGTGAAAACACACTGAGCAATGAGTGAAAACACACTGAGCAACGAGTGAAAACACACTGAGCAACGAGTGAAAACACACTGAGCAACGAGTGAAAACACACAGAGCATTGAGTGAAAACACAGAGCAATGAGTGAAAACATACTAGGCAATGAGTGAAAACACAGAGAGCAATGAGTGAAAACACAGAGAGCAATGAGTGAAAACACACAGAGCAATGAGTGAAAACACAGAGGGCATTGAGCGAAAACATACAGAGCAATGAGTGAAAACACATTGAGCAATGAGTGAAAACACACTTAGCAATGAGTGAAAACACACTGAGCAATGAGTGAAAACACACTGAGCAATGAGTGAAAACACACTGAGCAATGAGCGAAACCACACAGAGCAATGAGTGAAAACACACTGAGCAATGAGTGAAAACACACTGAGCAATGAGTGAAAACACATTGAGCAATGAGTGAAAACACACTTAGCAATGAGTGAAAACACACTGAGCAATGAGTGAAAACACACTGAGCAATGAGTGAAAACACACTGAGCAATGAGTGAAAGCACACTGAGCAATGAGTGAAAACACACTGAACAATGAGCGAAACCACACAGAGCAATGAGTGAAAACACACTGAGCAATGAGTGAAAACACACTGAGCAATGAGTGAAAACACACTGAGCAATGAGTGAAAACACACTGAGCAATGAGTGAAAACACACTGAGCAATGAGTGAAAACACACTGAGCAATGAGTGAAAACACACTGAGCAATGAGAGAAAACGCACTGAACAATGAGTGAGATTGCACTGAACAATGAGTGAGAATAAAGTGAGCAATGAATGAGGAGAACACGCTGGGCAATGAATGAGGAAAAACACTGAGTACTGAAAGGGAACAGCCTGAGCAATGAAAAAACACACTGAGCAATGAATGAGAACACAGTGAGCAATTAAGAAGAACACACTGGGCAATGAATGAGGAAACACACTGAGCAGTGAAAGAGAACACACTTAGCAATGAAAAAACACACAGAGCAATAAAAAAAGACATTGAGAAATGAAAAAACCGCCTGAGCAATGAATGAGAACACACTGAGCAATGAGTGAGAACACACTGAGCAATGAAAAATAACATTAGCAATGAAAAAATTCACTGAGCAATGAAAGGGAAAACACTGAGCAATGAATGAGAACACACTGAGCAATGAGTGAAAATACACTGGGCAATGAATATGAACACACTGAGCAATGAAAAACAAGCTAAGCAATTAAAAAACACACTGAGCAATAAGTGAGAGCACACTGAGCATTGAGAGAAAACACACAGAGCAATGAGTGAACACACAGTGAGCAATGAGTGAAAACACACAGAGCACTTAGTGAAAACACAGTGAGCAATTAAGAAGAACACACTGGGCAATGAATGAGGAAAAACACTGAGCAATGAGAGAGAACAACCTGAGCAATGAAAAAACACACTGAGCAATGAATGAGAACACAGTGAGCAATTAAGAAGAACACACTGGGCAATGAATGAGAACACATTGGGCAATGAGTGAACCCACACTGAGCAATGAGTGAAAACACACTGAGCAATGTTGTAAAACACACTGAGCAATGAGTGAAAACACACTGGGCAATGAATGAGAACACATTAAGCAATGAAAAACAACATAACAATGAAAAAATTCACACTGAGCAATGAGTGAGAACACAGTGAACAATGAGTGAAATGACACTGAGCAATGAGTGAAAACACACTGAGCAATGAGTGAAAACACATTGAGCAATGAGTCAAATCATGCTAAGCAATGAATGAGAACACACAGAGCCAAGAATGAGAACACACTGAGCAATGAATAATAGCACACTGGGCAATGAATGAGAACACACTGGGCAATGAGTGAAAAAACACTGAGCAATGAAAAATAACCTAAGCAATCAAAAAACACACTGAGCAATGAATGAGAAGACAGTGAGCAATTAAGAAGTACACACTGGGAAATGAATGAGAACACACTGGGCAATGAGTGAAACCACACTGAGCAATGAGTGAAAACTCACTGAGCAATGTTGTAAAACACACTGAGCAATGAGTGAAAACACACTGGACAATGAATGAGAACACATTGGGCAATGAATATGAACACACTGACCAATGAGTGAAAACACACTGAGCAATGAGTGAAAACACACTGAGCAACGAGTGAAAGCACACTGAGCAATGAGTGAAAACACACTGAGCAATGAGTGAAAACACATTGAGCAATGAGTGAAATCATGCTAAGCAATGAATGAGAACACAATGAGCCAAGAATGAGAACACACTGAGCAATGAATAATAGCACACTGGGCAATGAATGAGAACACACTGGGCAATGAGTGAAAAAACACTGAGCAATGAAAAACAACTGAAGCAATGAAAAAACACACTGAGCAATGAATGACAACACAGTGAGCAATTAAGAAGTACACGCTGGGCAATGAGTGAAACCACACTGAACAATGAGTGAAATGACACTGAGCAATGTGTGAAAACTCACTGAGCAATGTTGTAAAACACACTGAGCAATGAGTGAAAACACACTGGACAATGAATGAGAACACATTGGGCAATGAAAATGAACACAGTGAGCAATGAAAAAACACACTGAGCAATAAGTGAGAACACACTGACCAATGAGTGAAAACACACTGAGCAATGAGTGAAAGCACACCGAGCAATGAGTGAAAACACACTGAGCAATGAGTGAAAACACACCGAGCCATGAGTGAAAACGTACTGCACAATGAGTGAAAACACAGTGAGCAATGAGTGAAAACACACAGAGCATTGACTGAACACACAGTGAGCAATGAGTGAAAACACACAGAGCACGTAGTCAAAACACACTGAGCAATGAGAGAAAACGCACTGAACAATGAGTGAGAACGCACTGAACAATGAGTGAGAACACACTGAGCAATGAAAAACAACATTAGCAATGAAAAAATTCACTGAGCAATGAAAGGGAAAACACTGGGCAATGAATATGAACACACTGAGCAATGAAAAACAAGCTCAGCAATTAAAAAACACACTGAGCAATAAGTGAGAGCACACTGAGCATTGAGAGAAAACACACTGAAAAATGGGTGAAAACACACAGAGCAATGAGTGAAAACACACAGAGCAATGAGTGAAAACACACAGAGCAATGAGTGAAAACACACTGAAAAATGGGTGAAAACACACTGCGTAATGAGTGAAAACACACAGAGCAATGAGTGAACACACAGTGAGCAATGAGTGAAAACACAGTGAGCAATTAAGAAGAACACACTGGGCAATGAATGAGAACACATTGGGCAATGAGTGAACCCACACTGAGCAATGAGTGAAAACACATTGAGCAATGTTGTAAAACACACTGAGCAATGAGTGAAAACACACTGGGCAATGAATGAGAACACATTAAGCAATGAAAAACAACATAACAATGAAAAAATTCACACTGAGCAATGAGTGAGAACACAGTGAACAATGAGTGAAATGACACTGAGCAATGAATGAGAACACACTGAGCAATGAGAAACAACCTAAGCAATGAAAAAAGACATTGAGCAATGAATGAGAACACACTGAGCAATGAATGAGAACACAGTGAGCAATGAATAAGAACACACTGGGCAATGACTAAGAACACACTGGGCAATGAATGAGAACACACTGAGCAATGAGCGAAAACACACTGAGCAATGAGTGAAAGCACACTGAGCAATGAGTGAAAATACACAGGGCAATGAGTGAAAATACACTGGGCAATGAAAAACAAGCTAAGCAATGAGTGAAAACACACTGAGCAATGAGTGAAAACACACTGAGCAATGAGTGAAAACACACTGAGCAATGAGTGAAAACACACTGAGCAATGAGTGAAAACACACTGAGCAATGAGTGAAAACACACTGAGCAATGAGTGAAAACACACTGAGCAATGGGTGAAAACACACTGAGCAATGGGTGAAAACACACTGAGCATTGAGTGAAAACACACTGACCAATGGGTGAAAACACACTGAGCAATGAGTGAAAATGCATTGAGCAATGAGTGAAAAGACACTGAGCAATGAGTGAAAACACACTGAGCAATGAGTGAAAACACACTGAGCAATGAGTGAAAATGCATTGAGCAATGAGTGAAAAGACACTGAGCAATGAGTGAAAACACACTGAGCAATGAATGAACACAGTGAGGAATGAGTGAAAACACACAGAGCACTTAGTGAAACCACACTGAGCAATGAGAGAAAACGCACTGAACAATGAGTGAGAACGCACTGAACAATGAGTGAGAACACACTGAGCAATGAGTGAAAACACACAGAGCATTGAGTGAAAACACAGAGCAATGAGTAAAAACATATTGAGCAATGAGTGAAAACACAGAGAGCATTGAATGAAAACACTGAGAGCAATGAGTGAAAACACACTGAGCAATGAGCGAAAACACAGAGCCATGAGTGAAAACACACTGAGCAATGAGTGAAAACACACTTAGCAATGAGTGAAAACACACTTAGCAATGAGTGAAAACAGACTGAGCAATGAGAGAAAACGTACTGAACTTTGAGCGAAAACACACAGAGCAATGAGTGAAAACACACTGAGCAATGAGTGAAAACACACTGAGCAATGAGTGAAAACACACTGAGCAATGAGTGAAAACACACCAAACAATGAGCGAAAACACGCGGAGCAATGAGTGAAAACACAGAGAGCATTGAGTGAAAACACACTGAGCAATGAGTGAAAACAAACTGAGCAATGAGTGAAAACACTGAGCAATGAGTGAAAACACACAGAGCACTTAGTGAAAACACACTGAGCAATGAGAGAAAACACACTGGGCAATGAGTGAAACCACACTGAGCAATGAGTGAAAACACACTGGGCAATGAATGAGAACACATTAAGCAATGAGAAACAACCTAACCAATGAAAAAATTCACACTGAACAATGAGTGAGAACGCACTGAACAATGAGTGAAAATAAAGTGAGCAATGAATGAGGAAAAACACTGAGCAGTGAAAGAGAACAACCTGAGCAATGAAAAAACACACTGAGCAATGAATGAGAACACACTGAGCAATTAAGGAGAACACATTGGGCAATGAGTGAGAACAGAGTGAACAATGAGTGAAATGACACTGAGCAATGAGTGAAAACACAGAGCAATGAGTGAAAACACACTGAGCAATGAATGAGAACACACTGAGCAATGAGAAACAACGTAAGCAATGAAGAAACACATTGAGCAATGAATGAGAACACACTGGGCAATGAGTGAGAACACACTGGGCAATGAATGAAAACACACTGAGCAATGAAAAATCCCAATGAGCAATGAGTGAAAACACATTGAGCAATGAGTGAAAACACACAAAGCATTGAGTGAAAACACAGAGCAATGAGTGAAAACACACTGAGCAATGAGTGAAAACACATTGAGCAATGAATGAGAACACACTGAGCCAAGAATGAGAACACACTGAGCAATGAATAATAGCACACTGGGCAATGAATGAGAACACACTGGGCAATGAATGAGAACACAGTGAGCTATTAAGAAGAACACACTGGGCAATGAATGGGAACACACTGGGCAATGAGTGAAAAAACACTGAGCAATGAAAAACAACCTAAGCAATGAAAAAACACACTGAGCAATGAATGAGACAACAGTGAGCAATTAAGAAGTACACACTGGGCAATGAATGAGAACACACTGGGCAATAAGTGAAACCACACTGAGCAATGAGTGAAAACACACTGGGCAATGAATGAGAACACATTAAGCAATGAAAAACAACCTAAACAATGAAAAAATTCACACTGAGCAATGAGTGAGAACACAGTGAACAATGAGTGAAATGACACTGCGCAATGAGTGAAAACACACAGAGCAATGAGTGAAAACACACAGAGCAATGAGTGAAAACACACAGAGCAATGAGTGAAAACACACTGAGCAATGAGTGAAAACACACTGAGCAGTGAAAGAGAACAACCTGAGCAATAAAAAAAGACATTGAGCAATGAAAAAACAGCCTGAGCAATGAATGAGAACACACTGAGCAATGAATGAGAACACACTGAGCAATGAATGAGAACACAGTGAGCAATGAATGAGAACACAGTGAGCAATGAATGAGAACACAGTGAGCAATGAATAAGAACACACTCGGCAATGACTAAGAACACACTGGGCAATGAATGAGAACACACTGAGCAATGAAAAACAACATTAGAAATGAAAAAACACACTGAGCAATAAGTGAAAACACACTGAGCAATGACTGAAAACACACTGAGCAATGAGTGAAAACACACTGAGCAATGAGTGAAAACATACTGAGCAATGAGTGAAAACACTGAGCAATGAGTGAAAACACACCGAGCAATGAGTGAAAACACACCGAGCAATGAGTGAAAACGTACTGCACAATGAATGAAAACACACAGAGCAATGAGTGAACACACAGTGAGCAATGAGTGAAAACACACAGAGCAATGCGTGAACACACAGTGAGCACTGAGTGAAAACACACTGAGCAATGAGAGAAAACGCACTGAACAATGAGTGAAAACGCACTGAACAATGAATGAGAACACACTGGGCAATGAAAGCGAACACACTGGGCAATGAAAGCGAGCACACTGAGCAATGAGTGAAAACACACTGAGCAATGAATGAGCACACACTGAGCAATGAATGAGAACACACTGAGCAATGAAAGAACACACTGAGCAATGAAGGAGAACACACTGAGCAATGAAGGAGAACACACTGAGCAATGAAGGAGAACACACTGAGCAATGAAGGAGAACACACTGAGCAATGAGTGAAAACACACTGAGCATTGAGTGAAAACACACTGAATAATGAGTGAAAACGCACTGAACAATGAGTGAAAACGCACTGAACAATGAATGAGAACACACTGGGCAATGAATGAGGAAACATACTGAGCAATGAATGAGAACACACTGAGCAATGAAAAACAACATTAGCCATGATAAAATTCACTGAGCAATGAAAGGGAACACACCGAGCAATGAATGAGAACACACTGAGCAATGAATGAGAACACACTGAGCAATGAGTGAAAATACACTGGGCAATGAATATGAACACACTGAGCAATGAGTGAGAACATACTGAGCAATGAGTGAAAACACACTGAGCATTGAGTGAAAACACTGAGCAATGAGTGAAAACACTGAGCAATGAGTGAAAACACTGAGCAATGAGTGAAAACACACTGAGCAATGAGTGAAAACACACTGAGCAATGAGTGAAAACACACTGAGCAATGAGTGAAAACACACTGAGCAATGAGTGAAAACACACTGACCAGTGGGTGAAAACACACTGAGCAATGAGTGAAAATGCATTGAGCAATGAGTGAGAACACACTGAGCAATGAGTGAGAACACACTGAGCAATGAGTGGAAACACACTGAGCAATGAGTGAAAACACACTGAGCAATGAGTGAAAACACACTGAGCAATGAGTGAAAACACACCGAGCAATGAGTGAACACACACCGAGCAATGAGTGAACACACACCGAGCAATGAGTGAACACACAGTGAGGAATGAGTGAAAACACACAGAACAAAGAGAGAAAACGCACTGAACAATGAGTGAGAACACACTGAACAATGAATGAGAACACACTGAACAAGGAGTGAAAATACACTGAGCAATGAAAGTGAGCACACTGAGCAATTAAAAATAACATAAGCAATGAATGAAAACGCACTGAACAATGAGTGAAAACACACTGAGCAATGAAAGTGAGCACACTGAGCAATGAGTGAAAACACAGTGAGCAATCAATGAGAACACACTGAGCAATGAATGAGAACACAGTGAGCAATGAAAAACAACATTAGCAATGAAAAAACTCACTGAGCAATGAATGGGAACACACTGAGCAATGAATGAGAACACAGTGGGCAATGACTAAGAACACACTGGGCAATGAATGAGAACACAGTGAGCAATGAAAAACAACATTAGCAATGAAAAAACTCACTGAGCAATGAATGGGAATACACTGAGCAATGAATGAGAACACACTGAGCAATGAGTGAAAATACACTGGGCAATGAATGAGAACACACTGGGCATTGAATATGAACACACTGTGCAATGAAAAACAAGCTAAGCAATGAAAAAACACACTGAGCAATGAGTGAAAACACTGAGCAATGAGTGAAAACACACAAAGCATTTAGTGAAAACACACAAAGCATTGAGTGAAAACACAGAACAATGAGTGAAAACATACTGAGCAATGAGTGAAAACACAGAGCAATGAGTGAAAACACAGAGCATTGAGTGAAAACACAGAGCATTGAGTGAAAACACAGAGCATTGAGTGAAAACACAGAGAGCAATGAGTGAAAACACAGAGAGCAATGAGTGAAAACACAGAGAGCAATGAGTGAAAACACAGAGAGCAATGAGTGAAAACACAGAGAGCAATGAGTGAAAACACAGAGAGCAATGAGTGAAAACACACTGAGCAGTGAGTGAAAACACACTGAGCAATGAGTGAAATAACACTGAGCAATGAGTGAAAACACACAGAGCAATGAGTGAAAACACACAGAGCAATGAGTGAAAACACACAGAGCAATGAGTGAAAACACACAGAGCAATGTTGTAAAACACACTGAGCAATGAGTGAAAACACACTGGGCAATGAATGAGAACACATTAAGCAATGAGAAACAACCTAACCAATGAAAAAATTCACACTGAACAATGAGTGAGAACGCACTGAACAATGAGTGAAAATAAAGTGAGCAATGAATGAGAACACCCTGGGCAATGAATGAGGAAAAACACTGAGCAGTGAAAGAGAACAACCTGAGCAATGAAAAAACACACTGAGCAATGAATGAGAACACACTGAGCAATTAAGGAGAACACATTGGGCAATGAATGAGAACACACTGGGCAATGAGTGAAACCACACTGAGCAATGAGTGAAAACACACTGAGCAATGAGTGAAAACTCACTGGGCAATGAATGAGAACACATTAAGCAATGAGAAACAACCTAACCAATGAAAAAATTCACACTGAGCAATGAGTGAGAACACAGTGAACAATGAGTGAAATGACACTGAGCAATGAGTGAAAACACACAGAGCAATGAGTGAAAACACACTGAGCAATGAGAAACAACGTAAGCAATGAAGAAACACATTGAGCAATGAATGAGAACACACTGGGCAATGAGTGAGAACACACTGGGCAATGAGTGAGAACACACTGGGCAATGAGTGAGAGCACACTGGGCAATGAGTGAGAGCACACTGGGCAATGAATGAAAACACACTGAGCAATGAAAAAACCCAATGAGCAATGAAAAAACCCAATGAGCAATGAGTGAAAACACATTGAGCAATGAGTGAAAACACACAAAGCATTGAGTGAAAACACATTGAGCAATGAATGAGAACACACTGAGCCAAGAATGAGAACACACTGAGCAATGAATAATAGCACACTGGGCAATGAATGAGAACACACTGGGCAATGAATGAGAACACAGTGAGCTATTAAGAAGAACACACTGGGCAATGAATGAGAACACACTGGGCAATGAGTGAAAAAACACTGAGCAATGAAAAACAACCTAAGCAATGAAAAAACACACTGAGCAATGAATGAGACAACAGTGAGCAATTAAGAAGTACACACTGGGCAATGAATGAGAACACACTGGGCAATAAGTGAAACCACACTGAGCAATGAGTGAAAACTCACTGAGCAATGTTGTAAAACACACTGAGCAATGAGTGAAAACACACTGGGCAATGAATGAGAACACATTAAGCAATGAAAAACAACCTAAACAATGAAAAAATTCACACTGAGCAATGAGTGAGAACACAGTGAACAATGAGTGAAATGACACTGCGCAATGAGTGAAAACACACAGAGCAATGAGTGAAAACACACTGAGCAATGAGTGAAAACACACCGAGCAATGAGTGAAAACGTACCGAGCAATGAGTGAAAACGTACTGCACAATGAGTGAGAACAAAGTGAGCAATGAATGAGAACACACTGGGCAATGAATGAGGAAACACACTGAGCAGTGAAAGAGAACAACCTGAGCAGTGAAAGAGAACAACCTGAGCAATGAAAAAACACACTGAGCAATAAAAAAAGACATTGAGCAATGAAAAAACAGCCTGAGCAATGAATGAGAACACACTGAGCAATGAATGAGAACACACTGAGCAATGAATGAGAACACAGTGAGCAATGAATGAGAACACAGTGAGCAATGAATAAGAACACACTGGGCAATGACTAAGAACACACTGGGCAATGAATGAGAACACACTGAGCAATGAAAAACAACATTAGAAATGAAAAAGCTCACTGAGCAATGAATGGGAACACACTGAGCAATGAATGAGAACACACTGAGCAATGAGTGAAAACACACCGAGCAATGAGTGAAAACGTACCGAGCAATGAGTGAAAACGTACTGCACAATGAGTGAGAACAAAGTGAGCAATGAATGAGAACACACTGGGCAATGAATGAGGAAACACACTGAGCAGTGAAAGAGAACAACCTGAGCAATGAAAAAACACACTGAGCAATAAAAAAAGACATTGAGCAATGAAAAAACAGCCTGAGCAATGAATGAGAACACACTGAGCAATGAATGAGAACACAGTGAGCAATGAATGAGAACACAGTGAGCAATGAATGAGAACACAGTGAGCAATGAATAAGAACACACTGGGCAATGACTAAGAACACACTGGGCAATGAATGAGAACACACTGAGCAATGAAAAACAACATTAGAAATGAAAAAACTCACTGAGCAATGAATGGGAACACACTGAGCAATGAATGAGAACACACTGAGCAATGAGTGAAAATATACTAGGCAATGAATGAGGACACACTGGGCAATGAATATGAACACAGTGAGCAATGAAAAAACACACTGAGCAATAAGTGAAAACACACTGAGCAATGAGTGAAAACACATTGAGCAATGAGTGAAAACACACTGAGCAATGAGTGAAAACACACTGAGCAATGAGTGAAAACACACAAAGCATTGAGTGAAAACACAGAGCAATGAGTGAAAACACACTGAGCAATGAGTGAAAACACACTGAGCAATGAGTGAAAACACACTGAGCAATGAGTGAAAACACACTGAGCAATGAGTGAAAACACACTGAGCAATGAGTGAAAACACACTGAGCAATGAATGAGCACACACTGAGCAATGAATGAGAACACACTGAGCAATGAATGAGAACACACTGAGCAATGAAGGAGAACACACTGAGCAATGAAGGAGAACACACTGAGCAATGAAGGAGAACACACTGAGCAATGAGTGAAAACACACTGAGCATTGAGTGAAAACACGCTGAATAATGAGTGAAAACACACTGAATAATGAGTGAAAACGCACTGAACAATGAGTGAAAACGCACTGAACAATGAATGAGAACACACTGGGCAATGAATGAGGAAACATACTGAGCAATGAATGAGAACACACTGAGCAATGAAAAACAACATTAGCAATGATAAAATTCACTGAGCAATGAAAGGGAACACACCGAGCAATGAATGAGAACACACTGAGCAATGAATGAGAACACACTGAGCAATGAAAAACAACATTAGCAATGATAAAATTCACTGAGCAATGAAAGGGAACACACTGAGCAATGAGTGAAAATACACTGGGCAATGAATATGAACACACTGAGCAATGAAAAACAAGCTAAGCAATTAAAAAACACACTGAGCAATAAGTGAGAACATACTGAGCATTGAGTGAAAACACTGAGCAATGAGTGAAAACACTGAGCAATGAGTGAAAACACACTGAGCAATGAGTGAAAACACTGAGCAATGAGTGAAAACACACTGAGCAATGAGTGAAAACACACTGAGCAATGAGTGAAAACACTGAGCATTGAGTGAAAACACACTGACCAGTGGGTGAAAACACACTGAGCAATGAGTGGAAACACACTGAGCAATGAGTGGAAACACACTGAGCAATGAGTGGAAACACACTGAGCAATGAGTGAAAACACACTGAGCATTCAGTGAAAACACACTGAGCATTCAGTGAAAACACACTGAGCAATGAGTGAAAACGCACTGAACAATGAGTGAAAACACACTGAGCAATGAAAGTGAGCACACTGAGCAATGAGTGAAAACACAGTGAGCAATCAATGAGAACACACTGAGCAATGAATGAGAACACAGTGAGCAATGAAAAACAACATTAGCAATGAAAAAACTCACTGAGCAATGAATGGGAACACACTGAGCAATGAATGAGAACACAGTGGGCAATGACTAAGAACACACTGAGCAATGAAAAACAACATTAGCAATGAAAAAACTCACTGAGCAATGAATGGGAACACACTGAGCAATGAATGAGAACACAGTGGGCAATGACTAAGAACACACTGAGCATTGAGTGAAAACACAGAGAGCATTGAGTGAAAACACAGAGAGCAATGAGTGAAAACACAGAGAGCAATGAGTGAAAACACAGAGAGCATTGAGTGAAAACACAGAGAGCATTGAGTGAAAACACAGAGAGCAATGAGTGAAAACACACTGAGCAGTGAGTGAAAACACACTGAGCAATGAGTGAAATAACACTGAGCAATGAGTGAAAACACACTGAGCAAAGAGTGAGAACAAAGTGAGCAATGAATGAGAACACACTGGGCAATGAATGAGGAAAAACACTGAGCAGTGAAAGAGAACAACCTGAGCAATGAAAAAACACACTGAGCAATAAAAAAAGACATTGAGCAATGAAAAAACAGCCTGAGCAATGAATGAGAACACACTGAGCAATGAATGAGAACACACTGAGCAATGAATGAGAACACACTGAGCAATGAATGAGAACACAGTGAGCAATGAATGAGAACACAGAGAGCAATGAATGAGAACACACTGAGCAATGAGTGAAAATACAGTGGGCATTGAATGGGAACACACTGAGCAATGAAAAACATGCTAAGCAATTAAAAAACACACTGAGCAATAAGTGAGAACACACTGAGCAATGAGTAAAAACACTGAGCAATGAGTGAAAACACACAGAGCATTGAGTGAAAGCACACTGAGCAATGGGAGAAAGCACACTGAGCAATGAGTGAAAACACACTGAGCAATGAGTGAAAACACACTAAGCAATGAGTGAAAACACACTGAGCAATGAGAGAAAACACACTGAGCAATGAGAGAAAACACACTGAGCAATGAGAGAAATCACACTGAGCAATGAGAGAAAACACACTGAGCAATGAGAGAAAACACACTGAGCAATGAGTGAAAACACACTGAGCAATGAGTGAAAACACACTGAGCAATGAGTGAAAACGCAGTGAGCAATGAGTGAAAGCACACTGAGCAATGAGAGAAAACACACTGAGCAATGAGTGAAAACACACTGAGCAATGAGTGAAAACACACTGAGCAATGAGTGAAAACACACTGAGCAATGTGTGAAAACGCACCGAGCAATGAGTGAAAACACACTGAGCCATGAAAGAGAACAACTTGAGCAATGAAAAAACAATCAGAGCAATAAAAAAAGACATTGAGCAATGAAAAAACAGCCTGAGCAATGAATGAGAACACACTGAGCAAAGTAAAACAACATTAGCAATGAAAAAATTCACTGAGCAATGAAAGGGAACACACTGTGCAATGAGTGAAAATACACTGGGCAATGAGTGAAAACACACTGAGCAATGAGTGAAAACACTGAGCAATGAGTGAAAACACTGAGCAATGAGTGAAAACACATTGAGCAATGAGTGAAAACACACAAAGCATTGAGTGAAAACACATTGAGCAATGAATGAGAACACACTGAGCCAAGAATGAGAACACACTGAGCAATGAATAATAGCACACTGGGCAATGAATGAGAACACACTGGGCAATGAATGAGAACACAGTGAGCTATTAAGAAGAACACACTGGGCAATGAATGAGAACACACTGGGCAATGAGTGAAAAAACACTGAGCAATGAAAAACAACCTAAGCAATGAAAAAACACACTGAGCAATGAATGAGACAACAGTGAGCAATTAAGAAGTACACACTGGGCAATGAATGAGAACACACTGGGCAATAAGTGAAACCACACTGAGCAATGAGTGAAAACTCACTGAGCAATGTTGTAAAACACACTGAGCAATGAGTGAAAACACACTGGGCAATGAATGAGAACACATTAAGCAATGAAAAACAACCTAAACAATGAAAAAATTCACACTGAGCAATGAGTGAGAACACAGTGAACAATGAGTGAAATGACACTGCGCAATGAGTGAAAACACACAGAGCAATAAGTGAAAACACACTGAGCAATGAGTGAAAACACACCGAGCAATGAGTGAAAACGTACCGAGCAATGAGTGAAAACGTACTGCACAATGAGTGAGAACAAAGTGAGCAATGAATGAGAACACACTGGGCAATGAATGAGGAAACACACTGAGCAGTGAAAGAGAACAACCTGAGCAATGAAAAAACACACTGAGCAATAAAAAAAGACATTGAGCAATGAAAAAACAGCCTGAGCAATGAATGAGAACACACTGAGCAATGAATGAGAACACACTGCGCAATGAATGAGAACACAGTGAGCAATGAATGAGAACACAGTGAGCAATGAATAAGAACACACTGGGCAATGACTAAGAACACACTGGGCAATGAATGAGAACACACTGAGCAATGAAAAACAACATTAGAAATGAAAAAACTCACTGAGCAATGAATGGGAACACACTGAGCAATGAATGAGAACACACTGAGCAATGAGTGAAAATATACTAGGCAATGAATGAGGACACACTGGGCAATGAATATGAACACAGTGAGCAATGAAAAAACACACTGAGCAATAAGTGAAAACACACTGAGCAATGAGTGAAAACACATTGAGCAATGAGTGAAAACACACTGAGCAATGAGTGAAAACACACTGAGCAATGAGTGAAAACACACAAAGCATTGAGTGAAAACACACTGAGCAATGAGTGAAAACACACTGAGCAATGAGTGAAAACACACTGAGCAATGAGTGAAAACACATTGAGCAATGAGTGAAAACACACTGAGCAATGAGTGAAAACACACTGAGCAATGAGTGAAAACACACTGAGCAATGAGTGAAAACACACTGAGCAATGAGTGAAAACACACTGAGCAATGAGTGAAAACACACTGAGCAATGAGTGAAAACACACTGAGCAATGAATGAGCACACACTGAGCAATGAATGAGAACACACTGAGCAATGAATGAGAACACACTGAGCAATGAATGAGAACACACTGAGCAATGAAGGAGAACACACTGAGCAATGAAGGAGAACACACTGAGCAATGAAGGAGAACACACTGAGCAATGAGTGAAAACACACTGAGCATTGAGTGAAAACACGCTGAATAATGAGTGAAAACACACTGAATAATGAGTGAAAACGCACTGAACAATGAGTGAAAACGCACTGAACAATGAATGAGAACACACTGGGCAATGAATGAGGAAACATACTGAGCAATGAATGAGAACACACTGAGCAATGAAAAACAACATTAGCAATGATAAAATTCACTGAGCAATGAATGAGAACACACTGAGCAATGAAAAACAACATTAGCAATGATAAAATTCACTGAGCAATGAAAGGGAACACACTGAGCAATGAGTGAAAATACACTGGGCAATGAATATGAACACACTGAGCAATGAAAAACAAGCTAAGCAATTAAAAAACACACTGAGCAATAAGTGAGAACATACTGAGCATTGAGTGAAAACACTGAGCAATGAGTGAAAACACTGAGCAATGAGTGAAAACACACTGAGCAATGAGTGAAAACACTGAGCAATGAGTGAAAACACACTGAGCAATGAGTGAAAACACACTGAGCAATGAGTGAAAACACACTGAGCAATGAGTGAAAACACTGAGCATTGAGTGAAAACACACTGACCAGTGGGTGAAAACACACTGAGCAATGAGTGGAAACACACTGAGCAATGAGTGGAAACACACTGAGCAATGAGTGGAAACACACTGAGCAATGAGTGAAAACACACTGAGCAATGAGTGAAAACACACTGAGCATTCAGTGAAAACACACTGAGCATTCAGTGAAAACACACTGAATAATGAATGAAAACGCACTGAACAATGAGTGAAAACACACTGAGCAATGAAAGTGAGCACACTGAGCAATGAGTGAAAACACAGTGAGCAATCAATGAGAACACACTGAGCAATGAATGAGAACACAGTGAGCAATGAAAAACAACATTAGCAATGAAAAAACTCACTGAGCAATGAATGGGAACACACTGAGCAATGAATGAGAACACAGTGGGCAATGACTAAGAACACACTGAGCAATGAAAAACAACATTAGCAATGAAAAAACTCACTGAGCAATGAATGGGAACACACTGAGCAATGAATGAGAACACAGTGGGCAATGACTAAGAACACACTGAGCATTGAGTGAAAACACAGAGAGCATTGAGTGAAAACACAGAGAGCAATGAGTGAAAACACAGAGAGCAATGAGTGAAAACACAGAGAGCATTGAGTGAAAACACAGAGAGCATTGAGTGAAAACACAGAGAGCAATGAGTGAAAACACACTGAGCAGTGAGTGAAAACACACTGAGCAATGAGTGAAATAACACTGAGCAATGAGTGAAAACACACTGAGCAAAGAGTGAGAACAAAGTGAGCAATGAATGAGAACACACTGGGCAATGAATGAGGAAAAACACTGAGCAGTGAAAGAGAACAACCTGAGCAATGAAAAAACACACTGAGCAATAAAAAAAGACATTGAGCAATGAAAAAACAGCCTGAGCAATGAATGAGAACACACTGAGCAATGAATGAGAACACACTGAGCAATGAATGAGAACACACTGAGCAATGAATGAGAACACAGTGAGCAATGAATGAGAACACAGAGAGCAATGAATGAGAACACACTGAGCAATGAGTGAAAATACAGTGGGCATTGAATGGGAACACACTGAGCAATGAAAAACATGCTAAGCAATTAAAAAACACACTGAGCAATAAGTGAGAACACACTGAGCAATGAGTAAAAACACTGAGCAATGAGTGAAAACACACAGAGCATTGAGTGAAAGCACACTGAGCAATGGGAGAAAGCACACTGAGCAATGAGTGAAAACACACTGAGCAATGAGTGAAAACACACTAAGCAATGAGTGAAAACACACTGAGCAATGAGAGAAAACACACTGAGCAATGAGAGAAAACACACTGAGCAATGAGAGAAATCACACTGAGCAATGAGAGAAAACACACTGAGCAATGAGAGAAAACACACTGAGCAATGAGAGAAAACACACTGAGCAATGAGTGAAAACACACTGAGCAATGAGTGAAAACACACTGAGCAATGAGTGAAAACGCAGTGAGCAATGAGTGAAAGCACACTGAGCAATGAGAGAAAACACACTGAGCAATGAGTGAAAACACACTGAGCAATGAGTGAAAACACACTGAGCAATGAGTGAAAACACACTGAGCAATGTGTGAAAACGCACCGAGCAATGAGTGAAAACACACTGAGCCATGAAAGAGAACAACTTGAGCAATGAAAAAACAATCAGAGCAATAAAAAAAGACATTGAGCAATGAAAAAACAGCCTGAGCAATGAATGAGAACACACTGAGCAAAGTAAAACAACATTAGCAATGAAAAAATTCACTGAGCAATGAAAGGGAACACACTGAGCAATGAGTGAAAACACTGAGCAATGAGTGAAAACACTGAGCAATGAGTGAAAACAGTGAGCAATGAGTGAAAACACTGAGCAATGAGTGAAAACACTGAGCAATGAGTGAAAACACACTGAGCCATGAAAGCGAACACGCTGAGCAATGAGTGAAAACACACTGAGCAATGAATGAGAACGCACTGGGCAATGAAAAAAATCTCACTGAGCAATGATAAACAACACACTGAGCAATGAAAAATAACATAAGCAATGAAAAAACTCACTGAGCAATGAATGGGAACACACTGAGCAATGAAAAAAATCTCACTGAGCAATGATAAACAACACACTGAGCAATGAATGAGCACACACTGAGCAATGAATGAGAACACACTGAGCAATGAAGGAGAACACACTGAGCAATGAAGGAGAACACACTGAGCAATGAAAGAGAACACACTGAGCAATGAGTGTAAAGACACTGAATAATGAGTGAAAACGCACTGAACAATGAGTGAAAACACAGTGAGCAATGAAGGCGAGCACACTGAGCAATGAGTGAAAACACAGTGAGCAATGAATGAGAACACACTGAGCACTGAAAGAGAACAACCTGAGCAATGAAAGAACACACTGAGCAATAAAAAAAGACATTGAGCAATGAAAAAGCAGCCTGAGCAATCAATGAGAACACACTGAGCAATGAATGAGAACACACTGGGCAATGACTAAGAACACACTGGGCAATGACTAAGAACACACTGGGCAATGAGTGAAAACACACTGGGCAATGAGTGAAAACACACTGAGCAATGAGTGAAAACACACTGAGCAATGACTGAAAACGCAGTGAGCAATGAGTGAAAGCACACTGAGCAATGAGAGAAAACACACTGAGCAATGAATGAAAACACACTGAGCAATGAGTGAAAGCACACTGAGCAATGAGAGAAAACACACTGAGCAATGAATGAAAACACACTGAGCAATGAATGAAAACACACTGAGCAATGAATGAAAACACACTGAGCAATGAGTGAAAACACACTGAGCAATGAGTGAAAACACACTGAGCAATGAGTGAAAGCACACTGAGCAATGAGAGAAAACACACTAAGCAATGAGAGAAAACACAGAGCAATGAGAGAAAACACAGAGCAATGAGAGAAAACATACTGAGCAATGAGTGAAAACACACTGAGCAATGAGAGAAAACACACTGAGCAATGAGTGAAAACACACTGAGCAATGAGAGAAAACACACTGAGCAATGAGTGAAAACGCAGTGAGCAATGAGTGAAAACGCAGTGAGCAATGAGTGAAAACACACTGAGCAACGAGAGAAAACATACTGAGCAATGAGTGAAAACACACTGAGCAATGGGAGAAAGCACACTGAGCAATGAGTGAAAACACACTGAGCAATGAGTGAAAACACAGTGACCAATGAGTGAAAACACACTGAGCAATGAGTGAAAACGCACTGAGCAATGAGTGAAAACGCAGTGAGCAATGAGTGAAAACACACTGAGCAATGAATGAAAACACACTGAGCAATGAATGAAAACACACGGAGCAATGAGTGAAAACACACTGAGCAATGAGTGAAAACACACTGAGCAATGAATGAAAACACACTGAGCAATGAGTGAAAACACACGGAGCAATGAGTGAAAACACACTGAGCAATGAGTGAAAACACACTGAGCAATGAGTGAAAACACACTGAGCAATGAGTGAAAACACACTGAGCAATGAGTGAAAACACACTGAGCAATGAGTGAAAGCACACTGAGCAATGAGAGAAAACACACTAAGCAATGAGAGAAAACACAGAGCAATGAGAGAAAACATACTGAGCAATGAGGGAAAACACACTGAGCAATGAGAGAAAACACACTGAGCAATGAGTGAAAACACACTGAGCAATGAGTGAAAACACACTGAGCAATGAGTGAAAACACACTGAGCAATGAGTGAAAACACACTGAGCAATGAGTGAAAACACACTGAGCAATGAGTGAAAACACACTGAGCAATGAGAGAAAACACACTGAGCAATGAGTGAAAACACACTGAGCAATGAGTGAAAACACACTGAGCAATGAGTGAAAACGCAGTGAGCAATGAGTGAAAACGCAGTGAGCAATGAGTGAAAACACACTGAGCAACGAGAGAAAACATACTGAGCAATGAGAGAAAACACACTGAGCAATGAGAGAAAACACACTGAGCAATGAGTGAAAACACACTGAGAAATGAGAGAAAACACACTGAGCAATGAGTGAAAACACACTGAGCAATGAGTGAAAACACACTGAGCAATGAGTGAAAACGCAGTGAGCAATGAGTGAAAACGCAGTGAGCAATGAGTGAAAACGCAGTGAGCAATGAGTGAAAGCGCACTGAGCAATGAGAGAAAACACACTGAGCAATGAGTGAAAACGCAGTGAGCAATGAGTGAAAACGCACTGAGCAATGAGAGAAAACACACTGAGCAATGAGAGAAAACACACTGAGCAATGAGTGAAAACACACTGAGCAATGAGAGAAAACACACTGAGCAATGAGTGAAAACACACTGAGCAATGAGTGAAAACACACTGAGCAATGAGTGAAAACACACTGAGCAATGAGTGAAAATGCAGTGAGCAATGATTGAAAACACACTGAGCAATGATTGAAAACACACTGAGCAATGAGAGAAAACACACTAAGCAATGGGAGAAAGCACACTGAGCAATGAGTGAAAACACACTGAGCAATGAGAGAAAACACACTGAGCAATGAGTGAAAGCACACTGAGCAATGAGAGAAAACACACTGAGCAATGAGTGAAAACGCAGTGAGCAATGAGTGAAAACACACAGAGCAATGGGAGAAAGCACACTGAGCAATGAGTGAAAACACACTGAGCAATGACAGAAAACACAAAGAGCAATGAGTGAAAACACACTGAGCAATGAGTGAAAACACACTGAGCAATGAGTGAAAACACACTGAGCAATGAGTGAAAGCACACTGAGCAATGAGAGAAAACACACTGAGCAATGAGAGAAAACACACTGAGCAATGAGTGAAAACACACTGAGCAATGAGAGAAAACACACTGAGCAATGAGTGAAAATGCAGTGAGCAATGAGTGAAAACACACTGAGCAATGAGAGAAAACACACTGAGCAATGAGAGAAAACACACTGAGCAATGAGTGAAAACGCAGTGAGCAATGAGTGAAAACACACTGAGCAATGAGTGAAAACGCAGTGAGCAATGAGTGAAAGCGCACTGAGCAATGAGAGAAAACACACTGAGCAATGAGTGAAAACGCAGTGAGCAATGAGTGAAAACGCAGTGAGCAATGAGTGAAAACACACTGAGCAATGAGAGAAAACACACTGAGCAATGAGTGAAAACACACTGAGCAATGAGTGAAAACACACTGAGCAATGAGTGAAAACACACTGAGCAATGAGTGAAAATGCAGTGAGCAATGATTGAAAACACACTGAGCAATGATTGAAAACACACTGAGCAATGATTGAAAACACACTGGGCAATGATTGAAAACACACTGAGCAATGAGAGAAAACACACTAAGCAATGGGAGAAAGCACACTGAGCAAAGAGTGAAAACACACTGAGCAATGAGAGAAAACACACTGAGCAATGAGTGAAAGCACACTGAGCAATGAGAGAAAACACACTGAGCAATGAGTGAAAACACACTGAGCAATGGGAGAAAGCACACTGAGCAATGAGTGAAAACACACTGAGCAATGAGTGAAAACACACTGAGCAATGAGTGAAAACACACAGAGCAATGGGAGAAAGCACACTGAGCAATGAGTGAAAACACACTGAGCAATGAGTGAAAACACACTGAGCAATGAGTGAAAACACACTGAGCAATGAGTGAAAACACATTGAGCAATGAGTGAAAACACACTGAGCAATGAGTGAAAACACACTGAGCAATGAGAGAAAACACACTGAGCAATGAGTGAAAGCACACTGAGCAATGAGTGAAAACACACTGAGCAATGAGAGAAAACATACTGAGCAATGAGTGAAAACACACTGAGCAATGAGTGAAAACGCAGTGAGCAATGGGAGAAAACACACTGAGCAATGAGTGAAAGCACACTGAGCAATGAGTGAAAACACACTGAGCAATGAGTGAAAACACACTGAGCAATGAGTGAAAGCACACTGAGCAATGAGTGAAAGCACACTGAGCAATGAGTGAAAACACACTGAGCAATGAGTGAAAACACACTGAGCAATGAGAGAAAACATACTGAGCAATGAGTGAAAACACACTGAGCAATGAGAGAAAACACACTGAGCAATGAGTGAAAGCACACTGAGCAATGAGTGAAAACACACTGAGCAATGAGTGAAAACACACTGAGCAATGAGAGAAAACACACAGAGCAATGAGAGAAAACACACTGAGCAATGGGAGAAAGCACACTGAGCAATGAGTGAAAACACACTGAGCAATGAGTGAAAACGCAGTGAGCAATGAGTGAAAACACACTGAGCAATGAGTGAAAACACACTGAGCAATGAGTGAAAACGCAGTGAGCAATGAGCGAAAGCACACTGAGCAATGAGAGAAAACACACTGAGCAATGGGAGAAAGCACACTGAGCAATGAGTGAAAACACACTGAGCAATGAGAGAAAACATACTGAGCAATGAGAGAAAACACACTGAGCAATGAGTGAAAACACACTGAGCAATGAGAGAAAACACACTGAGCAATGAGTGAAAACACACTGAGAAATGAGAGAAAACACACTGAGCAATGAGAGAAAACACACTGAGCAATGAGTGAAAACACACTGAGCAATGAGTGAAAACACACTGAGCAATGAGTGAAAACACACTGAGCAATGAGTGAAAACACACTGAGCAATGAGAGAAAACACACTGAGCAATGGGAGAAAACACACTGAGCAATGGGAGAAAACGCACTGAACAATGAGTGAAAGCACCCTGAGCAATGAGTGAAAACACACTGAGCAATGAGAGAAAACACACGGAGCAATGAGAGAAAACACACTGCGCAATGAGTGAAAGCACACTGAGCAATGAGTGAAAGCACACTGAGCAATGAGTGAAAACACACAGAGCAATGAGAGAAAACACACAGAGCAATGACAGAAAACACACTGAGCAATGAGAGAAAACACACTGAGCAATCAGAGAAAACACACTGAGCAATGAGTGAAAACACACTGAGCAATGAGAGAAAACACACTGAGCAATGAGAGAAAACACACTGAGCAATGAGTGAAAAAGCACTGAGCAATGAGTGAAAACACACTGAGCAATGAGAGAAAACACACTGAGCAATGAGTGAAAACACACTGAGCAATGAGAGAAAACACACTGAGCAATGAGTGAAAACACACTGAGAAATGAGAGAAAACACACTGAGCAATGAGAGAAAACACACTGAGCAATGAGTGAAAACACACTGAGCAATGAGTGAAAACACACAGAGCAATGAGAGAAAAGACACTGAGCAATGAGTGAAAACACACTGAGCAATGAGAGAAAACACACTGAGCAATGGGAGAAAACGCACTGAACAATGAGTGAAAGCACACTGAGCAATGAGTGAAAACACACTGAGCAATGAGTGAAAACACACTGAGCAATGAGAGAAAACACACTGAGCAATGAGAGAAAACACACTGCGCAATGAGTGAAAGCACACTGAGCAATGAGTGAAAGCACACTGAGCAATGAGTGAAAACACACAGAGCAATGAGAGAAAACACACAGAGCAATGAGAGAAAACACACTGAGCAATGAGAGAAAACACACTGAGCAATGAGAGAAAACACACTGAGCAATGAGTGAAAACACACTGAGCAATGAGTGAAAACACACTGAGCAATGAGAGAAAACACACTGAGCAATGAGAGAAAACACACTGAGCAATGAGTGAAAACGCACTGAGCAATGAGTGAAAACACACTGAGCAATGAGCGAAAACACACTGAGCAATGAGCGAAAACACACTGAGCAATGAGTGAAAACACACTGAGCAATGAGAGAAAACACACTGAGCAATGAGTGAAAACGCAGTGAGCAATGAGTGAAAACACACAGAGCAATGGGAGAAAGCACACTGAGCAATGAGTGAAAACGCAGTGAGCAATGAGTGAAAACACACAGAGCAATGGGAGAAAGCACACTGAGCAATGAGTGAAAACACACTGAGCAATGAGAGAAAACGCATTGAGCAATGAGTGAAAGCACACTGAGCAATGAGAGAAAACACACTGAGCAATGAGTGAAAACACACTGAGCAATGAGTGAAAACACACTGAGCAATGAGTGAAAACACACTGAGCAATGAGTGAAAACGCAGTGAGCAATGAGTGAAAACACACTGAGCAATGAGAGAAAACATACTGAGCAATGAGTGAAAACGCAGTGAGCAATGAGTGAAAACACACAGAGCAATGAGTGAAAACACACAGAGCAATGAGTGAAAACACACTGAGCAATGAGAGAAAACACACTGAGCAATGAGTGAAAACGCAGTGAGCAATGAGTGAAAACGCAGTGAGCCATGAGTGAAAACGCAGTGAGCCATGAGTGAAAACACACTGAGCAATGAGTGAAAACGCACTGAGCAATGAGTGAAAACACACTGAGCAATGAGCGAAAACACACTGAGCAATGAGAGAAAACACACTGAGCAATGAGTGAAAACGCAGTGAGCAATGAGTGAAAACACACAGAGCAATGGGAGAAAGCACACTGAGCAATGAGTGAAAACACACTGAGCAATGACAGAAAACACAAAGAGCAATGAGTGAAAACACACTGAGCAATGAGTGAAAACGCACTGAGCAATTAGTGAAAACACACTGAGCAATGAGCGAAAACACACTGAGCAATGAGAGAAAACACACTGAGCAATGAGTGAAAACGCAGTGAGCAATGAGTGAAAACACACAGAGCAATGGGAGAAAGCACACTGAGCAATGAGTGAAAACACACTGAGCAATGACAGAAAACACAAAGAGCAATGAGTGAAAACACACTGAGCAATGAGTGAAAACACACTGAGCAATGAGTGAAAACACACTGAGCAATGAGTGAAAGCACACTGAGCAATGAGAGAAAACACACTGAGCAATGAGTGAAAACACACTGAGCAATGAGTGAAAACGCAGTGAGCAATGAGTGAAAACACAAAGAGCAATGAGTGAAAACACACTGAGCAATGAGTGAAAACACACTGAGCAATGAGTGAAAACACACTGAGCAATGAGTGAAAACGCAGTGAGCAATGAGTGAAAACACAAAGAGCAATGAGTGAAAACACACTGAGCAATGAGTGAAAACACACTGAGCAATGAGTGAAAACACACTGAGCAATGAGTGAAAGCACACTGAGCAATGAGAGAAAACACACTGAGCAATGAGTGAAAACACACTGAGCAATGAGAGAAAACACACTGAGCAATGAGTGAAAATGCAGTGAGCAATGAGTGAAAACACACTGAGCAATGAGAGAAAACACACAGAGCAATGAGTGAAAACACACTGAGCAATGAGAGAAAACACACTGAGCAATGAGAGAAAACACACTGAGCAATGAGTGAAAACACACTGAGCAATGAGAGAAAACACACTGAGCAATGAGTGAAAACGCAGTGAGCAAAGAGTGAAAACACACTGAGCAATGAGAGAAAACACACTGAGCAATGAGTGAAAACGCAGTGAGCAATGAGTGAAAACGCAGTGAGCCATGAGTGAAAACACACTGAGCAATGAGAGAAAACACACTGAGCAATGAGTGAAAACACACTGAGCAATGAGTGAAAACGCACTGAGCAATGAGTGAAAACACACTGAGCAATGAGCGAAAACACACTGAGCAATGAGAGAAAACACACTGAGCAATGAGTGAAAACGCAGTGAGCAACGAGTGAAAACACACAGAGCAATGGGAGAAAGCACACTGAGCAATGAGTGAAAACACACTGAGCAATGACAGAAAACACAAAGAGCAATGAGTGAAAACACACTGAGCAATGAGTGAAAACACACTGAGCAATGAGTGAAAGCACACTGAGCAATGAGAGAAAGCACACTGAGCAATGAGTGAAAACACACTGAGCAATGAGTGAAAACGCAGTGAGCAATGAGTGAAAACACAAAGAGCAATGAGTGAAAACACACTGAGCAATGAGTGAAAACACACTGAGCAATGAGTGAAAACACACTGAGCAATGAGTGAAAATGCAGTGAGCAATGAGTGAAAACACACTGAGCAATGAGTGAAAACACACTGAGCAATGAGAGAAAACACACTGAGCAATGAGTGAAAACACACTGAGCAATGAGAGAAAACACACTGAGCAATGAGTGAAAATGCAGTGAGCAATGAGTGAAAACACACTGAGCAATGAGAGAAAACACACTGAACAATGAGTGAAAATGCAGTGAGCAATGAGTGAAAACACACTGAGCAATGAGTGAAAACACACTGAGCAATGAGTGAAAACACACTGAGCAATGAGTGAAAACGCAGTGAGCAATGAGTGAAAGCGCACTGAGCAATGAGAGAAAACACACTGAGCAATGAGTGAAAACGCAGTGAGCAATGAGTGAAAACGCAGTGAGCCATGAGTGAAAACACACTGAGCAATGAGAGAAAACACACTGAGCAATGAGTGAAAACACACTGAGCAATGAGTGAAAACACACTGAGCAATGAGTGAAAACACACTGAGCAATGAGAGAAAACACACTGAGCAATGAGTGAAAACACACTGAGCAATGAGAAAAAACACAGAGCAATGAGAGAAAACACACTGAGCAATGAGAGAAAACACACTGAGCAATGAGAGAAAACACACTGAGCAATGAGTGAAAACACACTGAGCAATGAGTGAAAACACACTGAGCAATGAGTGAAAACACACTGAGCAATGAGTGAGAACACACTGAGCAATGAGAGAAAACACACTGAGCAATGAGAGAAAACACACTGAGCAATGAGAGAAAACACACTGAGCAATGAGTGAAAACGCAGTGAGCAATGAGTGAAAACACACTGAGCAATGAGTGAAAACACGCTTAGCAATGAGAGAAAACACACTGAGCAATGGGAGAAAGCACATTGAGCAATGAGTGAAAACACACTGAGCAATGAGAGAAAACACACTGAGCAATGAGTGAAAACACACTGAGCAATGAGTGAAAACACACTGAGCAATGAGTGAAAACACACTGAGCAATGAGTGAAAACGCAGTGAGCAATGAGTGAAAACGCACTGAGCAATGAGTGAAAACACACTGAGCAATGAATGAAAACACACTGAGCAATGAGTGAAAACGCAGTGAGCAATGAGTGAAAACGCAGAGAGCAATGAGTGAAAACGCAGAGAGCAATGAGTGAAAACACACTGAGCAATGAGAGAAAACACACTGAGCAATGAGTGAAAACACACTGAGCAATGAGTGAAAACACACTGAGCAATGAGTGAAAACACACTGAGCAATGAGAGAAATCATACTGAGCAATGAGTGAAAACACACAGAGCAATGAGTGAAAACACACTGAGCAATGGGAGAAAGCACACTGAGCAATGAGTGAAAACACACTGAGCAATGAGAGAAAACACACTGAGCAATGAGTGAAAACACACTGAGCAATGAGTGAAAACACACTGAGCAATGTGGGAAAACATACTGAGCAATGAGTGAAAACACACTGAGCAATGAGTGAAAACACACTGAGCAATGAGAGAAAACACACTGAGCAATGAGTGAAAGCACACAGAGCAATGAGTGAAAACACACTGAGCAATGAGTGAAAACACACTGAGCAATGAGTGAAAACACACAGAGCAATGAGAGAAAACAAAGTGAGCAATGGGAGAAAGCACACTGAGCAATGAGTGAAAACACACTGAGCAATGAGTGAAAACGCAGTGAGCAATGAGTGAAAACACACTGAGCCACGAGTGAAAACACACTGAGCAACGAGTGAAAACGCAGTGAGCAATGAGTGAAAGCACACTGAGCAATGAGAGAAAGCACACAGAGCAATGAGTGAAAACACACAGAGCAATGAGTGAAAACACACAGAGCAATGAGAGAAAACACACTGAGCAATGAGTGAAAACGCAGTGAGCAATGAGTGAAAACGCAGTGAGCCATGAGTGAAAACACACTGAGCAATGAGAGAAAACACACTGAGCAATGAGTGAAAACACACTGAGCAATGAGTGAAAACGCACTGAGCAATGAGTGAAAACACACTGAGCAATGAGCGAAAACACACTGAGCAATGAGAGAAAACACACTGAGCAATGAGTGAAAACGCAGTGAGCAATGAGTGAAAACACACAGAGCAATGGGAGAAAGCACACTGAGCAATGAGTGAAAACACACTGAGCAATGACAGAAAACACAAAGAGCAATGAGTGAAAACACACTGAGCAATGAGTGAAAACACACTGAGCAATGAGTGAAAACACACTGAGCAATGAGTGAAAGCACACTGAGCAATGAGAGAAAACACACTGAGCAATGAGTGAAAACACACTGAGCAATGAGTGAAAACGCAGTGAGCAATGAGTGAAAACACAAAGAGCAATGAGTGAAAACACACTGAGCAATGAGTGAAAACACACTGAGCAATGAGTGAAAACACACTGAGCAATGAGTGAAAACACACTGAGCAATGAGTGAAAACACACTGAGCAATGAGTGAAAGCACACTGAGCAATGAGAGAAAACACACTGAGCAATGAGTGAAAACACACTGAGCAATGAGAGAAAACACACTGAGCAATGAGTGAAAATGCAGTGAGCAATGAGTGAAAACACACTGAGCAATGAGAGAAAACACACAGAGCAATGAGTGAAAACACACAGAGCAATGAGTGAAAACACACTGAGCAATGAGAGAAAACACACTGAGCAATGAGTGAAAACGCAGTGAGCAATGAGTGAAAACGCAGTGAGCCATGAGTGAAAACACACTGAGCAATGAGAGAAAACACACTGAGCAATGAGTGAAAACACACTGAGCAATGAGTGAAAACGCACTGAGCAATGAGTGAAAACACACTGAGCAATGAGCGAAAACACACTGAGCAATGAGAGAAAACACACTGAGCAATGAGTGAAAACGCAGTGAGCAACGAGTGAAAACACACAGAGCAATGGGAGAAAGCACACTGAGCAATGAGTGAAAACACACTGAGCAATGACAGAAAACACAAAGAGCAATGAGTGAAAACACACTGAGCAATGAGTGAAAACACACTGAGCAATGAGTGAAAGCACACTGAGCAATGAGAGAAAACACACTGAGCAATGAGTGAAAACACACTGAGCAATGAGTGAAAACACACTGAGCAATGAGTGAAAACACAAAGAGCAATGAGTGAAAACACACTGAGCAATGAGTGAAAACACACTGAGCAATGAGTGAAAACACACTGAGCAATGAGTGAAAGCACACTGAGCAATGAGTGAAAATGCAGTGAGCAATGAGTGAAAACACACTGAGCAATGAGTGAAAACACACTGAGCAATGAGAGAAAACACACTGAGCAATGAGTGAAAACACACTGAGCAATGAGTGAAAACACACTGAGCAATGAGTGAAAACACACTGAGCAATGAGAGAAAACACACTGAGCAATGAGAGAAAACACACTGAGCAATGAGAGAAAACACACTGAGCAATGAGTGAAAACGCAGTGAGCAATGAGTGAAAACACACTGAGCAATGAGCGAAAACACACTGAGCAATGAGAGAAAACACACTGAGCAATGAGTGAAAACGCAGTGAGCAATGAGTGAAAACGCAGTGAGCAATGAGTGAAAACACACAGAGCAATGGGAGAAAGCACACTGAGCAATGAGTGAAAACACACTGAGCAATGAGTGAAAACACACTGAGCAATGAGTGAAAACACACAGAGCAATGAGAGAAAAGACACTGAGCAATGAGTGAAAACACACTGAGCAATGAGTGAAAACACACAGTGCAATGAGAGAAAACACACAGAGCAATGGGAGAAAGCACATTGAGCAATGAGAGAAAACACACTGAGCAATGAGTGAAAACACACTGAGCAATGAGTGAAAACACACAGAGCAATGAGTGAAAACACACAGAGCAATGAGAGAAAAGACACTGAGCAATGAGTGAAAACACACTGAGCAATGAGTGAAAACACACAGAGCAATGAGTGAAAACACACTGAGCAATGAGTGAAAACACACTGAGCAATGAGAGAAAACACACTGAGCAATGGGAGAAAGCACACTGAGCAATGAGTGAAAACACACTGAGCAATGATTGAAAACACACTGAGCAATGAGAGAAAACACACTGAGCAATGGGAGAAAGCACACTGAGCAATGAGTGAAAACACACTGAGCAATTAGAGAAAACACACTGAGCAATGAGTGAAAACACACTGAGCAATGAGTGAAAACACACTGAGCAATGAGTGAAAACACACTGAGCAATGAGAGAAAACACACTGAGCAATGAGTGAAAACACACTGAGCAATGAGTGAAAACACACTGAGCAATGAGAGAAAACACACTGAGCAATCAGTGAAAACACACTGAGCAATGAGTGAAAACACACTGAGCAATGAGAAAAAACACAGAGCAATGAGAGAAAACACACTGAGCAATGAGTGAAAACACACTGAGCAATGAGAGAAAACACACTGAGCAATGAGTGAAAACACACTGAGCAATGAGTGAAAACACACTGAGCAATGAGTGAAAACACACTGAGCAATGAGTGAAAACACACTGAGCAATGAGTGAGAACACACTGAGCAATGAGAGAAAACACACTGAGCAATGAGAGAAAACACACTGAGCAATGAGTGAAAACGCAGTGAGCAATGAGTGAAAACACACTGAGCAATGAGTGAAAACACACTGAGCAATGAGAGAAAACACACTGAGCAATGAGTGAAAACACACTGAGCAATGAGTGAAAACACACTGAGCAATGAGTGAAAACACACTGAGCAATGAGAAAAAACACAGAGCAATGAGAGAAAACACACTGAGCAATGAGTGAAAACACACTGAGCAATGAGAGAAAACACACTGAGCAATGAGTGAAAACACACTGAGCAATGAGTGAAAACACACTGAGCAATGAGTGAGAACACACTGAGCAATGAGAGAAAACACACTGAGCAATGAGAGAAAACACACTGAGCAATGAGAGAAAACACACTGAGCAATGAGTGAAAACGCAGTGAGCAATGAGTGAAAACACACTGAGCAATGAGCGAAAACACACTGAGCAATGAGAGAAAACACACTGAGCAATGAGTGAAAATGCAGTGAGCAATGAGTGAAAACACACAGAGCAATGGGAGAAAGCACACTGAGCAATGAGTGAAAACACACTGAGCAATGAGTGAAAACACACTGAGCAATGAGTGAAAACACACAGAGCAATGAGAGAAAAGACACTGAGCAATGAGTGAAAACACACTGAGCAATGACAGAAAACACAAAGAGCAATGAGAGAAAACACACTGAGCAATGAGTGAAAATGCAGTGAGCAATGAGAGAAAACACACTGAGCAATGAGTGAAAACACACTGAGCAATGAGTGAAAACGCACTGAGCAATGAGTGAAAACACACAGAGCAATGGGAGAAAGCACACTGAGCAATGAGTGAAAACACACTGAGCAATGAGTGAAAACACACTGAGCAATGAGTGAAAACACACTGAGCAATGAGAGAAAAGACACTGAGCAATGAGTGAAAACACACTGAGCAATGACAGAAAACACAAAGAGCAATGAGAGAAAACACACTGAGCAATGAGTGAAAACACACTGAGCAATCACAGAAAACACAAAGAGCAATGAGAGAAAACACACTGAGCAATGAGTGAAAACACACTGAGCAATGAGAGAAAAGACACTGAGCAATGAGTGAAAACACACTGAGCAATGACAGAAAACACAAAGAGCAATGAGAGAAAACACACTGAGCAATGAGAGAAAACACACTGAGCAATGAGAGAAAACACACTGAGCAATGAGTGAAAACACACTGAGCAATGAGAGAAAACACACTGAGCAATGAGTGAAAACACACTGAGCAATGAGTGAAAACACACTGAGCAATGAGAGAAAACACACTGAGCAATGAGTGAAAACACACTGAACAATGAGAGAAAACACACTGAGCAATGAGTGAAAATGCAGTGAGCAATGAGTGAAAACACACTGAGCAATGAGAGAAAACACACTGAACAATGAGTGAAAATGCAGTGAGCAATGAGTGAAAACACACTGAGCAATGAGTGAAAACACACTGAGCAATGAGTGAAAACGCAGTGAGCAATGAGTGAAAGCGCACTGAGCAATGAGAGAAAACGCAGTGAGCAATGAGTGAAAACGCAGTGAGCAATGAGTGAAAACACACTGAGCAATGAGTGAAAACACACTGAGCAATGAGAGAAAACACACTGAGCAATGAGTGAAAACACACTGAGCAATGAGAGAAAACACACTGAGCAATGAGTGAAAACACACTGAGCAATGAGAGAAAACACTGAGCAATGAGTGAAAACACACTGAGCAATGAGTGAAAACACACTGAGCAATGAGTGAAAACACACTGAGCAATGAGAGAAAACACACTGAGCAATGAGAGAAAACACACTGAGCAATGAGTGAAAACACACTGAGCAATGAGAAAAAACACACTGAGCAATGAGAAAAAACACAGAGCAATGAGAGAAAACACACTGAGCAATGAGAGAAAACACACTGAGCAATGAGTGAAAACACACTGAGCAATGAGAGAAAACACACTGAGCAATGAGTGAAAACACACTGAGCAATGAGTGAAAACACACTGAGCAATGAGTGAGAACACACTGAGCAATGAGAGAAAACACACTGAGCAATGACAGAAAACACACTGAGCAATGAGTGAAAACGCAGTGAGCAATGAGTGAAAACACACTGAGCAATGAGCGAAAACACACTGAGCAATGAGAGAAAACACACTGAGCAATGAGTGAAAACGCAGTGAGCAATGAGTGAAAACACACAGAGCAATGGGAGAAAGCACACTGAGCAATGAGTGAAAACACACTGAGCAATGAGTGAAAACACACAGAGCAATGAGAGAAAAGACACTGAGCAATGAGTGAAAACACACTGAGCAATGAGTGAAAACACACTGAGCAATGAGTGAAAACACACTGAGCAATGATTGAAAACACACTGAGCAATGAGAGAAAACACACTCAGCAATGGGAGAAAGCACACTGAGCAATGAGTGAAAACACACGGAGCAATGAGAGAAAACACACTGAGCAATGAGTGAAAACACACTGAGCAATGAGACAAAAAACACTGAGCAATGGGAGAAAGCACACTGAGCAATGAGAGAAAACACAGAGCAATGAGAGAAAACACACTGAGCAATGAGTGAAAACACACTGAGCAATGAGCGAAAACACACTGAGCAATGAGAGAAAACACACTGAGCAATGAGAGAAAACGCAGTGAGCAATGAGTGAAAACACACTGAGCAATGAGTGAAAACACACTGAGCAATGAGTGAAAACACACTGAGCAATGAGTGAAAACACACTGAGCAATGAGAGAAAACACACTGAGCAATGAGAGAAAACACACTGAGCAATGAGTGAAAACACACTGAGCAATGAATGAAATCACACTGAACAATGAGTGAAAACACACTGAGCAATGAGTGAGAACACACTGAACAATGAGTGAAAACACACTGAGCAATGAGTGAAAACACACTGAACAATGAGTGAGAACACAATGAGCAATGAGTGAAAACACACTGAGCAATGAGCGAAAACACACTGAGCAATGAGAGAAAACACACTGAGCAATGAGTGAAAACGCAGTGAGCAATGAGTGAAAACACACAGAGCAATGAGAGAAAGCACACTGAGCAATGAGTGAAAACACACTGAGCAATGAGTGAAAACACACTGAGCAATGAATGAAATCACACTGAACAATGAGTGAAAACACACTGAGCAATGAGTGAGAACACACTGAACAATGAGTGAAAACACACTGAGCAATGAGTGAAAACACACTGAACAATGAGTGAAAACGCAGTGAGCAATGAGTGAAAACACACTGAGCAATGAGCGAAAACACACTGAGCAATGAGAGAAAACACACTGAGCAATGAGTGAAAACGCAGTGAGCAATGAGTGAAAACACACAGAGCAATGGGAGAAAGCACACTGAGCAATGAGTGAAAACACACTGAGCAATGAGTGAAAACACACTGAGCAATGAGAGAAAAGACACTGAGCAATGAGTGAAAACACACTGAGCAATGAGTGAAAACACACTGAGCAATGATTGAAAACACACTGAGCAATGAGAGAAAACACACTCAGCAATGGGAGAAAGCACAATGAGCAATGAGTGAAAACACACGGAGCAATGAGAGAAAACACACTGAGCAATGAGTGAAAACACACTGAGCAATGAGACAAAAAACACTGAGCAATGGGAGAAAGCACACTGAGCAATGAGAGAAAACACAGAGCAATGAGAGAAAACACACTGAGCAATGAGTGAAAACACACTGAGCAATGAGCGAAAACACACTGAGCAATGAGAGAAAACACACTGAGCAATGAGAGAAAACGCAGTGAGCAATGAGTGAAAACACACTGAGCAATGAGTGAAAACACACTGAGCAATGAGTGAAAACACACTGAGCAATGAGTGAAAACACACTGAGCAATGAGAGAAAACACACTGAGCAATGAGAGAAAACACACTGAGCAATGAGTGAAAACACACTGAGCAATGAATGAAATCACACTGAACAATGAGTGAAAACACACTGAGCAATGAGTGAGAACACACTGAACAATGAGTGAAAACACACTGAGCAATGAGTGAAAACACACTGAACAATGAGTGAGAACACAATGAGCAATGAGTGAAAACACACTGAGCAATGAGCGAAAACACACTGAGCAATGAGAGAAAACACACTGAGCAATGAGTGAAAACGCAGTGAGCAATGAGTGAAAACACACAGAGCAATGAGAGAAAGCACACTGAGCAATGAGTGAAAACACACTGAGCAATGAGTGAAAACACACTGAGCAATGAATGAAATCACACTGAACAATGAGTGAAAACACACTGAGCAATGAGTGAGAACACACTGAACAATGAGTGAAAACACACTGAGCAATGAGTGAAAACACACTGAACAATGAGTGAAAACGCAGTGAGCAATGAGTGAAAACACACTGAGCAATGAGCGAAAACACACTGAGCAATGAGAGAAAACACACTGAGCAATGAGTGAAAACGCAGTGAGCAATGAGTGAAAACACACAGAGCAATGGGAGAAAGCACACTGAGCAATGAGTGAAAACACACTGAGCAATGAGTGAAAACACACTGAGCAATGAGTGAAAATGCAGTGAGCAATGAGTGAAAACACACTGAGCAATGAGAGAAAACACACTGAACAATGAGTGAAAATGCAGTGAGCAATGAGTGAAAACACACTGAGCAATGAGTGAAAACACACTGAGCAATGAGTGAAAACGCAGTGAGCAATGAGTGAAAGCGCACTGAGCAATGAGAGAAAACACACTGAGCAATGAGTGAAAACGCAGTGAGCAATGAGTGAAAACGCAGTGAGCAATGAGTGAAAACACACTGAGCAATGAGAGAAAACACACTGAGCAATGAGTGAAAACACACTGAGCAATGAGTGAAAACACACTGAGCAATGAGTGAAAACACACTGAGCAATGAGAGAAAACACACTGAGCAATGAGTGAAAACACACTGAGCAATGAGTGAAAACACACTGAGCAATGAGTGAAAACACACTGAGCAATGAGTGAAAACACACTGAGCAATGAGTGAAAACACACTGAGCAATGAGAGAAAACACACTGAGCAATGAGTGAAAACACACTGAGCAATGAGTGAAAACACACTGAGCAATGAGAGAAAACACACTGAGCAATGAGTGAAAACACACTGAGCAATGAGTGAGAACACACTGAGCAATGAGAGAAAACACACTGAGCAATGAGTGAAAACGCAGTGAGCAATGAGTGAAAACACACTGAGCAATGAGCGAAAACACACTGAGCAATGAGTGAAAACACACAGAGCAATGGGAGAAAGCACACTGAGCAATGAGTGAAAACACACTGAGCAATGAGTGAAAACACACAGAGAAATGAGAGAAAAGACACTGAGCAATGAGTGAAAATACACTGAGCAATGGGTGAAAACACACTGAGCAATGATTGAAAACACACTGAGCAATGTGAGAAAACACACTAAGCAATGGGAGAAAGCACACTGAGCAATAAGTGAAAACACACTGAGCAATGAGAGAAAACACACTGAGCAATGAGTGAAAACACACAGAGAAATGAGAGAAAAGACACTGAGCAATGAGTGAAAACACACTGAGCAATGAGTGAAAACACACAGACAAATGAGAGAAAAGACACTGAGCAATGAGTGAAAACACACTGAGCAATGAGTGAAAACACACTGAGCAATGAGTGAAAACACACTGAGAAATGAGAGAAAACACACTGAGCAATGGGAGAAAGCACACTGAGCAATGAGTGAAAACACACTGAGCAATGATTGAAAACACACTGAGCAATGTGAGAAAACACACTAAGCAATGGGAGAAAGCACACTGAGCAATGAGTGAAAACACACTGAGCAATGAGAGAAAACACACTGAGCAATGAGTGAAAACACACAGAGCAATGAGAGAAAACACACTGAGCAATGGGAGAAAGCACACTGAGCAATGAGAGAAAACACACTGAGCAATGAGTGAAAACACACTGAGCAATGAGTGAATACACACTGAGCAATGAGTGAAAACACACTGAGCAATGAGAGAAAACACACTGAGCAATGAGTGAAAACGCAGTGAGCAATGAGTGAAAACGCAGTGAGCAATGAGTGAAAACACACTGAGCAATGAGAGAAAACACACTGAGCAATGAGTGAAAACTCACTGAGCAATGAGAGAAAAAACACTGAGCAATGAGTGAAAACACACTGAGCAATGAGTGAAAACACACTGAGCAATGAGAGAAAACACACTGAGCAATGAGTGAAAACACACTGAGCAATGAGTGAAAACACACTGAGCAATGAGTGAAAACACACTGAGCAATGAGTGAGAACACACTGAGCAATGAGTGAAAACGCAGTGAGCAATGAGAGAAATCACACTGAGCAATGAGTGAAAACGCAGTGAGCAATGAGTGAAAACACAATGAGCAATGAGTGAAAACACACTGAGCAATGAGAGAAAACACACTGAGCAATGAGTGAAAACGCAGTGAGCAATGAGTGAAAACACAATGAGCAATGAGAGAAAACACACTGAGCAATGAGAGAAAACACACTGAGCAATGAGTGAAAACACACTGAGCAATGAGTGAGAACACACTGAGCAATGAGAGAAAACACACTGAGCAATGAGTGAAAACGCAGTGAGCAATGAGTGAAAACACAATGAGCAATGAGTGAAAACACACTGAGCAATGAGAGAAAACACACTGAGCAATGAGTGAAAACGCAGTGAGCAATGAGTGAAAACACACTGAGCAATGAGTGAAAACACACTGAAGAATGAGTGAAAACGCAGTGAGCAATGAGTGAAAACACACAGAGCAATGAGAGAAAACACACTGAGCAATGAGTGAAAGCACACTGAGCAATGAGAGAAAACACACTGAGCAATGAGTGAAAACGCAGTGAGCAATGAGTGAATACGCAGTGAGCAATGAGTGAAAACACACTGAGCAATGAGAGAAAACACACTGAGCAATGAGTGAAAACGCAGTGAGCAATGAGTGAAAACACACTGAGCAATGAGTGAAAACACACTGAGCAATGAGTGAAAACGCAGTGAGCAATGAGTGAAAACACACTGAGCAATGAGAGAAAACACACTGAGCAATGAGTGAAAACGCAGTGAGCAATGAGTGAAAACACACTGAGCAATGAGTGAAAACACACTGAGCAATGAGTGAAAACGCAGTGAGCAATGAGTGAAAACACACTGAGCAATGAGAGAAAACACACTGAGCAATGAGTGAAAACGCAGTGAGCAATGAGTGAAAACACACTGAGCAATGAGAGAAAACACACTGAGCAATGAGTGAAAACACACTGAGCAATGAGTGAAAACACACTGAGCAATGAGTGAAAACACACTGAGCAATGAGTGAAAACACACTGAGCAATGAGTGAAAACACACTGAGCAATGAGAGAAAACACACTGAGCAATGAGTGAAAACGCAGTGAGCAATGAGTGAAAACACACTGAGCAATGAGAGAAAACACACTGAGCAATGAGTGAAAACACACTGAGCAATGAGTGAAAACACACTGAGCAATGAGAGAAAACACACTGAGCAATGAGTGAAAACACACTGAGCAATGAGAGAAAACACACTGAGCAATGAGTGAAAACGCAGTGAGCAATGAGTGAAAACACACTGAGCAATGAGAGAAAACACACTGAGCAATGAGTGAAAACACACTGAGCAATGAGTGAAAACACACTGAGCAATGAGTGAAAACACACTGAGCAATGAGAGAAAACACACTGAGCAATGAGAGAAAACACACTGAGCAATGAGAGAAAACACACTGAGCAATGAGTGAAAACACACTGAGCAATGAATGAAATCACACTGAACAATGAGTGAAAACACACTGAGCAATGAGTGAGAACACACTGCACAATGAGTGAAAACACACTGAGCAATGAATGAAAACAATTTGAGCAATGAGAGAAAACACACTGAGCAATGAGTGAAAACACACTGAGCAATGAGTGAAAACACACTGAGCAATGAGTGAAAACACACTGAGCAATGAGAGAAAACACACTGAGCAATGAGTGAAAACACACTGAGCAATGAGAGAAAACACACTGAGCAATGAGTGAAAACACACTGAGCAATGAGTGAAAACACACTGAGCAATGAGTGAGAACACACTGAGCAATGAGAGAAAACACACTGAGCAATGAGTGAAAACGCAGTGAGCAATGAGTGAAAACACACTGAGCAATGAGCGAAAACACACTGAGCAATGAGAGAAAACACACTGAGCAATGAGTGAAAACGCAGTGAGCAATGAGTGAAAACACACAGAGCAATGGGAGAAAGCACACTGAGCAATGAGTGAAAACACACTGAGCAATGAGTGAAAACACACAGAGCAATGAGAGAAAAGACACTGAGCAATGAGTGAAAACACACTGAGCAATGAGTGAAAACACACTGAGCAATGAGTGAAAACACACTGAGCAATGAGAGAAAACACACTGAGCAATGGGAGAAAGCACACTGAGCAATGAGTGAAAACACACTGAGCAATGATTGAAAACACACTGAGCAATGTGAGAAAACACACTAAGCAATGGGAGAAAGCACACTGAGCAATGAGTGAAAACACACTGAGCAATTAGAGAAAACACACTGAGCAATGAGTGAAAACACACTGAGCAATGAGAGAAAACACACTGAGCAATGAGTGAAAACACACAGAGCAATGAGAGAAAACACACTGAGCAATGGGAGAAAGCACACTGAGCAATGAGAGAAAACACACTGAGCAATGAGTGAAAACACACTGAGCAATGAGTGAATACACACTGAGCAATGAGTGAAAACACACTGAGCAATGAGAGAAAACAGACTGAGCAATGAGTGAAAACGCAGTGAGCAATGAGTGAAAACGCAGTGAGCAATGAGTGAAAACACACTGAGCAATGAGAGAAAACACACTGAGCAATGAGTGAAAACTCACTGAGCAATGAGAGAAAAAACACTGAGCAATGAGTGAAAACACACTGAGCAATGAGTGAAAACACACTGAGCAATGAGTGAGAACACACTGAGCAATGAGTGAAAACGCAGTGAGCAATGAGAGAAAACCCACTGAGCAATGAGTGAAAACGCAGTGAGCAATGAGTGAAAACACAATGAGCAATGAGTGAAAACACACTGAGCAATGAGAGAAAACACAGTGAGCAATGAGTGAAAACGCAGTGAGCAATGAGTGAAAACACAATGAGCAATGAGTGAAAACACACTGAGCAATGAGAGAAAACACACTGAGCAATGAGTGAAAACACACTGAGCAATAAGTGAGAACACACTGAGCAATGAGTGAAAACGCAGTGAGCAATGAGAGAAAACACACTGAGCAATGAGTGAAAACACAATGAGCAATGAGTGAAAACACACTGAGCAATGAGAGAAAACACACTGAGCAATGAGTGAAAATGCAGTGAGCAATGAGTGAAAACACACTGAGCAATGAGTGAAAACACACTGAAGAATGAGTGAAAACGCAGTGAGCAATGAGTGAAAACACACAGAGCAATGAGAGAAAACACACTGAGCAATGAGTGAAAACACACTGAGCAATGAGAGAAAACACACTGAGCAATGAGTGAAAACGCAGTGAGCAATGAGTGAATACGCAGTGAGCAATGAGTGAAAACACACTGAGCAATGAGAGAAAACACACTGAGCAATGAGTGAAAACGCAGTGAGCAATGAGTGAAAACACACTGAGCAATGAGAGAAAACACACTGAGCAATGAGTGAAAACACACTGAGCAATGAGTGAAAACACACTGAGCAATGAGTGAAAACACACTGAGCAATGAGAGAAAACACACTGAGCAATGAGTGAAAACACACTGAGCAATGAATGAAATCACACTGAACAATGAGTGAAAACACACTGAGCAATGAGTGAGAACACACTGCACAATGAGTGAAAACACACTGAGCAATGAATGAAAACACACTGAGCAATGAGAGAAAACACACTGAGCAATGAGTGAAAACACACTGAGCAATGAGTGAAAACACACTGAGCAATGAGTGAGAACACACTGAGCAATGAGTGAAAACGCAGTGAGCAATGAGAGAAAACCCACTGAGCAATGAGTGAAAACGCAGTGAGCAATGAGTGAAAACACAATGAGCAATGAGTGAAAACACACTGAGCAATGAGAGAAAACACAGTGAGCAATGAGTGAAAACGCAGTGAGCAATGAGTGAAAACACAATGAGCAATGAGTGAAAACACACTGAGCAATGAGAGAAAACACACTGAGCAATGAGTGAAAACACACTGAGCAATAAGTGAGAACACACTGAGCAATGAGTGAAAACGCAGTGAGCAATGAGAGAAAACACACTGAGCAATGAGTGAAAACACAATGAGCAATGAGTGAAAACACACTGAGCAATGAGAGAAAACACACTGAGCAATGAGTGAAAACGCAGTGAGCAATGAGTGAAAACACACTGAGCAATGAGTGAAAACACACTGAAGAATGAGTGAAAACGCAGTGAGCAATGAGTGAAAACACACAGAGCAATGAGAGAAAACACACTGAGCAATGAGTGAAAACACACTGAGCAATGAGAGAAAACACACTGAGCAATGAGTGAAAACGCAGTGAGCAATGAGTGAATACGCAGTGAGCAATGAGTGAAAACACACTGAGCAATGAGAGAAAACACACTGAGCAATGAGTGAAAACGCAGTGAGCAATGAGTGAAAACACACTGAGCAATGAGAGAAAACACACTGAGCAATGAGTGAAAACACACTGAGCAATGAGTGAAAACACACTGAGCAATGAGTGAAAACACACTGAGCAATGAGAGAAAACACACTGAGCAATGAGTGAAAACACACTGAGCAATGAATGAAATCACACTGAACAATGAGTGAAAACACACTGAACAATGAGTGAAAACACACTGAGCAATGAGTGAGAACACACTGCACAATGAGTGAAAACACACTGAGCAATGAATGAAAACACACTGAGCAATGAGAGAAAACACACTGAGCAATGAGTGAAAACACACTGAGCAATGAGTGAAAACACACTGAGCAATGAGTGAAAACACACTGAGCAATGAGAGAAAACACACTGAGCAATGAGAGAAAACACACTGAGCAATGAGTGAAAACACACTGAGCAATGAGAGAAAACACACTGAGCAATGAGTGAGAACACACTGAGCAATGAGAGAAAACACACTGAGCAATGAGTGAAAACGCAGTGAGCAATGAGTGAAAACACACTGAGCAATGAGCGAAAACACACTGAGCAATGAGAGAAAACACACTGAGCAATGAGTGAAAACGCAGTGAGCAATGAGTGAAAACACACAGAGCAATGGGAGAAAGCACACTGAGCAATGAGTGAAAACACACTGAGCAATGAGTGAAAACACACAGAGCAATGAGAGAAAAGACACTGAGCAATGAGTGAAAACACACTGAGCAATGAGTGAAAACACACTGAGCAATGAGTGAAAACACACTGAGCAATGAGAGAAAACACACTGAGCAATGGGAGAAAGCACACTGAGCAATGAGTGAAAACACACTGAGCAATGATTGAAAACACACTGAGCAATGTGAGAAAACACACTAAGCAATGGGAGAAAGCACACTGAGCAATGAGTGAAAACACACTGAGCAATGAGAGAAAACACACTGAGCAATGAGTGAAAACACACAGAGCAATGAGAGAAAACACACTGAGCAATGGGAGAAAGCACACTGAGCAATGAGAGAAAACACACTGAGCAATGAGTGAAAACACACTGAGCAATGAGTGAATACACACTGAGCAATGAGTGAAAACACACTGAGCAATGAGAGAAAACACACTGAGCAATGAGTGAAAACGCAGTGAGCAATGAGTGAAAACGCAGTGAGCAATGAGTGAAAACACACTGAGCAATGAGAGAAAACACACTGAGCAATGAGTGAAAACTCACTGAGCAATGAGAGAAAAAACACTGAGCAATGAGTGAAAACACACTGAGCAATGAGTGAAAACACACTGAGCAATGAGAGAAAACACACTGAGCAATGAGTGAAAACACACTGAGCAATGAGTGAAAACACACTGAGCAATGAGTGAGAACACACTGAGCAATGAGTGAAAACGCAGTGAGCAATGAGAGAAAACACACTGAGCAATGAGTGAAAACGCAGTGAGCAATGAGTGAAAACACAATGAGCAATGAGTGAAAACACACTGAGCAATGAGAGAAAACACACTGAGCAATGAGTGAAAACGCAGTGAGCAATGAGTGAAAACACAATGAGCTATGAGTGAAAACACACTGACCAATGAGAGAAAACACACTGAGCAATGAGTGAAAACACACTGAGCAATGAGTGAGAACACACTGAGCAATGAGTGAAAACGCAGTGAGCAATGAGAGAAAACACACTGAGCAATGAGTGAAAACGCAGTGAGCAATGAGTGAAAACACAATGAGCAATGAGTGAAAACACACTGAGCAATGAGAGAAAACACACTGAGCAATGAGTGAAAACACACTGAGCAATGAGAGAAAACACACTGAGCAATGAGTGAAAACTCACTGAGCAATGAGAGAAAAAACACTGAGCAATGAGTGAAAACACACTGAGCAATGAGTGAAAACACACTGAGCAATGAGTGAAAACACACTGAGCAATGAGTGAGAACACACTGAGCAATGAGTGAAAACGCAGTGAGCAATGGGAGAAAACACACTGAGCAATGAGTGAAAACGCAGTGAGCAATGAGTGAAAACACAATGAGCAATGAGTGAAAACACACTGAGCAATGAGAGAAAACACACTGAGCAATGAGTGAAAACGCAGTGAGCAATGAGTGAAAACACAATGAGCAATGAGTGAAAACACACTGAGCAATGAGAGAAAACACACTGAGCAATGAGTGAAAACACACTGAGCAATAAGTGAGAACACACTGAGCAATGAGTGAAAACGCAGTGAGCAATGAGAGAAAACACACTGAGCAATGAGTGAAAACACAATGAGCAATGAGTGAAAACACACTGAGCAATGAGAGAAAACACACTGAGCAATGAGTGAAAACGCAGTGAGCAATGAGTGAAAACACACTGAGCAATGAGTGAAAACACACTGAAGAATGAGTGAAAACGCAGTGAGCAATGAGTGAAAACACACTGAGCAATGAGAGAAAACACACTGAGCAATGAGAGAAAACACACTGAGCAATGAGTGAAAACACACTGAGCAATGAGAGAAAACACACTGAGCAATGAGTGAAAACGCAGTGAGCAATGAGTGAATACGCAGTGAGCAATGAGTGAAAACACACTGAGCAATGAGAGAAAACACACTGAGCAATGAGTGAAAACGCAGTGAGCAATGAGTGAAAACACACTGAGCAATGAGAGAAAACACACTGAGCAATGAGTGAAAACACACTGAGCAATGAGTGAAAACACACTGAGCAATGAGAGAAAACACACTGAGCAATGAGTGAAAACACACTGAGCAATGAATGAAATCACACTGAACAATGAGTGAAAACACACTGAGCAATGAGTGAGAACACACTGCACAATGAGTGAAAACACACTGAGCAATGAATGAAAACACACTGAGCAATGAGAGAAAACACACTGAGCAATGAGTGAAAACACACTGAGCAATGAGTGAAAACACACTGAGCAATGAGTGAAAACACACTGAGCAATGAGAGAAAACACACTGAGCAATGAGAGAAAACACACTGAGCAATGAGTGAAAACACACTGAGCAATGAGAGAAAACACACTGAGCAATGAGTGAGAACACACTGAGCAATGAGAGAAAACACACTGAGCAATGAGTGAAAACGCAGTGAGCAATGAGTGAAAACACACTGAGCAATGAGCGAAAACACACTGAGCAATGAGAGAAAACACACTGAGCAATGAGTGAAAACGCAGTGAGCAATGAGTGAAAACACACAGAGCAATGGGAGAAAGCACACTGAGCAATGAGTGAAAACACACTGAGCAATGAGTGAAAACACACAGAGCAATGAGAGAAAAGACACTGAGCAATGAGTGAAAACACACTGAGCAATGAGTGAAAACACACTGAGCAATGAGTGAAAACACACTGAGCAATGAGAGAAAACACACTGAGCAATGGGAGAAAGCACACTGAGCAATGAGTGAAAACACACTGAGCAATGATTGAAAACACACTGAGCAATGTGAGAAAACACACTAAGCAATGGGAGAAAGCACACTGAGCAATGAGTGAAAACACACTGAGCAATGAGAGAAAACACACTGAGCAATGAGTGAAAACACACAGAGCAATGAGAGAAAACACACTGAGCAATGGGAGAAAGCACACTGAGCAATGAGAGAAAACACACTGAGCAATGAGTGAAAACACACTGAGCAATGAGTGAATACACACTGAGCAATGAGTGAAAACACACTGAGCAATGAGAGAAAACACACTGAGCAATGAGTGAAAACGCAGTGAGCAATGAGTGAAAACGCAGTGAGCAATGAGTGAAAACACACTGAGCAATGAGAGAAAACACACTGAGCAATGAGTGAAAACTCACTGAGCAATGAGAGAAAAAACACTGAGCAATGAGTGAAAACACACTGAGCAATGAGTGAAAACACACTGAGCAATGAGAGAAAACACACTGAGCAATGAGTGAAAACACACTGAGCAATGAGTGAAAACACACTGAGCAATGAGTGAGAACACACTGAGCAATGAGTGAAAACGCAGTGAGCAATGAGAGAAAACACACTGAGCAATGAGTGAAAACGCAGTGAGCAATGAGTGAAAACACAATGAGCAATGAGTGAAAACACACTGAGCAATGAGAGAAAACACACTGAGCAATGAGTGAAAACGCAGTGAGCAATGAGTGAAAACACAATGAGCAATGAGTGAAAACACACTGACCAATGAGAGAAAACACACTGAGCAATGAGTGAAAACACACTGAGCAATGAGTGAGAACACACTGAGCAATGAGTGAAAACGCAGTGAGCAATGAGAGAAAACACACTGAGCAATGAGTGAAAACGCAGTGAGCAATGAGTGAAAACACAATGAGCAATGAGTGAAAACACACTGAGCAATGAGAGAAAACACACTGAGCAATGAGTGAAAACACACTGAGCAATGAGAGAAAACACACTGAGCAATGAGTGAAAACTCACTGAGCAATGAGAGAAAAAACACTGAGCAATGAGTGAAAACACACTGAGCAATGAGTGAAAACACACTGAGCAATGAGTGAAAACACACTGAGCAATGAGTGAGAACACACTGAGCAATGAGTGAAAACGCAGTGAGCAATGGGAGAAAACACACTGAGCAATGAGTGAAAACGCAGTGAGCAATGAGTGAAAACACAATGAGCAATGAGTGAAAACACACTGAGCAATGAGAGAAAACACACTGAGCAATGAGTGAAAACGCAGTGAGCAATGAGTGAAAACACAATGAGCAATGAGTGAAAACACACTGAGCAATGAGAGAAAACACACTGAGCAATGAGTGAAAACACACTGAGCAATAAGTGAGAACACACTGAGCAATGAGTGAAAACGCAGTGAGCAATGAGAGAAAACACACTGAGCAATGAGTGAAAACACAATGAGCAATGAGTGAAAACACACTGAGCAATGAGAGAAAACACACTGAGCAATGAGTGAAAACGCAGTGAGCAATGAGTGAAAACACACTGAGCAATGAGTGAAAACACACTGAAGAATGAGTGAAAACGCAGTGAGCAATGAGTGAAAACACACTGAGCAATGAGAGAAAACACACTGAGCAATGAGAGAAAACACACTGAGCAATGAGTGAAAACACACTGAGCAATGAGAGAAAACACACTGAGCAATGAGTGAAAACGCAGTGAGCAATGAGTGAATACGCAGTGAGCAATGAGTGAAAACACACTGAGCAATGAGAGAAAACACACTGAGCAATGAGTGAAAACGCAGTGAGCAATGAGTGAAAACACACTGAGCAATGAGAGAAAACACACTGAGCAATGAGTGAAAACACACTGAGCAATGAGTGAAAACACACTGAGCAATGAGAGAAAACACACTGAGCAATGAGTGAAAACACACTGAGCAATGAGTGAAAACACACTGAGCAATGAGTGAAAACACACTGAGCAATGAGTGAAAACACACTGAGCAATGAATGAAATCACACTGAACAATGAGTGAAAACACACTGAGCAATGAGTGAGAACACACTGCACAATGAGTGAAAACACACTGAGCAATGAATGAAAACACACTGAGCAATGAGAGAAAACACACTGAGCAATGAGTGAAAACACACTGAGCAATGAGTGAAAACACACTGAGCAATGAGTGAAAACACACTGAGCAATGAGAGAAAACACACTGAGCAATGAGTGAAAACACACTGAGCAATGAGAGAAAACACACTGAGCAATGAGTGAAAACACACTGAGCAATGAGTGAAAACACACTGAGCAATGAGTGAGAACACACTGAGCAATGAGAGAAAACACACTGAGCAATGAGTGAAAACGCAGTGAGCAATGAGTGAAAACACACTGAGCAATGAGCGAAAACACACTGAGCAATGAGAGAAAACACACTGAGCAATGAGTGAAAACGCAGTGAGCAATGAGTGAAAACACACAGAGCAATGGGAGAAAGCACACTGAGCAATGAGTGAAAACACACTGAGCAATGAGTGAAAACACACAGAGCAATGAGAGAAAAGACACTGAGCAATGAGTGAAAACACACTGAGCAATGAGTGAAAACACACTGAGCAATGAGTGAAAACACACTGAGCAATGAGTGAAAACACACTGAGCAATGAATGAAATCACACTGAACAATGAGTGAAAACACACTGAGCAATGAGTGAGAACACACTGCACAATGAGTGAAAACACACTGAGCAATGAATGAAAACACACTGAGCAATGAGAGAAAACACACTGAGCAATGAGTGAAAACACACTGAGCAATGAGTGAAAACACACTGAGCAATGAGTGAAAACACACTGAGCATTGAGAGAAAACACACTGAGCAATGAGTGAAAACACACTGAGCAATGAGAGAAAACACACTGAGCAATGAGTGAAAACACACTGAGCAATGAGTGAAAACACACTGAGCAATGAGTGAGAACACACTGAGCAATGAGAGAAAACACACTGAGCAATGAGTGAAAACGCAGTGAGCAATGAGTGAAAACACACTGAGCAATGAGCGAAAACACACTGAGCAGAGAAAACACACTGAGCAATGAGTGAAAACGCAGTGAGCAATGAGTGAAAACACACAGAGCAATGGGAGAAAGCACACTGAGCAATGAGTGAAAACACACTGAGCAATGAGTGAAAACACACAGAGCAATGAGAGAAAAGACACTGAGCAATGAGTGAAAACACACTGAGCAATGAGTGAAAACACACTGAGCAATGAGTGAAAACACACTGAGCAATGAGAGAAAACACACTGAGCAATGGGAGAAAGCACACTGAGCAATGAGTGAAAACACACTGAGCAATGATTGAAAACACACTGAGCAATGTGAGAAAACACACTAAGCAATGGGAGAAAGCACACTGAGCAATGAGTGAAAACACACTGAGCAATGAGAGAAAACACACTGAGCAATGAGTGAAAACACACAGAGCAATGAGAGAAAACACACTGAGCAATGGGAGAAAGCACACTGAGCAATGAGAGAAAACACACTGAGCAATGAGTGAAAACACACTGAGCAATGAGTGAATACACACTGAGCAATGAGTGAAAACACACTGAGCAATGAGAGAAAACACACTGAGCAATGAGTGAAAACGCAGTGAGCAATGAGTGAAAACGCAGTGAGCAATGAGTGAAAACACACTGAGCAATGAGAGAAAACACACTGAGCAATGAGTGAAAACTCACTGAGCAATGAGAGAAAAAACACTGAGCAATGAGTGAAAACACACTGAGCAATGAGTGAAAACACACTGAGCAATGAGAGAAAACACACTGAGCAATGAGTGAAAACACACTGAGCAATGAGTGAAAACTCACTGAGCAATGAGTGAGAACACACTGAGCAATGAGTGAAAACGCAGTGAGCAATGAGAGAAAACACACTGAGCAATGAGTGAAAACGCAGTGAGCAATGAGTGAAAACACAATGAGCAATGAGTGAAAACACACTGAGCAATGAGAGAAAACACACTGAGCAATGAGTGAAAACGCAGTGAGCAATGAGTGAAAACACAATGAGCAATGAGTGAAAACACTGACCAATGAGAGAAAACACACTGAGCAATGAGTGAAAACACACTGAGCAATGAGTGAGAACACACTGAGCAATGAGTGAAAACGCAGTGAGCAATGAGAGAAAACACACTGAGCAATGAGTGAAAACGCAGTGAGCAATGAGTGAAAACACAATGAGCAATGAGTGAAAACACACTGAGCAATGAGAGAAAACACACTGAGCAATGAGTGAAAACGCAGTGAGCAATGAGTGAAAACACACTGAGCAATGAGTGAAAACACACTGAAGAATGAGTGTAAACGCAGTGAGCAATGAGTGAAAACACACAGAGCAATGAGAGAAAACACACTGAGCAATGAGTGAAAACACACTGAGCAATGAGAGAAAACACACTGAGCAATGAGTGAAAACGCAGTGAGCAATGAGTGAATACGCAGTGAGCAATGAGTGAAAACACACTGAGCAATGAGAGAAAACACACTGAGCAATGAGTGAAAACGCAGTGAGCAATGAGTGAAAACACACTGAGCAATGAGAGAAAACACACTGAGCAATGAGTGAAAACACACTGAGCAATGAATGAAATCACACTGAACAATGAGTGAAAACACACTGAGCAATGAGTGAGAACACACTGAACAATGAGTGAAAACACACTGAGCAATGAGTGAAAACACACTTAACAATGAGTGAGAACACAATGAGCAATGAGTGAAAACACACTGAGCAATGAGTGAAAACACACTGAGCCGTGAGTGAAATCACACTGAGCAATGAGTGAGAACACAATGAGCAATGAGTGAAAGCACACTGAGCCGTGAGTGAAATCACACTGAGCAATGAGTGAAAACACACTGAGCAATGAGTGAAAACACACTGAGCAATGAGTGAAAACACACTGAACAATGAGTGAGAACACAATGAGCAATGAGTGAAAACACACTGAGCAATGAGTGAAAACACACTGAGCCGTGAGTGAAATCACACTGAGCAATGAGTGAGAACACAATGAGCAATGAGTGAAAGCACACTGAGCCGTGAGTGAAATCACACTGAGCAATGAATGAAAACACACTGAGCAATGAGTGAAAACACACTGAGCAATGAGTGAAAACACACTGAGCAATGAGAGAAAACACACTGAGCAATGAGTGAAAACGCAGTGAGCAATGAGTGAAAGCACACTGAGCAATGAGAGAAAACACACTGAGCAATGAGAGAAAACACACAGAGCAATGAGAGAAAACACACTGAGCAATGAGTGAAAACACACTGAGCAATGAGAGAAAACACACTGAGCAATGAGCGAAAACACACTGAGCAATGAGAGAAAACACACTGAGCAATGAGTGAAAACGCAGTGAGCAATGAGTGAAAACACACAGAGCAATGGGAGAAAGCACACTGAGCAATGAGTGAAAACACACTGAGCAATGAGTGAAAACACACTGAGCAATGACAGAAAAGACACTGAGCAATGACTGAAAACACACTGAGCAATGAGTGAAAACACACTGAGCAATGAGTGAAAACACACTGAGCAATGAGAGAAAACACACTGAGCAATGGGAGAAAGCACACTGAGCAATGAGTGAAAACACACTGAGCAATGATTGAAAACACACTGAGCAATGAGAGAAAACACACTAAGCAATGGGAGAAAGCACACTGAGCAATGAGAGAAAACACACTGAGCAATGAGTGAAAACACACTGAGCAATGAGTGAAAACACACTGAGCAATGAGTGAAAACACACTGAGCAATGAGAGAAAACACACTGAGCAATGAGTAAAAACACACTGAGCAATGAGAGAAAACACACTGAGCAATGAGTGAAAACGCAGTGAGCAATGAGTGAAAACGCACTGAGCAATGAGTGAAAACACACTGAGCAATGAGAGAAAACACACTGAGCAATGAGTGAAAACGCAGTGAGCAATGAGAGAAAACACACTGAGCAATGAGTGAAAACACACTGAGCAATGAGAGAAAACACACTGAGCAATGAGTGAAAACTCACTGAGCAATGAGAGAAAAAACACTGAGCAATGAGTGAAAACACACTGAGCAATGAGTGAAAACACACTGAGCAATGAGAGAAAACACACTGAGCAATGAGTGAAAACACACTGAGCAATGAGTGAAAACACACTGAGCAATGAGTGAGAACACACTGAGCAATGAGTGAAAACGCAGTGAGCAATGAGAGAAAACACACTGAGCAATGAGTGAAAACGCAGTGAGCAATGAGTGAAAACACAATGAGCAATGAGTGAAAACACACTGAGCAATGAGAGAAAACACACTGAGCAATGAGTGAAAACGCAGTGAGCAATGAGTGAAAACACAATGAGCAATGAGTGAAAACACACTGAGCAATGAGAGAAAACACACTGAGCAATGAGTGAAAACACACTGAGCAATGAGTGAGAACACACTGAGCAATGAGTGAAAACGCAGTGAGCAATGAGAGAAAACACACTGAGCAATGAGTGAAAACGCAGTGAGCAATGAGTGAAAACACAATGAGCAATGAGTGAAAACACACTGAGCAATGAGAGAAAACACACTGAGCAATGAGTGAAAACGCAGTGAGCAATGAGTGAAAACACACTGAGCAATGAGTGAAAACACACTGAAGAATGAGTGAAAACGCAGTGAGCAATGAGTGAAAACACACTGAGCAATGAGTGAAAACACACTGAGCAATGAGAGAAAACACACTGAGCAATGAGTGAAAACGCAGTGAGCAATGAGTGAAAACGCAGTGAGCAATGAGTGAAAACACACTGAGCAATGAGAGAAAACACACTGAGCAATGAGTGAAAACGCAGTGAGCAATGAGTGAAAACACACTGAGCAATGAGAGAAAACACACTGAGCAATGAGTGAAAACACACTGAGCAATGAGTGAAAACACACTGAGCAATGAGAGAAAACACACTGAGCAATGAGTGAAAACACACTGAGCAATGAGTGAGAACACACTGAACAATGAGTGAAAACACACTGAGCAATAAGTGAAAACACACTGAACAATGAGTGAGAACACAATGAGCAATGAGTGAAAACACACTGAGCAATGAGTGAAAACACACTGAGCCGTGAGTGAAATCACACTGAGCAATGAGTGAGAACACAATGAGCAATGAGTGAAAGCACACTGAGCCGTGAGTGAAATCACACTGAGCAATGAGTGAAAACACACTGAGCAATGAGTGAAAACACACTGAGCAATGAGTGAAAACACACTGAGCAATGAGTGAAAACACACTGAGCAATGAGTGAAAACGCAGTGAGCAATGAGTGAAAGCACACTGAGCAATGAGAGAAAACACACAGAGCAATGAGAGAAAACACACTGAGCAATGAGTGAAAACACACTGAGCAATGAGTGAAAACACACTGAGCAATGAGTGAGAACACACTGAGCAATGAGTGAAAATGCAGTGAGCAATGAGAGAAAACACACTGAGCAATGAGTGAAAACGCAGTGAGCAATGAGTGAAAACACAATGAGCAATGAGTGAAAACACACTGAGCAATGAGAGAAAACACACTGAGCAATGAGTGAAAACGCAGTGAGCAATGAGTGAAAACACAATGAGCAATGAGTGAAAACACACTGACCAATGAGAGAAAACACACTGACCAATGAGAGAAAACACACTGAGCAATGAGTGAGAACACACTGAGCAATGAGTGAAAACGCAGTGAGCAATGAGAGAAAACACACTGAGCAATGAGTGAAAACGCAGTGAGCAATGAGTGAAAACACAATGAGCAATGAGTGAAAACACACTGAGCAATGAGAGAAAACACACTGAGCAATGAGTGAAAACGCAGTGAGCAATGAGTGAAAACACACTGAGCAATGAGTGAAAACACACTGAAGAATGAGTGAAAACGCAGTGAGCAATGAGTGAAAACACACAGAGCAATGAGAGAAAACACACTGAGCAATGAGTGAAAACACACTGAGCAATGAGAGAAAACACACTGAGCAATGAGTGAAAACGCAGTGAGCAATGAGTGAAAACGCAGTGAGCAATGAGTGAAAACGCAGTGAGCAATGAGTGAAAACGCAGTGAGCAATGAGTGAAAACGCAGTGAGCAATGAGAGAAAACGCAGTGAGCAATGAGAGAAAACACACTGAGCAATGAGTGAAAACACACAGAGCAATGAGAGAAAACACACTGAGCAATGAGTGAAAACACACTGAGCAATGAGTGAAAACACACTGAGCAATGAGTGAAAACACACTGAGCAATGAGAGAAAACACACTGAGCAATGAGTGAAAACACACTGAGCAATGAATGAAATCACACTGAACAATGAGTGAAAACACACTGAGCAATGAGTGAGAACACACTGAACAATGAGTGAAAACACACTGAGCAATGAGTGAAAACACACTGAACAATGAGTGAGAACACAATGAGCAATGAGTGAAAACACACTGAGCAATGAGTGAAAACACACTGAGCCGTGAGTGAAATCACACTGAGCAATGAGTGAGAACACAATGAGCAATGAGTGAAAGCACACTGAGCCGTGAGTGAAATCACACTGAGCAATGAGTGAAAACACACTGAGCAATGAGTGAAAACACACTGAGCAATGAGTGAAAACACACTGAACAATGAGTGAGAACACAATGAGCAATGAGTGAAAACACACTGAGCAATGAGTGAAAACACATTGAGCCGTGAGTGAAATCACACTGAGCAATGAGTGAGAACACAATGAGCAATGAGTGAAAGCACACTGAGCCGTGAGTGAAATCACACTGAGCAATGAATGAAAACACACTGAGCAATGAGTGAAAACACACTGAGCAATGAGTGAAAGCACACTGAGCCGTGAGTGAAATCACACTGAGCAATGAGTGAAAACACACTGTGCAATGAGTGAAAACACACTGAGCAATGAGTGAAAACACACTGAGCCGTGAGTGAAATCACACTGAGCAATGAGTGAAAACACACTGAGCAATGAGTGAAAACACACTGAGCAATGAGTGAAAACACACTGAGCAATGAGAGAAAACACACTGAGCAATGAGTGAAAACGCAGTGAGCAATGAGTGAAAACACACTTAGCAATGAGTGAAAACACACTGAGCAATGAGTGAAAACGCAGTGAGCAATGAGTGAAAACGCAGTGAGCAATGAGTGAAAGCACACTGAGCAATGAGAGAAAACACACTGAGCAATGAGTGAAAATACATTGAGCAATGAGTGAAAACGCAGTGAGCAATGAGTGCAAGCACACTGAGCAATGAGTGAAAACACACAGAGCAATGAGTGAAAACGCAGCGAGCAATGAGTGAAAACACACTGAGCAATGAGTGAAAACACACTGAGCAATGAGTGAAAACGCAGAGAGCAATGAGTAAAAACACACTGAGCAATGAGAGAAAACACACTGAGCAATGAGAGAAAACACACTGAGCAATGTGTGAAAACGCAGTGAGAAATGAGTGAAAACACACTGAGCAATGAGAGAAAACACACTGAGCAATGAGTGAAAACACACTGAGCAATGAGAGAAAACACACTGAGCAATGAGTGAAAACACACTGAGCAATGAGTGAAAACACACTGAGCAATGAGTGAAAACACACTGAGCAATGAGAAAAAACAGACAGAGCAATGAGAGAAAACACACTGAGCAATGAGTGAAAACACACTGAGCAATGAGAGAAAACACACTGAGCAATGAGTGAAAACACACTGAGCAATGAGTGAAAACACACTGAGCAATGAGTGAGAACACACTGAGCAATGAGTGAAAACACACTGAGCAATGAGTGAAAACACACTGAGCAATGAGTGAAAACACACTGAGGAATGAGTGAGAACACACTGAGCAATGAGTGAAAACGCAGTGAGCAATGAGAGAAAACACACTGAGCAATGAGTGAAAACACACTGAGCAATGAGTGAAAACACACTGAGCAATGAGTGAAAACACACTGAGCAATGAGTGAAAACACACTGAGCAATGAGTGAAAACACACTGAGCAATGAGTGAAAACACACTGAGCAATGAGTGAAAACGCAGTGAGCAATGAGAGAAAACACACTGAGCAATGAGAGAAAACACACTGAGCAATGAGAGAAAACACACTGAGCAATGAGTGAAAACACACTGAGCAATGAGTGAAAACACACTGAGCAATGAGTGAAAACACACTGAGCAATGAGAGAAAACACACTGAGCAATGAGTGAAAACACACTGAACAATGAGTGAAAACACACTGAGCCGTGAGTGAAATCACACTGAGCAATGAGTGAAAACACACTGAGCAATGAGTGAAAACACACAGAGCAATGAGAGAAAACACACTGAGCAATGAGTGAAAACACACTGAGCAATGAGAGAAAACACACTGAGCAATGAGTGAAAACGCAGTGAGCAATGAGTGAAAACGCAGTGAGCAATGAGTGAAAACGCAGTGAGCAATGAGTGAAAACGCAGTGAGCAATGAGTGAAAACGCAGTGAGCAATGAGAGAAAACGCAGTGAGCAATGAGAGAAAACACACTGAGCAATGAGTGAAAACACACAGAGCAATGAGAGAAAACACACTGAGCAATGAGTGAAAACACACTGAGCAATGAGTGAAAACACACTGAGCAATGAGTGAAAACACACTGAGCAATGAGAGAAAACACACTGAGCAATGAGTGAAAACACACTGAGCAATGAATGAAATCACACTGAACAATGAGTGAAAACACACTGAGCAATGAGTGAGAACACACTGAACAATGAGTGAAAACACACTGAGCAATGAGTGAAAACACACTGAACAATGAGTGAGAACACAATGAGCAATGAGTGAAAACACACTGAGCAATGAGTGAAAACACACTGAGCCGTGAGTGAAATCACACTGAGCAATGAGTGAGAACACAATGAGCAATGAGTGAAAGCACACTGAGCCGTGAGTGAAATCACACTGAGCAATGAGTGAAAACACACTGAGCAATGAGTGAAAACACACTGAGCAATGAGTGAAAACACACTGAACAATGAGTGAGAACACAATGAGCAATGAGTGAAAACACACTGAGCAATGAGTGAAAACACATTGAGCCGTGAGTGAAATCACACTGAGCAATGAGTGAGAACACAATGAGCAATGAGTGAAAGCACACTGAGCCGTGAGTGAAATCACACTGAGCAATGAATGAAAACACACTGAGCAATGAGTGAAAACACACTGAGCAATGAGTGAAAGCACACTGAGCCGTGAGTGAAATCACACTGAGCAATGAGTGAAAACACACTGTGCAATGAGTGAAAACACACTGAGCAATGAGTGAAAACACACTGAGCCGTGAGTGAAATCACACTGAGCAATGAGTGAAAACACACTGAGCAATGAGTGAAAACACACTGAGCAATGAGTGAAAACACACTGAGCAATGAGAGAAAACACACTGAGCAATGAGTGAAAACGCAGTGAGCAATGAGTGAAAACACACTTAGCAATGAGTGAAAACACACTGAGCAATGAGTGAAAACGCAGTGAGCAATGAGTGAAAACGCAGTGAGCAATGAGTGAAAGCACACTGAGCAATGAGAGAAAACACACTGAGCAATGAGTGAAAATACATTGAGCAATGAGTGAAAACGCAGTGAGCAATGAGTGCAAGCACACTGAGCAATGAGTGAAAACACACAGAGCAATGAGTGAAAACGCAGCGAGCAATGAGTGAAAACACACTGAGCAATGAGTGAAAACACACTGAGCAATGAGTGAAAACGCAGAGAGCAATGAGTAAAAACACACTGAGCAATGAGAGAAAACACACTGAGCAATGAGAGAAAACACACTGAGCAATGTGTGAAAACGCAGTGAGAAATGAGTGAAAACACACTGAGCAATGAGAGAAAACACACTGAGCAATGAGTGAAAACACACTGAGCAATGAGAGAAAACACACTGAGCAATGAGTGAAAACACACTGAGCAATGAGTGAAAACACACTGAGCAATGAGTGAAAACACACTGAGCAATGAGAAAAAACAGACAGAGCAATGAGAGAAAACACACTGAGCAATGAGTGAAAACACACTGAGCAATGAGAGAAAACACACTGAGCAATGAGTGAAAACACACTGAGCAATGAGTGAAAACACACTGAGCAATGAGTGAGAACACACTGAGCAATGAGTGAAAACACACTGAGCAATGAGTGAAAACACACTGAGCAATGAGTGAAAACACACTGAGGAATGAGTGAGAACACACTGAGCAATGAGTGAAAACGCAGTGAGCAATGAGAGAAAACACACTGAGCAATGAGTGAAAACACACTGAGCAATGAGTGAAAACACACTGAGCAATGAGTGAAAACACACTGAGCAATGAGTGAAAACACACTGAGCAATGAGTGAAAACACACTGAGCAATGAGTGAAAACACACTGAGCAATGAGTGAAAACGCAGTGAGCAATGAGAGAAAACACACTGAGCAATGAGAGAAAACACACTGAGCAATGAGAGAAAACACACTGAGCAATGAGTGAAAACACACTGAGCAATGAGTGAAAACACACTGAGCAATGAGTGAAAACACACTGAGCAATGAGAGAAAACACACTGAGCAATGAGTGAAAACACACTGAACAATGAGTGAAAACACACTGAGCCGTGAGTGAAATCACACTGAGCAATGAGTGAAAACACACTGAGCAATGAGTGAAAACACACTGAGCAATGAGTGAAAACACACTGAGCCGTGAGTGAAAACACACTGAGCAATGAGTGAAAACACACTGAGCAATGAGTGAAATCACACTGAGCAATGAGTGAAAACACACTGAGCAATGAGTGAAAACACACTGAGCAATGAGTGAAAACACACTGAGCAATGAGTGAAAACACACTGAGCAATGAGTGAAAGCACACTGAGCAGTGAATGAGAACATACTGAGCAGGGAATGAGAACACACAGAGCAGGGAATGAGAGCACACTGAGCAGGGAATGAGAGCACACAGAGCAGGGAATGACAACACACTGAGCAGTGAATGAGAACACACAGAGCAGTGAATGAGAACACACTGAGCAGGGAATGAGAACACACTGAGCAGGGAATGTGAGCACACGGAGCAGTGAATGAGAACATACTGAGCAGGGAATGTGAGCACACAGAGCAGTGAATGAGAACACACTGAGCAGGGAATGAGAGCACACTGAGCAGTGAATGAGAACTCTGAGCAGTGAATGAGAAGTCTGAGCAGGGAATGAGAGCACACAGAGCAGTGAATGAGAACACACTGAGCAGGGAATGAGAACACACAGAGCAGGGAATGAGAACACACAGAGCAGTGAATGAGAACACACTGAGCAGGGAATGAGAGCACACTGAGCAGGGAATGAGAGCACACAGAGCAGTGAATGAGAACACACTGAGCAGGGAATGAGAACACACAGAGCAGGGAATGAGAACACTGAGCAGAGAGTGAGGACACACCGACCAGAGATCGAGGACACACCGAGCCGAGAGCGAGGACACACCGAGCCGAGAGCGAGGACACACCGAGCAGAGAGCGAGGACACACCGAGCAGAGAGCGAGGACACACCGAGCAGGGAATGAGAACACACCGAGCAGGGAATGAGGACACACAGAGCAATGAGTGAGAACACACTGAACAATGAGAGAAAACACACTGAGCAATGAGTGAAAACACACTGAGCAATGAGTGAAAACACACAGAGCAATGAGTGAAAACACACAGAGCAATGAGTGAGAACACACTGAACAATGAGTGAAAACACACTGAGCAATGAGTGAAAACACACTGAGCAATGAGAGAAAACACACTGAGCAATGAGTGTGAACACACTGAACAATGAGTGAGAGCACAATGAGCAATGAGTGAAAACACACTGAGCAATGAATGAAATCACACTGAGCAATGAATGAAATCACACTGAGCAATGAGTGAAAACACACAGAGCAATGAGTGAGAACACACTGAACAATGAGTGAAAACACACAGAGCAATGAGTGAAAACACACTGAGCAATGAGAGAAAACACACAGAGCAATGAGTGAGAACACACTGAACAATGAGTGAGAACACACTGAGCAATGAGTGAGAACACACTGAACAATGAGAGAAAACACACTGAGCAATGAGTGAAAACACACTGAGCAATGAGTGAAAACACACAGAGCAATGAGTGTGAACACACTGAACAATGAGTGAGAGCACAATGAGCAATGAGTGAAAACACACTGAGCAATGAATGAAATCACACTGAGCAATGAATGAAATCACACTGAGCAATGAGTGAAAACACACTGAGCAATGAGTGAAAACACACTGAGCAATGAGTGAAAACACACTGAGCAATGAGTGAAAACACACTGAGCAATGAGTGAAAACACACTGAGCAATGAGTGAAAACACACTGAGCAATGAATGAAATCACACTGAGCAATGAATGAAATCACACTGAGCAATGAGTGAAAACACACTGAGCAATGAGTGAAAACACACTGAGCAATGAGTGAAAACACACTGAACAATGAGTGAAAACACACTGAGCAATGAATGAAATCACACTGAGCAGTGAGTGAAATCACACTGAACAATGCGTGAAAACACACTGAGCAATGATTGAAAACACACTGAACAATGAGTGAAAACACACTGAGCAATGAGTGAAAACACACTGAACAATGAGTGAAAACACACTGAGCAATGAGTGAAAACACACTGAACAATGAGTGAAAACACACTGAGCAGTGAATGAGAACACACTGAGCAGGGAATGAGAACACACTGAGCAGTGAATGAGAACACAATGAGCCGTGAATGAGAACACACTGAGCAGTGAATGAGAACACACTGAGCAGGGAATGAGAACACACTGAGCAGGGAATGAGAACACACTGAGCAGTGAATGAGAACACAATGAGCCGTGAATGAGAACACACTGAGCAGTGAATGAGAGGACACTGAGCAATGAATGAGGGCACAGTGAGCAGGTGATAGGTAAATTGGCCATTATAAATTGCCTCTAGTATAGGTAGTTGGTAGGGAAATATAGGGACAGGTGGGGATGTGGGAGGAATATGGGATTAGTGTAGGATTCGCATAAATGGGTTGTTGATGTTCGGCGCAGACTCGGTGGGCCGAAGGGCCTGTTTTAGTGCTGAATCTCGAAATAAATAAATAACACACTGAGCAGGCAATGAGAACAGACTCAGTAGGGAATGAGAACACAGAGCAGGGAACGAGAACTCTGAGCAGGGAATGAGAGCACAGTGAGCAGGGAATGAGGACACACAGAGCAGGGAATGAGAACACACTGAGCAGGGAATGAGGACACACAGAGCAGGGAATGAGAACACACTGAGCAGGGAATGAGAACACACTGAGCAGGGAATAAGAACAGACTCAGTAGGGAATGATAACACAGAGCAGGGAACGAGAACTCTGAGCAGGGAATGAGAGCACAGTGAGCAGGGAATGAGGACACACAGAGCAGGGAATGAGAACACACTGAGCAGGGAATGAGGACACACAGAGCAGGGAATGAGAACACACTGAGCAGGGAATGAGAACACACTGAGCATGGAATGAGGACACACCGAGCAGAGATTGAGGACACACCGAGCCGAGAGCGCGGACACACCGGGCAGAGAGCGAGGACACACCGAGCAGAGAGCGAGGACACACCGAGCAGAGAGCGAGGACACACCGAGCAGAGAGCGAGGACACACCGAGCAGAGAGCGAGGACACACCGAGCAGAGAGCGAGGACACACCGAGCAGAGAATGAGAGGACAACGAGCAGGGAATGAGAACACCATGAGCAGGGAATGAGAACACACTGAGCAGAGAGTGAGGACACACCGAGCAGAGATCGAGGACACACCGAGCCGAGAGTGAGGACACACCGAGAAGAGAGCGAGGACACACCGAGAAGAGAGCGAGGACACACCGAGCAGAGAGGGAGGACACACCGAGCAGAGAATGAGAGGACAATGAGCAGGGAATGAGAACACACTGAGCAGAGAGTGAGGACACAGTGAGCAGAGAGTGAGGACACACCGAGCAGAGATCGAGGACACACCGAGCCGAGAGCGAGGACACACCGAGCAGAGAGCGAGGACACACCGAGCAGAGAGCGAGGACACACCGAGCAGAGAGCGAGGACACACCGAGCCGAGAGCGAGGACACACCGAGCAGAGAACGAGAACACCATGAACAGGGAATGAGAACACACTGAGCAGGGAATGAGGACACACCGAGCAGAGATCGAGGACACACCGAGCAGAGATCGAGGACACACCGAGCAGAGAGCGAGGGCACAACGGGCAGAGAGCGAGGACACACCGAGCAGAGAGCGAGGACACACCGAGCAGAGAGCGAGGACACACCGAGCAGAGAATGAGAGGACAACGAGCAGGGAATGAGAACACCATGAGCAGGGAATGAGAACACACTGAGCAAAGAGTGAGGACACCGAGCAGAGATCGAGGACACACCGAGCCGAGAGTGAGGACACACCGAGAAGAGAGCGAGGACACACCGAGAAGAGAGCGAGGACACTCCCAGCAGAGAGGGAGGACACACCGAGCAGAGAGTGAGGACACACCGAGCAGAGAGTGAGGACACACCGAGCAGAGAGCGAGGACACACTGAGCAGAGAATGACAGGACAATGAGCAGGAAATGAGAACACACTGATCAGGGAATGAGAACAGACTCAGTAGGGAATGAGAACACTGAGCAGGGAATGAGAACTCTGAGCAGTGAATGAGAACACACTGAGCAGTGATGAGAATACACTGATCAGGGAATGAGAACACACTGATCAGGGAATGAGAACACACTGATCAGGGAATGAGAACAGACTCAGTAGGGAATGAGAACACAGAGCAGGGAATGAGAACACACTGATCAGGGAATGAGAACACACTGAGCAGGGAATGAGAACAGACTGAGCAGGGAATGAGAACACACTGATCAGGGAAATGAGAACACACTGAGCAGGGAACGAGAACACACAGAGCAGTGAATGAGAACACACTGAGCAGGGAATGAGAGCACACTGAGCAGGGAATGAGAGCACACTGAGCAGTGAATGAGAACATACTGAGCAGGGAATGAGAGCACACAGAGCAGTGAATGAGAACACACTGAGCAGTGAATGAGAGCACACTGAGCAGTGAATGAGATCTCTGAGCAGGGAATGAGAGCACACAGAGCAGTGAATGAGAACACACTGAGCAGGGAATGAGAACACACAGAGCAGGGAATGAGAACACACAGAGCAGTGAATGAGAACACACTGAGCAGTGAACGAGAACACACTGAGCAGGGAATGAGAGCACACTGAGCAGGGAATGAGAGCACACAGAGCAGTGAATGAGAACACACTGAGCAGGGAATGAGAACACAGAGCAGGGAATGAGAACACACTGAGCAGGGAATGAGAACACACAGAGCAGGGAATGAGAACACACTGAGCAGGGAATGAGAGCACACTGAGCAGTGAATGAGAACACACTGAGCAGGGAATGAGAACACACTGAGCAGGGAATGAGAACACACAGAGCAGGGAATGAAAACACACAGAGCAGTGAATGAGAACACACTGAGCAGTGAATGAGAACACACTGAGCAGAGAATGAGAACACACTGAGCAGAGAATGAGAACACACTGAGCAGGCAATGAGAACACACTGAGCAGGGAATGAGAGCACACTGAGCAGTGAATGAGAACACACTGAGCAGGGAACGAGAACACACCGAGCAGTGAATGAGAACACACTAAGCAGTGAATGAGAACACACTGAGCAGGGAATGACAACACACCGAGCAGGGAATGAGAACGAGAAGACACTGAGCAGGGAACGAGAACACACTGAGCAGTGAATAAGAAGACACTGAGCAGTGAATGAGAACACACTGAGCAGGGAATGAGAACACACCGAGCAATGAATGAGAACACACTGAGCAGGGATTAAGAACACACTGAGCAATGAATGAGAATACACCGAGCCATGAATGAGAACACACCGAGCAGTGAATGAGAACACACTGAGCAGTGAATGAGAGGACACTGAGCAGTGAATGAGAAAACACTGAGCAGTGAATGAGAGGACACTGAGCAGGGAATGAGAGCACACTGAGCAGTGAATGAGGGCACAGTGAGAAGGTGATAGGTAAATACGCCATTATAAATTGCCTGTAGTATAGGTAGGTGGCACGGAAATATAGGGACAGATGGGGATGTGGGTGCAATATGGGATTAGTGTAGGATTAGCATAAATGGGTGGTTGATGGTCGGCTCAGAATCGGTGGGACGAAGGGCCTGTTTCAGTGCTGCATCTCGAAATAAATAAATAAATGAGAACACACTGAGCAGTGAATGAGAACACACTGAGCAGGGAATGAGAACACACTGAGCAGGGAATGAGAGCACACTGAGCAGGGAATGAGAACACACTGATCAGGGAATGAGAACACACTGAGCAGGGAATGAGAGCACACTGAGCAGTGAATGAGAACACACTGATCAGGGAATGAGAACACACTGATCAGGGAATGAGAGCACACTGAGCAGGGAATGAGAGCACACTGAGCAGTGAATGAGAACACACTGATCAGGGAATGAGAACACACTGATCAGGGAATGAGAGCACACTGAGCAGGGAATGACAACGCACTGAGCAGTGAATGAGAACACACTGATCAGGGAATGAGAAAACACTGAGCAGGGAATGAGAACACACTGATCAGGGAATGAGAACACACTGATCAGGGAATGACAACGCACTGAGCAGTGAATGAGAACACACTGATCAGGGAATGAGAACACACTGAGCAGGGAATGAGAACACACTGAGCAGTGAATGAGAACACACTGAGCAGTGAATGAGAACACACTGATCAGGGAATGAGAACACACTGATCAGGGAATGAGAACACACTGAGCAGTGAATGAGAACACACTGAGCAGGGAACGAGAACACACTGATCAGGGAATGAGAACACACTGATCAGGGAATGAGAACACACTGATCAGGGAATGAGAACACACTGAGCAGTGAATGAAGAACACACTGATCAGGGAATGAGAACACACTGATCAGGGAATGAGAGCACACTGAGCAGTGAATGAGAACACACTGATCAGGGAATGAGAACACACTGAGCAGTGAATGAGAACACACTGATCAGGGAATGAGAACACACTGATCAGGGAATGAGAACACACTGATCAGGGAATGAGAACACACTGATCAGGGAATGAGAACACACTGATCAGGGAATGAGAACACACTGAGCAGTGAATGAGAACACACTGAGCAGTGAATGAGAACACACTGATCAGGGAATGAGAACACACTGAGCAGGGAATAAGAACACACTGAGCAGGGAATAAGAACAGACTCAGTAGTGAATGAGAACACACTGAGCAATGAATGAGAACACACTGAGCAGTGAATGAAAACACATGATAAGGGAATGAGAACACACTGAGCTGGGAATAAGAACAGACTCATTAGTGAATGAGAACACACTGAGCAGTGAATGAGAACACACTGAGCAGTGAATGAGAACACACTGAGCAGGGAATAAGAGCAGACTCAGTACTGAATGAGAACACACAGAGCAGTGAATGAGAACACACTGATCAGGGAATGAGAACACACTGATCAGGGAATGAGAACACACTGATCAGGGAATGAGAACACACTGATCAGGGAATGAGAACACACTGATCAGGGAATGAGAACACACTGAGCAGTGAATGAGAACACACTGATCAGGGAATGAGAACACACTGAGCAGTGAATTAGAACACACTGAGCTGTGAATGACAACACACTGATCAGGTAACGTGAACACACTGAGCAGTGAATGAGAACACACTGAGCAGGGATTAAGAACACACTGAGCAGGGAATGAGAACACACTGAGCAGGGAATGAGAACACACTGAGCAGGGAATGAGAACACACAGAGCAGCGAACGATAACACACTGAGCAGGGAATGAGAACACACAGAGCAGGGAATGAGAACACACTGAGCAGGGAATGAGAACACACTGAGCAGGAAATGAGGACACACCGAGCCGAGAGCGAGGAAACACCGAGCAGAGAGCGAGGACACACCGAGCAGAGAATGAGAACACACTGAGCTGTGAATGAGAACACACTGAGCAGTGAATGAGAACACACTGAGCAGTGAATGAGAATACACTGAGCAGGTAATGAGAACAGAATCAGTAGGGAATGAGAACACCGAGCAGGGAATGAGAGCACACTGAGCAGTGAATGAGAACACACTGATCAAGGAATGAGAACCCACTGATCAGGGAACGAGAACACACTGAGCAGGGAATGAGAGCACACTGAGCAGTGAATGAGAACACACTGAGCAGTGAATGAGAACACACTGAGCAGGGAATGAGAACAAACTGAGCAGGGAATGAGAACACACTGAGCAGTGAATGAGAACACACTGAGCAGGGATTAAGAACACACTGAGCAGGGAATGAGAACACACTGAGCAGGGAATGAGAACACACTGAGCAGGGAATGAGAACACACAGAGCAGCGAACGATAACACACTGAGCAGGGAATGAGAACACACAGAGCAGGGAATGAGAACACACTGAGCAGGGAATGAGAACACACTGAGCAGGAAATGAGGACACACCGAGCCGAGAGCGAGGAAACACCGAGCAGAGAGCGAGGACACACCGAGCAGAGAATGAGAACACACTGAGCTGTGAATGAGAACACACTGAGCAGTGAATGAGAACACACTGAGCAGTGAATGAGAATACACTGAGCAGGTAATGAGAACAGAATCAGTAGGGAATGAGAACACCGAGCAGGGAATGAGAGCACACTGAGCAGTGAATGAGAACACACTGATCAAGGAATGAGAACCCACTGATCAGGGAACGAGAACACACTGAGCAGGGAATGAGAGCACACTGAGCAGTGAATGAGAACACACTGAGCAGTGAATGAGAACACACTGAGCAGGGAATGAGAACAAACTGAGCAGTGAATGATAACACACTGAGCAGGGAATGAGTACACACTGAGCAGTGAATAAGAACACACTGAGCAGTGAATGAGAACACACTGAGCAGTGAATAAGAACACACTGAGCACAGAATGAGAACACACTGAGCAGTGAATAAGAACACACTGAGCAGTGAATGAGAACACACTGAGCAGTGAATAAGAACACACTGAGCAGTGAATGATAACACACTGAGCAGGGAATGAGTACACACTGAGCAGTGAATAAGAACACACTGAGCAGGGAATGAGAACACACCGAGCAGGGAATGAGAACACAATGAGCAGGGAATGAGAGCACACCGAGCAGTGAATGATAACACACTGAGCAGGGAATGAGAACACACTGAGCAGTGAATAAGAACACACTCAGCAGTGAATGAGAACACACTGAGCAGTGAATAAGAACACACTGAGCAGGGAATGAGAACACACTGAGCAGGGAATGAGAGCACACTGAGCAGTGAATAAGAACACACTGAGCAGTGAATGAGAACATACCGAGCAGTGAATGAGAACACACTGATCAGGGAATCAGAACACACTGAGCAGTGAATGAGAACACACTGATCAGGGAATGAGAACACACTGATCTGGGAATGAGAACACACTGATCAGGGAATGAGAACACACTGAGCAGTGAATGAAAACACACTCTTCAGGGAATGAGAACACACTGATCAGGGAATGAGAACACACTGAGCAGTGAATGAGAACACACTGAGCAGTGAACGAGAACACACTGAGCAGTGAATGAGAACACACTGATCAAGGAATGAGAACACAATGATCAGGGAATGAGAACACACTGAGCAGTGAATGAGAACACACTGAGCAGGGAATGAGAACACACTGAGCATTGAATGAGAACACACTGATCGGGGAATGAGAACACACAGAGCAGTGAATGAGAACACACTGAGCAGTGAATGAGATCACAGTGATCAGTGAATGAGAACACACTGATCAGGGAATGAGAACACACTGATGAGGGAATGAGAACAGACTCAGTAGTGAATGAGAACACACTGATCAGGGAATGAGAGCACACTGATCAGGGAATGAGAACAGACTCAGTCGTGAATGAGAACACACTGATCAGGGAATGAGAACACACTGAGCAGTGAATGAGAGCACACTGAGCAGTGAATGAGAACACACTGAGCAGGGAATGAGAACACACTGATCAGGGAATGAGAACACACTGAACAGTGAATGAGAACCCACTGAGCAGGGAATGAGAACACACTGAGCAGGGAATGAGAACACACTGATCAGGGAATGAGAACACACTGAGCAGTGAATGAGAACACACTGAGCAGTGAATGAGAGCACACTGAACAGTGAATGAGAACACACTGAGCAGTGAATGAGAACACACTGAGCAGGGAATGAGAACACACTGAGCAGTGAATGAGAACACACTGAGCAATGAATGAGAATACACTGAGCAGGTAATGAGAACAGAATCAGTAGGGAATGAGAACACCGAGCAGGGAATGAGAGCACACTGAGCAGTGAATGAGAACACACTGAGCAGGGAATGAGAGCACACTGAGCAGTGAATGAGAACACACTGAGCAGTGAATGAGAACACACTGAGCAGGGAATGAGAACAAACTGAGCAGGGAATGAGAACACACTGAGCAGTGAATGAGAACACACTGAGCAGTGAATGATAACACACTGAGCAGGGAATGAGTACACACTGAGCAGTGAATAAGAACACACTGAGCAGTGAATGAGAACACACTGAGCAGTGAATAAGAACACACTGAGCAGAGAATGAGAACACACTGAGCAGTGAATAAGAACACACTGAGCAGTGAATGAGAACACACTGAGCAGTGAATAAGAACACACTGAGCAGTGAATGATAACACACTGAGCAGGGAATGAGTACACACTGAGCAGTGAATAAGAACACACTGAGCAGGGAATGAGAAAACACCGAGCAGGGAATGAGAACACAATGAGCAGGGAATGAGAGCACACCGAGCAGTGAATGATAACACACTGAGCAGGGAATGAGAACACACTGAGCAGTGAATAAGAACACACTCAGCAGTGAATGAGAACACACTGAGCAGTGAATAAGAACACACTGAGCAGGGAATGAGAACACACTGAGCAGGGAATGAGAGCACACTGAGCAGTGAATAAGAACACACTGAGCAGTGAATGAGAACATACCGAGCAGTGAATGAGAACACACTGATCAGGGAATCAGAACACACTGAGCAGTGAATGAGAACACACTGATCAGGGAATGAGAACACACTGATCTGGGAAAGAGAACACACTGATCAGGGAATGAGAACACACTGAGCAGTGAATGAAAACACACTCTTCAGGGAATGAGAACACACTGATCAGGGAATGAGAACACACTGAGCAGTGAATGAGAACACACTGAGCAGTGAACGAGAACACACTGAGCAGTGAATGAGAACACACTGATCAAGGAATGAGAACACAATGATCAGGGAATGAGAACACACTGAGCAGTGAATGAGAACACACTGAGCAGGGAATGAGAACACACTGAGCATTGAATGAGAACACACTGATCGGGGAATGAGAACACACAGAGCAGTGAATGAGAACACACTGAGCAGTGAATGAGATCACAGTGATCAGGGAATGAGAACACACTGATCAGGGAATGAGAACACACTGATGAGGGAATGAGAACAGACTCAGTAGTGAATGAGAACACACTGATCAGGGAATGAGAGCACACTGATCAGGGAATGAGAACAGACTCAGTAGTGAATGAGAACACACTGATCAGGGAATGAGAACACACTGAGCAGTGAATGAGAGCACACTGAGCAGTGAATGAGAACACACTGAGCAGGGAATGAGAACACACTGATCAGGGAATGAGAACACACTGAACAGTGAATGAGAACCCACTGAGCAGGGAATGAGAACACACTGAGCAGGGAATGAGAACACACTGATCAGGGAATGAGAACACACTGAGCAGTGAATGAGAACACACTGAGCAGTGAATGAGAGCACACTGAACAGTGAATGAGAACACACTGAGCAGTGAATGAGAACACACTGAGCAGGGAATGAGAACACACTGAGCAGTGAATGAGAACACACTGATCAGGGAATGAGAACACACTGAGCAGTGAATGAGAGCACACTGAGCAGTGAATGAGAACACACTGATCAGGGAATGACAACGCACTGAGCAGTGAATGAGAACACACTGATCAGGGAATGAGAACACACTGAGCAGGGAATGAGAACACACTGATCAGGGAATGAGAACACACTGAGCAGTGAATGAGAACACACTGAGCAGGGAATGAGAACACACTGATCAGGGAATGAGAACACACTGATCAGGGAATGAGAACACACTGAGCAGTGAATGAGAACACACTGAGCAGGGAACGAGAACACACTGATCAGGGAATGAGAACACACTGATCAGGGAATGAGAACACACTGATCAGGGAATGAGAACACACTGATCAGGGAATGAGAACACACTGATCAGGGAATGAGAACACACTGAGCAGGGAACGAGAACACACTGATCAGGGAATGAGAACACACTGATCAGGGCATGAGAACACACTGATCAGGGAATGAGAACACACTGATCAGGGAATGAGAACACACTGATCAGGGAATGAGAACACACTGATCAGGGAATGAGAACACACTGAGCAGTGAATGAGAACACACTGATCAGGGAATGAGAACACACTGATCAGGGAATGAGAACACACTGATCAGGGAATGAGAACACACTGAGCAGTGAATGAGAACACACTGAGCAGGGAACGAGAACACACTGATCAGGGAACGAGAACACACTGATCAGGGAATGAGAACACACTGAGCAGTGAATGAGAACACACTGATCAGGGAATGAGAACACACTGATCAGGGAATGAGAGCACACTGAGCAGTGAATGAGAACACACTGAGCAGGGAATGAGAACACACTGAGCAGTGAATGAGAACACACTGATCAGGGAATGAGAACACACTGAGCAGTGAATGAGAACACACTGATCAGGGAATGAGAACACACTGATCAGGGAATGAGAACACACTGATCAGGGAATGAGAACACACTGAGCAGTGAATGAGAACACACTGAGCAGTGAATGAGAACACACTGATCAGGGAATGAGAACACACTGAGCAGGGAATAAGAACACACTGAGCAGGGAATAAGAACAGACTCAGTAGTGAATGAGAACACACTGAGCAATGAATGAGAACACACTGAGCAGTGAATGAAAACACATGATAAGGGAATGAGAACACACTGAGCTGGGAATAAGAACAGACTCATTAGTGAATGAGAACACACTGAGCAGTGAATGAGAACACACTGAGCAGTGAATGAGAACACACTGAGCAGGGAATAAGAGCAGACTCAGTACTGAATGAGAACACACAGAGCAGTGAATGAGAACACACTGATCAGGGAATGAGAACACACTGATCAGGGAATGAGAACACACTGATCAGGGAATGAGAACACACTGATCAGGGAATGAGAACGCACTGAGTAAGGAATAAGAACACACTGAGCAGTGAATGAGAACACACTGATCAGGGAATGAGAACACACTGAGCAGTGAATTAGAACACACTGAGCTGTGAATGACAACACACTGATCAGGTAACGTGAACACACTGAGCAGTGAATGAGAACACACTGAGCATTGAATGAAAACACACTGATCAGGGAATGAGAACACACTGAGCTGTGAATGAAAACACACTGAGCAGGGAATGAGAATACACTGATCAGGGAATGAGAACACACTGAGCAGTGAATGAGAACACACTGAGCAGTGAATAAGAACACACTGATCAGGGAATGAGAACACACTGATCAGGGAATGAGAACACACTGAGCAGTGAATGAGAACACACTGATCAAGGAATGAGAACAGACTCAGAAGTTAATGAGAACACACTGATCAGGGAATGAGAACACACTGATCAGGGAATGAGAACACACTAAGCAGTGAATGAGAACACACTGAGCAGTGAATGAGAACACACTGAGCAGTGAATGAGAACACACTGAGCAGTGAATGAGAACACACTAAGCAGTGAATGAGAACACACTAAGCAGTGAATGAGAACACACTGAGCAGGGAATGAGAACACACTGATCAGGGAATGAGAACACACTGAGCAGTGAATGAGAACACACTGAGCAGGGAATGAGAACACACTGAGCAGTGAATGAGAGCACACTGATCAGGGAATGAGAACAGACTCAGTCGTGAATGAGAACACCATTAGCAGTGAATGAGAACACAGTGAGCAGGGAATGAGAACACACTGAGCAGGGAATGAGAACACACTGAGCAGTGAATGAGAACACACTGAGCAGTGAATGAGAGCACACTGATCAGGGAATGAGAACAGACTCAGTAGTGAATGAGAACACTATTAGCAGTGAATGAGAACACAGTGAGCAGGGAATGAGAACAAACTGATCAGGGAATGAGCACACTGAGCAGTGAATGAGAACACACTGATCAGGGAATGAGAACACACTGAGCAGGGAATGAGAACACACTGATCAGGGAATGAGAACACACTGATCAGGGAATGGGAACACACTGATCAGGGAATGGGAACACACTGATCAGGGAATGAGAACACACTGAGCAGTGAATGAGAACAGACTGAGCAGTGAACGAGAACACACTGAGCAGTGAATGAGAACACACTGATCAAGGAATGAGAACACAATGATCAGGGAATGAGAACACACTGAGCAGTGAATGAGAACACACTGAGCAGGGAATGAGAACACACTGAGCATTGAATGAGAACACACTGATCGGGGAATGAGAACACACAGAGCAGTGAATGAGAACACACTGACCAGTGAATGAGAACACACTGAGCAGTGAATGAGAGCACACTGATCAGGGAATGAGAACAGACTCAGTCGTGAATGAGAACACCATTAGCAGTGAATGAGAACACAGTGAGCAGGGAATGAGAACACACTGAGCAGGGAATGAGAACACACTGAGCAGTGAATGAGAACACACTGAGCAGTGAATGAGAGCACACTGATCAGGGAATGAGAACAGACTCAGTAGTGAATGAGAACACTATTAGCAGTGAATGAGAACACAGTGAGCAGGGAATGAGAACAAACTGATCAGGGAATGAGCACACTGAGCAGTGAATGAGAACACACTGATCAGGGAATGAGAACACACTGAGCAGGGAATGAGAACACACTGATCAGGGAATGAGAACACACTGATCAGGGAATGGGAACACACTGATCAGGGAATGGGAACACACTGATCAGGGAATGAGAACACACTGAGCAGTGAATGAGAACAGACTGAGCAGTGAACGAGAACACACTGAGCAGTGAATGAGAACACACTGATCAAGGAATGAGAACACAATGATCAGGGAATGAGAACACACTGAGCAGTGAATGAGAACACACTGAGCAGGGAATGAGAACACACTGAGCATTGAATGAGAACACACTGATCGGGGAATGAGAACACACAGAGCAGTGAATGAGAACACACTGACCAGTGAATGAGAACACAGTGATCAGTGAATGAGAACACACTGATCAGGGAATGAGAACAGACTCAGTAGTGAATGAGAACACACTGATGAGGGAATCAGAACAGACTCAGTAGTGAATGAGAACACACTGATCAGGGAATGAGAGCACACTGATCAGGGAATGAGAACAGACTCAGTAGTGAATGAGAACACACTGATCAGGGAATGACAACGCACTGAGCAGTGAATGAGAACACACTGATCAGGGAATGAGAACACACTGAGCAGTGAATGAGAACACACTGAGCAGGGAATGAGAACACACTGAGCAGGGAATGAGAACACACTGAGCAGTGAATGAGAACCCACTAAGCACGGAATGAGAACACACTGAGCAGGGAATGAGAACACACTGATCAGGGAATGAGAACACACTGAGCATTGAATGAGAACACACTGAGCAGTGAATGAGCGCACACTGAGCAGTGAATGAGAACACACTGAGCAGGGAATGAGAACACACTGAGCAGTGAATGAGAACACACTGATCAGGGAATGAGAACACACTGAGCAGTGAATGAGAACACACTGATCAGGGAATGAGAATACACTGATCAGGGAATGAGAACACACTGATCAGGGAATGAGAACACACTGAGCAGTGAATGAGAACACACTGATCAGGGTATGAGAACACACTGATCAGGGAATGAGAACACACTGAGCAGGGAATAAGAACACACTGAGCAGGGAATAAGAACAGACTCAGTAGTGAATGAGAACACACTGAGCAATGAATGAGAACACACTGAGCAGTGAATGAAAACACATGATCAGGGAATGAGAACACACTGAGCAGGGAATAAGAACAGACTCATTAGTGAATGAGAACACACTGAGCAGTGAATGAGAACACACTGAGCAGTGAATGAGAACAAACTGAGCAGGGAATAAGAGCAGACTCAGTACTGAATGAGAACACACTGAGCAGTGAATGAGAACACACTGATCAGGGAATGAGAACACACTGATCAGGGAATGAGAACACACTGTTCAGGGAATGAGAACACACTGAGCAGTGAATTAGAACACACTGAGCTGTGAATGACAACACACTGATCAGGTAACGAGAACACACTGAGCAGTGAATGAGAACACACTGAGCAGTGAATGAAAACACACTGATCAGGGAATGAGAACACACTGAGCAGTGAATGAAAACACATTGAGCAGGGAATGAGAATACACTGATCAGGGAATGAGAACACACTGAGCAGTGAATGAGAACACACTAAGCAGGGAATAAGAACAGACGCAGTAGTGAATGAGAACACACTGAGCAGTGAATAAGAACACACGGAGCAGTGAATGAGAACCCACTGAGCAGGGAATGAGAACACACTGATCAGGGAATAAAAACACACTGAGCAGTGAATGAGAACACACTGAGCATGGAATGAGAACACACTGATCAGGGAATGAGAACACACTGAGCAGTGAATGAGAACACACTGAGCAGTGAATGAGAACACACTGAGCAGTGAATGAGAACACACTAAGCAGTGAATGAGAACACACTGAGCAGGGAATGAGAACACACTGATCAGGGAATGAGAACAGACTCAGTAGTGAATGAGAACACACTGATCAGGGATTGAGAAAACACTGAGCAGTGAATGAGAGCACACTGATCAGGGAATGAGAACAGACTCAGTAGTGAATGAGAACACACTGATCAGGGAATGAGAGCACACAGAGCAGTGAATGAGAACACACTGAGCAGTGAATGAGAGCACACTGATCAGGGAATGAGAACAGACTCAATAGTGAATGAGAACACCATTAGCAGTGAATGAGAACACAGTGAGCAGGGAATGAGAACACACTGATCAGAGAATGAGAACACACTGATCAGGGAATGAGAACACACTGAGCAGGGTATGAGAACACACTGAGCTGTGAATGAGAACCCACTGAAAAGTGAATGAGAACACACTGAGCAGTGAATGAGAACACACTGAGCAGTGAATGAGAACACACTGATCAAGGAATGAGAACAGACTCAGTAGTGAATGAGAACAAACTGATCAGGGAATGAGAACACACTAAGCAGTGAATAAGAACACACTGAGCAGGGAATGAGAACACACTGATCAGGGAATGAGAACAGACTCAGTAGTGAATGAGAACACACTGATCAGGGAATGAGAAAACACTGAGCAGTGAATGAGAACACACTGAGCAGTGAATGAGAACACACTGAGCAGTGAATGGGAACACACTGAGCAGTGAATTGGAGCTCACTGATCAGGGAATGAGAACAGACTCAGTAGTGAATGAGAACACCATAAGCAGTGAATGAGAACACACTGAGCAGGGAATGAGAACAGACTCAGTAGTGAATGAGAACACACTGATCAGGGAATGAGAACACACTGATCAGGGAATGAGAACACACTGATCAGGGAATGAGAACACACTGTTCAGGGAATGAGAACGCACTGAGTAAGGAATAAGAACACACTGAGCAGTGAATGAGAACACACTGATCAGGGAATGAGAACACACTGAGCAGTGAATTAGAACACACTGAGCTGTGAATGACAACACACTGATCAGGTAACGTGAACACACTGAGCAGTGAATGAGAACACACTGAGCATTGAATGAAAACACACTGATCAGGGAATGAGAACACACTGAGCTGTGAATGAAAACACACTGAGCAGGGAATGAGAATACACTGATCAGGGAATGAGAACACACTGAGCAGTGAATGAGAACACACTGAGCAGTGAATAAGAACACACTGATCAGGGAATGAGAACACACTGATCAGGGAATGAGAACACACTGAGCAGTGAATGAGAACACACTGATCAAGGAATGAGAACAGACTCAGAAGTTAATGAGAACACACTGATCAGGGAATGAGAACACACTGATCAGGGAATGAGAACACACTAAGCAGTGAATGAGAACACACTGAGCAGTGAATGAGAACACACTGAGCAGTGAATGAGAACACACTGAGCAGTGAATGAGAACACACTAAGCAGTGAATGAGAACACACTAAGCAGTGAATGAGAACACACTGAGCAGGGAATGAGAACACACTGATCAGGGAATGAGAACACACTGAGCAGTGAATGAGAACACACTGAGCAGGGAATGAGAACACACTGAGCAGTGAATGAGAGCACACTGATCAGGGAATGAGAACAGACTCAGTCGTGAATGAGAACACCATTAGCAGTGAATGAGAACACAGTGAGCAGGGAATGAGAACACACTGAGCAGTGAATGAGAACACACTGAGCAGTGAATGAGAACACACTGAGCAGTGAATGAGAGCACACTGATCAGGGAATGAGAACAGACTCAGTAGTGAATGAGAACACTATTAGCAGTGAATGAGAACACAGTGAGCAGGGAATGAGAACAAACTGATCAGGGAATGAGCACACTGATCAGGGAATGAGAACACACTGATCAGGGAATCAGAACACACTGAGCAGTGAATGAGAACACACTGATCAGGGAATGAGAACACACTGAGCAGGGAATGAGAACACACTGATCAGGGAATGAGAACACACTGAGCAGTGAATGAGAACAGACTGAGCAGTGAACGAGAACACACTGAGCAGTGAATGAGAACACACTGATCAAGGAATGAGAACACAATGATCAGGGAATGAGAACACACTGAGCAGTGAATGAGAACACACTGAGCAGGGAATGAGAACACACTGAGCATTGAATGAGAACACACTGATCGGGGAATGAGAACACACAGAGCAGTGAATGAGAACACACTGACCAGTGAATGAGAACACAGTGATCAGTGAATGAGAACACACTGATCAGGGAATGGGAACACACTGAGCAGTGAATGAGAACAGACTGAGCAGTGAACGAGAACACACTGAGCAGTGAATGAGAACACACTGATCAAGGAATGAGAACACAATGATCAGGGAATGAGAACACACTGAGCAGTGAATGAGAACACACTGAGCAGGGAATGAGAACACACTGAGCATTGAATGAGAACACACTGATCGGGGAATGAGAACACACAGAGCAGTGAATGAGAACACACTGACCAGTGAATGAGAACACAGTGATCAGTGAATGAGAACACACTGAGCAGTGAATGAGAACAGACTGAGCAGTGAACGAGAACACACTGAGCAGTGAATGAGAACACACTGATCAAGGAATGAGAACACAATGATCAGGGAATGAGAACACACTGAGCAGTGAATGAGAACACACTGAGCAGGGAATGAGAACACACTGAGCATTGAATGAGAACACACTGATCGGGGAATGAGAACACACAGAGCAGTGAATGAGAACACACTGACCAGTGAATGAGAACACAGTGATCAGTGAATGAGAACACACTGATCAGGGAATGAGAACAGACTCAGTAGTGAATGAGAACACACTGATGAGGGAATCAGAACAGACTCAGTAGTGAATGAGAACACACTGATCAGGGAATGAGAGCACACTGATCAGGGAATGAGAACAGACTCAGTAGTGAATGAGAACACACTGATCAGGGAATGACAACGCACTGAGCAGTGAATGAGAACACACTGATCAGGGAATGAGAACACACTGAGCAGGGAATGAGAACACACTGAGCAGTGAATGAGAACCCACTAAGCACGGAATGAGAACACACTGAGCAGGGAATGAGAACACACTGATCAGGGAATGAGAACACACTGAGCATTGAATGAGAACACACTGAGCAGTGAATGAGCGCACACTGAGCAGTGAATGAGAACACACTGAGCAGGGAATGAGAACACACTGAGCAGTGAATGAGAACACACTGATCAGGGAATGAGAACACACTGAGCAGTGAATGAGAACACACTGATCAGGGAATGAGAATACACTGATCAGGGAATGAGAACACACTGATCAGGGAATGAGAACACACTGAGCAGTGAATGAGAACACACTGATCAGGGTATGAGAACACACTGATCAGGGAATGAGAACACACTGAGCAGGGAATAAGAACACACTGAGCAGGGAATAAGAACAGACTCAGTAGTGAATGAGAACACACTGAGCAATGAATGAGAACACACTGAGCAGTGAATGAAAACACATGATCAGGGAATGAGAACACACTGAGCAGGGAATAAGAACAGACTCATTAGTGAATGAGAACACACTGAGCAGTGAATGAGAACACACTGAGCAGTGAATGAGAACAAACTGAGCAGGGAATAAGAGCAGACTCAGTACTGAATGAGAACACACTGAGCAGTGAATGAGAACACACTGATCAGGGAATGAGAACACACTGATCAGGGAATGAGAACACACTGTTCAGGGAATGAGAACACACTGAGCAGTGAATTAGAACACACTGAGCTGTGAATGACAACACACTGATCAGGTAACGAGAACACACTGAGCAGTGAATGAGAACACACTGAGCAGTGAATGAAAACACACTGATCAGGGAATGAGAACACACTGAGCAGTGAATGAAAACACACTGAGCAGGGAATGAGAATACACTGATCAGGGAATGAGAACACACTGAGCAGTGAATGAGAACACACTAAGCAGGGAATAAGAACAGACGCAGTAGTGAATGAGAACACACTGAGCAGTGAATAAGAACACACGGAGCAGTGAATGAGAACCCACTGAGCAGGGAATGAGAACACACTGATCAGGGAATAAAAACACACTGAGCAGTGAATGAGAACACACTGAGCATGGAATGAGAACACACTGATCAGGGAATGAGAACACACTGAGCAGTGAATGAGAACACACTGAGCAGTGAATGAGAACACACTGAGCAGTGAATGAGAACACACTAAGCAGTGAATGAGAACACACTGAGCAGGGAATGAGAACACACTGATCAGGGAATGAGAACAGACTCAGTAGTGAATGAGAACACACTGATCAGGGATTGAGAAAACACTGAGCAGTGAATGAGAGCACACTGATCAGGGAATGAGAACAGACTCAGTAGTGAATGAGAACACACTGATCAGGGAATGGGAACACACTGAGCAGTGAATGAGAACACACAGAGCAGTGAATGAGAACACACTGATCAGGGAATGAGAACAGACTCAATAGTGAATGAGAACACCATTAGCAGTGAATGAGAACACAGTGAGCAGGGAATGAGAACACACTGATCAGGGAATGAGAACAGACTCAATAGTGAATGAGAACACCATTAGCAGTGAATGAGAACACAGTGAGCAGGGAATGAGAACACACTGATCAGAGAATGAGAACACACTGATCAGGGAATGAGAACACACTGAGCAGGGTATGAGAACACACTGAGCTGTGAATGAGAACCCACTGAAAAGTGAATGAGAACACACTGAGCAGTGAATGAGAACACACTGAGCAGTGAATGAGAACACACTGATCAAGGAATGAGAACAGACTCAGTAGTGAATGAGAACAAACTGATCAGGGAATGAGAACACACTAAGCAGTGAATGAGAACACACTGAGCAGGGAATGAGAACACACTGATCAGGGAATGAGAACAGACTCAGTAGTGAATGAGAACACACTGATCAGGGAATGAGAAAACACTGAGCAGTGAATGAGAACACACTGAGCAGTGAATGAGAACACACTGAGCAGTGAATGGGAACACACTGAGCAGTGAATTGGAGCTCACTGATCAGGGAATGAGAACAGACTCAGTAGTGAATGAGAACACCATAAGCAGTGAATGAGAACACACTGAGCAGGGAATGAGAACAGACTCAGTAGTGAATGAGAACACACTGATCAGGGAATGAGAAAACACTGAGCAGTGAATGAGAACACACTGATCAGGGAATGAGAACACACTGAGCAGTGAATGAGAGCACACTGATCAGGGAATTAGAACAGACTCAGTAGTGAATGAGAACACCATTAGCAGTGAATGAGAACACAGTGAGCAGTGAATGAGAACACACTGATCAGGGAATGAGAACACACTGATCAGGGAATGAGAACACACTGAGCAGGGAATGAGAACACATTGAGCTGTGAATGAGAACCCACTGAGCAGGGAATGAGAACACACTGAGCAGTGAATGAGAACACACTGATCAGGGAATGAGATCACACTGATTAGGGAATGAGAACACACTGTTCAGGGAATGAGAACGCACTGAGCAGTGAATGAGAACACACTGAGCAGTGAATGAGAACACACTGAGCTGTGAATGAGAACACACTGATCAGGGAACGAGAACACACTGAGCAGGGAATGAGAACACACTGAGCAGGAAATGAGAATACATTGATCAGGGAATGAGAACACACTGAGCAGTGAATGAGAACACACTGAGCAGGGAATGAGAACAGACGCAGTAGTGAATGAGAACACACTAAGCAGTGAATGAGAACACACTGAGCAGTGAATGAGAACACACTGAGCAGGGAATGAGAACACACTGATCAGGTAATGAAAACACACTGAGCAGTGAATGAGAACACACTGATCAGTGAATGAGAACACACTGATCAGGGAATGAGAACACACTGATCAGGGAATGAGAACACACTGAGCAGTGAATGAGAACACACTGAGCAGTGAATGAGAACACACTGAGCAGGGAATGAGAACACACTGAGCAGGGAATGAGAACACACTGAGCAGTGAATGAGAACACACTGATCAAGGAATGACAACAGACTCAGTAGTGAATGAGAACACACTGATCACGGAATGAGAACACACTGAGCAGTGAATGAGAACACACTGATCAGGGAATGAGAACACACTGAGCAGTGAATGAGAACACACTGAGCACTGATTGAGAACACACTGAGCACTGATTGAGAACACACTGAGCAGTGAATGAGATCACACTGATCAGGGAATGAGAACAGACTCAGTAGTGAATGTGAACACCATTAGCAGTGAATCAGAACACACTGAGCAGGGAATGAGAACACACTGATCAGGGAATGAGAACAGACTCAGTAGTGAATGAGAACACACTGATCAGGGAATGAGAAAACACTGAGCAGTGAATGAGAACACACTGATCAGGGAATGAGAACACACTGAGCAGTGAATGAGAACACACTGAGCAGTGAATGAGAACACACTGAGCAGTGAATGAGAGCACACTGATCAGGGAATGAGAACAGACTCAGTAGTGAATGAGAACACCATTAGCAGTGAATGAGAACACAGTGAGCAGGGAATGAGAACAAACTGATCAGGGAATGAGCACATTGATCAGGGAATGAGAACACACTGAGCAGGGAATGAGAACACACTGAGCTGTGAATGAGAACCCACTGAAAAGTGAATGAGAACACACTGATCAGGGAATGAGAACACACTGATCAGGGAATGAGAACACACTGAGCAGTGAATGAGAACACACTGATCAGGAAATGAGAACACACTGATCAGGGAATTAGAACACACTGAGCAGGGAATAGGAACAGACTCAGTAGTGAATGAGAACACACTGAGCAGTGAATGAGAACACACTGAGCAGGGAATAAGAACAGACTCAGTAGTGAATGAGAACACACTGAGCAGTGAATGAAAACACACTGATCAGGGAATGACAACACACTGAGCAGGGAATAAGAACAGAGTCATTAGTGAATGAGAACACACTGAGCAGTGAATGAGAACACACTGAGCAGTGAATGAGAACACACTGAGCAGGGAATAAGAGCAGACTCAGTAGTGAATGAGAACACACTGAGCAGTGAATGAGAACACACTGATCAGGGAATGAGAACACACTGATCAGGGAATGAGAACACACTGAGCAGGGAATGAGAACGCACTGAGCAGGGAATGAGAACGCACTGAGCAGTGAATGAGAACACACTGAGCAGTGAATGAGAACACACTGATCAGGGAATGAGAACACACAGAGCAGTGAATTAGAACACACTGAGCTGTGAATGAGAACACACTGAGCTGTGAATGAGAACACACTGATCAGGGAACGAGAACACACTGAGCAGTGAATGAGAACACACTGAGCAGTGAATGAGAACACACTGAGCAGGGAATGAGAACACACTGAGCAGTGAATGAGAACACACTGAGCAGGGAATGAGAACACACTGAGCAGGGAATGAGAACACACTAAGCAGGGAATGAGAACAGACGCAGTAGTGAATGAGAACACACTGAGCAGTGAATGAGAACACACTGAGCAGTGAATGAGAACACACTGAGCAGGGAATGAGAACACACTGATCAGGGAATGAAAACACACTGAGCAGTGAATGAGAACACACTGATCAGGGAATGAGAACACACTGATCAGGGAATGAGAACACACTGATCAGGGAATGAGAACACACTGAGCAGTGATTGAGAACACACTGATCAGGGAATGAGAACACACTGATCAGGGAATGAGAACACACTCATCAGGGAATGAGAACACACTGATCAGGGAATGAGAACACACTGAGCAGGGAATGAGAAAACACTGAGCAGTGAATGAGAACACACTGATCAGGGAATGAGAACACACTGATCAGGGAATGAGAAAACACTGAGCAGTGAATGAGAACACACTGATCAGGGAATGAGAACACACTGAGCAGTGAATGAGAACACACTGAGCAGTGAATGAGAACACACTGAGCAGTGAATGAGAGCACACTGATCAGGGAATGAGAACAGACTCAGTAGTGAATGAGAACACCATTAGCAGTGAATGAGAACACAGTGAGCAGGGAATGAGAACAAACTGATCAGGGAATGAGAACACACTGATCAGGGAATGAGAACACACTGATCAGGGAATGAGAACACACTGATCAGGGAATGAGAAAACACTGAGCAGTGAATGAGAACACACTGAGCAGTGAATGAGAACACACTGAGCAGTGAATGAGAACACACTGAGCAGTGAATGAGAGCACACTGATCAGGGAATGAGAACAGACTCAGTAGTGAATGAGAACACCATTAGCAGTGAATGAGAACACAGTGAGCAGGGAATGAGAACAAACTGATCAGGGAATGAGAACACACTGAGCAGGGAATGAGAACACACTGAGCTGTGAATGAGAACCCACTGAAAAGTGAATGAGAACACACTGAGCAGTGAATGAGAACACACTGATCAGGGAATGAGAACACACTGAGCAGGGAATGAGAACACATTGAGCTGTGAATGAGAACCCACTGAGCAGGGAATGAGAACACACTGAGCAGTGAATGAGAACACACTGATCAGGGAATGAGATCACACTGATTAGGGAATGAGAACACACTGTTCAGGGAATGAGAACGCACTGAGCAGTGAATGAGAACAGACTGATCAGGGAATGAGAACACACTGAGCAGTGAATTAGAACACACTGAGCTGTGAATGAGAACACACTGATCAGGGAACGAGAACACACTGAGCAGGGAATGAGAACACACTGAGCAGGGAATGAGAATACATTGATCAGGGAATGAGAACACACTGAGCAGTGAATGAGAACACACTGAGCAGGGAATGAGAACAGACGCAGTAGTGAATGAGAACACACTAAGCAGTGAATGAGAACACACTGAGCAGTGAATGAGAACACACTGAGCAGGGAATGAGAACACACTGATCAGGTAATGAAAACACACTGAGCAGTGAATGAGAACACACTGATCAGTGAATGAGAACACACTGATCAGGGAATGAGAACACACTGATCAGGGAATGAGAACACACTGAGCAGTGAATGAGAACACACTGAGCAGTGAATGAGAACACACTGAGCAGGGAATGAGAACACACTGAGCAGGGAATGAGAACACACTGAGCAGTGAATGAGAACACACTGATCAAGGAATGACAACAGACTCAGTAGTGAATGAGAACACACTGATCACGGAATGAGAACACACTGAGCAGTGAATGAGAACACACTGATCAGGGAATGAGAACACACTGAGCAGTGAATGAGAACACACTGAGCACTGAATGAGAACACACTGAGCAGTGAATGAGAGCACACTGATCAGGGAATGAGAACAGACTCAGTAGTGAATGTGAACACCATTAGCAGTGAATCAGAACACACTGAGCAGGGAATGAGAACACACTGATCAGGGAATGAGAACAGACTCAGTAGTGAATGAGAACACACTGATCAGGGAATGAGAAAACACTGAGCAGTGAATGAGAACACACTGATCAGGGAATGAGAACACACTGAGCAGTGAATGAGAACACACTGAGCAGTGAATGAGAGCACACTGATCAGGGAATGAGAACAGACTCAGTAGTGAATGAGAACACCATTAGCAGTGAATGAGAACACAGTGAGCAGGGAATGAGAACAAACTGATCAGGGAATGAGCACATTGATCAGGGAATGAGAACACACTGAGCAGGGAATGAGAACACACTGAGCTGTGAATGAGAACCCACTGAAAAGTGAATGAGAACACACTGAGCAGTGAATGAGAACACACTGATCAGGGAATGAGAACACACTGATCAGGGAATGAGAACACACTGAGCAGTGAATGAGAACACACTGATCAGGAAATGAGAACACACTGATCAGGGAATTAGAACACACTGAGCAGGGAATAGGAACAGACTCAGTAGTGAATGAGAACACACTGAGCAGTGAATGAGAACACACTGAGCAGGGAATAAGAACAGACTCAGTAGTGAATGAGAACACACTGAGCAGTGAATGAAAACACACTGATCAGGGAATGACAACACACTGAGCAGGGAATAAGAACAGAGTCATTAGTGAATGAGAACACACTGAGCAGTGAATGAGAACACACTGAGCAGTGAATGAGAACACACTGAGCAGGGAATAAGAGCAGACTCAGTAGTGAATGAGAACACACTGAGCAGTGAATGAGAACACACTGATCAGGGAATGAGAACACACTGATCAGGGAATGAGAACACACTGATCAGGGAATGAGAACACACTGAGCAGGGAATGAGAACGCACTGAGCAGGGAATGAGAACGCACTGAGCAGTGAATGAGAACACACTGAGCAGTGAATGAGAACACACTGATCAGGGAAGGAGAACACACAGAGCAGTGAATTAGAACACACTGAGCTGTGAATGAGAACACACTGATCAGGGAACGAGAACACACTGAGCAGTGAATGAGAACACACTGAGCAGTGAATGAGAACACACTGAGCAGGGAATGAGAACACACTGAGCAGTGAATGAGAACACACTGAGCAGGGAATGAGAACACACTGAGCAGGGAATGAGAACACACTAAGCAGGGAATGAGAACAGACGCAGTAGTGAATGAGAACACACTGAGCAGTGAATGAGAACACACTGAACAGTGAATGAGAACACACTGAGCAGGGAATGAGAACACACTGATCAGGGAATGAAAACACACTGAGCAGTGAATGAGAACACACTGATCAGGGAATGAGAACACACTGATCAAGGAATGAGAACACACTGATCAGGGAATGAGAACACACTGAGCAGCGAATGAGAACACACTGATCAGGGAATGAGAACACACTGATCAGGGAATGAGAAAACACTGAGCAGTGAATGAGAACACACTGATCAGGGAATGAGAACACACTGAGCAGTGAATGAGAACACACTGAGCAGTGAATGAGAACACACTGAGCAGTGAATGAGAACACACTGAGCAGTGAATGAGAGCACACTGATCAGGGAATGAGAACAGACTCAGTAGTGAATGAGAACACCATTAGCAGTGAATGAGAACACAGTGAGCAGGGAATGAGAACAAACTGATCAGGGAATGAGCACACTGATCAGGGAATGAGAACACACTGAGCAGGGAATGAGAACACACTGAGCTGTGAATGAGAACCCACTGAAAAGTGAATGAGAACACACTGAGCAGTGAATGAGAACACACTGATCAGGGAATGAGAACACACTGATCAGGGAATGAGAACACACTGAGCAGTGAATGAGAACACACTGATCAGGAAATGAGAACACACTGATCAGGGAATTAGAACACACTGAGCAGGGAATAGGAACAGACTCAGTAGTGAATGAGAACACACTGAGCAGTGAATGAGAACACACTGAGCAGGGAATAAGAACAGACTCAGTAGTGAATGAGAACACACTGAGCAGTGAATGAAAACACACTGATCAGGGAATGACAACACACTGAGCAGGGAATAAGAACAGACTCATTAGTGAATGAGAACACACTGAGCAGTGAATGAGAACACACTGAGCAGTGAATGAGAACACACTGAGCAGGGAATAAGAGCAGACTCAGTAGTGAATGAGAACACACTGAGCAGTGAATGAGAACGCACTGAGCAGTGAATGAGAACACACTGAGCAGTGAATGAGAACACACTGATCAGGGAATGAGAACACACTGAGCAGTGAATTAGAACACACTGAGCTGTGAATGAGAACACACTGAGCTGTGAATGAGAACACACTGATCAGGGAACGAGAACACACTGAGCAGTGAATGAGAACACACTGAGCAGTGAATGAGAACACACTGAGCAGGGAATGAGAACACACTGAGCAGTGAATGAGAACACACTGAGCAGGGAATGAGAACACACTGAGCAGGGAATGAGAACACACTAAGCAGGGAATGAGAACAGACGCAGTAGTGAATGAGAACACACTGAGCAGTGAATGAGAACACACTGAGCAGTGAATGAGAACACACTGAGCAGTGAATGAGAACACACTGATCAGGGAATGAAAACTCACTGAGCAGTGAATGAGAACACACTGATCAGGGAATGAGAACACACTGATCAGGGAATGAGAACACACTGATCAGGGAATGAGAACACACTGAGCAGTGATTGAGAACACACTGATCAGGGAATGAGAACACACTGATCAGGGAATGAGAACACACTCATCAGGGAATGAGAACACACTGATCAGGGAATGAGAACACACTGATCAGGGAATGAGAACACACTGAGCAGCGAATGAGAACACACTGATCAGGGAATGAGAACACACTGATCAGGGAATGAGAACACACTGATCAGTGAATGAGAACACACTGATCAGGGAATGAGAACACACTGATCAGGGAATGAGAACACACTGATCAGGGAATGAGAACACACTGAGCAGCGAATGAGAACACACTGATCAGGGAATGAGAACACACTGATCAGGGAATGAGAACACACTGATCAGGGAATGAGAACACACTGAGCAGGGAATGAGAACACACTGAGCAGGGAATAAGAACAGACTCAGCAGGGAATGAGAACACCGAGCAGGGAATGAGAACTGTGAGCAGGGAATGAGAACACACTGAGCAGTGAATGAGAACACACTGAGCAGTGAATGAGAACTCACTGAGCAGGGAATGAGAACACACAGAGCAGGGATCGAGAACACACTGAGCAGTGAATGAGAACATACTGAGCAGGGAATGAGAACACACTGAGCAGAGGATGAGAACACACCGAGCAGTGAATGAGAACACACTGAGCAGGGAATGAGAACACACCGAGCAGTGAATGATAACACACTGAGCCGTGAATGAGAACACACTGAGCAGTGAATGAGAACACACTGAGCAGTGAATGAGAGGATACTGAACAGGGAATGAGAGCACACTGAGCAGGGAATGAGAGCACACTGAGCAGGGAATGAGAACACACTGAGCAGGGAATGACAACACACAGAGCAGGGAATGAGAACACACAGAGCAGGGAATGAGAACACACAGAGCAGTGAATGAGAACACACAGAGCAGTGAATGAGAACACACTGAGCAGGGAATGAGAACACACAGAGCAGGTAATGAGAACACACTGAGCAGGGAATCAGAGCACACTGAGCAGGGAATGAGAACACACTGAGCAGGGAATGAGAACACACAGAGCAGGGAATGAGAGCACACTGAGCAGGAAATGAGAACACACAGAGCAGGGAATGAGAACACACTGAGCAGCGAAAGATAACACAAATTGTATGGAATAACAGCGCACAGAGCAAATAATGAGGACACACAGAGCAGGGAATGCGGACACACTGAGCAGGGAATGAGGACACACCGAGCAGAGATCGAGGACACAACGAGCCGAGAGCGAGGACACACCGAGCCGAGAGCGAGGACACACCGAGCAGAGAGCGAGGACACACCGAGCAGAGAGCGAGGACACAGCGAGCAGAGAGCGAGGACACACCGAGCAGAGAGCGAGGACACAGCGAGCAGAGAGCGAGGACACACCGAGCAGAGAGCGAGGACACAGCGAGCAGAGAGCGAGGACACAGCGAGCAGAGAGCGAGGACACACTGAGAAGAGAGCGAGGACACACCGAGAGGAGAGCGAGGACACACCGAGAGGAGAGCGAGGACACACCGAGAGGAGAGCGAGGACACACCGAGAGGAGAGCAAGGACACACAGAGCAGTGAATGAGAGGACAATGAGCAGTGAATGAGAACACACTGAGCAGGGAATGAGAACAGACTCAGTAGGGAATGAGAACACCGAGCAGAGAATGAGAGCACACTGAGCAGTGAATGAGAACACACTGAGCAGGAAATGAGAACACACTGAGCAGGGAAAGAGAACGCACTGAGCAGGGAATGAGAACACACTGAGCAGGGACTGAGAACACACCGAGCAGGGAATGAGAACACACCGAGCAGTGAATGAGAACACACTGAGCAGGGTATGAGAACACACTGAGCAGGGAATGAGAACACACTGAGCAGGGAAAGAGAACACACAGAGCAGGGAATGAGAGCACACTGAGCAGGAAATGAGAACACACAGAGCAGGGAATGAGAACACACTGAGCAGCGAAAGATAACACAAATTGTATGGAATTACAGCGCACTGAGCAAATAATGAGGACACACAGAGCAGGGAATGCGGACACACTGAGCAGGGAATGAGGACACACTGAGCAGTGAATGAGAACACACCGAGCAGGGAATGAGAACACAGAGAGCCGTGAATGAGAACACACTGAGCAGTGAATGAGAACACACTGAGCAGTGAATGAGAGGACACTGAGCAGGGAATGAGAGCACACTGAGCAGGGAATGAGAGCACACTGAGCAGGGAATGAGCGCACACTGAGCAGGGAATGAGAACACACAGAGCAGGGAATGAGAACACACTGAGCAGGGAATGAGAACACACAGAGCAGGGAATGAGGACACACTGAGCAGGGAATGAGGACACACTGAGCAGTGAACGATGACACACTGAGCAGTGAATGACGACACACTGAGCAGTGAATGACAACACACTGAACCTTGAATGACAATACACTGAGCACTGAATGATGACACTGAGCAGTGAATGAGAACACACTGAGCAGTGAATGAGAACACACTGAGCTGTGAATGAGAACACACTGAGCTGTGAATGAGAATACACTGAGCTGTGAATGAGAATACACTGAGCAGGAAATGAGAATACACTGAGCAGGGAATGAGAGCACACTGAGCAGGTAATGAGAGCACACTGAGCAGGTAATGAGAGCAAACTGAGCAGGGAATGAGAGCGCTCTGAGCAGGGAATGAGAGCGCTCTGAGCAGGGAATGACAGCGCTCTGAGCAGGGAATGAGAGCACACTGAGCAGGGAATGAGAACACACTGAGCAGGGAATGAGCACACACTGAGAAGGGAATGAGAACACACTGAGCAGTGAATGACAACACACTGAGCAGTGAATGACAACACACTGAGCAGTGAATGACAACACACTGAGCAGTGAATGACAAGACACTGAGCAGTGAATGAGAAAACACTGAGCTGTGAATGAGAACACACTGAGCAGGGAATGAGAACACACCGAGCAGGGAATGAGAACACACTGAGCAGTGAATGACAAGACACTGAGCAGTGAATAACAAGACACTGAGCTGTGAATGACAACACACTGAGCATGGAATGACAACACACTGAGCAGGGAATGAGAACACACTGAGCAGTGAATAATGACACTGAGCAGAGAATGACAACTCACTGAGCAGGGAATGAGGACACACTGAGCAGGGAATGAGAACACACTGAGCAGTGAAAGAGAACACACTAAGCAGTGAATGACAACACACTGAGCAGTGAATGATGACATTGAGCAGTGAATGATGACATTGAGCAGTGAATGATGACATTGAGCAGTGAATGAGAACACACTGAGCAGGGAATCAAGACACACTGAGCAGGGAATGAGGACACACTGAGCTGTGAATGATGACACTGAGCAGTGAATGAGAACACACTGAGCATGGAATGAGAACACACTGAGCAGTGAAAGACAACACACTGAGCAGTGCATGATGACACTGAGCAGTGAAGGAGAACGCACTGAGCAGAGAATGAGAACGCACTGAGCAGTGAATGAGAACGCACTGAGCAGTGAATGACAACACACTGAGCAGTGAATGACAACACACGGAGCAGTGAATAATGACACTGAGCAGTGAATGACAACACACTGAGCAGTGAATGATGACACTGAGCAGTGAATGATGACACTGAGCAGTGAATGAGAACACACTGACCAGGGAATGAGAACACACTGAGAAGGTAATGATGACGCTGAGCAGTGAGTGAGAACACACTGTGCAGTGAAAGATGACACTGAGCAGTGAATGAGAAAACACTGAGCAGTGAATGCCAACACACTGAGCAGTGAATGACAACACACTGAGCAGTGAATGACAACACACTGAGCAGGGAATGAGTACACACTGAGCAGGGAATGAGTACACACTGAGCAGTGAATGATGACACTGAGCAGTGAATGAGAACACACTGAGCAGGGAATGAGAACACACTGAGCTGTGAATGAGAACACACTGAGCTGTGAATGAGAACACACTGAGCAGGGAATGAGAACACACTGAGCAGTGAATGACATCACACTGAGCAGTGAATGATGACTCTGAGCAGTGAATGAGAAAACACTGAGCTGTGAATGAGAACACACTGAGCAGGATATGAGAACACACTGAGCAGTGAATGACAACACACTGAGCAGTGAATGAGAACACACAGAGCAGTGAATAATGATACTGTGCAGGGAATGAGAACACACTGAGCAGGGAATGAGAACACACAGAGCAGGGAATGAGAACACACAGAGCAGGGAATGATGACACACAGAGCAGGGAATGATGACACTGAGCAGTGAATGAGAACACACTGAGCAGTGAATGAGAACACACTGAGCAGTGAATGATGACACTGAGCAGTGAATGATGACACTGAGCAGAGAATGAGAACACACTGAGCAGTAAAAGACAACACACTGAGCAGTGAATGAGAAAACACTGAGCTGTGAATGAGAACACACTGAGCAGTGAAAGAGAACACACTGAGCAGTGAAAGAGAACACACTGAGCAGTGAATGACAACACACTGAGCAGGGAATGATAACACACTGAGCAGGGATTGACAACACACTGAGCAGTGAAAGTCAACACACTGAGCAGTGAAAGTCAACACATTGAGCAGTAAATGAGAACACATTGAGCAGTGAATGAGAACAGACTGAGCAGGGAATGAGAACACATTGAGCAGTGAATGAGAACAGACTGAGCAGGGAATGAGCACACACTGAGCAGTGAAAGAGAACACACTGAGCAGTGAATGACAACACACTGAGCAGGGAATGATAACACACTGAGCAGGGATTGACAACACACTGAGCAGTGAAAGTCAACACACTGAGCAGTGAAAGTCAACACATTGAGCAGTAAATGAGAACACATTGAGCAGTGAATGAGAACAGACAGAGCAGGGAATGAGCACACACTGAGCAGGGAATGAGAACACACTGAGCATGGAATGAGAACGCACTGAGCAGTGAATGATGACGCTGAGCAATGAATGAGAACACCCTGAGCTGTGAATGAAGAAACTGAGCAGTGAATGATAACACACTGAGCAATGAATGAGAACACACTGAGCAGGGAATGAGAACACACTGAGCAGGGAATGAGAACACACTGAGCAAGGAATGAGAACACACTGAGCAGTGAATGAGAACACACTGAGAAGGGAATGAGAACACACTGAGAAGGGAATGAGAACACCCTGAGAAGGGAATGAGCACACACTGAGAAGGGAATGAGCACACACTGAGAAGGGAATGAGAACACACTGAGAAGTGAATGAAAACACACTGAGCAGTGAATGACAACACACTGAGCAGTGAATGACAACACACTGAGCAGTGAATGACAACACACTGAGCAGTGATTGACAACACGCTGAGCAGTGAATGACAAGACGCTGAGCATGGAATGAGAACACACTGAGCAGGCAATGAGAACACACTGAGAAGTGAATGACAACACACTGAGCAGTGAATGACAACACACTGAGCAGTGAATGACCACACACTGAGCAGTGAATGACAACACACTGAGCAGTGAATGACAACACGCTGAGCAGTGAATGACAAGACGCTGAGCAGTGAATGAGAACACACTGAGCAGGGAATGAGAACACACTGAGCAGTGAATGAGAACACACTGAGCAGTGAATGAGAACACAATGAGCAGTGAATGAGAACACACTGAGCAGTGAATGAGAACACACTGAGCAGGGAATGAGAACACACTGAGCAGGGAAGGAGCACACACTGAGCAGGGAATGAGCACACACTGAGCAGGGAATGAGCACACACTGAGCAGTGAATGAGGACACACTGAGCAGTGAATGAGGACACACTGAGCAGTGAATGAGGACACACTGAGCAGTGAATGACAACGCACTGAGCAGTGAATGTGGATGCACTGAGCAGTGAATGAGGACACACTGAGCAGTGAATGAGGACACACTGAGCAGTGAATGTGGACACACTGAGCAGTGAATGACAACACACTGAGCAGTGAATGACGACACACTGAGCAGTGAATGACGACACACTGAGCAGTGAATGACGACACACTGAGCAGTGAATGACGACACACTGAGCAGTGAATGACGACACACAGAGCAGTGAATGACGACACACTGAGCAGTGAATGAGAACACATTGAACAGTAAATGAGAACACATTGAGCAGTGAATGATGACACTGAGCAATGAATGAGAACACCCTGAGCAGAGAATGAAGAATCTGATCAGTGAATGATAACACACTGAGCAATGAATGAGAACACTCTGAGCAGTGAATGAGAACACTCTGAGCAGTGAATGAGAACACACTGAGCAGGGAATGAGAACACACTGAGCAGTGACTGAGAACACACTGAGCAGTGACAGAGAACACACTGAGCAGTGAATGAGAAAATACTGAGCAGGGAATGAGAACACACTGAGCAGGGAATGAGAACACACTGAGCAGTGAATGACATCACACTGAGCAGTGAATGATGACTCTGAGCAGTGAATGAGAAAACACTGAGCTGTGAATGAGAACACACTGAGCAGGATATGAGAACACACTGAGCAGTGAATGACAACACACTGAGCAGTGAATGAGAACACACAGAGCAGTGAATAATGATACTGTGCAGGGAATGAGAACACACTGAGCAGGGAATGAGAACACACAGAGCAGGGAATGAGAACACACAGAGCAGGGAATGATGACACTGAGCAGTGAATGAGAACACACTGAGCAGTGAATGATGACACTGAGCAGAGAATGAGAACACACTGTGCAGTAAAAGACAACACACTGAGCAGTGAATGAGAAAACACTGAGGTGTGAATGAGAACACACTGAGCAGTGAAAGAGAACACACTGAGCAGTGAAAGAGAACACACTGAGCAGTGAAAGAGAACACACTGAGCAGTGAAAGAGAACACACTGAGCAGTGAATGACAACACACTGAGCAGGGAATGATAACACACTGAGCAGGGATTGACAACACACTGAGCAGGGATTGACAACACACTGAGCAGTGAAAGTCAACACACTGAGCAGTGAAAGTCAACACATTGAGCAGTAAATGAGAACACATTGAGCAGTGAATGAGAACAGACTGAGCAGGGAATGAGCACACACTGAGCAGTGAAAGAGAACACACTGAGCAGGGATTGACAACACACTGAGCAGTGAAAGTCAACACACTGAGCAGTGAAAGTCAACACATTGAGCAGTAAATGAGAACACATTGAGCAGTGAATGAGAACAGACTGAGCAGGGAATGAGCACACACTGAGCAGGGAATGAGAACACACTGAGCATGGAATGAGAACGCACTGAGCAGTGAATGATGACGTTGAGCAATGAATGAGAACACCCTGAGCTGTGAATGAAGAAACTGAGCAGTGAATGATAACACACTGAGCAATGAATGAGAACACACTGAGCAGGGAATGAGAACACACTGAGCAGGGAATGAGAACACACTGAGCAAGGAATGAGAACACACTGAGCAGTGAATGACAACACACTGAGCAAGGAATGAGAACACACTGAGCAGGGAATGAGAACACACTGAGAAGGGAATGAGAACACACTGAGAAGGGAATGAGAACACCCTGAGAAGGGAATGAGCACACACTGAGATGGAATGACATCACACTGAGAAGAGAATGAGAACACACTGAGAAGTGAATGAAAACACACTGAGCAGTGAATGACAACACACTGAGCAGTGAATGACAACACACTGAGCAGTGAATGACAACACACTGAGCAGTGATTGACAACACGCTGAGCAGTGAATGACAAGACGCTGAGCAGTAAATGACAAGACGCTGAGCATGGAATGAGAACACACTGAGCAGGCAATGAGAACACACTGAGAAGTGAATGACAACACACTGAGCAGTGAATGACAACACACTGAGCAGTGAATGACAACACACTGAGCAGTGAATGACCACACACTGAGCAGTGAATGACCACACACTGAGCAGTGAATGACCACACACTGAGCAGTGAATGACAACACACTGAGCAGTGAATGACAACACGCTGAGCAGTGAATGACAAGACGCTGAGCAGTGAATGAGAACACACTGAGCAGGGAATGAGAACACACTGAGCAGTGAATGAGAACACACTGAGCAGTGAATGAGAACACAATGAGCAGTGAATGAGAACACACTGAGCAGTGAATGAGAACACACTGAGCAGGGAATGAGAACACACTGAGCAGGGAATGAGCACACACTGAGCAGGGAATGAGCACACACTGAGCAGTGAATGAGGACACACTGAGCAGTGAATGAGGACACACTGAGCAGTGAATGAGGACACACTGAGCAGTGAATGACAACGCACTGAGCAGTGAATGACAACGCACTGAGCAGTGAATGAGGATGCACTGAGCAGTGAATGAGGACACACTGAGCAGTGAATGAGGACACACTGAGCAGTGAATGTGGACACACTGAGCAGTGAATGACAACACACTGAGCAGTGAATGACGACACACTGAGCAGTGAATGACGACACACTGAGCAGTGAATGACGACACACTGAGCAGTGAATGACGACACACTGAGCAGTGAATGACGACACACTGAGCAGTAAATGAGAACACATTGAACAGTAAATGAGAACACATTGAGCAGTGAATGATGACACTGAGCAATGAATGAGATCACCCTGAGCAGAGAATGAAGAATCTGATCAGTGAATGATAACACACTGAGCAATGAATGAGAACACTCTGAGCAGTGAATGAGAACACTCTGAGCAGTGAATGAGAACACACTGAGCAGGGAATGAGAACACACTGAGCAGTGACTGAGAACACACTGAGCAGTGACTGAGAACACACTGAGCAGTGACAGAGAACACACTGAGCAGTGAATGAGAAAATACTGAGCAGGGAATGAGAACACACTGAGCAGGGAATGAGAACACACTGAGCAGTGAATGACATCACACTGAGCAGTGAATGATGACTCTGAGCAGTGAATGAGAAAACACTGAGCTGTGAATGAGAACACACTGAGCAGGATATGAGAACACACTGAGCAGTGAATGACAACACACTGAGCAGTGAATGAGAACACACAGAGCAGTGAATAATGATACTGTGCAGGGAATGAGAACACACTGAGCAGGGAATGAGAACACACAGAGCAAGGAATGAGAACACACAGAGCAGGGAATGATGACACACAGAGCAGGGAATGATGACACACAGAGCAGGGAATGATGACACTGAGCAGTGAATGAGAACACACTGAGCAGTGAATGATGACACTGAGCAGTGAATGATGACACTGAGCAGAGAATGAGAACACACTGAGCAGTAAAAGACAACACACTGAGCAGTGAATGAGAAAACACTGAGCTGTGAATGAGAACACACTGAGCAGTGAAAGAGAACACACTGAGCAGTGAATGACAACACACTGAGCAGGGAATGATAACACACTGAGTAGGGATTGACAACACACTGAGCAGTGAAAGTCAACTCACTGAGCAGTGAAAGTCAACACATTGAGCAGTAAATGAGAACACATTGAGCAGTGAATGAGAACAGACTGAGCAGGGAATGAGCACACACTGAGCAGTGAAAGAGAACACACTGAGCAGTGAATGACAACACACTGAGCAGGGAATGATAACACACTGAGCAGGGATTGACAACACACTGAGCAGTGAAAGTCAACACACTGAGCAGTGAAAGTCAACACATTGAGCAGTAAATGAGAACACATTGAGCAGTGAATGAGAACAGACTGAGCAGGGAATGAGAACACACTGAGCATGGAATGAGAACGCACTGAGCAGTGAATGATGACGCTGAGCAATGAATGAGAACACCCTGAGCTGTGAATGAAGAAACTGAGCAGTGAATGATAACACACTGAGCAATGAATGAGAACACACTGAGCAGGGAATGAGAACACACTGAGCAGGGAATGAGAACACACTGAGCAGGGAATGAGAACACACTGAGCAGTGAATGAGAACACACTGAGAAGGGAATGAGAACACTCTGAGCAGTGAATGAGAACACTCTGAGCAGTGAATGAGAACACACTGAGCAGGGAATGAGAACACACTGAGCAGTGACTGAGAACACACTGAGCAGTGACTGAGAACACACTGAGCAGTGACAGAGAACACACTGAGCAGTGAATGAGAAAATACTGAGCAGGGAATGAGAACACACTGAGCAGGGAATGAGAACACACTGAGCAGTGAATGACATCACACTGAGCAGTGAATGATGACTCTGAGCAGTGAATGAGAAAACACTGAGCTGTGAATGAGAACACACTGAGCAGGATATGAGAACACACTGAGCAGTGAATGACAACACACTGAGCAGTGAATGAGAACACACAGAGCAGTGAATAATGATACTGTGCAGGGAATGAGAACACACTGAGCAGGGAATGAGAACACACAGAGCAGGGAATGAGAACACACAGAGCAGGGAATGATGACACTGAGCAGTGAATGAGAACACACTGAGCAGTGAATGATGACACTGAGCAGTGAATGATGACACTGAGCAGAGAATGAGAACACACTGTGCAGTAAAAGACAACACACTGAGCAGTGAATGAGAAAACACTGAGGTGTGAATGAGAACACACTGAGCAGTGAAAGAGAACACACTGAGCAATGAAAGAGAACACACTGAGCAGTGAATGACAACACACTGAGCAGGGAATGATAACACACTGAGCAGGGATTGACAACACACTGAGCAGTGAAAGTCAACACACTGAGCAGTGAAAGTCAACACATTGAGCAGTAAATGAGAACACATTGAGCAGTGAATGAGAACAGACTGAGCAGGGAATGAGCACACACTGAGCAGTGAAAGAGAACACACTGAGCAGTGAATGACAACACACTGAGCAGGGAATGATAACACACTGAGCAGGGATTGACAACACACTGAGCAGTGAAAGTCAACACACTGAGCAGTGAAAGTCAACACATTGAGCAGTAAATGAGAACACATTGAGCAGTGAATGAGAACAGACTGAGCAGGGAATGAGCACACACTGAGCAGGGAATGAGAACACACTGAGCATGGAATGAGAACGCACTGAGCAGTGAATGATGACGTTGAGCAATGAATGAGAACACCCTGAGCTGTGAATGAAAACACACTGAGCAGTGAATGACAACACACTGAGCAGTGAATGACAACATACTGAGCAGTGAATGACAACACACTGAGCAGTGAATGACAACACACTGAGCAGTGAATGACAAGACGCTGAGCAGTGAATGAGAACACACTGAGCAGGGAATGAGAACACACTGAGCAGTGAATGAGAACACACTGAGCAGTGAATGAGAACACAATGAGCAGTGAATGAGAACACACTGAGCAGTGAATGAGAACACACTGAGCAGGGAATGAGAACACACTGAGCAGGCAATGAGAACACACTGAGAAGTGAATGACAACACACTGAGCAGTGAATGACAACACACTGAGCAGTGAATGACAACACACTGAGCAGTGAATGACCACACACTGAGCAGTGAATGACAACACACTGAGCAGTGAATGACAACACGCTGAGCAGTGAATGACAAGACGCTGAGCAGTGAATGAGAACACACTGAGCAGGGAATGAGAACACACTGAGCAGTGAATGAGAACACACTGAGCAGTGAATGAGAACACAATGAGCAGTGAATGAGAACACACTGAGCAGTGAATGAGAACACACTGAGCAGGGAATGAGAACACACTGAGCAGGGAATGAGCACACACTGAGCAGGGAATGAGCACACACTGAGCAGGGAATGAGCACACACTGAGCAGGGAATGAGCACACACTGAGCAGTGAATGAGGACACACTGAGCAGTGAATGAGGACACACTGAGCAGTGAATGAGGACACACTGAGCAGTGAATGACAACGCACTGAGCAGTGAATGACAACGCACTGAGCAGTGAATGAGGATGCACTGAGCAGTGAATGAGGACACACTGAGCAGTGAATGAGGACACACTGAGCAGTGAATGTGGACACACTGAGCAGTGAATGACAACACACTGAGCAGTGAATGACGACACACTGAGCAGTGAATGACGACACACTGAGCAGTGAATGACGACACACTGAGCAGTGAATGACGACACACTGAGCAGTAAATGAGAACACATTGAACAGTAAATGAGAACACATTGAGCAGTGAATGATGACACTGAGCAATGAATGAGAACACCCTGAGCAGAGAATGAAGAATCTGATCAGTGAATGATAACACACTGAGCAATGAATGAGAACACTCTGAGCAGTGAATGAGAACACTCTGAGCAGTGAATGAGAACACTCTGAGCAGTGAATGAGAACACACTGAGCAGGGAATGAGAACACACTGAGCAGTGACTGAGAACACACTGAGCAGTGACAGAGAACACACTGAGCAGTGAATGAGAAAATACTGAGCAGGGAATGAGAACACACTGAGCAGGGAATGAGAACACACTGAGCAGTGAATGACATCACACTGAGCAGTGAATGATGACTCTGAGCAGTGAATGAGAAAACACTGAGCTGTGAATGAGAACACACTGAGCAGGATATGAGAACACACTGAGCAGTGAATGACAACACACTGAGCAGTGAATGAGAACACACAGAGCAGTGAATAATGATACTGTGCAGGGAATGAGAACACACTGAGCAGGGAATGAGAACACACAGAGCAGGGAATGAGAACACACAGAGCAGGGAATGATGACACACAGAGCAGGGAATGATGACACTGAGCAGTGAATGAGAACACACTGAGCAGTGAATGATGACACTGAGCAGTGAATGATGACACTGAGCAGAGAATGAGAACACACTGAGCAGTAAAAGACAACACACTGAGCAGTGAATGAGAAAACACTGAGCTGTGAATGAGAACACACTGAGCAGTGAAAGAGAACACACTGAGCAGTGAAAGAGAACACACTGAGCAGTGAATGACAACACACTGAGCAGGGAATGATAACACACTGAGCAGTGAAAGTCAACACATTGAGCAGTAAATGAGAACACATTGAGCAGTGAATGAGAACAGACTGAGCAGGGAATGAGCACACACTGAGCAGTGAAAGAGAACACACTGAGCAGTGAATGACAACACACTGAGCAGGGAATGATAACACACTGAGCAGGGATTGACAACACACTGAGCAGTGAAAGTCAACACACTGAGCAGTGAAAGTCAACACATTGAGCAGTAAATGAGAACACATTGAGCAGTGAATGAGAACAGACTGAGCAGGGAATGAGCACACACTGAGCAGGGAATGAGAACACACTGAGCATGGAATGAGAACGCACTGAGCAGTGAATGATGACGCTGAGCAATGAATGAGAACACCCTGAGCTGTGAATGAAGAAACTGAGCAATGAATGAGAACACACTGAGCAGGGAATGAGAACACACTGAGCAGGGAATGAGAACACACTGAGCAAGGAATGAGAACACACTGAGCAGTGAATGACAACACACTGAGCAAGGAATGAGAACACACTGAGCAGGGAATGAGAACACACTGAGAAGGGAATGAGAACACACTGAGAAGGGAATGAGAACACCCTGAGAAGGGAATGAGCACACACTGAGATGGAATGACATCACACTGAGAAGGGAATGAGAACACACTGAGAAGTGAATGAAAACACACTGAGCAGTGAATGACAACACACTGAGCAGTGAATGACAACACACTGAGCAGTGAATGACAACACGCTGAGCAGTGATTGACAACACGCTGAGCAGTGAATGACAAGACGCTGAGCATGGAATGAGAACACACTGAGCAGGCAATGAGAACACACTGAGAAGTGAATGACAACACACTGAGCAGTGAATGACAACACACTGAGCAGTGAATGACAACACACTGAGCAGTGAATGACCACACACTGAGCAGTGAATGACAACACACTGAGCAGTGAATGACAACACGCTGAGCAGTGAATGACAAGACGCTGAGCAGTGAATGAGAACACACTGAGCAGGGAATGAGAACACACTGAGCAGTGAATGAGAACACACTGAGCAGTGAATGAGAACACAATGAGCAGTGAATGAGAACACACTGAGCAGTGAATGAGAACACACTGAGCAGGGAATGAGAACACACTGAGCAGGGAATGAGCACACACTGAGCAGGGAATGAGCACACACTGAGCAGGGAATGAGCACACACTGAGCAGTGAATGAGGACACACTGAGCAGTGAATGAGGACACACTGAGCAGTGAATGAGGACACACTGAGCAGTGAATGACAACGCACTGAGCAGTGAATGAGGATGCACTGAGCAGTGAATGAGGACACACTGAGCAGTGAATGAGGACACACTGAGCAGTGAATGTGGACACACTGAGCAGTGAATGACAACACACTGAGCAGTGAATGACGACACACTGAGCAGTGAATGACGACACACTGAGCAGTGAATGACGACACACTGAGCAGTGAATGACGACACACTGAGCAGTAAATGAGAACACATTGAACAGTAAATGAGAACACATTGAGCAGTGAATGATGACACTGAGCAATGAATGAGAACACCCTGAGCAGAGAATGAAGAATCTGATCAGTGAATGATAACACACTGAGCAATGAATGAAAACACTCTGAGCAGTGAATGAGAACACACTGAGCAGGGAATGAGAACACACTGAGCAGTGAATGAGAAAATACTGAGCAGGGAATGAGAACACACTGAGCAGGGAATGAGAACACACTGAGCAGGGAATGAGCACACACTGAGCAGTGAATGAGGACGCACTGAGCAGTGAATGAGGACACACTGAGCAGTGAATGAGGACACACTGAGCAGTGAATGACGACACAATGAGCAGTGACTGAGAACACACTGAGCAGTGAATGAGAACACACAGAGCAGGGAATGAGAACACACTGAGCAGTGAATGAGGACACACTGAGCAGTGAATGACGACACACTGAGCAGTGAATGACGACACACTGAGCAGTGAATGAGAACACACTGAGCAGGGAAGGCGAACACACTGAACGCTGAATGAGAACACACTGAGCAGTGAATGAGAACACACTGAGCAGTGAATGAGAACACAGTGAGCAGTGAATGAGAACACACTGAGCAGTGAATGAGAACACACTGAGCAGTGAATGAGAACACACTGAGCAGTGAATGATGACACTGAGAAATGAATGAGAACACACTGAGCAGTGAATGAGGACACACTGAGCAGTGAATGAGGACACACTGAGTATTGAATGAGAACACACTGAGCAGTGAATGAGGACACACTGAGCAGTGAATGAGGACACACTGAGCATTGAATGAGAACACACTGAGCAGTGAATGAGGACACACTGAGCAGTCAATGAGAACACACTGAGCAGTGAATGAGAACACTCTGAGCAGTGAATGAGGACACACTGAGCAGTGAATGAGGACACATTGAGCAGTCAATGAGGACACACTGAGCATTGAATGAGAACACACTGAGCAGTGAATGAGGACACACTGAGCAGTGAATGAGAACACCCTGAGCAGTCAATGAGGACACACTGAGCAGTCAATGAGGACACACTGAGCAGTCAATGAGGACACACTGAGCAGTCAATGAGAACACACTGAGCAGGGAATGAGAACACACTGAGCAGGGAATGAGAACACACTGAGCAGGGAATGAGCACACACTGAGCAGGGAATGAGCACACACTGAGCAGGGAATGAGCACACACTGAGCAGTGAATGAGGACACACTGAGCAGTGAATGAGGACACACTGAGCAGTGAATGAGGACACACTGAGCAGTGAATGACAACGCACTGAGCAGTGAATGACAAGACGCTGAGCAGTGAATGAGAACACACTGAGCAGGGAATGAGAACACACTGAGCAGTGAATGAGAACACACTGAGCAGTGAATGAGAACACAATGAGCAGTGGATGAGAACACACTGAGCAGTGAATGAGAACACACTGAGCAGGGAATGAGAACACACTGAGCAGGGAATGAGCACACACTGAGCAGGGAATGAGCACACACTGAGCAGGGAATGAGCACACACTGAGCAGTGAATGAGGACACACTGAGCAGTGAATGAGGACACACTGAGCAGTGAATGACAACGCACTGAGCAGTGAATGAGGATACACTGAGCAGTGAATGAGGACACACTGAGCAGTGAATGAGGACACACTGAGCAGTGAATGTGGACACACTGAGCAGTGAATGACAACACACTGAGCAGTGAATGTGGACACACTGAGCAGTGAATGACGACACACTGAGCAGTGAATGACGACACACTGAGCAGTGAATGACGAAACACTGAGCAGTAAATGAGAACACATTGAACAGTAAATGAGAACACATTGAGCAGTGAATGATGACACTGAGCAATGAATGAGAACACCCTGAGCAGAGAATGAAGAATCTGATCAGTGAATGATAACACACTGAGCAATGAATGAGAACACTCTGAGCAGTGAATGAGAACACTCTGAGCAGTGAATGAGAACACACTGAGCAGGGAATGAGAACACACTGAGCAGTGACTGAGAACACACTGAGCAGTGACTGAGAACACACTGAGCAGTGACTGAGAACACACTGAGCAGTGACTGAGAACACACTGAGCAGTGACAGAGAACACACTGAGCAGTGAATGAGAAAATACTGAGCAGGGAATGAGAACACACTGAGCAGGGAATGAGAACACACTGAGCAGGGAATGAGCACACACTGAGCAGTGAATGAGGACGCACTGAGCAGTGAATGAGGACACACTGAGCAGTGAATGACGACACAATGAGCAGTGACTGAGAACACACTGAGCAGTGAATGAGAACACACAGAGCAGGGAATGAGAACACACTGAGCAGTGAATGAGGACACACTGAGCAGTGAATGACGACACACTGAGCAGTGAATGACGACACACTGAGCAGTGAATGAGAACACACTGAGCAGGGAAGGCGAACACACTGAACGCTGAATGAGAACACACTGAGCAGTGAATGAGAACACACTGAGCAGTGAATGAGAACACAGTGAGCAGTGAATGAGAACACAGTGAGCAGTGAATGAGAACACAGTGAGCAGTGAATGAGAACACACTGAGCAGTGAATGAGAACACACTGAGCAGTGAATGATGACACTGAGAAATGAATGAGAACACACTGAGCAGTGAATGAGGACACACTGAGTATTGAATGAGAACACACTGAGCAGTGAATGAGGACACACTGAGCAGTGAATGAGGACACACTGAGCATTGAATGAGAACACACTGAGCAGTGAATGAGGACACACTGAGCAGTGAATGAGAACACTCTGAGCAGTGAATGAGGACACACTGAGCAGTGAATGAGGACACATTGAGCAGTCAATGAGGACACACTGAGCATTGAATGAGAACACACTGAGCAGTGAATGAGGACACACTGAGCAGTCAATGAGAACACCCTGAGCAGTCAATGAGGACACACTGAGCAGTCAATGAGGACACACTGAGCAGTCAATGAGGACACACTGAGCAGTGACTGAGAACACACTGAGCAGTGACTGAGAACACACTGAGCAGGGAATGAGAACACACTGAGCAGGGAATGAGAACACACTGAGCAGGGAATGAGAACACACTGAGCAGTGAATGAGGACACACTGAGCAGTCAATGAGAACACCCTGAGCAGTCAATGAGGACACACTGAGCAGTCAATGAGGACACACTGAGCAGTCAATGAGAACACACTGAGCAGGGAATGAGCACACACTGAGCAGTGAATGAGGACGCACTGAGCAGTGAATGAGGACACACTGAGCAGTGAATGAGGACACACTGAGCAGTGAATGAGGACACACTGAGCAGTGAATGACGACACAATGAGCAGTGACTGAGAACACACTGAGCAGTGAATGAGAACACACAGAGCAGGGAATGAGAACACACTGAGCAGTGAATGAGGACACACTGAGCAGTGAATGACGACACACTGAGCAGTGAATGACGACACACTGAGCAGTGAATGACGACACACTGAGCAGTGAATGAGAACACACTGAGCAGGGAATGAGAACACACTGAGCAGGGAATGAGAACACACTGAGCAGTGAATGAGAACACAGAGAGCAGTGAATGAGAACACACTGAGCAATGAATGATGACACTGAGCAGGGAAGGCGAATACACTGAACGCTGAATGAGAACACACTGAGCAGTGAATGAGAACACACTGAGCAGTGAATGAGAACACACTGAGCAGTGAATGAGAACACAGTGAGCAGTGAATGAGAACACACTGAGCAGTGAATGAGAACACACTGAGCAGTGAATGAGAACACACTGAGCAGTGAATGATGACACTGAGAAATGAATGAGAACACACTGAGCAGTGAATGAGGACACACTGAGCATTGAATGAGAACACACTGAGCAGTGAATGAGGACACACTGAGCAGTGAATGAGGACACACTGAGCATTGAATGAGAACACACTGAGCAGTGAATGAGGACACACTGAGCAGTCAATGAGAACACACTGAGCAGTGAATGAGAACACACTGAGCAGTGAATGAGAACACTCTGAGCAGTGAATGAGGACACACTGAGCAGTGAATGAGGACACACTGAGCAGTCAATGAGGACACACTGAGCATTGAATGAGAACACACTGAGCAGTGAATGAGGACACACTGAGCAGTCAATGAGAACACCCTGAGCAGTCAATGAGGACACACTGAGCAGTCAATGAGGACACACTGAGCAGTCAATGAGGACACACTGAGAAGTGAATGAGAACACACTGAGCAGTGACTGAGAACACACTGAGAAGTGACTGAGAACACACTGAGCAGGGAATGAGATCACACTGAGCAGGGAATGAGAACACACTGAGCAGGGAATGAGAACACACTGAGCAGTGAATGAGAACACCCTGAGCAGGGAATGAGAACACACTGAGCAGGGAATGAGAACACACTGAGCAATGAATGAGAACACTGAGCAGTGAATGAGGACACACAGAGCAGTGAATGATGACACTGAGCAGGGAAGGCGAACACACTGAACACTGAATGAGAACACACTGAGCAGGGAATGAGAACACACAGAGCAAGGAATGAGAACACACTGAGCAGGGAATGAGGGCACGCTGAGCAGGGAATGAGAACACACTGAGCAGTGAATGAGGACACACTGAGCAGTGAATGAGGACACACTGAGCAGTGAATGACAACACACTGAGCAGTGAATGATGACACACTGAGCAGTGAATGATGACACACTGAGCAGTGAATGAGAACACACTGAGCAGTGAATGAGAACACACTGAGCAGTGAATGAGAACACACTGAGCAATGAATGATGACACTGAGCAGGGAAGGCGAACACATTGAACGCTGAATGAGAACACACTGAGCAGGGAATGAGAACACACTGAGCAGTGAATGAGAACACACTGAGCAGTGAATGAGGACACAATGAGCAGTGAATGAGAACACACTGAGCAGTGAATGAGGACACACTGAGCATTGAATGAGAACACACTGAGCAGTGAATGAGGACACACTGAGCAGTGAATGAGGACACACTGAGCATTGAATGACAACACACTGAGCAGTGAATGATAACACACTGAGCAGTCAATGAGGACACACTGAGCAGTCGATGAGGACACACTGAGCAGTCAATGAGGACACACTGAGCAGTCAATGAGGACATACTGGAGAGTCAATGAGGACACACTGAGCAGTGAATGAGAACACACTGAGCAGGGAATGAGAACACACTGAGCAGTGACTGAGAACACACTGAGCAGGGAATGAGAACACACTGAGCAGGGAATGAGAACACACTGAGCAGGGAATGAGAACACACTGAGCAGGGAATGAGAACACACTGAGCAATGAATGATAACACTGAGCAGTGAATGAGGACACACAGTGCAGTGAATGATGACACTGAGCAGGGAAGGCGAACACACTGAACGCTGAATGAGAACACACTGAGCAGGGAAAGAGAACACACTGAGCAGTGAATGAGAACACACTGAGCAATGAATGAGAAAACACTGAGCAGTGAATGAGAACACACTGAGCAATGAATGATGACACTGAGCAGGGAAGGCGAACACACTGAACGCTGAATGAGAACACACTGAGCAGGGAATGAGAACACACTGAGCAGGGAATGAGGGCACTGAGCAGGGAAGGCGAACACACTGAACGCTGAATGAGGACACACTGAGCAGGGAATGAGAACACACTGAGCAGTGAATGAGAACACACTGAGCAGTGACTGAGAACACACTGAGAAGTGACTGAGAACACACTGAGCAGGGAATGAGATCACACTGAGCAGGGAATGAGAACACACTGAGCAGGGAATGAGAACACACTGAGCAGTGAATGAGAACACCCTGAGCAGGGAATGAGAACACACTGAGCAGGGAATGAGAACACACTGAGCAATGAATGAGAACACTGAGCAGTGAATGAGGACACACAGAGCAGTGAATGATGACACTGAGCAGGGAAGGCGAACACACTGAACACTGAATGAGAACACACTGAGCAGGGAATGAGAACACACAGAGCAAGGAATGAGAACACACTGAGCAGGGAATGAGGGCACGCTGAGCAGGGAATGAGAACACACTGAGCAGTGAATGAGGACACACTGAGCAGTGAATGAGGACACACTGAGCAGTGAATGACAACACACTGAGCAGTGAATGATGACACACTGAGCAGTGAATGATGACACACTGAGCAGTGAATGAGAACACACTGAGCAGTGAATGAGAACACACTGAGCAGTGAATGAGAACACACTGAGCAATGAATGATGACACTGAGCAGGGAAGGCGAACACATTGAACGCTGAATGAGAACACACTGAGCAGGGAATGAGAACACACTGAGCAGTGAATGAGAACACACTGAGCAGTGAATGAGGACACAATGAGCAGTGAATGAGAACACACTGAGCAGTGAATGAGGACACACTGAGCATTGAATGAGAACACACTGAGCAGTGAATGAGGACACACTGAGCAGTGAATGAGGACACACTGAGCATTGAATGACAACACACTGAGCAGTGAATGATAACACACTGAGCAGTCAATGAGGACACACTGAGCAGTCGATGAGGACACACTGAGCAGTCAATGAGGACACACTGAGCAGTCAATGAGGACATACTGGAGAGTCAATGAGGACACACTGAGCAGTGAATGAGAACACACTGAGCAGGGAATGAGAACACACTGAGCAGTGACTGAGAACACACTGAGCAGGGAATGAGAACACACTGAGCAGGGAATGAGAACACACTGAGCAGGGAATGAGAACACACTGAGCAGGGAATGAGAACACACTGAGCAATGAATGATAACACTGAGCAGTGAATGAGGACACACAGTGCAGTGAATGATGACACTGAGCAGGGAAGGCGAACACACTGAACGCTGAATGAGAACACACTGAGCAGGGAAAGAGAACACACTGAGCAGTGAATGAGAACACACTGAGCAATGAATGAGAAAACACTGAGCAGTGAATGAGAACACACTGAGCAATGAATGATGACACTGAGCAGGGAAGGCGAACACACTGAACGCTGAATGAGAACACACTGAGCAGGGAATGAGAACACACTGAGCAGTGAATGAGAACACACTGAGCAGTGAATGAGAACACACTGAGCAGTGAATGAGGACACAATGAGCAGTGAATGAGAACACACTGAGCATTGAATGAGAACACACTGAGCAGTGAATGAGGACACACTGAGCAGTGAATGAGGACACACTGAGCAGTGAATGAGGACACACTGAGCATTGAATGACAACACACTGAGCAGTGAATGAGGACACACTGAGCAGTCAATGAGAACACACTGAGCAGTGAATGAGAACACACTGAGCAGTGAATGAGGACACACTGAGCAGTGAATGAGGACACACTGAGCAGTGAATGAGGACACACTGAGCATTGAATGAGAACACACTGAGCAGTGAATGAGGACACACTGAGCAGTCAATGAGAACACACTGAGCAGTGAATGAGAACACTCTGAGCAGTGAATGAGGACACACTGAGCAGTGAATGAGGACACACTGAGCAGTCAATGAGGACACACTGAGCATTGAATGAGAACACACTGAGCAGTGAATGAGGACACACTGAGCAGTCAATGAGAACACCCTGAGCAGTCAATGAGGACACACTGAGCAGTCAATGAGGACACACTGAGAAGTCAATGAGGACACACTGAGAAGTGAATGAGAACACACTGAGCAGTGACTGAGAACACACTGAGAAGTGACTGAGAACACACTGAGCAGGGAATGAGAACACACTGAGCAGGGAATGAGAACACACTGAGCAGTGAATGAGAACACCCTGAGCAGGGAATGAGAACACACTGAGCAGGGAATGAGAACACACTGAGCAATGAATGAGAACACTGAGCAGTGAATGAGGACACACAGAGCAGTGAATGATGACACTGAGCAGGGAAGGCGAACACACTGAACACTGAATGAGAACACACTGAGCAGGGAATGAGAACACACAGAGCAGGGAATGAGAACACACAGAGCAGGGAATGAGGGCACGCTGAGCAGGGAATGAGAACACACTGAGCAGTGAATGAGGACACACTGAGCAGTGAATGAGGACACACTGAGCAGTGAATGACAACACACTGAGCAGTGAATGATGACACACTGAGCAGTGAATGAGAACACACTGAGCAGTGAATGAGAACACACTGAGCAGTGAATGAGAACACACTGAGCAATGAATGATGACACTGAGCAGGGAAGGCGAACACACTGAACGCTGAATGAGAACACACTGAGCAGGGAATGAGAACACACTGAGCAGTGAATGAGAACACACTGAGCAGTGAATGAGGACACAATGAGCAGTGAATGAGAACACACTGAGCAGTGAATGAGGACACACTGAGCATTGAATGAGAACACACTGAGCAGTGAATGAGGACACACTGAGCAGTGAATGAGGACACACTGAGCAGTGAATGAGGACACACTGAGCATTGAATGACAACACACTGAGCAGTGAATGATAACACACTGAGCAGTCAATGAGGACACACTGAGCATTGAATGAGAACACATTGAGCAGTGAATGAGGACACACTGAGCAGTCGATGAGGACACACTGAGCAGTCAATGAGGACACACTGAGCAGTCAATGAGGACACACTGGAGAGTCAATGAGGACACACTGAGCAGTGAATGAGAACACACTGAGCAGGGAATGAGAACACACTGAGCAGTGACTGAGAACACACTGAGCAGTGACTGAGAACACACTGAGCAGGGAATGAGAACACACTGAGCAGGGAATGAGAACACACTGAGCAGGGAATGAGTACACACTGAGCAATGAATGATAACACTGAGCAGTGAATGAGGACACACAGTGCAGTGAATGATGACACTGAGCAGGGAAGGCGAACACACTGAACGCTGAATGAGAACACACTGAGCAGGGAAAGAGAACACACTGAGCAGTGAATGAGAACACACTGAGCAATGAATGAGAAAACACTGAGCAGTGAATGAGAACACACTGAGCAATGAATGATGACACTGAGCAGGGAAGGCGAACACACTGAACGCTGAATGAGAACACACTGAGCAGGGAATGAGAACACACTGAGCAGTGAATGAGAACACACTGAGCAGTGAATGAGGACACAATGAGCAGTGAATGAGAACACACTGAGCATTGAATGAGAACACACTGAGCAGTGAATGAGGACACACTGAGCAGTGAATGAGGACACACTGAGCATTGAATGACAACACACTGAGCAGTGAATGAGGACACACTGAGCAGTCAATGAGAACACACTGAGCAGTGAATGAGAACACACTGAGCAGTGAATGAGGACACACTGATCAGTCAATGAGAACACACTGAGCATTGAATGAGAACACACTGAGCAGTCAATGAGGACACACTGAGCAGTCGATGAGGACACACTGAGCAGTCAATGAGGACACACTGAGCAGTCAATGAGGACACACTGAGCAGTCAATGAGGACACACTGAGCAGTGAATGAGAACACACTGAGCAGGGAATGAGAACACACTGAGCAGTGACTGAGAACACACTGAGCAGGGAATGAGAACACACTGAGCAGGGAAGGAGAACACACTGAGCAGGGAATGAGAACACACTGAGCAGGGAATGAGAACACACTGAGCAATGAATGATAACACTGAGCAGTGAATGAGGACACTCAGAGCAGTGAATGATGACACTGAGCAGGGAAGGCGAACACACTGAACACTGAATGAGAACACACTGAGCAGGGAATGAGAACACACAGAGCAGGGAATGAGAACACACTGAGCAGTGACTGAGGACACACTGAGCAGTGAATGAGAACACACTGAGCAATGAATGAGAACACACTGAGCAATGAATGATGACACTGAGCAGGGAAGGCGAACACACTGAACACTGAATGAGAACACACTGAGCAGTGAATGAGGACACACTGAGCAGTGAATGAGGCCACACTGAGCAGTGAATGAGAACACACTGAGCAGTGAATAATGACACTGAGCGGCGAATGACAACACGATGAGCAGGGAATGAGAACACACTGAGCAAGGAATGAGAACACACTGAGCAGGGAATGAGAACACACTGAGCAGTGACTGAGAACACACTGAGCAGTGACTGAGAACACACTGAGCAGTGAATGAGAACACACTGAGCAGTGAATGAGAACACTCTGACCAGTGAATGAGAACACACTGAGCAGTGAATGAGAACACACTGAGCAGTGAATGAGAACGCACTGAGCAAGGAATGAGAACACACTGAGCCGGGAATGAGAACACACTGAGCAGTGACTGAGAACACACTGAGCAGTGAATGAGAACACACTGAGCAGTGAATGAGAACACACTGAGCAGGGAATGAGAACACGATGAGCAGTGAATGAGAACACACTGAGCAAGGAATGAGAACACACTGAGCAGTGAATGAGAACACACTGAGCAAGGAATGAGAACACACTGAGCAGGGAATGAGAACACACTGAGCAGTGACTGAGAACACACTGAGCAGGGAATGAGAACACACAGAGCAGTGAATGATGACACTGAGCAGGGAAGGCGAACACACTGAGCAGGGAATCAGAACACACTGAGCAGGGATTGAGAACACACAGAGCAGGGAATGAGAACACACTGAGCAGGGAATGAGGGCATGCTGAGCAGGGAATGAGAACACACAGAGCAGGGAATGAGAACACACTGAGCAAGGAATGAGAACACACTGAGCAGGGAATGAGAACACACTGAGCAGGGAATGAGAACACACAGAGCAGGGAATGAGAACACACTGAGCAGGGAATGAGGGCACGCTGAGCAGGGAATGAGAACACACTGAGCAGTGAATGAGAACACACTGAGCAGGGAATGAGAACACACTGAGCAGTGAATGAGAACACACAGAGCAGGGAATGAGAACACACTGAGCAAGGAATGAGAACACACTGAGCAGGGAATGAGAACACACTGAGCAGGGAATGAGAACACACTGAGCAGGGAATGAGAACACACAGAGCAGGGAATGAGAACACACTGAGCAGGGAATGAGGGCACGCTGAGCAGGGAATGAGAACACACTGAGCAGTGAATGAGAACACACTGAGCAGGGAATGAGAACACACTGAGCAGGGAATGAGAACACACTGAGCAGGGAATGAGGGCACGCTGAGCAGGGAATGAGAACACACTGAGCAGTGAATGAGAACACACTGAGCAGGGAATGAGAACACACTGAGCAGTGAATGAGAACACTCTGACCAGTGAATGAGAACGCACTGAGCAAGGAATGAGAACACACTGGGCCGGGAATGAGAACACACTGAGCAGTGACTGAGAACACACTGAGCAGTGAATGAGAACACACTGAGCAGTGAATGAGAACACACTGAGCAGTGAATGAGAACACGATGAGCAGTGAATGGGAACACACTGAGCAAGGAATGAGAACACACTGAGCAGGGAATGAGAACACACTGAGCAGTGACTGAGAACACACTGAGCAGGGAATGAGAACACACTGAGCAGTGAATGAGAACACTCTGAGCAGTGAATGAGAACGCACTGAGCAAGGAATGAGAACGCACTGAGCAGTGAATGAGAACACACTGAGCAGTGAATGAGGACACACTGTGCTGTGAAGGAGAGCACACTGAGCAGTGTATGAGAACACACTGAGCAGTGAATGAGAGCACTCTGAGCAGTTAATGAGAACACACTGAGCAGGGACTGAGAACACACTGAGCAGTGAATGAGAACACACTGAGCAGTGAACGAGGACACACTGAGCAGTGAACGAGGACACACTGAGCAGTGAACGAGGACACACTGAGCAGTGAATGAGAGCACACTGAGCAGTGAATGAGAGCACACTGAGCAGGGACTGAGAACACACTGAGCAGTGAATGAGAACACACTGAGCAGTGAATGAGGACACACTGAGCTGTGAAGGAGAGCACACTGAGCAGTGTATGAGAACACACTGAGCAGTGAATGAGAGCACACTGAGCAGGGACTGAGAACACACTGAGCAGTGAATGAGAACACACTGAGCAGTGAACGAGGACACACTGAGCAGTGAACGAGGACACACTGATCAGTGAACGAGGACACACTGAGCAGTGAACGAGGACACACTGAGCAGTGAACGAGGACACACTCAGCAGTGAATGATGACACTGAGCAGTGAATGATGACACTGAGCAGTGAATGAGAGCACACTGATCTGCAAATCAGAACATTCTGTTAATTGATGAGGATTGTCATCCCTGGGATGAGCCGTGATGAAATTAACAATCAAATGATTGCATTATAAATTTTAAAAAAACTCAAACAAAACCACAAGATCATAGACACTTGTACCAGAGTCAAAATGGAGTAGTAGCCACCTGATTCCTCTTGTACCGGAAATCAAGAAACCTGTCTGCAAAGATGGAACTCATTAACCACATCTGAAATAGCTCTTGGGGAAAAACCTTTGAAATTGAAAGGCACACTCTTGCATATGAAGTGCTCTTATCAACATGAATGAACCAGCAAAGAATTCTGAAGACAGACAGACTCACAGCCTAAAGCAAAATTGAATAGGTGTGAAATAGTATCATATTGACAGATTGGCTCCCATTCAGACATCAATCGATAACCATGGTCTCCACATCTTGGTTCAATGTGTGGACACACCAGGGGAGAGGACCATGTGCCTCCTTACAGAAACTGCAATGATAATGGATTTTTACCTTCACAAGATAGCCCTCTGGAGAGAGAGGGGGGAATCAAACCAACACTTTCAGAAAGCAATCTAGTCAGAGCCTGTGCAAGGGATCAAGCCAAGCAAGAAAATCTCTCTGCACAATAACTGAACAGCCATTACAGCATTTGTCTGCTTATTTGACCCTAAAAACACTCGGGTACTAACTCACCATTTTTAGCAAAATACAATTGCAGTCAGTTGCGAAGTCAAGAGTGGGAACCATCCACATTTTTTTTCTACCTGTCCGTAACAAATTGGGGTCTCGAAGCCGAGAGTTTTGAACAATCAGATTAAATGAGAGATTTGAAAAGGGAGGAAAATTGACCTCTAAAAATATCATTCTTTTCTTCTCTACAGTACTGGAGACAAAAGACATGGCAACATTTAATCCTGACGAGCATGGACAGCAAGAAGACATATCTCATGATAAGTTAAATCAATTTAGTATTGAAGATTTAAAACTATAGCTGCCCAGGTGGGAGTCATGTTCAAACAAAAAAAACAAAGAAACCTGAAATCCTTAAGAATCTAGCTCACCATTTTCATCTTACCCAGAACCAAAAGAAACAAGCATGGAATCTGAAACTGAAAAGATAGCTTTAGCAAAGATTTAATCGGAATCATAAACATTGGAATTACAAAAGGAAAAAGAGGAAAGAGAATTGCAGTTTCCCCTAACATTCCTTAGAAAATTCAAAGTTAAAAATTCCAGACTGTTTCGACGGAACTTGCTGCTCCAGCCATTCAACTTGAAATTTGTACATATAGCTGGGAACAACATTACAGCAGATGCCTTGTCCAGAATGTAAAATACTGTACCAACCAACTAGCCTGTACAGAAATTATGACGGGAAGTCTGAGGAATGCATGGATGAATGTACATGTGAGGAGCCGTGATGAAATAAACAATGAAATGGAAGAATTATGAATTTAAAAAAACATCAACTGTTAAACAAAACCACAAGAATATGGACACTTGTACAACAGTCAAAATGAAGTAGCAGTCACATGACCCCTCATGCTGGAAAGATGGAACTCATTAACCTCATCTAAAATGGCTCTGGGAGAACCCGTTTGAAATTGAAAGGAGCACTATTTCATATGAATGACTCTTATCAACATGAATGAACTAATAAAAGATTCTGGAGACAGACTCACAGCCCAAACCAAAATTGAATAGGTGTGAAATAGCAGTGTTAACAGAATGGTCCCCATTCAGCCATCAATTGCTAGCCATGGTCTCCATATCCTGGTCCATTGCGTGATGACACCAGAGGAGAGGACCATGTTTCTCCTAACAGAAACATGAATGTGATAGATTTTTACCTTCAAAAGCAGCCCTCTGGAGAGAGAGGGGAGAATTAAACCAACACCTTCAGAGAGCAGTCCAAATGTGCAAGAGATCCAGTCAAGCAAGAAAAACTCTGCTGAACAATAACTGAACAGCCATTACAGCAGAGACATCACAAAGTGACTTTAAGACGCTCCATCTGTGAAGGTAACAACATCCACACCACCAGCTTCGTGCTGAGTTGTAACTACTAGAACTCTGCAACACCTGAACAAATTCAAGACTACAAACTCGTTGGCCTGCACCTTAAAAAAAAACTTTCCTTCTGAGAAGATTCAACAGGTTTACTGTAAACCACAAAAAACCACAGTAAACACTTACCTCACTTTGGACTTTAAACCACCTACCCTTTTCTCTCTCACTATCTATTCTTATGTAAGTGTGTGTGAGTGAATCCGTGTGTGGAGGAGGTGCGACCATTTTGGGAATTGTGTAAAATAAAGAGTTTCCTTTTTTAACCTGTGAGAAAACCTGTCATTTGACTGCAAATTTGACCCTGAAAATACTCAGGGATTAACTCACCATTTTTAACAAAATACAACTGCGGTCGGTTGGGAGGTGAACAGTGGGAGCTACCCACACTTTATTTTTTTAAATTTATTTAGAGATACAGCACTGAAACAGGCCCTTCGGCCCGCCGAGTCTGTGCCGACCAACAACCACCCATTTATACTAATCCTACATTAATCCCATATTCCCTGCCACATCCCCACCATTCTCCTACCACCTACCTATACTAGGGGCAATTGCCAATTTATCTATCAACCTGCAAGTCTTTGGCTGTGGGAGGAAACCAGAGCACCCGGCGGAAACCCACACGGTCACAGGGAGAACTTGCAAACTCCGCACAGGCAGTACCCAGAACTGAACCCGGGTCACTGGAGCTGTGAGGCTGCAATGCTAACCACTGCACCGCCCCACTTCTTTCTACCTGTCCGTAATAGAACGCATAGAGCAGTGAATAAGAACACACAGTACTGCAAATGAGTACACACTGAGCAGTGAATGAGAGCAAACTGAAAAATCACTGAGAACTGACTGCGCAATGACTAAAAGCAAACTGACCAATGAATGAGAATACACTAAGCAATGAATGAGAACAGACTGAGCTGTGAAGGAGAACAGATAAAACCGTGAATGAGAACTCATTGAAGCATGAATGAGAACACAGTTAGGCACAAACGAGAACAGACTGAGCAGCGAGTGAGAACAGACTGAGCAGCGAGTGAGAACGCACCAACGGTGTATGAGAACTGAGATAGTTTTAGTGTGAAAGGAATAGAGGGAACAGAATTCTTAAGGTGCATTCAGGAGAAATTTTTGTACCGTAAGTCCAACAAGAGAGGGCATGGTACTAGGTAATGAAGCTGGGCAGGTGGAAGGAGTGGCAGTGGGACAGCATTTTGCTGGTAGCGATCAGAATTCAGTTAGTTTTAAGATAATTATGGAAAAGGACAGAGATAGAACAGGAGTTAAAGTTCTAAATTGGGGTAAGGCCAGTTTTCCTAATCTGTTAAGTGATTTAGTAGAAGTGGACTGCAAACAGATACTTGACAGTAAGTCAGTGTCAGAGTAGTGGGAGGCACTCAAAGGGGAGATTCAGGGGTTTCAGAATAAACATGCTCCCACAAAGAAGAAGGGTGAGACCGCCAAATCTGGAGCCCCCTGGATGTCAAAGAGCGTACAGGATATGAGATAGCAGAAAAGGAAAGCTTATGCCAGACAATGAGAACTCAACACTACAGGAAGCCGAGAGGAGTATAGAAAGTGGAGGATTGAAATCAAAAAGGAAATTAGGAAGGCAAAGAAAGGGCATGAAAGCATCTTGGCAAGTAAAATCAAGGAGAACCCAAAGATGTTTTATGAATATATTGCGTGTAAAAGGATAACTGAGGAAAGAGTAGGGCCCATAAAAGACCAAAAAGGTAATCTATGTCTGGAGGTGGAAGATGTGGGTATGACTCTTAATGAATACTTTGCGTCTGTCTTCACAAAAGAGGGGGACAATTGTTACAAGAGTCCATATTTTTTGTTAAATTTAGGAATCTATATTTTTAAAAACTAAAAGAAAAAACTCATGGACATTGAATCATCTGGAGATAGCTGAACTTTATGGATGCTTATAAAAAAAATAAGGAAGGTCAACAAGAGGATCCTAGTTTTGACCAGTAAACTAATACTGGAAACTGGGTGATTTCAAGGAAACCACAGGGGGTTTTGACCTAAGAGCTACCCTTTGTTATGACGAGAGAATTTATGACTTAGCACGAGACTTGCTTGGAAAAGTAGTTTCATTTATGAACTTTAAAAACCAGTGGGTTTGGACTAAAGCAGGCAATTGGAATTTGAGATGGACCTGCCAGGAGTTCAGAAGAAAAAACAGAAAGCTATTACCTCTCTTTAAAGAATCCCTGCTCTGGCAAAGCATATATGAAGTGGTACCGTTGCCTCCTGCATTTTTGAAGAAACTCTGGATATTTGCAGAAACCTTGAATCTTTAAAAGGACTTTTGCATCAAATGTGAGAACTGACACCTGTTGATGCACACCTGATGGAAGACCTATGTGATGTTTTTGCAGTTGAATTTCTTTGAATGCCTACCCAAAACAGACTGTTCATCAACCTCGCCTGGAAAGATTTCGAGTGGCATCCATCTATTTGACTTTGGGACACTTCGCCTAACCAAAGAATGTCTGTCCGGATCATTGCAATCTAAGTTTTTGTTTTATATTCCTTTTATTCCTTTGAAACAGCTGTAAACAAAATCCCCTTTTTCCCAGTTAACCGGTTTTTGGATGTATGTACGTGTGCGTAAGGACTAGGATATATATAAAAATATGGGGCTTTAATATTTTGAATCACATATATATTTACTTCATTATTGGTTAAGACTTGGTTTTATAATAAATGGATAATTTTGTTGTTTATTAAAGATATTTGGTTGGTGTTCTTTATTCTGAGGACAAATAGAGTATCTAGTTGGCTGTTTCGGTAATTGGGAAAATGTATTGATATGCTGTGACCTGTGGAGAAGTAGGACTGAATTAACTCCTCCCGCCTCAGTCATAACACAATGCAGACATTGCAGTTAAGGAGGCATGCGAAATATTGAATGTAATAAACATAGGGAGAGAGGAAGTATTAAAGGGATTAGCATCCTTGAAAGTGGATAAATCATCAGGACAGGATGAAACGTACCCCAGGCTGTTACGGGAAGCCAGGGAGGAAACAGCAGAAGGTCTGACCATCATTTTCCAATCCTCACTGGATACCAGTGTGGTATTGGAGGATTGTAAGTCTGTTAATGTTGTACCTTTGTTTAAAAAGGGAGTGAATAATTACAGGCCAGTCAGTCTAACCTTGGTAGTAGGCAAATTATTGGAATCCTGTCTCTCAGAATTGATAAACTATCACTTAAAAAGACACAGATTAATCAAGGGTAGTCAGCATGGATTTGTTAGGGGAAGGTCGTGTCTGACTAACTTGCCTGAATTTTTTGAAGAAGTAACAAGGACGATTGATGAGGGTAGTGCAGTTGATGCGGTTTACATAGATTTTAGCAATGCTTTTGACAAGGTCCCCAATGGCAGATTGGTTTAAAAACAGCCCATAGAATCCAGGGAAATGTAGCAAACTGGATACAATATTGGCTCAGTGGCAGGAAAAAAAGTGTAATTGTTGACAGGTGTTTTTGTGGCTGGAAGGCTGTTTCCAGTGGCGTTCTGCAGGGCTTACTACTGGGTCCCCTGATTTTTGTGGTATATATTAACAATTTGGACGTAAATGTAGGGGGCATGATCAAGAAGTTTGCAGATGACACAAAAATTGGCTGTGTAGTTGATAGCAAGAAGGATAGCTGTGGACTGCAGGAAGATATCAATGCACTTGTCAGGTGAGCAAAAGTGGAAAATGGAATTTAACTCAGAGAAGTGTGAGGTGATGTATTTGGGGAGGTCAAACAAGGCAAATGAATACACAATAAATGGGAGGATACTGAGAGGTGTGAAGTGAAGCACCTTGGAGTGTATGTCCACTGATCCCTGAAGATATCAGGACAGGTCGATAAGGTGGTTAAGAAGGCATATGGAATCCTTTTCTTTATTAGCCGAGGCATAGAATATGAGTAAGAAGGTTATGCTTGAACTGTATAAGTTAGGCCACAGCTTGAGTACTGTAAGCAGTTCCGGCCACCTCATTACAGAAAGGATGTAATTGCACTACAGAGGGTACAGAGGAGATTTATGAGGAGTTTGCCAGGACTGGAAAAATGCAGCTATGAAGAAAGATTGGATAGGCTGGGGTTGTTCTCCTTGGAACAAGGGAGGCTGAGGGGAGATTTGTTTGAGATGTACAAAATTGTGAGGTGCCTGGATAGAGTGGATGAGAAGGACCTATTTACCTTAGCAGAGAGATCATGATTAAGGGGCATAGATTTAAAGTGATTGGTAGAAGGATTAGAGGGGAGATGAGGAAATATTTTTTCACCCAGTGGGTGGTAGGGGTCTGGAAATCACTGCCTGTAGGGGTAGTAGAGACAGAAACCCTCAAGATTCAAATTACTTGCGCCACGAAATAAAGAACACCTACACTTTCTGCACCTGTAGATAACTTCATTTGTTTCTGAATATGCACCTCAAGTGCCTAAACCTGCAATTAAGTTATTCAGACACGATCTTCCCTTAACAAAGCCATGCTGACTATCCTTGATTAGTCCGTGCCCTAGTAAGTGATAGTTTATAAATGGACCACTGGGTGGAACACTACCTAGAAGTGCACTCCAGGGAGTACACTGAGACCGCCCTCAATGCAGCCCTGTCTCTGCCAGTCATGGATCAGCTGGACGTACAGCCCACAAAATCGGAACTCAGTGATGCCATTGATTCTCTAGCCAGCGTAAAAACCCCTGGGAAGGATGGCATTACCCCTGAAATAATCAAGAGTGCCAAGCCTGCTATACTTTCAGCACTGCACGAACTGCTTTGCCTGTGCTGGGACGAGGGTGCAGTACCTCAGGACATGCGCAATGCCAATATCATCACCCTCTATAAGAACAAGGGTGACCGTGGCGACTGCAACAACTACCGTGGAATCTCCCTGCTCAGCATAGTGGGGAAAGTCTTCGCTCGAGTCGCCTTAAACAGGCTCCAGAAGCTGGCTGAGCATGTCTATCCTGAGGCACAGTGTGGCTTTCGAGCAAAGAGATCCACCATTGACATGCTGTTCTCCCTTCGCCAGATACAGGAGAAATGCCGTGAACAACAGATGCCCCTCTACGTTGCTTTCATTGATCTCACCAAAGCCTTTGACCTCGTCAGCAGACGTGGTCTCTTCAGACTACTAGAAAAGATCGGATGCCAACCAAAGCTACTAAGTATCATCACCTCATTCCATGACAATACGAAAGGCATAATTCAGCATAGCGGCACCTCATCAGAACCCTTTCCAATCCTGAGTGGCATGAAACAGGGCTGTGTTCTCGCACCTACACTGTTTGGGATCTTCTTCTCCCTGCTGCTCTCACATGCGTTCAAGTCTTCAGAAGAAGGAATTTTCCTCCACACATGATCAGGTGGCAGGTTGTTCAACCTTGCCTGTCTAAAAGCAAGTACGGAAAGTCCTCATCAGGGAACTCCTATTTGCTGATGATGCTGCATTAACATCTCACACTGTAGAGTGTCTGTAGAGACTCATCGACAGGTTTGCGGCTGCCTGCAATGAATTTGGCCTAACCATCAGCCTCAAGAAAACGAACATCATGGGACAGGACGTCAGAAATATCCCATCCATCAATATCGGCGACCACACTCTGGAAGTGGTTCAAGAGTTCACCTACCTAGGCTCAACTATCACCAGTAACCTGTCTCTCGATGCAGAATTAAACAAGCGCATGGGAAAGGCTTCCTCTGCTATGTCCAGACTGGCCAAGAGAGTGTGGGAAAATGGCGCACTGACACAGAACACAAAAGTGCAAGTGTATCAAACCTGTGTCCTCAGTACCTTGCTCTACGGCAGCGAGGCCTGGACAATGTACGTCAGCCAAGAGCGACTCTCAATTCATTCCATCTTCGCTGCCTCCGGAGAATTCTTGGCATCAGGTGGCAGGACCGTATCTCCAACACAGAAGTCCTCGAGGCTGCCAACATCCCCAGCATATACACCCTACTAAGTCAGCGGCGCCTGAGATGGCTTGGCCATGTGAGCCACATGGAAGATGGCAGGATCCCCAAGGACACATTGTACAGCGAGCTCGTCACTGGTACCAGACCCACCGGCCAACCATGCCTCCGCTTTAAAGACGTCTGCAAACGCAACATGAAGTCCTGTGACATTGATCACAAGTCGTGGGAGTCAGTTGCCAGCAATCGCCAGAGCTGGCGGGCAACCATAAAGGCGCGGCTGAAGCTTGGCGAGTCGAAGAGACTTAGCAGTTGGCAGCAAAAAAGACAGAAGCGCAAGGAGAGAGCCAACTGTGTAACAGCCCCAACAACCAATTTTACCTGCAGCACCTGTGGAAGAGTCTGTCACTCTAGAATTGGCCTTTATAGCCACTCCAGGCGCTGTTTCACAAACCACTGACCACCTCCAGGCACTTATCCATTGTCTCTCGAGACAAGGAGGCCAAAGACTAGACCAGACCAGATCCTGTTTTTCAATTGATTCCAATAATTTGCCCACTACCAAGGTTAGACTGACCGGCCTCCCTCTGAATCATTGATTGAGATTAGAGAACTCCTTCAGCTTTGTTCAGTGAAGTATGAAACCTGTGTTTGTGTTGCCTGAGTTGGGAAGTCTGCTGCTCACAGTGCTGTTCACGCCACAGGTTTAATAAGTTCCCATTTGTGTTTGACTGTGGTGCTCCACGGGCACCTTGCTCTACCACCTGGCGTAAATGACCATTGGGCATGTGGGAGTCTAGACAATGAAGCTGCTAAACTGAATAGCCCCCGAAAACAGACACAAAGTAATCGCACATTGTGTTTGATGTAATGCAAGCTGCATGGCAACTTTGTGCTGCCTAATCATTATCACGATTTCTACATGCAGCCAGCACTAACTGCACTGTTGCTTGGCTGCATACATCAGCAGGGGGCATAGAATTCTAACTTGCTGGCATTAATTAAAGCTAGCTTGCATTGCTTCAAATGGCTGGAGCAGAAGCGGGGATCCTTTGTGACCCAAATCTGACCTGGGAAACAGTGAACAATGGCTGACTATTGGAGAGAGTGTGCACCAAGATTTTCCAATGCTTTACTGGAGGTCTTGGTGGAAGAGGTGGAAAGGAGGAGTGACATTCTCTAATCATAGGGACCAGAGGCCTCCAGACACATAGTGAGAAGGCAGTGCGAGCAGATAGCCATGGAGGTCAATAACAGGAGCGCAGTCCCAAGGACCTGGATGCAGTGCTAAGAAGTTTAATGACCTCACAAGGGTGGTCAAGGTCAGCAAATGCATCTTCAAATGCCATATTCTATGATCTGCACCACTATCCTCGGCCACTGCTGAATTCACCACACCCCCATCACTCACCTACTAAGAAATTCTATAATTCAGGACCTATACCTAACATTCTTATCCTTCACCTCATCCTCACATCTTGCATACACTGCTAGTTATTCCTGCACCATGGGTAAGCCTGCAGAACCTCTGCCAAGATGGAATGAAATAGAAGTTATTTCTCTTTGAATAGAGAGCCTCAGTGACCTTATTTATGAGTGTTCTTCAAACTGGGAGCTGTGCTATTTTATTCAGGTATGAACGGGTATAAAAATGGATTGCAGTTAGAAACCGAGTGATTGACAATAATGCATTGCTCATCTGATTCCCCTTATGGCTGTTGGAGATGAAGAGTTGGAGAAAATGACTAACAAACCCACCTCCAATATACAGCGGGGAGTTCAGGCTCAGAGTTGGTTGTTTGTGCAGCTTCCCCAGGCTCCTGGGGGTTCCTTTGTCCACTACTAGACTCAACGATTGGTTCATCATCATCAGCTCGATGGTGTGGAACTGTCCATCATTGATTGTCTCCACACTGAACACAGGAAGGGAAAAAAAACAGAATGAAACATCCTACAGAAACAGCTAAAGGGCAATAGATAACTAATGAGGAGGAAGAGGCAGATTGGCTGAGCAACATCACTGAAAACAGATTATCTGACCATTATTGTGTTGTTGTGTGTGGGAATTTGCTGTGCATAATGTGGCTGCTACGTTTCCCACATTGCCACAGTGACTACATTTCAAAAGTATTTCATTGGCTGTAAAGCACTTTGGGATGTCCTGAGGTTGGGAAAGGTGTTTGATAAATGTAAACTCTTCCTTTCTTTCTTCTACTGTACTTGTTGGTCAGGATAGAGTGGGTGAACCGGAGACGCATCATAGCAATGCGTTGAATGCTTCTGCTCCTTGGTCATTAAGTGGCAGATACACAGTTTCATTTTATAAAGTGACATCACCCCAGGTTTGGCTGGGTGACAATGGTAAAGAGCTTTTCAGTGGCTGCATGCCGAGGCCTTGCAGAGGATTAATTCCACCTGCTGGGAACAGCTGGGAAGAGACTGGTTGAAAAGATTAAACCCCTAAGCTGGGAGCACGGCTATATAGTGAGTGGGAAGAAGCAGGTGCACAGATGACCGATTCATGCTATTCCATTACTGCATACAGTCAGAGTTTCCCCCTTTGAAGTTACAGTGAGCTAAATATCAGATGCACACACAAACTCGCGAAAGGTCAGTAAACTGAATTAGCCTTTCCAATAACAATTTTACAAGAAAGCAGGACCTCAAAGTACAGTTCAAGTTCCAACATCAAATGACAACAAAAATGAGGAATGAGAGACTGAAGCAGCACACCCTCTCTGAGGTAGCTTCAGGCTTCTACATTATTGCATGTCATGCCTTTATTTCCTTGTTGTCCGACTGCAATGCTATTTATGTAGAGTGATCTTACACAGATGATAAACAGTCAGTTGCAAGGAACTGGGCAAAGTGCAAACAAAGCTCATGTTGAGGCTTATTGTGCCTTTTTTTCTGCCAGATGGTTCCACTTCATGAGTAAGTGTCAAAAGGTGATTTGACTACAGATGGATTGCCAACATGAGGGCACAAATGGCAGCAAAATGTTTAACAACGTCTTGCATATGGCAACGGGTCAAATATTGTCCATCAGCGATCAATGCAGAAGGGCAGAGGATAGGATTAAGCTCAGTTGTTTGCCGTCTACAGTCTGATTTATTGCCGGCACTCATCGTATTATGCTCACACCAGACAATTTATTTTCATGGTTATCATACATCCCATTTTGAGCTTTCCCTCTTTCTCTGATCAGTCTGCAGACCCAGTCTCTATAGGTGGGTTCAGGTCCCCTTTTAAACAGAGTCCCACAGAAAGCAAATGGGTGGGACCAACTCTCTGCCAAACCCCAGTCTTTTACAGCGGAATCACAGACTCACAAATTTGCTAGACTATGAATGCAGGCAATGGAGACAGCCAGGATAGATTTCAGTTATGATGAAGGGTCACTGACCTGAAACTTTAACTCTGCTTCTCTCTCCACAGATGCTGCCAGACCTGCTGAGTATTTCCAGCATTTCTTGTTTTTATTTCAGATTCCCAGCATCTGCAGTATTTTGCTTTTAATTTAGATTTCACAAATCAGTACTCCCAGAGCAGAGTTTCACCTAAGATGGAGCTGTGCTGACCTTCAGCATGAAAATCCTGATATATGCTCCTATCAGTTCCACCAGGCCACTCAGCTCCTGACCTCATTACAGCCTTGGTTCAAACATGGACAAAAGAGCTGAACTCAAGAGATGAGGTGAGAGATATCAAGGCAGCATTTGATCAAGTATGGCATCAAGGAGCCCTAGCAAAACTGAAGTCAATGGGAATCAGAGGGAAAACTCTCCGCTGGTTGGAGTCATACCTAGCACAAAGGAAGATGGTTGTGGCTGTTGGAGGTCAATCATCTGAGCTCCAGGACATCACTGCAGGAGTTCCTCAGGGTAGTGTCCTAGGCCCAACTACCTTCAGCTGCTTCATCAATGACCTTCCTTCAATCATAAGGTTAGAAGTGGGGATGTTAGCTGATGATCGCAAAATGTTCAGCACCATTCGCAACTCCTCAGATACTGAAGCAGTCAGTGTAGAAATGCAGCAAGACCTGGACAATATCCAGGCTTGGGCTGATATGTGGCAAGTAACATCCGCCCCACACAACTGCCAGGCAATAAACTTTTCCAACAAGAAAGAATCTAACCATCTCCCCTTGACATTGAATGGCATTACCATCGCTGAATCCCCCACTATTAACATCCTAGGGTTTACCATTGACCAGAAACTGAACCAGAGTAGCCATATAAATACTGTGGCTACAAGAGAAGGTCAGAGGCTAAGAATCCTGCGGTGAGTAACTTACCTCCTGACTCCCCAAAGCCCGCACAAGTCAGGAGTGTGATGGAATACTGTCCACTTGCCTAGATGGATGCAGCTCCAACAACACTCAAGAAGCTCAACACCATCCAGGACAAAGCAGCCCGCTTGATTGGCACCCCCATCTACAAACATTCACTCCCGCCACCACTGACACACAGTGGCAGTAGTGTATACCATCTACAAGATGCACTGCAGCAACGCACCACGGCTCCTTAGACAGCACCTTCCAAACCCACGACCTCTACCAACTAGAAGGACAAGGGCAGCAAGTGCATGGAAACATCACCACCTGCAAGTTCCCCTCCAAGTCATATACCATCCTGCCTCGGAACTATATCGCCATTCCTTCACTGTCGATGGGTCAAAATCCTGGAACCCCCTTTCCTAACAGCACTGTCGGTGTCCCTACCTCACATGGACTGCAGCGGTTCAAGAAGGCGGCTCACCACCACCTTCTCAAGGGCAATTAGGGATGGGCAATAAATACTGGCCTAGCCAGTGATGCCCACATCCCATGAATGAATTTTTTTTTTTAAATCACGCAAAGCCAGTGCTAATTCATTAAACCTACCCCTCAGGTAGAACGCCAGTGGAGAAGGGTAAACTGGGAAAGGTACCCCTATGTTGGTACTGGACTCCAGTCTTAAGTTTTGTGATTTGAGATAAACTTTTTTCTTCAAAGGGAAGAATTCTGGGATTAAGGTAGTATCTTAAAAGAAAAAGAATTCGCAAAGGTTTAAAAAGTTCAACAGCATTAATATGTGCATTAAAACCAGACAAGCCAGTTTGTTTAATTTACAACTGATGCAATGTGGGCTAATTGTCTCGCACCCCCACCCCCTCTCCCCCACACCCTGATCCAATAACCAGGACAGCCCCTTGAGAGCAGCAACAGATGCACTCATTAAACCCACACCCCAAAGTAGGGAGTCAGGTGGGAGACGGCGAAAAGATAGGTAGCTGCAAGACAATCACTAACAGAGAGGTTGCCAGTGTCACAGTGCACAGAACGGACACATGGGTAGTCAGGTTTTAAATAAAACAGTGCAAGGTGTAGGTCTCAGACCTGCAGTTAAAATAGAATTTGCAGTTGAAGCACCTGCAATTTTTAGACGATGGCAACAAAACAATTAAGTCAGCCCACGGTATGGACAAAACACTTGGTTTGATTATTTTCTTTCCCCATGACGAGAAGTGAGATTGAGTTAAGTAAGTGGAATTTATTTTGACTGTCACTCTCTGCATGTTAATTTAAATAAAATTTATTCTTGGGATTTGGGCATTGCTGGAATGCCCAGCATTAGTTGCTCTTGAGGTGGTAGTAATGAGCCTTCTTCTTGAACCATTGTAGGCTATGTGGTGAAGGGGCTCCCACAATGCTGTTAAGTAAAGAGTTCCAAGATTTTATCCCAGCAACAATGAAGGAATAGGAATATATGTTAAAGTCAGGATGGTGTGTGACCTGGAAGAACTTGGAGGTGTTGGTGTTTCCATGCATCTGCTGTCTTTGTTCTTCTAGGTGGTAGAGGTCATGAGTTTGGGAGGTGCTGTCGAACAAATCTTGGTGAGTTACTGCAGTGCCATTGTGTGTGAAATGAAACAGCTCAGCAATTCACAGCTGGCCTCATCTCACCAAGCATTTCAGTCTGTCTTCGAGAGATTGAATAATACAGATGAGGATATGTGAGGAAGACACAATATCCAGTCCTGATCTCAAGGGTGTCCTATTGTTGTACCCTCAGGTTATGCTATCATATTGTCAGTTGTCGTGCAGTGCTGGCACACTCCTCAATCTATGATACTTGGACCCTTTGCAGCAGTGACTAATGCCACTGGACATGAGAGACTACCAAAAGCAGACCCAAAGCTTATAATGCCCAGCAAGAAGCAACAGCCATAGAGAGCTGGAGGTTTCTAGCTTAACTGCAGCGCTGTGTCTCATGACTTTGCTGTTTGACTGCAGTGCTATTTATGTGTAGTGATCTTACAGAGATGTGGGAGGTAGAACAACAGGAAAGACAGCCAAGTTAACCAATATCAAAAAAACAAGACGTCTCAGATAAGTCTACACCTCTCTGTAAAAACTGTCCATAAAAAATGGGTGGGCAAAACCCCATAGAGAATTGTTTTAAAGAGCCTCCTTTTTTAAAGTGAGAATGCTGACAGAAGCTCCCTCTTTTTATAATGCACATAAATCCTATTCCCACAGATTGTTTCAAGGTTCCACTGTCATGTTTAGACAAAGTCCATTGTAGGAATTGATGATAAATCTCCCTGTTCTCAGACAGATGGAGACAGTGGTTTGGCACTGGATGAAGGGGAGTCGACCAATATTTTCAGTCTTTATTTTATGGCATTCACCCTGACATAATGACAGCCACAGACGCCAAACAGTGTATCTCACTCAGCTAAGCAGTTAAACCTGCTGCTTAAGCCTTTCAAGTGACTGGTTTTTCACAGAACATGTAGCTAAATTAGATCAAACACCCACCAAACCAATCATTGGATTTGGATTAAATTAAAATAATTGTTTGCTTTCAAGCTGTGGTCTTTGTCTTTCTGCTCTTCAGATGCAACCAAACTACCACAGAGGTGAGTTTTTCAAATATTATTAAAGGACACGATCAGTGGCTCCCAGTAACTCCTTGGCCTAATGCGCAAAGGTATTTGATAGCATTGCAACAAGCCAGGTTCAATCCCCAGTTTGTGCTGAGTTAGTTAATGACAGCAGGCAACAGTAAGGGTGCTTCAGGACTATCCTCAGCTGTGCTACCCTCCGGAACCAACCAACACATTAGCCTTCATTGCCAAGATTCCCACATGAAGGCTGAGGTACTAAAGGACTGGCATATCCCAAGGGACTATTTGCTGAGTCACTGCCTTTATGAGGTCTACAAGACAGAGAACATGAAAAAAACGGCTTGCTAAATTTCTTTCTCCTTCCAGCCATTGGTTTGCCAGCACACAATGTAATGACAAAAGTTGCGTCGCTTTTGGGGGTCATCACTTTCATGTAATATCACCAAGTAATTTTCTGGGACCCCATAGTGTCACTGTCATGTGACATTGCTGAGTCATTTTGAAGTGAAATCACTGAGTTACTTTTATATGACAAGTTACATTCACACAACACCATCATTGTGAAAATAATGGGCAGGAATTTACATTTCTGCCGCCATAATTTCTTGCCCTCTCCCCTCCTAAAACACCTCCCTTGTCCACCTGAACTTCCCCCGCCCCCCACCCCCCCCCCCCCCCACCAAGTCCATAAACTTTAAACTCTAACCCTTCCCACCATTCCCTAAACCAAAGATATTAGTTTGACCCTGCTCCCCGCCCACCTCACTGAGAAATTTACCTGCCACCACCCCTCCCCACCAGTGTTCAGCCTTGGTTCCCCGGACAGGGATCCGAAGGCACGGCCACCTGCACCAATATCGTAGCAGGATGGAAGACAGAAGTGCAGGTCTGATTAATTCATTAATTTTAATGGATTTAACTATGTTAATGGGTGTCCCATCGCCAAGCGGCGGGAGGGCTGCCACAGGCCTTGCCGCCACTGGCAATATTGGGCTGGGCCTTCCCGGCGTCATGGCCCGTGGCAGGCCTCTGCCAGAGGCATTTTCCGGCCCCTCGCGCCCCAACCCCCAACATCGGGGCGGTCTGTAAAATTCAGCCAATGTATTGCCCTTCTCCCTTACCAGACAAAAAAGAAAATTTGCCAAACACTTTATGAAGACACTGTCCCTTTAACAAAATTATGTTCTTTTATCAGCTGGATGTGCATGCTCTTTTCATGTTGAAGTCAGTTTGGCTGTTGACCTATTTTACACCTCAACAGCAGTTTTCAGTGCCGCACTATTATGATGTGGCCGCACAATACCGTCATTTACCATCAATGTAGCATGTCCAGGTTTTGTCAGCAGAGGATTATCTGTTCCCACCACTGCCACAGCAATAGGTTTCTATCAGACATTGTGACCACACTAATTTAATTTATGGTCAGTTTATTGTGGATTTGTCCTTTCAAACTTAATCGAAGGCAGAATTCTGTCAGAAATCTCCTCTTTAAAAAGAATAAACTGCATAAATTGATGGTGATTTAGACAGACTCTAAGGGGGGACTTTAACCCCCAAAAACAAGCAGGGTGGGATGCTAAAAATCTGAATCCCTACCCCAACGTACCTCAGACCTGCCCTCTTCCAGTTTTAACAGAGAAGGGACAGGGGGCAGCCAACCAACTGCTCCCAGGAGGCAGATTGGCAATTTAAATATAATGACGTTGTATGCCTCAGATTTAACCATCATTTTAACGTTAACCCTGGCCGACAGAGTTTTCTGGACCTCAGGAAACTCGGAGAACAAAAGGAGGCAAGGACTGCTGGATCCAGTATTCATGCTTTATCCACCACCTGCGAATGGACACTTCCCTTACAAACCCTTTTGATCTCCTCCTCACCTCTTCCGATCTCCACTGATCCCAACCTTCGATATTCCCTGACCCCAGCCTCTGATCTGCCACTGGTCTCTGATCTCCCGACACCAGGGTTGCCTGGTTCTAAGTCCTGATTGACCCCTGCTCTGGCCTCTGTGATCTTCCCCGGCTCGGGACTCCAATCTTCCTCAACCCCCAGCCTCCCTGGTCATCCCTACCTGCAGACTCTGATCTTCCTTTACCCTCATCCTCCCCAGCTCCTCTCCACTCGCCAGCCATGGCCTGTTGCCACAGGTCCACCTGCCCAACAGCCAGCCTCTCAATCTGGCTGGCTGTGGCCAGGAAACCAAGACAAAAAAAATGGTAAAAAGGTCCTGAGGGAAACCCATTCTTCTGGGTTTCCTGATCTCAAACATGCATTGCCACCATCCCTGCTCCACCCTCCTGCATTCACCCCACCTCAGAGTTTATAACCAGCCCCAAGACTTACGTTAATATAGCACCTTATCGTATCCGTCAGAAATACTGCAACATGCTCCACATACGATGAATTCCTTCTAAGTGGCATTACTTTAGTTATGTAGGAAATGAAGTAGCCATTCTGTGCAAAGCAAGATTCCACAAAGAGTGATTGGACAAAAGACCAGCCAATTTGATTTTGGTGATGACAGTTGAGGGAACAATGTTGGTCAGGATAGCAAAAGAATACCTTGCTTTTCTTTAAGTAGTGCCATGGGATCTTTAAGTCTACCTAAACTTCCAGATCAGGCATATGTCTTCTCATCTGAAGGATTGCACCTCTGACAATGCAGCACTCCCTCACCGCCGTATGGATATGCACTCAAGTGTACAGGGCGAGACTGAATGACCAACTTTCTGACTCAGAGAGGAGGGTGCTACCAACTGATCACATTCAATTAACAGGGAGGGAGTGCTGCATTGTTGCTGGTGCCATTTTTTATTTGAGACATTTAACCAAGGCCTCGTCTGCCCTCTCAGTTGGACATAAAAGATCCCATGACACTCTTTGAAGAAGAGCAGGATGTTTTCCCTGGTCTCCTGGCCAATATTTAACCCTCAACCAGCATTGTTAAAAAAAATGCAGATTCATGGTCATTATCATATTGCTGTGGAGGGAGCTTTCTGTGCAGAAATTGGCTGTCACATTTCCTACATTACACCAATGACTACAATTAATATGTACTTCATTGGCTGTAAAGCACTTTGGGACATTCTGAGCTCATGAAAGGCACTGTATAAATGCAAGTCTTTCATTTTTTAAAAAGGCCATGTCAACCCATATTTTGAAGGTCTACAATTTGGGATTTAAAAGGGTCAACAGGTAAACTGAGAAGATAGCTGCATAAGACTTGCTGGGGTAGGCGCATAACGCCATAAGAGCAGCAGAGATTGGGGGCATAACTCCCTCTTCCTCAGCTAGATAGCTAAGAATCATAGGCCTGCATACTACAGGAAGTACTGCTGCTAGGAGATACAACACCCACACGTTCAACTGCCAGCGATCTGACATCTATCCGTCAAAAGACCACCAAGCATCAGACACATAAATCACGCCAGGGACCAAATGGGCTTCAATTTCTGCGCCAGCAGGCATTGGTATATACCCTACAACACAGTAGTATAAGGGATCAGATGCATTCCCTTCCCTTCCGCCCATTATAAACTGCGCCAAGCACTGACTGATATATGTAGAGGGGAAAAGGATCACCACTGCAACCACAAATAAAACAAGCACATACCAATTAAACCACCACAATGGGTGAATGTACACCACCCAGTCACCACTGACAGTCACTTCCAGCCACTGCTATCAAAACAATACAGCTTTCTTCTCTGTTGACGAAGAGCCATATCCGAACAAAACCCACTGGAATTCAGGCAAATTAAGATTTCTCGTAATTAATCAGACCAATTTAAACCAGCTGGCATTCTTGCTTGGGCTTATCACCTCTCCCTACTAAATGCAGAGGTAGCATTACCAACTACGGGTCTACCAGTCTAACTCGGAACATCACGGATCATTACAGAGTAAGGGTATACCAGTCTGTTACGGTCAAGTGAGGAGGGGTTGTAGGGCTTCCCTCTTTTCCCTCTCCTTGTTTGACCACAACAGGTTTAATTCTTTCTTAAAGTGGATGTACTGGTCAATTCAGTAGGTGTTTGATTATTTACTTGCTGTGATCATAACAAGAGGTTTTCTTGAGTTAACAAAGAAAGAGTTTTTTTTTAATTCATTCATGGGATGTGGGCGACGCTGGCCAGGCCAGCATTTATTGTCCATCCCTAATTGCCCTTGAGAAGGTGGTGGTGAGCTGCCTTCTTGAACCGCTGCAGTCCATGTGGGGTAGGTAGACCATTAGGAAGAGAGTTCCAGGATTTTGACCCAGCGACAGTGAAGGAACAGCGATATAATTCCAAGTCAGGATGGTATGTGACTTGGAGGGGAACTTGCAGGTGGTGGTGTTCCCATGCATTTGCTGCCCTTGTCCTTCTAGGTGGTAGAGGTCGTGGGTTTGGAAGGTGCTGTCTAAGGAGCCTTGGTGCGTTGCTGCAGTGCATCTTGTAGATGGTACACACTGCTGCCACTGTGCATCGGTGGTGGAGGAAGTGAATGTTTGTCAATGGGGTGCCAATCAAGCGGACCGCTTTGTCCTGGATGGTGTCGAGCTTCTTGAGTGTTGTTGGAGCTGCACCCATCCAGGCAAGTGGACAGTATTCCATCACACTCCTGACTTGTGCCTTGTAGATGGTTGTCAGGCTTTGGGGAGTCAAGAGGTCAGTTACTCGCCGCAGGATTCGTAGCCTCTGACCTGCTCTTGTAGCCACGGTATTTATATGGCTACTCCAGTTCATTTTCTGGTCAATGGTAGCCCCTAGGATGTTGATAGTGGGGGATTCAGCAATGGTAATGCTGTTGAATGTCAAGGGGAGATGGTTAGATTCTCTCTTGTTGGAGATGGTCATTGCCTGGCACTTGTGTGGCGCGAATGTTACTTGCCACTTATCAGCCCAAGCCTGGATATTGTCCAGGTCTTGCTGCATTTCTACACGGACTGCTTCAGTATCTGAGGAGTCACAAATGGAGCTGAACATTGTGCAATCATCCGCGAACATCCCCACTTCTGACCTTATGATTGAAGGAAGGTCATTGATGAAGCAGCTGAAGATGGTTGGGCCGAGGACACGTTAACTTTATTGTACCTAAACCAAACTAGTAAAATAAACAACGTGCCAACTTTCACTCCCACACACATGTGCAAATAGTATAAAGAGTGGGGAAAGGTAGACTGGTTGAGTTAAAGTCCATAAAAAAGCTATGCAGTCTGTGGAGTTTGATGGTTTGGCTGGCTTCTAGCTGAATTCAGTGGTACTGAGGCTTTTAGTTTGAAGAGGTAGATGACTGGTTCGGTGAGTCTCTTGGAGACAGCGATGCAGATGATTTTCTGCAATGGGGTTTCTGATTGTCGCTGGAATATGCAAAGGTGGTCAGTCAACAGGCAGGATTTAAAGCTTTCAAGCTGGAATGGAAAGAGAGAGAGAGACCCAAACTCAGGGTTTGCTCATGTCAGAGTCGAGCTGCTTCTCTGCTGCAGAGAAAACACCAGCTTAAAACCACAGATGGGGAGGAGCTTGTCACATGACAGTCACTCAGTGATTCAAACAGCAGTTAGCAGTATTTCTCTGCTTGCTGAGCTTTAAACTTCCTGGGTCTTGGTTTTGCTGAGATATTTGCTGACATTTAGTCTCTCTCCTCACAAGCATTGCAGTGTAGGATATAGTGTTGCAAATTAGCTCGCCAACTTAATCTGAAAGGATGACTTTGCTGGCAGCTTGTCTTTTTTTAAATTTCTTTTAAAAAAAGACACTCAGTGGATTAAAGAAAATTACCATTCAACAAAACACATTGGCATAATAAGTCTAACATAGAACATCTCGGATCCTTACAGAGCAAGAGTATTCCAGCTAAATGCAGAACATATTATTCATTTACTTTGATAACCCAATCCTTCAAAAAGTTACTGTTGCCTTCAGCAGCCTTTTAAAACTGGGGAGTCTCACCAAGAATGTTCATTTTATAAAGAGTCTCTCCATCCAGGCCCCTTTGTTAAATACAGAGTCTCCACGTCTAGATCACCTCTCAATCTTTGGTCCGAACAATTAAGATTGACTTCAAGAATCTTTTCTTTCCCCTAAATATTTCTAAGGAATTGTTGAATATTTTAATTTACACAGGCAGCTTGCTGTTTATAGTAGTGGCAGAACTGTTGGAGAATTCCGTGACCTGACAGCACACTAAGTTTAGCAACCACTTGATTTTGAATGGATAAGAACTGATTTGAAGTCAGCAGGATGATGATAGAAGAAGGGTACTGTCCCCTTAACACATCACCTGAGGGGAGAGAATGGTGCCTTGAGGATGCAACATGGAAAAACATGGGAGAGAATGGAATAATGAATAATATCAGAGGTTATGGAAAAGCTAAGGAAATGTACAGTGCACTGTAGGTTCTAAGGAAATGTACAGTGCACTGTAGGTTCTAAGGAAATGTACAGTGCACTGTAGGTTCCTGTCTGCACCTGCAAGTAATTATTCAACGTAACCTGTCATGTGCCGTTATCCAAAAATATATGCAAACCTTTACTGAATTCAAATACAACCTTTTGGCAAGAAACTGGGTATCCTAATTTCATTAAAAGCTTTCTTGGATTGGCCTTTTGGGATGTGTTTTTAAGACCTATTCCCTAGCTTGGGCAAATCTAATGTCTGATTGCTTTTCTTAGAGTTCTGATTTAATTTGACTCAGATATTTAAATCTTTCTCCATCTCTCTCACTGAGCTAACAAGATAACGGCGTGACATTTAATAAAAGGGTAACGCATTAACCAATGGAATTAATTTCAGTGGTGAGGGCTCAACGCAGGTATGAAGGCTTTAATCTTATGTTAATGAGACGTCACCATGAGTGACGACCTCCTTCTTTATCAATATAATATAATTAGAGCTCACATTGTTTTTGTCCTGCTCTAAGCCTTTACGGATATGGACAATCTATAAAAGCCATCTGATCAGGGAGCAGATGGCTGTCATTGTGACATTTACTAATCGACAGATGAGGGCAGGTGTCCGCCCAAACTGTCACCTTTGAGGCAGCTCCTGTATAATGAGCTAAAATGTATGGTAATTAGTATTAATGGCATGCTTGCATAGTGTTCTACAAAGTGCTGCTTTTACATATACTTCAATATATCTCAATTCTTTCAGCTTTACAGCGACAAACCTGGGGACATTTTAAAGGTAAGTTTATTATATGCAATTGAAGCTTAATCCCAAAATGTTACATCCACACACTTTTCTGCCAGCATTTTAACCTCACCAGACCATTTTTTCTGCCTGTGCGAGCCCAATGATACATTCAACACCATGTCTTGTTTTCAGCTGCATTCTCAGCTCCACTCCATAGTGTTGAGAGTCCAGAGTACAAATGTGTTGGACCAGCTCCCTGAATTTACTGTCATCGAGCAGGCAGCCTGCACTCAATGACACATTCATAGAGCCACAGTCCAGTAGCTCACATGGCCTTCAGCTCCTGGCAGGTCCTGCCATTTGCACTCAGGGGCTCAAGCAATTGAAGGAGAACAGCATAGCTTCACCCCCATCTAGTAAAATGCATTTCAACTCTCTAAACCACTTCTTCTTTTGTGCCTTAAAAATGCCAGCTGGAAGCTTCTCGGGAGTAATTCTGCCCTCCCCAGCCAAACTGCCATTGACCACCTGAAGTCAATTTACACACATTGGGCAGTAACAACTCACCTGTACACAGTGGTAGGGGGATAGCTTGATGCATCGTAAATCAGCCGAACATGCCCCTGATAGAGTTCTAGAGCCAGAGGGTCATTGTCACCTTTGTACAGTAATAAGCCGTTGTCTTTGTCAGTCGCAACCTAGTCACGCAGAGAGAGGGTACGTTAGACAATATTTAACGGGATCTCCTGAAATTTACACTTTCCATTGCATCTTTGTCCGATTATTTAGCCTATTTATTGCTTCCCATTTTATGTGCCCTTATTCCTTAAGTATGTGAACTATTGTAAGATTCAGAGGACTACAAGTAATATCCAAAGAATACGTGGGTTTTCATTATAGCTTTACTAGAACATATATATATATATATATATATATATATATATATACACACACAGCTACTACACGAGCAAATTGACACACATCTTACTCTGTCGGGCTACCCCTACAACTCCCTGGTCATGTGTGACATCACTTCCTCTGGTGACCTTCATTACAGCCTAAGGTCATAGAGTCATTTATGACACAGAAGGCGGCCATTTGGCCCATCGCGTTCATGCTGGCTCACCACAGAGCTATGCAGTCAGTCCCAATCCATGGCTTGATCCCCATAGCCTTACAAGTCTATTTCTCTCAGGTGCCCATCCAACTTCCTCTTGAAGTCATTGATCATCTCCACTTCCATCACCCTTGTGGACAGCGAGTTCCAGGTCATTACACCTGCTGTGGAAAAAAAGTGCTTCCTCATATTCCTACTGCATCTTTTGCCCAAAACTTTCAATCTGTACCCTAGTCCTCATCAATGGGAACAGTTTTTCCTTGTCTAAGTTATCTAAGCCTGTCATAATCTTGTATACTTCTATTAGTATCTCCCCTCAATCTCCTTTGTTCTAAGGAGAACAAAACCAGCTTTTCCAACCTAACCTTGTAACTAAAATCCTCCATCCCTGGAACCATTCTGGTAAATCTCCTCTTTACCCTCTCAAGGGCCCTCACATCCTTCCTAAAGTGTGGTGACCAGGTAGTCCCACAACAGTCACCTCCCCAAGATCACACATCATTCCTGGAGAAAAGGACAAACAACCTTGGTTGTTGGTGGTGTACAGCATCTAACCCATAGTCTACCTGACCCGGGAGTCCACAGTAGGTTTTTGTAGAGGGACCTTTATTCAATATCTAACTCATATTGGAATTGACCTAGAAGGGTCTGCTGAGATATTATAGAGGGCACTTTACTCTGCATTTATCCCACAGTGCTCTAGTCTGGGTCAATGTAGAGAGAGCTTTGGTCTACGTTTGAATTATGCTATACCAAACAGGAAGTGCTTATTGCCAACACTGAATGTCTAAAGTCTTTAAGGAAAAGTGTTTTATTCCCATCCCTCGATGAGCAAAACACAAAAAATTGACAAAATGAATTCTAAACTGTCTACTATTGAGCACAATTCCTTTTTGTGTCGAACCACCTTATTATCAGCCCGATTATCATCCAAATGGCCTGGAAACTACTATTCCATTGCTGACATCACTGCAGCTACAAGACCAATGAATCCGTGCTTAACATCTGTTGCGCTGAATCACATCAGGCACGGGATCCCTGTATTACTGGACACAGAGGCCTGAGGCCTACACCTCATTCGATGTCCCTAACACACACACACTGTGGCCAGCCAGCATGCAAAATTGTGCATAAGATTTATTAATGCTCTGGAAGTTATTTAAATTAGAGGGCTATCCCATAATGTGAAACTAAATAGACACTAAGCACCCATTTGGAATGGATGTTTCAGGGGAAGCCGGTGGAGATGGAGGGGGAACAGAACCTTGCTCCTGTGTAATGCTCTCCCTAATGAAAAACCACCGTTACTTTGTGTTGAGCCTTCCTGACGGCTGTCAATGATTGAAGTGTTTAATAGTGGATTTTGAGCCTCTTTAACTGCAAAATCAAAGTGGCAGTACTCTGCAGGTAGCCAGCCCTTTTTTGCAGGCTGCTGGTGCCCAACACTCGTGCTCTGTGACCCACGTGATACACGATTTTCCAGAAATACTGTCAAATTATGCAAATGAACTGAATCTGCATAATGGAGCATGGACTGATCATACGAACACAGCACGACCAACACCTCAGAATCCAGGTGCAGCGTCTGGTAATCCACATTAATTGGCTCCTACACCCCTCTGGGACATGAAAGTCACGCTGTTGAAATTCCTACCTGAAGCGAGATATTTGCTTGCGGCCGCACCTGGGAGGCCGACAGCACCACGTAAGAGTCCTTCCCGACAAAGTTGACGGTGATAAGTTTCTCGCACCTCTGCCCTGCAAAGCCAGCCAAGCACTGGCAGACAGGTTCGCTGTGTACCTCGATGCACTGAGCGCCATTCTGGCAGTTGTAGTTGTCGCAGGGACTGGTGCGGGGCAGGACCATTGGAGGGCGGATCTCACAGAATAGTCCACTGGAGAAGCAAAAATTGCACAAATGGCCAGTGTGAGTCTAAGCAAAAATATAATACTCAAAAGGAGCTAATTGGAGAGAGTGGCATAATTTCTGTATTTTGAGATTAATAATGAAGTCACCTAGATAACCTGTGTTTACTACACATGGAACCATTTACACACAGTTGCCAAGCAATAAGCTGTTTGTGGTTTGGCATTGGGTGGCTGAGAGGGTGGTTGTACATGGACTGGTATGTGCATGGGAGGAGATAACTAGTGGGGTACCTCAGGCATCACTACTTGGACAGTTACTGTTTACAATTTACAGGAGATCAATCTGACTGTTAAAAGTTTGGACCTTACAAATGGCATCCTTGTATGTATGGAGTTTAATAATGCTTTTGCATGTGATGACAGTATTGCTGGCACTGACTTCAGACAAAGAAAAATTTTGTAAAATGCTACTTTCTTTGAAGTGTTTAACACTCATGTAGAGCATCGTCTGAGTAATCAATCTGTTCTTAATAGGTGTTACAGATCTTCATGAAGGACATGGACCTGGAATAGAAATGTGTACAAAGGCTGCGTGCATAAGAAATCATCTATGACCTATGGCTGTAACCATGTAAGCATCACTTGGCCTGGCACTGGGATTCCTCACTTCGCATGCACAAGAAAATGTGAAATGTGACAGTAGGACTTTTCTTCAGCAAAACTACCAATTTAAAAGTAATCAGAACAACCTACGCTTGTTAAGGTCCAATGTGGCTAATGTTGATGCTTTCCACATGAACCGGTTGATGTTTCTACATAAGATATTATCATTTAGAATAACAGTGTGCTTCTAAAGTTAACGGCATGCACGCAGTTTGATTTTACTTCTGGTACTCTTGACCACATGCTGGAATTACCGCTGCTGATTTTAAGATTTTATAAGATGTGCTCGCCCCCTTATTCACTGGACAACAAATGAGCTACATTAAAGATCAGTGATCGCACAAGGCTTTACTGCTTAGTGGCATGGAGTGCCGATGGACACTGAATTGAGTCCTGCTCCATCTATTTATGTTGAGCTGCTGAGCAGTGACTACAAATGTGGCAGGGAAAGAGGAAGCATATCTGACTGGTTCCTAGTGGCTCCTGGTAACTGGAAATGGGGTTGGTGGGTGGGGGGGCAGGGTGTGTGGCAGGGATGATTCAGTAGCCATCTGGGATTAAGGTATTTTCCCACTTTTTCCACAATCAACCCAGGGAGATGCACAAAATTCATTTACAGAAAAAGCACTGGTTTCATAGTATGGGACTGAAACAGAGATCAAAAAGGTCCCACTTTCAATCCCAAATCTCTATTGATCTAGTGGGATGGACCACTCAAGGTTTCCTTGTCATTCCTCAAGCCTGGCTTGGAGCTCTCCTCATTCACATTCCTGTCAATGGCCAATGTCAATCCCCACAAAGAATGATCTTTTGAAAGAGGTACTTGGAGGTACTGTTGCCTATGCCCTAGACATGCCCTCCACACCCCACTTCCTCTCCCACCCCCTCCCCTCCACCACCCACCCCCCCCACCCCCCCCCCCCCCCCCCCCCACACACACACACACACACACAAACATCAAAGACAGAAAAGCTGATATGGCGTGAAGTCCAATTTTTCCCTCTCCCGACAGAAAAACTCTGCTTACCTGAAGCCAGTGGGGCAGACACACGTGTAACCATTAATGGCATCAACACACTGTGCACCATGCCGACACTTATTTTCCACACAGTCGTCATAGTCAGTTTGGCAATTTTCACCAGTGTAGCCAGGCAAACACTCACATCTGTTCAAAATGGGAAAGATTGGACAATTACTTACAGACAAAGTAATATTGTAATGACCACAAGACCATGCTGAATTCTAATCAAATGGTCTCCTGCTGGAAAACCACTGTTTGGACACTAAGGAGCAATAAAACCAGGATCAGCTTGTAGCAAATAACCTCCCAATGCTCACTGTCCAGGCCCATACATAAAGAATGGTCATTTTTGTGAGGTACTGAGGAGCTGGCAGCACCTAGACTGGCAAGATGTTCCCCATGGAACAAGAACGGGAATTGGAGGGAGAATCATCTTAGGCTGCTCTTGCATGCTTCTAAGTGGCTCGTAAAAAAGTAACATTGACTGAGGCCTGTAAGCAAGGAGAGGAAGGGAGAAAACTGGAGAAAGATTATGGATTGGAGGACCAGAATAAAGCAGCACCAAGAACTGGAACATCAGATTGATCCCTCACTCTTCTGACTTCCCATTCCCAGGTAATTCCCAAGCAGAGGGATAGTGCTGTCTGGGGTAGAGGAGGGAGGAGATTTGATGGGAAGGCTTCATTGAACTCCTTTTACGTGCCTCCTGACAGATGGCAGTGTCCTGGCAGCAAACCTATGGCTTGACACCTCAGTTCGAATAACAAACAGTGCAGGGTTGGGGGAAGTGGGAGAGAGGCTAGGAGGGCCAGTTCAGGACAAAAAATTGGGTGGTGGGGAAGGAGGTGTGTACCCTTAATTTAAAAACATTGGGGGTGAAATTGGACGTGGCTGGGGATGTCAGAATTTTATCATGCATATGTTATTCGATTGTATTAAAGACAACGGAACTAAATATTGGATGGGGTGTATAACAGGAGACAGATGCAATACCACTTGTTTTTTTATCCCTGCTCATGTCCAATTTCACCACCATTGATTTTACAAAATTCGGTCATCATATTGGAGATTCACAAAGATTCACTGGCACACAGTAACACAGAAGTTCCTGATCTCTACAATGGCAACATACAGAATAGAGGAAGGATACTTTCTTAAAGAGGGAGAAAGGAAGTCAGAGTGAAAGTCACCATTGGTTGCTTTGCACGCAACTGTATGTGTTTATGTGCAACAGCCTAGTAACAGAGCAGCATTGTCAGAGTTTGGGAGAAGTCCTCTCTCGATTGATAATGGTGCATGGGCACATAATCTAGGCAGGACTGAGTGAGGTGTCAGAAGTGCCCTCTTTTGGTGGGGATGTTAAACTGAAGCCATGTCTGCCAGTTCAAGATCCCATGGTACCCTGTAAAGAGCAGGGAATTTTTCTGGTGCCCTGAGCAATATTTATCTCTCAAACACATCAAACAGATTCTCTGGTCATTCATCACATTTGTTGTTTGTGGGATCTTGCGGGTTGACAAATTGGCTGCCATGTTTGTCTGCACTTCAAAAGTAATTCACTAGCAGTAAAGTACTTTGGCATGTCCTACTGAAAGGCGCTATATAAATACAAAAATTTTTTCCAGGCTGGGAAAGAAAATAGGAAATGGGAAAAAAAGTAATGAAGATATTTAAGTATTTTTAAAGGCTATCAAATTGACGAATTGATTCATATGACCCAAACACTTTGATTGAATAATAGGGCCTTCTACTCACTTGTACTTCCTATCCTTTGAGATACATTTGGAGCTGTGCTGGCAGGGGTTAAGCCTTGAGACACAATAATCCACAACCTCTTCACATAGCTCACCTATGGATAAAGAAGTAACAGGTCACCAAGATGTTATAACTTCATGTGCCAGAATCTGCTGGAAAAATAACTGTGCGTTTAACACGCACACTGTTATTTATATGTAAATTATCCAGCAATTTCTGGTAAGGAGCAGATAAGCCACAAGTTGCAAGTCGTCACAAGTGGCTAGACAGTTTGTGCCACTTTGCTGTTGGGTTTGCACCAATGACATTTTGCTCTCAACCTCCCTGTGTATTTCAAGAATTGTTGCATTTCCACAATAATTGTCAATTAAATAATTACAGAGAGTTAGGGCTGGTACTTAACAATGTTGGAAAGCTTTTAATAGTGAAACTTATGTTTCTGCAGTTATACTTAAATACTAAATAGTCTGTCCCAATAATTGAAACTTGCCAATTTTGAAAAGTCAGCAGCTAAGAAGCCCTCTGGCCTCTTTCCCACCGACACACCATTTGCCATTTTTCTGTTTGATTTATTTTTCAAAATTAATCAGTGAGCAGGATAATTTTTACAGTGGCGTGAGATTATGACTCAATATTTCCTTTTTTACTGATGAGATCTCATTGCGAAGCCAAGTAACTTCATTAGATACTGCATCTCTACATTGTAAAACAAGCAAAGTGGGAAAATTCGACTTTTGTTTTTTTTAAAAAAAAGACAGAGTTTGGGGCAGGATTGTTATTCAATTGTATTAAAGACAACGGAACTAAATATTGGATGGGGTGTATAACAGGAGACAGATGCAATACCACTTGTTTTTTATCCCCGCTCCCTCACACGACACTATTTTGAAACGTTAATGGCCGAATAGGGCAGAAGGCGAGCTTGGTGCCCAATTAGTGGCACTGAGCACCTCCAGGAGGTGTGAGTTGCCTGCCTGGCGCCAGTGGCAAAGGCAAGCAGCCGCCATGATGGGACCTACCAGTGCCTTGCCAAGGAGAGCAGGCAGCTTCTCAGAGGGACAGCATCAAATATAAATGGAATGGAGGTGAAACAGTCAAAACAAAGATACTGCGCATTTTCCTGTGCAGTAGACTGGGGCACCTGATAATTTTAAACATTTAAAAAAACACATTCCCTTCTATCTACAGTGAACTTGACAGCTGTGCAGTAACGTGCACCAGACAGTTTGGGTTCGCCAGAATCCCCTTCCAAAATTACAGTACCGACCTCACTGGCCCATTAACAAGCTCTTAAAGGAGCTTAATGGGCCCCTAGTTGGAGGTGATCGGCTTCCCCATTCCCTCCCCCTCACCCTGATATTGAAAATCACGGACTGTCCTGGAGGCAGAGGTTCCAGAGACGACCTCCGGGGCCACAATTTTCAAGTCCTGTCCGCTCTAGCTCCTGACCCTGCGGCCCTTTGAAAATATGCCCTGCTTGTTTGGTTAACATTTTAGAAATTGACAAAGTGCCTTCTGAAAAACTAGATTGTCTGATACAAAATCACACAAGTAGCAGTCATACTTTGTCATCCCTTCCAACTAAACACTGTCTTCCGACTTATCCGTACCTCCATAAGTGCATTCTGGAGAGCACCCCTTCATGGTTTGTAGATGTTGAGCTCCAAATCATTTGCTGAGTGTAAAGGCATGTATCAAATATTTTGGTAGTGAACACAAATGAGCTCAATCAAGTATCAGCTTGGCTCAGTTGTTAGCATTCTAAGTCTGAAGTCATGGATTCAAGTACCACTCCAGGACTTGAACTAATTTGTCTGGGCTGACACTCCAGTGTACTACTGAAGGAGTGTGGTATTCTCAGAGCACCAGGATGGAAAGTCTTGGGCTTTAGCGCAAAACAGGTAGTGTCACATCAGCTGCCGATTATTTATCTCACTTGTATGTGATACTTTGCTTCGAGCAAACTGGCTGCTGTCTCTGCCTACATGACAACAGCGACTGCACTTCAAAAGCAATTTTAATTTTTTTTTAAATTTAGAGATACAGCACTGAAACAGGCCCTTCGGCCCACCGAGTCTGTGCTGACCATCAACCACCCATTTATACTAATCCTACACTAATCCCATATTCCTACCACATCCCCACCTGTCCCTATATTTCCCTACCACCTACCTATACTAGGGGCAATTTATAATGGCCAATTTACCTACCAACCTGCAAGTCTTTTGGCTGTGGGAGGAAACCAGAACACCCGGAGAAAACCCACGCAGACACAGGGAGAACTTGCAAACTCCCCACAGGCAGTACCCAGAATTGAACCCGGGTCGCTGGAGCTGTGAGGCTGCGGTGCTAACCACTGCGCCACTGTGCCGCCCCTTATTCATGCATGTCAAGTGCTTTGAGAAGTCCCAAAGGATCTAATATGGGCACTATGTAAATATCGGCTCTTATTTCCTTTATTGTGAGACTGTACCACAAATGGGCAAGACTTATAGGAAATGTTCAAGGGCAGCTGTCTCAGTTTTCATTAATGTTCCAGGGAAACACCACAGGATCTGCTGCTCACTTCCAAGCATTACATTTTAAGAATTACCTCATTCATGTTGAGATTGAAGATATATTGCTCACATAGGAAGGGCAGTCTGAACTAGGGGCAATATTCATCAAGACAAATTAACAGTTTTGTGTCTTAGCACCAGATTGGAAATGAAGACATTCCTCGAAGTTCAAGGACACGCACAAATTCAAGATTGCAAAGTAAATATTTTAATGGCCATGTCACCATGAAAAGAGGCAATATTTAGAGGCTTTGGACTTCTTATCATGAAATCTACATCAGCATTTTGTGCGTGTGTGTGTGTTTATAAGTTGAAGTGATAAGATTCCCTATGGAGTTGGGTTGTGTCTGATCTGGTTAGAATTAGGAAAACCCCAATCATTTGACCTCTGATTTTAATCCCTTTTATAGACTCCATCCTTTATGGTTTAGATGGGAGTTAATCCTTGCCTGGAAGCCACATGCCATCTCTCAAGGATGAAAAAGATACACACATATGGGGCACATTGTGAAAGCTCAGAAATCACAGAACACTCCAGAGACAATCTTAAAGAGCTGCCTTGAAATATCCTCTGTTTTCTTTGAATGCGTATTTTATTACAGCCTTTTCTTAATTGTTTCTGAGGCCTTTTCCACAAGGTACAGATATCAGCTTAGGGTGAAGATGGTGTCAGGCTTTTGGGCCTACCTAATGTAATAGAAAGTGAATAACTCAGGATTTAATAAAAGATACTTTTTATTTACAACCACACTGATGGTTCACTTGTGCCGCTCAAATCTATTCCCCCCCCCCCCTTCAAACTGATCAAGAAGGTATAAAAAATTGGTTAGGCTACAGCTGGAGTATTGCATTAAGTTCTGGTCACCACATTACAGAAAGGACATAATTGCTCTGGAGAGAGTACAGAGGAGATTTACAAGAATGTTGCCAGGACTTGAAAGTTGCAGCTATGAGGAAAGATTGGATAGGCTGGGGTTATTTCCCTTAGAACAGAGGAGGCTGAGGGGTGACTTAACTGAGGTGTACAAAATTATGAGGGGCCTAGATAGAGTAGACAGGGAGGACCTGATTCTCCCAGCAGAGAGCTCGATTACAGGAGGACACAGATTTAAGGTGATTGGTAGAAGAATCAGAGGGGACATGAGGAAAAACTTTTTCACCCAGAAGATGGTGGGTGTCTGGAATCCATTGCCAGGAATGCTGGAGGAGGCAGGAACCCTCAATTCTTTTAAAAGGTACCTGGACATGCACCAGAAGTGCTGTAACCGGCAAGCCTACGGACCAGGTGCTGGAAGGTGGGATTAGATTGGGCTGCTAGTTTTTTCTGCCAGCATAGACATAATTTGCTGAATGGCCTTCTTCTGTGCCATCATTTTTCTATGGTTCTAAGGTTCCTGATCTGTGTGAATTTAATAGAACTCATTTGGGGAAACACTGGATGTTGCAATTGGCCTCAGCATCATCAGGCAAGGCTGGGGGATGGGATGGGTCAGGAAAGAAAAAGCACATGAAGGAGTATTTACCTCTGCTCACTATTGAGTGACTCCTGCTAGGTGAAAGCATGACTGCTGGTTTCTACAGTCAAAACAGTAGCTGACACCCACTAATCCATGCTCATCAATGAAGAGCTTGGTGAAATACGGCACAAAGACTTGCAGGAAGTTAGTAGTGGGAAATGCAACACTTTTTCCACTAGTGTAGCATCAAGTGTGATATTGATCTGAGGAATATCAAAGAGATGCAATTTACCCTTGCAGTGTTCTTTAAACTAGCATTGCAGCCAGTAGGCATTGTGATTTTTCCAATTCTAATACCACCAAATCTTAGAACATCAAAGCGAGATCACCAATTTAGTTCTAATTAGTGGTGAGCTGTGGAGAGTTTTGTATTGTATACTCACCAGCTGGGTAGAAAGTTCTGAATACCAAAATTGATTTTAGGAATAGGACCCATGGAACCAATAGAGTAAGCAGACCTTCAACCCATCTGTCTTTTAATCCAGGTTCCAAAGGTGAAAGGGCATTGTACTAACCTGGTGTGCCACCTGATTCCAAATTGACTATCTTGAACCAGAGAGAAAAGATGCCTACAAATATGGCCAAGATGAACAGTATCAGCAGGCTATCAGCTCATAAAATAGTCTCCAGTATTTAAGTGCTTCTGTGGTGTCAATTGGGATGTCAGTTGGTTATGTTTACAATTAGCATAGCACACCGTTCATTTTACTTCAAATCACATACTTGCATTTATATCTCAAACTGAATAGCTATAAGGCAAAACCATAACTTCAGATCAACTGACATGCTACGTAATTGGTTTGGTTATGTGTGGAGAAAGAATGGATAGGAAAACTTCTCAGGAGGGAAATAGAATAAAAGAATCAAAGGTCTGGTTTTATTTTTCCCCTTCCTCTGTTCAGGGCATGGAATCTTGTTAACGTAATATTCCATGGAAACCAGCCATACTACAATACCTTTCCTACATGGCTACTTCGCCTGTGGGGCTAGATGGTGAAATTCTGCAGCGCAGCCTTTTTAGTTACAAGGGGCATCAAACCTAAGCCTGTTCCCACCCTTGTTCTTACCTGATGTCGACTTTCAAGCAAGAGACACTCGATAGGAACCCAGAGCTAGGAACATGGCTGATACTCCCCCTCCCAAACTCAGAGCTGCTAAGATCATCAGAATGTAAGAACATAAGAACTAGGAGCAGGAGTAAGCCATTTGGCCCCATGAGCCTGCTCCACCATTCAATAAGATCATGACTGATGTGATTGTGGCCTTAACTCCATTTTCCTGCCTGCCCCCCACCCCCCTCCAATAACTCTTTACTCCCTTGTAGATCAAAAATCTGTCGAGCTCAGCCTTGAATATACTCAATGACCCAGCCTCCACTGCTCTCTGTGGTAGAGAATTCCAAAGGTTAATGAACCTCTGAGAGAAGAAATTCCTCCTCATCTTTATCTTAAATGGGAGATCCCTTATTCTGAAACTGCACCCTAGTTCTAGACAATTCCATGTGCTGGAGACCCTGTTCCTGAGATGCTTTACAATTAATACCTGTGTAATTGGGTGGACAGAGACAAGCGTAGTTATTGATTCCATCTACACATGTGGAGTTATTTTCGCAGTCATTATCTTCACAGTCATCTGGATTTATCTCACACAACTGTCCCTCAAAGCCTGCAGGACATAGGCATCTAGAACAAAAGGAGCCAAAGAATTACAAAATATATTAGGAAATTAAAGGTTCTATTGAACATGTACCAAGCAGCAATAAGAATTGTGATGGGGAAGCTGTGAGGATGTGATTATAAATATATCTCTATCACATTGCCCTCCTCTTCCCTCAGTCTACAAACTCCACATTCTTTCTCTGTCTCAGCCCAGCTGGTCAAATGAACCATTGCTACTGTCACTGGGTAAGATACTTGTCTCAGTTATTCTCTTCCTGTTGGATTTGGATTTGAGTTTAGATAAAGGTCTCCTGTTAAAGATTTTAGGTCCAGCCTAGATATTTTTTCAGGTACAGCATCAATGATCTCTCCTGTAAACAACACTTGACCCTTATAATCAGGAGGTTACCTTTACTGCTCAATAGTTAATCATACAACAGTGTGACTTAGGGCATAATAATTGAACTTCCTTGTATTATAAACTGGTTACTGTAAACTTGCATGGTCGGCTCTTTTCTTAAGATAGTCTGCCCTCAGTCTTTGGCTGCTCCTCTCAGTAGAACTACCCAACAGGCCCAGAACCTGTGTTCTCCTCTTCTGCTCTGAGAAGTTGTTGAGGGCTTAATCTCCAATTTTTCCCCTCTTTCGGGAATATCCTCTAGGGTTGCCATTCAAACCATACCCCAGGTGGAGGCACCCACAACTAACTCCTGCTGTTTCCAAAGTGACCAGGGTTATCTCAATTCAATAAGCATGGTTTGTACATAGGAAAGACTTAACAACCCTCACTGCTTTATCAGACAAAGACAGATCAGTCTGCCTGGCTTTAATAGACATCTCTTGGGTTAGATGAAAAGAAAAACTCCTTCTACACTGTCCCATGGCAAGATGGGTTAGATGCAGATTAAAGATTTATATGTTCTGGATACTCCTAACAGTGCATTGTTTCCATTTTCCAAAAAAGTCATCCCATGGACTCTGAGCGAGATCCTACTGTTGCCAATCTAGTGCCAGTATGTACTGAATTATGGGTAGCTTACAACTATTAGGATCGGAGCTCAGGTTATACAAACTCAATTTACATGGGGTCCTTACAGCTGTCCCAGAGAGGAATTAAAGTCCTAGAGAAGAAATGGAATGTGTGCTAACTCGATCTACAACTCTATAGTTTATTCCTACTGTCACGGAACTGTATTTTTCTCCTCTGTTTAAAACAGTGTGCCTTTAAGACTGAGCAGTATGCCAGCAGCTGCACCTGTTTCCTAGGCCACAGCAGGAGAGAGAGAGAAGGCCACATGGTGTACTGTAACTTTTAACTGTGGATAAAGACTGGCTTCAACCAGTTTGAACTAGAGACCAGGGAAGCATGCTTCACTGAAAGCAAGGATCCCTCTCTCTTAGCAGGAAAATCTACATTTATCTTCAGGCTCTGAATTGCCTAAGGAGAGAAAAAAAAAGCCCTGGAACAAAAGAACAATTGTCTTCAAGAGGGACTCGCTGTCATTTGTTTGTGTTTGCTGGAATTCTCAGTAAAATTTCTACTGAAAAACTACCAATTTTAGAATCCAAATAGACCTGTGGCTACACTCCTTGTTAAAGGAACTGTGTGACGCCTGCTGTAACCGAAGTACTTTGAATGCCTATCTATTAAACGAATATTTTGTTGAATTCACCTGGAGACTTTGAGTGGCATCAGATTGTTCTAATCTGGAACACCTCACCAACCAGGAACGTAACTCACCAGGATTTACAACCCAGCTAATTATTTTATTCCTAGGAAATACTATTTTTAAAATTGGTTAACCGTTAGTTTCTGAATGTATGTGTGTGAGAATGGGGGTTAGGTTTAATAAGAAGTAATAAGATCTTTAGACATAAATTTATCTTAATAGTGTAAAGATTCACTTTTTTACTAAATAGTTAATTTGTTGTTGTTTAAAGATACCTGGTTTGGTCTGTTTTATTCTGGGCGTTACTGAAGTGCTTTAATTTGGCTAATTTCCGGTAGGTGGGAAAACTTTAATAATATGCTGCGACCAGTGGAGTATTGGGACTTAATTGACAGTGCATTACTCCCGCCTCGGTCATAACGCTACCCTCCTAATAAAAAAAGAATTACTGACAAATCCAAAACTTCAAAAGCAGAATAAGTTTACATTTATAGGTCCCAACATTATCCACTCACTACCTTTCATGAAAATTAAGGTCCAAAATAGTTCTGGAACAAAAGTCCGAGAGTTTTGTTTTCGGGGATCTTGTGCAAACTGCAGCTTCTATATTAGAGCTGATGTGGTGTTACTCAAGCTCAAGACTACATACTTGGGTGACCTTCATTGTTGCTGGAGCAACCAAATTTGAGTTTGCTTTAATTCCTTCCAGTAGTTTTGCACTGAATTTACTGTGGTACATTTCAAGTGAAATTCAAGTTTATTGAAGGGCATTATAGTCAATATCACTCAAATTCACCACTATAAAGCTATTAGGAAAAATACAATTGGGGATGAAGAAGATTTCCAAATCTTAACCCCAAAATAGCGTATCCTATCGGTTATGATAACTACAGGGTTTCGATCTGCCAGTGATATCATGAGTCTTACTTTGTAGTTCCCTTCCAATTTAAAATCAAATCTTAAGATTAAATTACTTTTGGTCATTCCACTTGCTGTGAAAAACTCTGCTGCTGTCCTATAACACTCATTCCCTCCATTTCCGGACAATGACTGCAGTTTTTACGCAGTGACCTGAATTGCAAAGGAACATTTTCTTTGAGTAATTTTTTCTCAGTTCCCATAAGATGAAAATAAATTCCTGAAAATATAATTCGTAGTGTTTGTTTGCTCAAATACTCTTGGAATTCACTCTGAACTTCTGTATGTGTGTCACTAAGACACATCTCAGTACCGATAAGAGCAGCCAACAATACGACATCTCATGCTTAAGAGAAAATGTCAGCAATTTTTATTGACTTCGACTGAGAGAAGGATCCTGAGCTGCTGACAGCAAATTGTGACTCCTTACCCCACTATCCTTTATTGAAACTTTAATTAAAGCAAAGCTTTGTGGTAAAGAATTGCTAAATTATAACAGCCATACGGAGGTGAGAAATAGAAATTTTACTGGGCATTTACAGGTTATATTTATTATTACATTGAATCACTGGACCCTATCCAGAATAAATAAAGCAGTCTCAGGCTTGGGTTATTGATGGAGCAGGCCAGACTTGAGAGTGACATTTTTATTTCTGAACATGTCTACGAGGCTGTAGAAAGTTCATGGATTGCTTGGTCATATTTTCGACCGAGAAATAACACTTCAAAAGGTGCAACCACTCAAACATAATGACCCCCCAAAGAAATCAAATTAATTTCCAGGGAGATTTTCAGATGCTATCAACATGCAGAGTATGAGGTTTTCATTTTTGCCCCAGGCAATGAGCAAATCATTTTCAAAAGATAACAGCTTAGTAAAATCTAACATGACAGCAAAAGTTATGAATCTGCCACCATCTTTCTGGCCATGGCTCTACTTTGGAGTATTTTGAAGCTGAAAGTATGAATGCTTCTGATGCTTCTTAACCTTTTTAGGTTAATATTGCTCTAACCATAGCCCCAAAGGACTATAGGCACTGTTAGAGAGAGACAGTTGGTGACATATAGCTTGAAGGTCACCAAACCTCAAGCATGGGGCAAGGTGAGGAGGCAGGCCTCCATCAACTACCATAGCTGGTATGGGGATTGAACCTGCGCTGTTAGCGTCTTTCCGCATTTCATGCCAACTGAGCTAACCAACCCCCTTTTAGGTTAATATAATGCAATTGTAACCATCTTCCCAAATGAATTATTATGAACGATCACAAAGGCCTCATTTTCTCATCACATCAAAGCTAACAACCAACTGCTTGCCTTGCAAATAAGAATCTCCCTTTTGTAGAACGTTCGCTTTTTTTTTTAAATGCTAGGAGTTTGTTCATGAGCAATTTCCAATTTAAATTTTCCTCCATACAAAGAATATATCAGGCTCTTAATTATTCCATAATTCTCTTTAGAACTGCAAAATAGGGCTGATTGATCAGTGGGTATACGCATTGTGTTGTGTGCTACTTGTATTATATAGTCTAGGAAGTACCTAGGTACATTTTGGTCACCTTCACTGCCAAATACCTCACCAATTGCTTCTTGAATTTGTGAACACCTGGGCATTTTTCCATATATTCATCACTCTCTAAGTAAATTTAACTCTTCACTTTCTCATTCAGTTTGTGCCCACTAGTTGTGGAGTTTGTGATCACTTCAAAGATAAAATTAGAGTTTAATTTAATCGCTGATATTTCAATAAAATCCACCCAAAAGCCTTCTTTTTTCCACTATATAAATATTCCCAGTTTCTATAGCACCCCATCACACCCGCTCCCTCCAGCCCCCAGCCTTAGCTCATGTGCTGAAGCTATCAATTTATTGCTGTACCCTTAATCCCAGCTGCATTCATTGTACAATATCCCATTGTAAACATTTCAACTTTTTAACGGTCAAAGTCTCCAGATCCTCACCTCCCCAGCAACTCTGTGACAAGTGAAATATTCCAGCAATACTGTCACTAGAAATCTCTGCAAGTGAATTGTGTGTCAGTTTATCCTCTTAACAGTCATCTACTATACTTTTAATAGCAAAAAAACAACAATTTTACTATTACAATGAAATTCTCAACTATGAAGACTGATTAAACTGAGCTTATGTTCAGATGTACTAACATCCATTTCTCTTATTTGATTATTTAAATGAACACCTGAATCCACGTTTGTCTCCCTCACTGAGGCGGCAGGTCCCTCCATTTTGACACAAGTTGTTGATGCAGGCATTGATGGGAACAGCACAATCCTGGCCCTGCGGGAATGAAAGGACCAGAAGAGTTATTGATGTCCCTTCAAAGGGAGACAATACTCCACCAGTAGAATAATGCTTGTGCATCCAACCAGAGCTGTGCACAGTCCCTCACACCCTCTCCAATTTTCTCCCTCCTGTTCTGAAGATGGTAACTTATATTGGGATATAAGTAACATTCGCGCCACACAAGTGCCAGGCAATGACCATCTCCAACAAGAGAGAATACAACCACTTCCCCATGACATTCAATGGCATTACGATCACAGAATCCCCCACTATCAACATTCTGGGGGTTACCATTGATCAGAAACTGAATTGTGGCTACAAGAGCAGATCAGAGGCTAGGAATCCTGCAGCAGGTAACTCACCTCCTGACTCTCCAAAGCCTGTCCACCATCTACAAGGCACAAGTCAGGAGTGTGATGGAATACTCTCCACTTGCCTGGATGGCTGTAGCTCCAACAACACTCAAGAGGCTCGACACCACCTAGGACAAATGAGCCCGCTTGATTGGCACCCCATCCACAAACATTCACTCCCTTCACCACCGATGCACAGTGGCAGCAGTGTGTACCATCTACAGGATGCACTGCAGCTATGCACCAAGGCTCCTTCAACAGCACCTTCCAAACCCACGACCTCTACCAACTAGAAGGACAAGGGCAGCAAATACATGGGAACACCACCACCTGCAAGATCCCCTCCAAACCACACACCATCCTGACTTGAAACTATATCGCCGTTCCTTCACTGTCACTGGGTCAAAGTCCTGGTACTCCCTTCCTAACAGCACTGTGGGTGTACCTACCCCAAATGGACTGCAGTGGTTCAAGAATGCAGCTCACCACCACCTTCTCAAGGGCAGTTAAGGATAGGCAATAAATGCTGGCCTAGCTAGCAACGCCCACATCCCAGGAACGCATAAAAAAATATGATTCTACAAGCAGGTACTATACTTTGGTACCATCCCCAAGTGGTCAGTCTTCGTTTCTGAGCCTCGACATTATTGGCAAACTACTTGTGCACGTGGGCCATCAAAGCTAAGGTCTAAGCTCTCTTCACTTAATCTCTGCATACCTGCATTTTCCACCAGGGGTTACTTGAAAGCAATCAGGAACAGGACCAGTGGACAATTTTTACTTTCTCTCGTTCACGGAAGTTGATGCCAACTTCAACACAGATTAAGATGTGAATCAGAGAATTGTTAGTTCAGTATCGCACCGTGTAGTAGGGGCAATTTAAAGGCTGCTGAGCTTGTCCAAGATCCCAGATTAATTTGTATAATCGCCTCCTCGATGAACGCAGTGAGCTTGCTGTCAAGTATCAGCTCTTTTATTGTAATTCACATGTAACTCATCCAATTTACAATGGATGGGTTCAAGAATCGACACTTGAACTGGTTCCTTTTACCCTGTGAGTGCAGCACACTACAGGAGCAGCCATACAAAACCACACAGTATGTGACAGCGGTGATATCATTTATGGATAGAAATTGAAATTGAAGCATTCATGAACTAGATTGTAGCTGATGGGAGTGAATTGTTCTCTTTGAAATTGACATACACATAAGCTGACAGAAGTTGTAGAGTACCAGAGGGGAGCGAATTGCTTCCAGTGACAGCCGAGAAACGGAGTGTCAGGAGGTTATTCTATCAGAGGGAAACCCAATCATGTTCTCAACCAAAGTGCACGCACATGCTTTATATTGTAGGAATCACAGCATAGCAATCATGAGCAACTGAAAAGACATCATGGGATGTATAACTGAACTGTGTACATAAGAAAGGTTTCATGGTCAGCACCATGCTGAATTAGCTGACCTCCATCAAGGAGGAGTGGAGGCACTCCTAGACTGGCTGGGGAGGGGTGGGGATGCCAGCCTCGGTTCCCACTCTTGATGGCTAAGCTACGGCAAAGTGCCCTTGTCTGGATATTGCATGAAGCAGAACAGGATCAGCCTCAGTTGTGATGCCCCTTGAGGTTCAATATTCTGCCAATGTTATTGAAGCTCACACAAGAAGAACAGCCATCTGGGTGAAGTACCGGGGCTGACTAGTGATCCTGGAAGTTTGCACCAGCAAAAGCTCCCATCTCCAGAAGAGGAAAGAAAACATGAGATGGGAGGGAAAAAATGTTTCACTTTGACTTTATAGTGTTGAGTGTGGGAATGCCAGCACAAGATAGCCAATGGAAATTGGTTTGACGAGTGGCTGAGAAGAGTGTCCTTTCTCCTCATGAGGGAAATCCACCCCAGATGGTGGATAAAGATCTTGTGTTTCTGATGGCTGTTCAGAACTCTTTCAGCTGAGATGCAGTCATCTCAACCCAATTCCCAGTAAATGGGAGTTGAGGTTTCACACTATTTAATAAATCACTTGAAGGGGGTCACTATGGCTACTAGTGTAATAAATGGAATTCATGCTCATACAGGCAGCAATGTTCTGAGCTTTGGGTTCAGCAACTTGTTCTATTTGAAATACAACTCATGTTAATTGGGAAAAAGATTGAGCCATCTCTGGAACTTTCACCCTGAACCCTTCAGCCTTGCTATTTCTCTCCCTAGCTTTACAAGCCCCTTCAAAACAGTCTCTTTGATGAAACCTTTGATCACCTCCCCAAACCCTTCAGCTGAGCTCCATTAGCAGCACTCTTATCACAAAATCAACAACTTGTGATATCAAGCCTCACTCCAGGACTTGAACTCATAATGGGCTGATACTCCAGCACAATACTGAGTTTATACTGCATTGCTGGAATTACTGATTGAGGCATTAAATCAAAGCCTCAGCAAACAATACCCTCAGGTGGGGTGGAAAAACTGACAAGAAAATAAAAAGAATGTCATCCTGCTCATGCGAAGAAAGCTCTTTGAGGTTACAATTGGACAAACATAATTTCAGTTGCAAAACCAAATGACAAAGCACATTACAATTCAATTGCATGTGACGTACCCACTCAAAATGCAATTTCTTTCAATTACACTGAACTCCAAACAAGATTTTCTCAAAGCCTACATCAAACTAGAAAAAACAAAAACTTTAAGGATCAAATTGAACCAAATCATAAAAGATTAGGAAATGGATAGCAGATGTAGAGAGATGCCCTGTTCCGATTACGAGAGAAAAATTCTGCTACTATTGTTGATTTTGGTCCCTGGAGTTGGAATGCATGAGAAGATATTGCTTTCCATGTGGTAAATATCTGAGTCCATTAAAGAGATTTTCAGGGTGAAACTTCTTCCATCCAGAAATTAAGCTCCATTTTGAACTCACAGCAATATTTTTAGTAAAACTAGCAACAAGAGTGATCATACTGCCTTGGCGAGGCATTTGGTATCCTTCCAACTACATTCTTACCTTGAACCCGAAGGGACAGGTACATCTGTAGAACTCAATTGGGTCACTTTTACAGGTTCCATTGTTTCTGCAAGGACTGGACAGACATGGGTTGCACTTGGCTTTAATAGCAATGTTCAATGGATCTAAAAGGGTAAAAGGAAAAGATGTTACTGTAGCCCAAGCAGACTAGATTACCCCTGCTGTACATAACAGGAGACTGAGAGGACAGCAAGTCTCGGCTGTTCATACAATGCAAATCCTACATTTGCAGAAATGGCATCAAGAAATAGTCATACAGGAGAGTGCAAAGCAGCCTTGAAAAGAGAAAATTGGTGAGGAATAAACAAAAAAGACATTTTTCAGCAAAAGCCAATTAATTTCTCCAACATGGCAGCAGATGGGCTCTTCGTGATCTCTTTATGAACACTAGTTTCGAAACACTCGAGTTACACAATGTATCAAAGGGGAGCCTGCTGGCCCCATATAGATGGGATTTACCAGCTTGCATGTTTCCTGATTGGCATGTACAGCTATATTTTTATACAATTTGGCAAGATTATAGGGTACACTGCTCCTGGTAAGGAACTTTGTTGGACAGGACCACAGATCAGAGAATTAGGCACAGAGATTAGCGTGTTTGATTCACCGCACTTCTGACTTTCTGATCTTTAATTTTAATAACTGCAAGTTAAGAAATGTGCAAGTTGGATTGACTGATCTCTGGCTGATTCTCCAATCTATGCTGGGAGTGGAGCTTGAAAAAAATTGACCTCTGCATGAGGGAGGAGTCCCTTCTCTTCAGTAATGTTCCTCTTTAATTACTGATTCTGTTTTGTGCCATCCTTTCTGTGGTTCAACTGCACATACCTTTGCAGTGGAACTTGTTTGTGGGCGTTGTTAGGAGAAGTTTCTCGTTCATATCCTCTGGTCCAGTGCAGCGAGCAATACCTGGCTCCTTGTAGCCTGTCTTCACCCATTCAGACAACCAGCGCAGGTTACAGTCACAGTACAGAGGATTAGCCCCTAGGGCACTAGTGTCAGGGAGAAAGACAGAGTGAAAAGCCTGATAGATGTTTAGTGAGTCGTTTTACCTATCTCACCAGGCCAGGCGGGAAACCCATGGGATTGGGTGGAACAGCACTTTTATACCCCACCTGATAGTACTATCTCTTGACTTTAAAGGAGAGCAAAATCAGGTGGGTAAAAAAACCAACGTTGCACCTGATCCTGTCAGTTTCCTCACAGGTGGCTTAGGTTAAAATTGCCCCTATGGAATCAAAGGTTACTGTCACTCTGGTGCATGCAGACAGATAACATTTAAAGAAAACAGCAACAGCAGCATTTGTAATTTGTGAAACGTGCAATTCATGCAGGAAATTTAAACATAAACAGCTTTAAAAAACCGGGATGGGGATCATAAGTGCTGACAAAATGAGGTAAATTCACTCATTTCCAGAAATCATGCACTATGCACAATTTTGTTTCATTTTTATAACAGTCTACTTTCATGGGATGTTAACATATGATTGCCAGTAACCAACCATACCAAAGCTCTCCTCAAAGACAAGCTGCACCATCAATCTGAATATCACTCGGCGAGCTGGAAACATGCAGGAGCAAAAGGGGCATAGTGGCATAATGGTTATGTCACCGAACTAGTAATCTAGATGCCGAGATTAAATAATCCAGTGATTTGAGTTCAAGTCCCCCCCATGGTAGCTGGGGAATTTACATTAATACGTGAATAAAAGAGTCGTACCAGTAATGGTTACCATGAGACTACCCGATTGTTGTTTAAAAACTCATCTGATACACTAATGTCCTTCAGAAAAGGAAATCTGCCACCCTTACCCAGTGTGACCTACATATGACTCCAGATTTACATGTGGTTGACTCTTAACTGCCCTCTGAAATGACCTAGCAAGCCATTTCAGCTCACCAACATCTTCAAGGGCAATAAATGTTGGCCTTACCAGCAACAATCACATCCTGTGAATTAAAAACAAAAAAATTGCAGTCCACCTGTCTAATCTCAAAAAGTCACTCTGCGGTAGAATTAGGAACTAGTGCTCCTGGAAGGTGACCTCAGGAAGTTAGGCATGGTAGTCAAAGTATTTATAGAATGATACATCACAGAAGGAATTTCAGCATGCCTGTGCCAGCTCTTCAGTAGAATGATCCAACTAATCCCACTCCTCTGCTCTGTAAATGTTTTCCCTTCAAGTGTTTATTCCTCCTGATTTTTCATCCATTAAAACTTAGAGAGATAAAAGACTTTCATGTCAAGTCTAAACTCAACTGGATTGGCCCTCAGGTTCTGGAAATTAAATTATGATATTCTAACCCAATGTTCCATGCAGTCCCTGGCTACAATGTATTTTTAAGGCTGCATTTGTTGACAACGCAACCACTAGATGGCGCAGTACTTGCACGTGCACAAATGCAGCCTCATGTTCTGAAATGTCACTGTCTGTGATGTTTTTGGCAGCTGCCAGTAGTAAAGATGGTGCTGCTCAATTTTTAACAAAAACAAAAACAAATGAATCCCAAATGCCCACAGTGGCTGTGATCGCCGTCTCCATCCCATCCCCAACAATACCCTATCCCCTCCTGCCATTGTACTTCTCTTCGCCGCTGTCTCCCACGCCTGTTTGCTCGCCACTTCTCTCCCCTCAGCCACTCGCTCCCGGCTTCAACCACCACCCCACCCCCCACCCCCTCCTGTGGGCCACTTGCTCCAGGCCTCGCTGCTTCATCTCCTCTACTCTGCCTCTGCTCCCCACTCCCTTCTGCTTCTGGTTCCCATTCAGTCCTGCTTGCAGTCTCCCTCCTCTCCCCTGTCTATCTTGCCACTCTTTCTCTCCCCCGTGTGGGGAAGAAAGACGGGGATCATGGGAGGGAGTGGGGAACAGAAGCAGGAGGGAGCGGGAAAGCAGAGCAGAGGGGAGGAAGTGGTGAGGCCAGAGCAAGTGGCCCACAGGTAGGTTGAGGGGGGATTTGAAGTGGGGAGCGAGCGGCCATGGTGGGGGGGTGGGCGGATAAGTGGCGAGGCAGGGAGCAAACGGCGAGCAGCTGTTGCAGTACGCGATGTTGTTTTCACGTGTATGCACAAATTAGTTCTGGCAAGCTGGGTAGTGACACAGGCTGCACATGCACAGCACCATACTGACAGCAAGGGTCTGTTCTGTGCATGCGTGAAGCTGGGAGCGCTCTCATGACATCAGCGTTGGGCTGCATTGTCAGGAGTCACTTTGTTAAGACAATTCTCCAGCCACGTCAGTTTACAATGCAATTGGAAGTGGGGACTGAAATAAAACAGTCTCAGTGAACTGACAATTATGCTCACTGGGGATTTCATATCAGATCCTTATAGTTGGAAAATGGAGGAGACTCTGATTATCTCATTCTGAGCTTGATTTAAGACAAAGGTTTCAGAGATAAATCCCACTGTACCAGCTAGTTTCTGCTTTCCTTTCATAAAACGTTCTCACAGAAGAATACAGAAAGCAGATTATGGAAAAGGGAAGTTTAAAAAATGTGTACTGTTCATTATTAATGGTGCTATAAATTATGCACATTGTATCAGAAGTAACTCAGTAGAGACTCTTGTTTAATAAGCAAATGATAATGTAGAGCATGCATTATAAATCTTCTAAACCAAAACCGTTAAACCAGCAAATAGAGCACATTAATGCAATAGTCCATTATGAATACATTAACTCCAACCAGTCACCTCATCACGTAATCCTTTTTATAACCTATGCACCTAACCAGCTGTTCATCATAGTTCACTTTTACTTGTAGTTGACTTGAAAGAAACTTTTGATTGTTTCTGATTTTGTTTCATTTAGAGATATTAAGGGTCAGCACTTCTGTTTATCAAAGCCCAGCTACTTTGGTTCATGTAATGCTGCTTAAATTAATGCATAAATTGCATTATCCACTTAATTAAATCCAGGAACGTCTGGCTATTTTCTTATTCTGTTCAAGGTACATTGCAGAGTGTTTTATCATCACAATGGACAATGACAGTTCAAACACCAATACCTTTCTCTGCTGCCACACTTGCAGTTTTTTTTTATTCTTAAGAAGGTAACAACTTCAGCGAAATCTATTAAGTGAATAGGCAGCCACAAAATTCAGCTCACTAATTTTTTATTTTATTCATTCATGGGATGTGGGCGTCGCTGGCTAGGCCAGCATTTATTGCCCATCCCTAATTGCCCTTGAGAAGGTGGTGGTGAGCTGCCTTCTTGAACCACAGCAGTCCATGTGAGGTAGGGACACCCACTGTGCTGTTAGGAAGGGGGTTCCAGGATTTTGACCCAGCGACAGTGAAGGAATAGTTCCAAGTCAGGATGGTGTGTGACTTGAGGGGAACTTGAGGTGGTGGTGTTCCCATGCATTTGCTGCCCTTCTAGTTGGTAGAGGTCGTGGGTTTGGAAGGTACTGTTGAAAGAGTTGTGGTGCACTACTGCAGTGCATCATTTAGATGGTATACACTGCTGCCACTGTGCGTCGGTGGTGGAGGGAGTGAATGTTTGTAGATGGGGTGCCAATCCAAGCAGGCTGCTTTGTCCTGGATCGTGTTGAGCTTCTTGAGTGTTGTTGGAGCTGCACCCATCCAGGCAAGTGGAGAGTATTCCATCACACTCCTGACTTGTGCCTTGTAGATGGTGAACAGACTTTGGAGAGTCAGGAGGTCAGTTACTCGCCACAGGATTCTTAGCCTCTGACCTGCTCTTGTAGCCACGGTATTTATATGGCTACCCCAATTTAGTTTCTGGTCAATGGCGAACCCTAGGATGTTGATAGTGGGGGATTCAGCAATCGTAATGCCATTGAATGTCAAGGGGAGATGGTTAGATTCTCTCTTGTTGGAGATGGTCATTGCCTGGCATTTGTGTGACGCGAATGTTACTTGCCACTTATCAGCCCAAGCCTGGATATTGTCCAGGTCTTGCTGCATTTCTACACAGATTGCTTCAATAGCTCAGGAGTCGCAAACGGTGCTGAAAATTGTGCAATCATCTGCGAACATCCCCACTTCTGACCTTATGATTGAAGGAAGGTCATTGATGAAACAGCTGAAGATGGTTGGGCCGAGGACACTACCCTGAGGAACTCCTGCAGTGATGGCCTGAAGCTCAGATGATTGACTTCCAACAACCACAATCATCCTCCTTTGCACTAGCTATGACTCAAACCAGTGGAGGGTTTCCCCCCGATTCCAATTGACTTCAGTTTTGCTAGGGATCCTTGATGCCATACTCGGTCAAATGCTGCCTTGATGTCAAGAGCAGTAACTCTCACCTCAAATCTTGAGTTCAGCTTTTTTGTCCATGTTTGAACCAAGGCTGTAATGAGGTCAGGAGCTGAGTGGCCCTGGCGGAACCCAAACTGAGTGTCAGTGAGCAGGTTATTGCTAAGCATGTGCCACTTGATAGCACTGTCGACGACTCCTTCCATCACTTGACTGATGATTCAGAGTAGACTGATGGGGCGGTAATTGGCCGGTTGTACTTGTCCTGCTTTTTGTGTACAGGACATACCTGGACAATTTTCCACATTGCAGAGTAGATGCCAGTGTTGTAGCTGTACTGGAACAGCTAGCCTAAGGGCACAGCAAATTTTGGAGCACAGGTCTTCAGTACTATTGCCGGAACATTGTCAGGGCCCATAGCCTTTGCAATATCCAGTGCCTTCAGTCATTTCTTGATATCATGTGGAGTGAATCAAATTGGCTGAGGTCTGGCATCTGTGATGCTAGGGACTTCGGGAAGAGGCAGAGATGGATCATCAACTCGGCACTTCTGGTTGAAGATTGTTGCAAATGCTTCTGCCTTATCTTTCGCACTGAAGTGCTGGGCTCCCCCATCATTGAGGATGGGGATATTTGTGGAGTCACCTTCTCCATTTAGTTGTTTAATTGTCCACCACCATTCACGGCTGGATGTGGCAGGACTGCAGAGCTTAGATATGATCCGTTGGTTATGGGATCACTTTGCTCTGTCTATTGCATGCTGTTTATGCAGTTTAGCACACAGATAGCCCTGGGTTGTAGCTTCACCAGGCTGACACCTCATTTTGAGGTATGCCTGGTGCTGCTCCTGGCATGCCCTCCTGCACTCTTCATTGAACCAGGGTTGGTCTCCCGGCTTGATGATAATGGTAGAGTGGGGGATTTGCCGGGCCATGAGGTCACAGACAACAACCCTTTTCCAGCTAAGTCATCCATGTCATCCAGAGAAAACTAATGGTGCAATCAATTCGCAGATTGAACTATATTTTTTTATTGTGGAAAGCACAAGAAAAATTATTTTAATTAATTGTCATTATACACTAGTGAGAATTTAGTAAAATAATATTTAACTTTTAACCTCTGAGGAAAACATGTCCAATTCAGACTCAAACTCTGGGACCAGGGTTTGAATCTAGCTCAGGCTGATGGATTGAAAGTCTTCTTTCTGCTGGATTATAAGAGGCCTGTTTCAAGATAGCTTGAGAATATCACCCAATAAAGAAAAAAATATAGGGTCTTTCATGACCTCAGGACATCCCAAAGCACTTTACAGCCAATGAAATACTTTTGAAGAGTTGTCACTGTTTTAGTAGGAAACATGGCAACCAGTTTGCGCACAGCAAGATCCCACAAACAGCAATAAGATAATGACCAGATATTCTGCTTTAGTGATGTTGGTTGAGGGATAAATATTGACCAGGATACTAGCACACACTCCTCTGCTCTTCTTCAAAATAGTGCCATGGGATGTTTTAGATCCACCTAAGAAAGCAGATGGGGCTTTATTTTAATATCTTATCATTGCAGGCTTTAGGGGCCATAAACCTACTCCTGCTCCTATTTCTTATGCACTTATTGGAAAGCAGCCAGCTCTGAAACTGCAGCACTCCCTTAATACTGTAAATGGGAGTGTCAGCATAGATTTTGTGCTCGAGTCTCTGCAGGGAGAGTTGAGTCCAGTACCTTCTAACTCAAGGGTGAGGGTGCTACCATTGAGCCACTACTGACACTAAATGAAGGCAATTGATGAAGTAGTGTCCTAGTAATCAAAGCCCAAAACCTTCAGCATGCTTGATGCAAATTGGGGCTATTGGTGAATACAAATGAATGAAGACTTGTCAAATTTGCACACATTTAATAGTCCCTTTTTTTTCTTTATTCATTCAAGGCCAGCATTTATTGACCAACCCTAATGTCCTTGAGAAGGTAATGCTTTCTTGAATACAACTGAGTGGCTTGCTAGAATATTTCAGAGGACAGTTAAGAATCAATCACATTGCTATGGGTCTGTAGTCACATACAGGCCAGACCAGCTAAAGGCAGCAGATTTCCTTCCAGAAAAGATATTAGAACCAGATGAATTCTAAAACAATCTGGTAATTTGATAGTAGCTTTTCATTCCAGATTTATTTAATTGAATTTAAATTTCCCAGCTGCCGTCGTAAGATTTGAACTCATGTCCTTGGATGATTAGTCCCGTACATAACCACTATGCTACCAAACCCCTTAGCAGATATATATACATCCAGAATGCCATTTGGGAATCAACTCAGCTCCAAACATATTCCAACATGTTACGCCACAGACACAAGATGACATTGAAAGAGTGGGAGTTATTATAGGTAAGTTGAGCATAGGACAGACAGAAACATGACAAAAGGTTGGGAAAAAGTCCTATAAAGGAAAAAGAGAAGAATTGGGAAGCTGAATACGAATAAGAACAAGTCAAAGTATTGCTTGATAGTAGAATACAAGGAATGTACAGAACTTTATGTAGTCGATGCATTGATCCGAAACTTCTTAACTGGAATCAACAGTACAGGTGACAAAACTGATTAAATAACTGCATGCATCACATCCTGTCTTCCCACAATAACAGAAACAGAGAAAGGCATCAAAAACAAAACTTAAATCCCTGACTTTGGAAGGATTTCCAGACACTTCATTAATCTTGTCACCACAATCCAGTGGGAAAGCTGAGAACGATGCTCAAGCAGAATAAAATTCAATCAAGAAAGAAAGATGGTTAAGAAATATATGCAATAAAAACAGAAAGTGTTGGAAATGCTCAGCAAGTCTGGTAGCATCTGTGCAGAGAGAAACCAAGTTAACATTTCAGGTCTGTGACCTTGCATCAGAACTGAAATATATGCCATCCAGCTAGATGGTAAAGCTTCAATAGCATGATTGTTCTACAGGCCATGAACAGAAACATTTTCTGTTCCAGAACAACTGCTCAGGCCATAAACTGTTGAAAACAATTCAAGTACGACCAAAGGAACCAAAAGATGTAAACGGCATCTACCACTACAAGGATATCTGTTGAGGGGGCGTGTACCCCAGCAAACTGAATGAAAACGACCAATACATGGGCTGGCATTTTCAAATGCCAGTCAGGGCAGGAGCAGGTGTGGGAGCGATTTGAAAATCGTGTTCCAGGGAAGTGGCACAGGGTCCTGCCTCCTCCAGAACGCAAAGCAATTTTCAAACGGACGCTGGGGGTTAGAGGGGTGGGGGAAGGGGTCAGGGGAGGAGGAGGGGGTGAGCAGGAAACCTGCACATCCCCAATAACTGTTTGCTGAGCTCATTTAGGAGCTCATTGAAAGGTTTGTCAGGAACATCTTGTGATATTCAATAGAAGGGAACAGGGAAAATGCAATGGCTGGAACACGGTAGGGTGTGGAAGTCATAAACACTGCAGGGGGCTGTGAGGATTATTGGAAGGGTGGTTTAAGATATCTTAGAAGTGCAGAATAAAGCTCAGATGCTCAAACAGTGCCACGGAGGAGCCATTCCTGGAGCTGAAAGAGTTATGTTGTGAGTGGTAGGAATCTGGAGATGAACATGAGGCCGCTGGCATCACTGGGGAGCTGGGATTGACAAGGGAAGGCCTGGTGAATGAACGAGTGCCAGCTGAGGGAGCTGTGATGGGTATAGCTAACTCTGACATCGGACAGAGCAGCCAGGATGAGCTTCAGTGGATGCAACCTCATGGACAGCAGGAGGCCAGAGGAGCACAACGGGGGGCTGCAAAGGAAAGAAGGTGTTACCCAAGTCAGTGAGTTGAGTGTTTTGCCCAAAAGTCAGCCACCTGCAAACGACAGAGCGCAAGCGCTATGGGAGGCTGCACCTATCCAGGCAGATGGTCTTGGACATTCGTGTTCCAGTCCACAATGACCTGAGGCCTCGCAGCCCCCATGGCAGTCCCTTACCAGCAACCTTTAAAGTCACTGAGGCAATGAATTTTTATGAACCTGGGTTGTTCCAGGGATCAGCTGAGGATCTAGGTGGCATCTCACAGTCAGCTGCTCATCACACCATCAGGCAGGTTATGGATGCCATATTCAGGAGGGCAGGGGCTACATCCATTTTGCCACAGATGGGCCAGTGCAGGCACAGAGATCTTTGGGCTTTGCTGCTATTGATGGATTCCCTTAGGTCCAGGGGGTCGTCAATTGCACCCACGTCACCATCAAGGCACCAACAGACCAGCCAGTCAGATTCCTGAACAGAAAGGGCTATCACTCACTGAACGTCCAGCTGGTCTGTGACCACAGGAAGTGAATCTTGCAGGCAAGATTGCAGCCCAGGGAGCTTTCGTGACTCCTTTATCTTGTGAGAGTCCCAGGTGCAGCAACTCTTCAGGCCCACATCCAGACTACTTGGCCAGACTTTTACAGCCCCCCATAGGAGCAGGCTGGTGGCGGGGGGGCGGGACCGTAAAATTGAGTAGTAAGTGGGGGGGCTGCCATTCCCAACGCCTTCCCATGCCCACTGCAATTTGATGTGGGGCAGTGGCGAGAAATGGCCTGCCTGTACCAGGCCAATCAAGGTCCTTAAGTAGCCAATTAAGTGCCACCTAAGGGCCTCGTACCACCGCTGCTGGTATTTTACCTTAGGCTGGCGAGCTGACGGCAAAGTCCCCCAGAACACCACCAGTTAAAAGCTGGCGGCCCTCTTGCAGGATGGGGGGGGGGGGGGGGCCTGTGCCCCATGGAGTGCCCCTCCCCCCTGTGCCCCATGGAGTGCCCCTCCCCATGGCCCAACTGCCCCCACTGCACAACACTCACCACCCCCCTCCTAACTGAGCCCCCTTGAATTGCTGGGGCTCAGTTGTTCGTCCCCAGCGAGGCCCCAAAAACTTACCTTCTTTGCGAGGCCGCCATCCGTCTTGCTGTCGTTGGCTGTGTGCAGTCCCAGCAGCGGTCATCGCTCCCGGTAGTGCTGCTGGGACTGAGAGCTGCCGGCCCGCTGATTGGCCGGAAGCTCCATTAGGTGAGACTTACTGCCGCAAGGAGGTGGAAGTCCCGCCTAAGGCCAATTACGGGCTGGGGGAGCGAAAAATGCCAGCGTGGCACCCCAGGCCTGGTGGAGGCGGGCTTGCCCCCAACTTTTTGGCCAGTGGGCGGGACCTCCCGCCCAATGTAAAATTCCAGTCCTTGGGTGACTACTGGGAGATAAGGATCATCACCTCAAGAGATGGCTGCTGACCCCGTTTCGCTACGCAGATGGGGAGAGGCGCTACAACTACAGCCACCTACTAACACAAACCTGCATTGAACAGATCATTGGCATCTTGAAGATGCGCTTCCATTGCCTTGACTGGTCGAGTGGTGGCCTCCAATATGAGCCAGACAGAATGTCTCATATTGTGATCATCTGCTGCGCCCTACACAACATAATAATACAAAGAAACCTGGAGAGGAGGAAGAAGAGAAAGAAAGGATCGCTCTAAACGTGGCAAGTGCCCAGGCATTGGAGGACGTCTAGGACCACATGGTGAACAGAAGGCTGGCATGGCCTCTGAACACTTATGACAACTGACCCCCATAACTCACCCTCAGCATACAGAGCAATCATGCTGCAATGATCCATAACTGAGGAGTCCCATTGTCAACCAGTACCATGGAGAATGAGGCGGAGCAGGCTCGAAGGGCCGAATGGCCTACTCCTGCTACTATTTTCTATGTTTCTATGAAATCTGCCATGCTCCAAATGTTGACAATGCTCACCGAACAAATTCAGCAGAGGAAGTTAATTTAAGAAAGAATTACACTTTCTCTACGCAAGCTCATTATTGTAGCTTGCACTGTTGAGGAAATCACACCTGCTGCAACGTGGAAAGTCTCAGCAGCTGCAGAAATGGCGTTTAGAAGAATCAATGGCTTAAATCTGCCCTGAAAGGGTAAATTTGCCTTTGAGGCTCAATTTCACAAACCTTCAGTTGAGGCTGTGACATTACTTGTACAACATTCCAATGGAATTCCCAAAGAAGCATCCTTTCAGAAACTAAAGCCACGTTAAAATCTCCCAGGAACATAAACAGCGAACAAATTTTTAAGAACTCTCTTCAGAAGCATTTCTCTTTGGATAGGAAACAGCGACTTCTTTACTTACAGGTGAGAGAGTGACATTAGACCATTGAATGCTCCGTTAGGGATGGTGGAAATGTCGTTACCGTGTAAAGTCCTATTTTAAAAAAAAGACGTTAAAATTATATCAATGGCAATAAGCAATGGCTCTATGTACAATTCAACATGGAACAGTGTTACGCATTGGGAATATAACTACATTGTGGAGGCTGGACAGTGTCAGTTTATCACAGTTAACAGAATATCTATTGCATCCTATGAAAGTTGAGGGTGTGAAATTTTTGCTTTTTTTTACTGTTTCAATAGTGCAGGAAAACAACAAAAATAGAAAGAGTAACTTCCAGGCTAAGTCTACTTGACCTGTATATATTCCACCCAGGATCACATATAACTCAGACAGTGTTATACACAGGAAAATGTACAAGGTTCAATGTGTCACATACTGAACAACACATAGGTGTGCAACACACAGAATAGCCAAAGGCAATGGCATGGAATAATGCCTTGGGTCCAGAGTATACACAAAGGATAACACACAGTCCAATGCATCCAGCAGATGGGGAAACATACAGGCTGCAGTCCTTTTTTGACAAAAGAGAGAGTCGATACAGATATTGCAATCAGGGAGGAGGAGTGTGAAACATTAGATGAAATTAACATAGCTAGAGAGGAAGTATTAATATCTTCGAAACTGGATAAAACCCCAGACCGGGACAAAATGTATCTCAGGCTGTTTAGGGAAGCAAGAGAAAAAACAGCAGAGGCTCTGACCATCATTTTCCAATCCTCTCTGGCTACAGGGGTGGTTCCAGAGGACTGGAGGACAGCTAACATTGTACCATTGTTTAAAAAAGGAGAAAATGATAGAACAAGTAATTACAGACCAGTCAGCCTAACTTTGGTGGTGGGAATATTATTGGAAAAAATTCTGAGAGACAGGATAAATCTTCATTTAGAAAAGCATGGATTAATCAAAGGCAGTCAGCACGGATTTGAGAAGGGAAGGTCGTGTTTGACTAACATGATTGCATTTTTGGAGGAGGAAACAAGGAGGGTTGATGAGGGTAGTGCATTTGATGTAGTCTATATGGATTTTAGCAAGGCTTTGGATTAGGTCAAATATAACAGGCTGGTCATGAAAATAAAAGCCCATGGAATCCAAGGCAAAGTGACAAGTTGAAAAATTTGCTCAGAGGCAGGAAGCAAAGGGTAATGGTTGATGGGTGTTTTTGTGGCTGGTAGGTTGTTTCCAGTGGGGTTCTGCAGGGCTTAGTATTAGGTCCTTTGCTTTTTGTGGTATACAATCAATGATTTGGACTTGAATGTAGAGGGTACGATCAAGAAGTTTGCAGACGATGCAAAAAATTGGCCGCGTGGTTGATAATGAAGGAAAAATCTGTAGGCTGCAGGAAGGTATTAATCGACTACTCAGGTGGGTGGAGCAGTGGCAAATGGAGTTCAATTCAGAGAAGTGTGAGTTAATGCATTTGGGGAAGGCTAACAAGGAAAGGGAATACACAAGAAATGGCAGGCTTCTGAGAAGTGTAGAGGAACAGAGGGACCTTGGAGTGCATGTCCACAGATCCCTGAAAGTGGCTGGACAGGTAGATGAGGTGTTCAAGAAGGATACAGTTACTTGCCCTTTTAAGATAAGACACAGAATATAAGAGCAGGGAGGTTGCGCTGGAACTGTATAAAACACTAGCTAGGCCACAGCTGGAGTACTGCGTGCAATTCTGGTCACAGCACTATAGAAAAGATGTGATTGTACTAGAGAGGAGTTCTATGAGGATGTTGCGTGGACTGGAGAATTTTAGCTATGAGGAAAGATTGGATAGGCTAGGATTGTTTTCTTTGGAACAGAGGAGGCTGAAGGGAGATCAAATTGAAGTGTATAAAATTATGAGGGGTCCAGATAGAATAGATAGGAAGGCCATATTCCCCTTGGCTGAGAGGTCCATAAACAAGGGGATAGGTTTGGGTAAGAGGTAGGAGGTCTGCAGGGGATTTGAGGGGAAATGTTTGCACCCAGAGAGTGGTGGGGATCTGGAACTCACTGCCTGAAAGGGTGGTAGAGGCAGAAACACTCATAACACTTAAAAGTACTTGGATATGCACTTGGAGTGCCATAATCCACGAGGCTACGCACCAAGAACTGGAAAGTGGGATTTGGCTAGATAGCGACATGTCGGGTGGCATGGACATGATGGGCTGAATGGCCTCCTTCTGTGTTGTAAATTTCTGTGATTTCCATGAAGGCACTAACACATCATGGAGTTAAAATAAACTTGTACCAAGACGCAATAGCATAGGAACAGGAGTAGGCCATTCAGCCCCTCAAGCTTCTTCTGCCATTGAATTAGATCATGGCTGATCTGTATTTCAGGTCCATTTACTCACTTGGGTTTCATATCCCTTCGTATCCTTAACAAAGATCTATCAATCTCAGTTTTGAAATTTTCAGTTGACCTCACCTTAACAGCTTTTTGGGGGAGCGAGTTCCAAATTTACACTACCATTTGTGTGAAGAAATGCTTCCTGATATTACCCCTGAATGGCCGAGCTCTAATTTTAAGGTTATGCTCCCTTGTTCTGGACTCTCCCACCACAGGAAATAGTTCCTGTTTATCTGCTCTGTCAAATCCTTTAATCATCTTAAACATGTCAATTAGATCACCCCTTAACCTTCTATAGTCAAGGGAATACAAGCCTCATCAATGCAACCTGTCCTCATAATTTAACCCTTTTAACCCCAGTATCATTCTGGTGAATCTGCACTCCACTCCATTCAAGGCCAGCATATCCTCCCTGAGGTGTTGTTCCAGAACTGAATGCAGTACTCCCAGAGTAGGTCTAACCAGAGCTTTATTTTATTTTTTATTCATTCATGGGAAGTGGGCATCACTGGCTATGCCAGCATTTATTGTCCATCCCTAATTGCCCTTGAGAAGGTGATGGTGAGCTGCCTTCTTGAACAGCTGCAGTCCATGTGAGGTAGGTACACCAACAGTGCTGTTAGGAAGGGAGTTCCAGGATTTTGAGCCAGCGACAGTGAAGGAACGGCGATATAGTTCCAAGTCAGGATGGTGTGTGACTTGCATGGGAACTTGCAGGTGGTGGTGTTCCCATGCATCTGCTGCTCTTGTCCTTCGAGGTGGTAGAGGTCGCAGGTTTGGAAGGTGCTGTCTAAGGAGCCTTGGTACGTTGCATCTTGTAGATGGTACACACTGCTGCCACTGTGCGTCGGTGGTGGAGGGAGTGAATGTTTGTGGATGGTGTGCCAATCAAGCGGGCTTCTTTGTTCTGGATGGTGTTGAGCTTCGAGTGTTGTTGGAACTGCACCCATCCAGGCTAGTGGAGAGTATTCCATCACAAAGAACAAAGAACAAAGAAAATTACAGCACAGGAACAGGCCCTTCGGCCCTCCAAGCCTGCGCCGATCCAGATCCTCTTTCTAAACATGTCGCCTATTTTCTAAGGGTCTGTATCTCTTTGCTTCCTGCCCATTCATGTATCTGTCTAGATACATCTTAAAAGACGCTATCGTGCCCGCATCTACCACCTCCGCTGGCAACGCGTTCCAGGCACTCACCACCCTCTGTGTAAAGAACTTTCCACGCATATCCCCCCTAAACTTTTCCCACCTCACTTTGAACTCGTGACCCCTAGTAATTGAATCCCCCACTCTGGGAAAAAGCTTCTTGCTATTCACCCGGTCTATACCTCTCATGATTTTGTACACCTCAATCAGGTCCCCCCTCAACCTCCGTCTTTCTAATGAAAATAATCCTAATCTACTCAACCTCTCTTCATAGCTAGCGCCCTCCATACCAGGCAACATCCTGGTGAACCTCCTCTGCACCCTCTCCAAAGCATCTACATCATTTTGGTAATGTGGCGACCAGAACTGCACGCAGTATTCCAAATGTGGCCGAACCAAAGTCTTATACAACTGTAACATGACCTGCCAACCCTTGTACTCAATACCCCGTCCGATGAAGGAAAGCATGCCGTATGCCTTCTTGACCACTCTATTGACCTGCATTGCCACCTTCAGGGAACAATGGACCTGAACACCCAAGTCTCTCTGTACATCAATTTTCCCCAGGACTTTTCCATTTACTGCATAGTTCACTCTTGAATTGGATCTTCCAAAATGCATCACCTCGCATTTGCCTTGATTGAACTCCATCTGCCATTTCTCTGCCCAACTCTCCAATCTATCTATATTCTGCTGTATTCTCTGACAGTCCCCTTCACTATCTGCTACTCCACCAATCTTAGTGTCGTCTGCAAACTTGCTAATCAGACCACCTATACTTTCCTCCAAATCATTTATGTATATCACAAATAACAGTGGTCCCAGCACGGATCCCTGTGGAACACCACTGGTCACACGTCTCCATTTTGAGAAACTCCCTTCCACTGCTACTCTCTGTCTCCCGTTGCCCAGCCAGTTCTTTATCCATCTAGCAAGTACACCCTGGACCCCATGCGACTTCACTTTCTCCATCAGCCTACCATGGGGAACCTTATCAAACGCCTTACTGAAGTCCATGTATATGATATCTACAGCCCTTCCCTCATCAATCAACTTTGTCACTGCCTCAAAGAATTCTATTAAGTTGGTAAGACATGACCTTCCCTGCACAAAACCATGTTGCCTATCACTGATAAGCCCATTTTCTTCCAAATGGGAATAGATCCTATCCCTCAGTATCTTCTCCAGCAGCTTCCCTACCACTGACGTCAGGCTCACCGGTCTATAATTACCTGGATTATCCCTGCTACCCTTCTTAAACAAGGGGACAACATTAGCAATTCTCCAGTCCTCCGGGACCTCACCCGTGTTTAAGGATGCTGCAGAGATATCTGTTAAGGCCCCAGCTATTTCCTCTCTCGCTTCCCTCAGTAACCTGGGATAGATCCCATTCGGACCTGGGGACTTGTCCACCTTAATGCCTTTTAGAATACCCAACACTTCCTCCCTCCTTATGCCGACTTGACCTAGAGTAATCAAACATCTGTCCCTAACCTCAACATCCGTCATGTCCCTCTCCTCGGTGAATACCGATGCAAAGTACTCGTTTAGAATCTCACCCATTTTCTCTGACTCCACGCATAACTTTCCTCCTTTGTCCTTGAGTGGGCCAATCCTTTCTCTAGTTACCCTCTTGCTCCTTATATATGAATAAAAGGCTTTGGGATTTTCCTTAACCCTGTTTGCTAAAGATATTTCATGACCCCTTTTAGCCCTCTTAATTCCTCGTTTCACACTCCTGACTTGTGCCTTGTAGATGGTGGAAAGGCTTTGGGGAGTCAAGAGGTCAGTTACTCGCCGCAGGATTCGTAGCCTCTGACCTGCTCTGGCAGCCACAGTATTTATATGGCTACTCCAGTTCAGTTTCTGGTCAATGGTAGCCCCTAGGATGTTGATAGTGGGGGATTCAGCGATGGTAATGCCATTCAATGTCAATGGGAGATGGTTAGATTCTCTCTTGTTGGAGATGGTCATTGCCTGACACTTGTGTGGCGCGAATATTACTTGCCACTTATCAGCCCAAGCCTGGATATTGTTCAGATCTTGCTGCATTTCTACACGGACTGCTTCAGTATTTGAGGAGTCGTGAATGATGCTGAACATTGTGCAATCATCAGCGAACATCCCTACTTCTGACCTTATGATTGAAGGAAGGTCATTGATGAAGCAGCTGAAGATGGTTGGGCAAAGGCCATGACCTTGAGGAACTCCTGCAGTGATGTCCTGGAGCTCAGATGATTGACCTCCAACAACCACAGTCATCTTCCTTTGTGCGAGGTATGACTCAAACCAGTAGAGAGTTTACCCCCTGATTCCCATTGACTCCAGTTTTGCTGGGGCTCCTTGATGCCATACTCGGTCAAATGCTGCCTTGATGACAAGGGCAGTCACACTCACCTCATTTCCTGAGTTCAGCTCTTTTGCCCATGTTTGAACCAAGGCTGTAATGAGGTCAGGAGCTGAGTGGCCCTGGCGGAACCCAAACTGAGCGTCACTGAGCAGGTTATTGCTAAGCAAGTGCTGCTTGATGGCACTGTTGATGACACCTTCCATCACTTTACTGATGATTGAGAGTAGGCTGATGGGGCCGTAATTGGCCGGGTTGGACTTGTCCTGCCTTTTGTGTACAGGACATACCTGGGCAATTTTCCACATTGCCGGGTAGATGCCAGTGTTGTAGCTATACTGAAACAGCTTGGCGAGGGGTGCGGCAAGTTCTGGAGCACAGGTCTTCAGTACTATTGCCGGAATATTGTCAGGACCCATAGCCTTTGCAGTATCCAGTGCCTTCAGTTGTTTCTTAATATCACGCGGAGTGAATCGAGTTGGCTGAAGTCTGGCATCTGTAATGCCTCGGACTTCAGGAGGAGGCCGAGATGGATCATCAACTCAGCACTTCTGGCTGAAGATTGTTGCAAATGCTTCAGCCTTATCTTTCACACTGATGTGATGGGCTCCCCCGTCATTGAGGATGGGGATATTTGTGGAGCCAACTCCTCCCGTTAGTTGTTGAATTGTCCACCACCATTCATGACTGGATGTGGCAAGACTGCAGAGCTTAGATCTGATCCGTTGGTTAAGGGATGGCTTAGCTCTGTCTATTGCATGCTGCTTATGCAGTTTGGTATGCAAGTAGATCTAGGTTGTAGCTTCACCAGGTTGACCCCTCATTTTGAGGTATGCCTGGTGCTGCTCCTGGCATGCACTCCTGCACTCTTCATTGATCCAGGGTTGGTGTCCTGGCATGATGATAATGGTAGAGTGGGGGATATGCTGGGCCATGAGGTTGCAGATTGTGATTGAGTACAATTCTGCTGCTGCTGATGGCCCATAGTGCCTCATGAATGCCCAGTTTTGCATTGCTAGATCTGTTCAAAATCTATCCCATTTAGCATGGTGATAGTGCCACACAACACGATGGACGGTATCCTCGATGTGAAGGCGGGACTTCGTCTCCACAACGACTGTGCGGTGGTCACTCCTACCAATACTGTCATGGACAGAAACATCTGCGGCAGGCAGATTGGTGAGGCCGAGGCCAAGGCCAAGTATGTTTTTCCCTCGTGTTGATTCCCCCACCACCTGCCGCAGACCCAGTCTAGCAGCTATGTCCTTTAGTACTCGGCCAGCTCGGTCAGTAGTGGTGCTACTGAGCCACTCTTGGTGATGGACATTGAAGTCCCCCACCCAAAGTACATTTTATGCCCTTGCCACCCTCAGTGCTTCCTCCAAGTGGTGTTCAACATGGAGGAGTACTGACTCATCAGCTGAGGGATGGCAGTAGGTGGTAATCAGTAGGAGGTTAGCTTGCCCATGTTTGACCTGATGCCATGAGACTTCATGGGGTCCAGAGTCGATGTTGAGGACTCCCAGGGCAACTCCCTCCCTACTGTAGACCACTGTCCTGCCACCACTGCTGGGTCTGTCCTTCCGGTGGGACAGGACATACCCAGGGATAGCGATTGCAGTGTCTGGGACATTGTCTGTAAGGTATGATTCCGTGAGTATGACTATGTCACACTGTTGCTTGACTAGTCTGTGGGACAGCTCTCCCAACTTTGGCACAAGCCCCCAGATGTTAGTAAGGAGGACTTTGCAGGGTCGACAGGGCTGGGTTTGCCGTTGTCATTTCCGGTGCCCAGGTCGATGCCGGGTGGGCCGTCCGGTTTCATTCCTTTGTATTGACTTCGTAGCGGTTAGGTACAACTGAGTGGCTTACTAGGGCATTTCAGAGGGTATGTAAGAGTTAACCACATTGCTGTGGGTCTGGAGTCACATGTAGGCCAGACCAGGTAAGGACAGCAGATTTCCTTCCCTAAAGGATATTAGTGAACCAGATGGGTTTTTACAACAATCGACAATGGTTTCATGGCCATCATTAGACTAGCTTTTAATTCCAGATTTATTAATTAAATTCAAATTGCACCTTCTGCTGTGGTGGGATTCGAACCCATGTCTCCAGAGAAATACCCTGGGTCTCTGGGTTATTAGTCCAGTGATACCACCACTACATCACCGCCTTCCCTGACTGAAACATAACTTCTACCCCTTTGTATTCCAGCCCCTTGAGATAAAGGCCAACATTCCATTCGCCTTTTTAATTATTTATTGCAGCTGTCCAGACCTGATTTACATTCGCCTGCCCAGTCTTTCCCCAATTCAGATCAACTGGGCCAACAGATCTGATTGGCCCATTGCAAGCTACCTGAGAAATGGGAGGGGTGGATGAAATTGGCAACCGCACAATGAAAAAAGGGGGTCAATGGAGAGGGGTAGTGAGCAGTTTGCTTTTAATTATAAACCATTATTTCATCTACATGTTCTTAACTGACAGATTTCTAGTGGTACGATCGAATATTGATAATTCCACTGACAATGCCAATTATAGCTCAGATGAAGTGGGAAAGGTACCATTTACTAACATGCTGTGTTTGAAAGATAGAAAACGCTAAACAATATGTATTTCTGCTCATTAGGGACGTGTCTGAAAGTGGCAGCAAATTAGTTATTGACTAAAGTACTGTGCCTCCAGCAGGAGGAAAGGCTTTCAAAATCCTGTCTGTGCTTTTCTCTTTCAATTATCTGAAGTATCAAAGCAACATATAAGCAACACAAGCAGACTGTATACAGTCAGTGTGAGGTAACACTACCTGGCGAGGTTTCGCTTAGTGAATGATGGGAACTGACACTGCTGTCTTGCTGGTTCCCAGTGTCCCTATTCTGCCAGTTTGGAATGGATTCCTTTGGGAAGCAAAGCTGATGGAAGACTTAAATGAGGAAGATTAATATTTATTCTTCCTCTACTCATCCCAGCACTTCCTCCCAAGCTGCCTTCCACCACCCAGCCCAATTTTCACCTGAAAACTGATTCATGCTGAGGTATCATATCCAAGAGGCCATTTTCTCTGGAGCCCAGACAGTAATTGATGACAGGATATTCAACCGTGGAGGACTACATTGCTGAGCATGATCCTGCCCTTGCCTGACTCTCTAGTGCAACACATACACCACCCAGTGGATAGCAATCAGGAGTAACAGTCATGGCTGATCTTTCCCTTTCTTAACACAGGGGCACTGGGCCGATTAAGGTACTACTACACAGCAGACATCTGGTACTCTTCGAGAAGAAATCAATAAATAATTTGTCCTTCTTGATATTATCCCTTTCCATTTCCTTTTCAGAGAAAAATGAACTTCATTCATTCTGCATAACTGATCCTAGGCTCAGGACTCACTCTTGTATTTGAGACTCATTGAGGTGGTTCTATGAACATGACGCATCAACAAGAGAGTCATCAGTCAGATAATGCATACACACCTCAGTTGGAGTGTTAGGCAATCACATCACAAGTAGATTCTGCTCCATCACTCACTTCTCCTAGGTTTATTCTTTGTTTATCCTGTCTGCAAAACATGCTTTATTTTTATTTTCACCAAATTTGAGGGTGATGATTATAGCAGTGCAGTTTGTCAGAGGGTGAATGGGTTTCTATACCTTTCCAGCTGGACCACAGTAATCCAGTGGTTGAGGTACTGGACTAGCAACATAGAGGTTGTGAGTTCATATACCAGCATATTCTGAACTGAATTCAATAGTACCAGAATCTAATGCTGGTTCCTGACTGACCTTTGGGGAAGAGAACCTACCATTCCTACCTAGTCTGGGCTATATGGTTGAATTAATGCCCACATGGCGAGTAGGGACAGGAAATACTTGCCAGTGACATCCAAAGGCAAAATTTAAAGGAAAAAAGATGGTTATTGAGGTTCCATGAGATGAAAAATTACATGGAGGAAGCAAGAGAAGGATTGGGGAGGGGTGGGCAGAGAGAAAGAATGGGAGTGATAGGCAGCAAGGTCTGAGATGGGGGTAGGGGAATGGGTGTTGAAAGGTCGGGTCATTTACCAGTGGCACTCAAGGCTCCTAAGCCAGGGTAAAATCTGCACAGACAGTTCCTCATCATTTCCGATGACACAAGTTCCATTCCAATTAACCCCTTGTTAAATACTTACAACAATCTCAGAGACTTCAGACCATCGAAAGCATGAACTGGTATGCACTTCAACCGGTTGTAGCTCAAAATTCTGAGAAAATACACATTGAGAAGGAGTTAAATGATGATTATGGACCAGAGTGGGAGGTTTCTAAAAAATTTAAGAAGAGCCAGGCACAATTTTATTCTGAAGTATCACTTTTTAATCCCTCACTAATGATTGAGATTCTTATTTGATGTCTGAAATCCCTGTATTTCCCTTGGTGGACTAGCCCCTAGACTCCTGCAGTGTTAATCCTGAACTGACTGACAGGAGCTGGGTAACAGCAGCTTGGGACTGGTTTCCTCTTACTCCAATAGAGGTTCAAGATTACTTCACAGTCAACTAAAGAGAGCTACAACTCCCTCATCCTGGACTAGCCTCTAAGCCTGAACCCCAGAAACAAAAGGCCAGTGCACTAACCCAGTATTCCCCCAAGCTCCTGAAAAATAATTAGAAAGACAATCTGTTTACCTTGCACACCACAACAGCAAAACTAATTCATTACGTTCATCCATAATTATTAGCAGTATCACATTCTGATATCAGTAGCAACATAAGTATAGACTTGTGGTAACAATAGTAACAAACACAATTAATATCAACTAGCAGAGCTCCACAAACATTTGCTGTCAAATTAATATCTTTATTGTAACAGTGCTTCTTTAAATACAGGATTTCTAGTTATTCTTTCACCATAGACTTTAACAGAATCAAAACTTCTCACTCTGGAAAAAGCTACATAAAGCTGTCCATGCGTTAAAACAGGCCAAGGAAGATAAATACAAATTTTGACAAGAGTAACTTGTTTTTAGTCATAGAATATGGAAGTCTAATAGGGAACTGTTTTCTCCTGAGTTGAAAAGGCAGCTTTACATCTTATGGGCTCAACATTATTTGAGGAATAAATGCTTTATTTCCTTGAAATCTGCCTGATATAATTTCTGCATCAATTATTGAAGAAAAGAGCTTCCTAACTACCAATCTTGTTCCATGACAAAGTCCTTGTTTAGGATGCAGGTTTCTTAGCAACATTATAACTGCTCCTTCCTTGAGTCTAAGTTTGTGTGGTGGTAGGCCCATTGAAGCGAGACTGTGTAGAAACTCTGACTGTATCATCTTCTTCCTCTACAGAATCAATGCTGATGTATTCTTTTAATTCATCTGACAGCTTTTCTGAAACTTTTTCTTTCAATACTCGTGAATCTTCATTTTATCACAAATAGCTTTCAAATAATAAGTTCCATCAAATAATTGTCCCCGCCATTTTGCCACAATTAACCAATTCCATCATCTCATCCGCCCCTCCTAGCTACCCCTCACATACCATCCTCTCCCTCCCATCTCATCCCCATCCCATGCTTTCCATGCCATCCCTCCCATGCCATCCCCAACCCACTCCTTCCATCCCTCCCATGCCACTCCCATCCCACTCCTGCCATCCCCATCCCTCACATCAATCCCATCCCATTCCTCATGGAAGCAATCTCTCCAGCTAGAGTAACATTGTTGTTGCGCTCCCCTTACCGTCTGCTGTTTTAGTTCTCCAGCAAATCCCTCGCCCCACCGCTGCCCCATCAACCGCTAGTAGCCGCACGTGCGTCACATGCTCCCCATGTGCCTCTGTGTGCGCCAGGCTGCCAATCAAATGAACCCAGCAACTGCCACACCCCTTAAACTGACCAATCAATACAGTCCAGACAGACAAAAACTGAGTATTATTATAGATGATAGTAACACCCCCATACGTTATTGCTGTCAATAGTAACACAGTTAGTGATCAGTATGCTGGCACACATTAATGACAATAGTAACATGCACATTAGTAACAAACATACCCTAATAGCATCAATGGTAACACACATGCACATACTAGTAATACAAGTAATATACACAGACTCATGATAAAAAGTAATACAGAGAGTATGAACCATATACTCACAGGGTTGAGAGCTGGGACATGTTGCTGAAGCTAGAATTGCTGAGCATACTGATACTGTTGTTACTCAAATCTCTACAAAATGGAAACACAACAAATACAAACACCTGTGTCAATTGCCCAGCTAAAGGAAGCCTGTGACAGTAATGAATTACTCAGCACTTTATATATTCTCAGACACAATCATAGTACTGGGAGTTTATCATAAAACAAGGGGTGAGAGCAATCTTTAATACACTTTTTATTGTAAACATTGGCTCAAGCCTTGCTGGAAAAATAATGGCAAGTTCACAATGTACGCCCTTACTAATGTGCAGATTGGCCAGTGAGTTTAGGTGATGAAGTGATATGCCATCGATCATTAAGGAGACTGTAGCTGGGCACTTAGATTACAAGGTAATCGGGAATAGTCAGCATGGTTTTGTGAAAGGGAAATCATGTTGAACCAATTTATTGGAGTTCTTTGAAGGAGTAACATGCACTGTGGATAAAGGGGAGCCCATTGATGTACTGTACTTGGATTGCCAGAAGGCATTTGACAAGGTGCCACATAAAAGGTTATTGGGCAAAGTAGGAGCTCATGGTGTAGGGGCTAACATATTAGCATGGACAGAAGATTGGCTGGCTGGCAGAAAACAGAGAGTATGCATAAATGAGTCCTTTTCTGATTGTCAGGATGTGACGAGTGAAGTCTCGCAGGGGTTTGTGCTGGGACCTCAACTTTTTACAATTTATATCAATGACTTAGATGAGGGGAGCGATGGCATGATAGCTAAATTTGCAGATGACACAAAGATAGATAGGAAAGTATGTTGTGAATAGGACATAAGGAGCTTGCAGACTGATATAGATAGGTTGAGTGAGTGGCCAAAAATCTGGGAGATGGAGTATAATGTGGGAAAATGTGAAGTTGTTCACTTTGGCAGGAAGAATAAAAAAGCAGAGTATTTATTAAACGGGGAACGACTGTAGAATTTCGAGGTGCAGAGGGATCTAGGTGTTCTAGTGCATGAGTCACAAAAAGTTAGTATGCAGATACAACAAGTGATAAAGAAAGCTAATGGAATGCTATCCTTTATTATGAGAGGAATTGAAAATAAAAAAGGGTGTTAGGCTTCAATTATACAGGGCATTGGTGAGACCACATCTCGAATACTGTGTGCAGTTTTGGTCTCCTTATTTAAGGAAGGATGTGAATGCGTTTGAGGCAGTTCAAAGGAGGTTTACTGGATTGATACCTGGAATGAGCGGGTTGTCTTATGAGGAAAGGTTGGACAGACTGGGTTTGTTTTCACTGGAGTTTAGAAGAGTGAGGGGAGACTGGATTGAAGTATATAAGATCCTGAACAGTCTTGACAAGAGGATGTTTCCTCTTGTGGGTGAGTCTAGAACAAGGGGGCACTGTTTTAAAATTAGGGGTCGCCCTTTGAGGACAGAGACGAGGAGTAATTTTTTTCTCTCAGAGGGTTGTGCGACTTTGGAATTCTCTGCCTTAGAAGGTGGTGGAGGCGGGGTCATTGAATATTTTTAAGGCGGAGGTTGACTGATTCCTTTGCCTAACAAGAATCTAAGATTATGGGGGTAGATGGGAGTGTAGAATTCAAGACAGAAACAGATCAGCCATGATCTTATTGAATGGCAGAACAGGCTCGAGGGGCCAAATGGCCTACTTCAGCTCCTAATTTGGATGTTCGTATGGTATTGTCGTATGGCCGTGGATTGCGAATTGCCATAAACTTGCTGGTTGATTTACATCGCTTCGCTGTTTATTTCGCACAAATAACATCCCTGTTATTCTTAAGAACTACAGGATTTGCACAAACACGACGGAGAACGTTAGAGCTCGCACTTAGTGCAAGCACTTTTTAACAACGTGATAATTGCTATGCCAATCAAGTTCTCTGGCCCAGCAAGGGAACAATTTAAACTCTTGTGTCTTATTCCTACATGTAGTAAATTTTTTGAGATTTAAAAAAATTCAAATCTTTCCATTTTTTCTCACTTTTCGCTCCTGTCTCTTTTTCTCTCTCTCTCAATCCAATCTTTCTTTCCCTTGTTTGATTTCCCTTTCATGTACCAAATTTGACTCTAATTCACTCTAGTTCCTTCCGTGACATTCCTCTGTTCCTTTCCCAGTTCTTAAATCTCTTGGTTTAAAGAGATAGACTGTTGGTCCACCATTCACTCAGGTCCCAGACGTGCTATTATCAGCTTGCACTTACAGCAACTTACAGGACAAAACTTTTTCGAGCTGGATGGTGCTGCAAAATGCCTAACTAATGGTACATGCCTCAAGATGCCCCACTCCAGTAAGATTTGGGCCAATATTTTTCCGACTACACTGAAACTGCAGACAAGGCTTGATTCAAATTTGGTAACGTCTATTAGGTACGAAAGCCCTGAAGACTAATACGCATTACAGCGTCTCAGACTCTGGGTGACCTGTGAAATGCATTCACCTTAAACACTGCTCAAGTAGAAAAGAACAGACCTTGTTATGCATTATTTCCTGTGTCGGAATCGAAGACACTGGTAGAAGTGATCAAGAATGTGAGGCTACAGGAGAAAAACCAGCCACAGGGGACAGAAGCTAGAGAGCCTTGCAAGGGAAAATATTCATCTGCTCCCCACCAATTAAGCAGGACAGGAAATACAATTTATAGGGTGATACAAATCAACCTTATCCCTCCACTACACAGCTAAGCATTGGAACAATCGCCAACATTAAGCAAACACCCCTCATTACATATTCACCATTATATCACCAGGGTGGAAGAGTTCCTCTGTGTGCCGTGTAACAAAATCATAAACTTGCCTCCTTATAAATGTGTTTATGATTCTGTTCTATGTAGTGCACAGATGAAATCTTCCCCTGATCAGTGAGCTGGAGAATGTCTTTGATCTTATTATGAATAATTTACAACAACGATTGAAAATGATCAAAAGCCTTAGTCCCTGTAATCCTGGATTAAAGTTTTAATTAAAGGGACTAACATGGTTATAATCAAGGCGTTATATAGATGACTGATTTTATAATCCACTCTGGGTACATTGCCCTCCAAGTCTCTGCCCACAGCTGATGCTGTTATTTTATGTGGCGATTTTTTTAATGCTCTTCAATTAGAGAGATGTCAGTTCTGTGCAATGGAACACTTTTCCACTTCTTACACCAAATGTCAGCAACCAGTATTCCCTGATCAAGTGCTGCTTTGGTTCGTTGCAGTGTATATCTCTATAACTCCTCTGACACTACCTCATTCAGCACTCCCAAGTGTCTGGTGTAGCAAGAGTTAGGTACAGAGTAAAGCTGTCTCCTCACTGCCCACCCTTGAGACATGATGTGTTAGAGGCTAAGTAAAACTCTTCCACTCTGCCCCAGCACTGTGCGTGAATCACAATCTCAGAGCAATACGCATTGCCGTCAGTTTTCTATCCTATGTACCTTATAGCCACTCTGTTAGATTAGCAACTTTCTTTTAATTAGAAGTAATTACACATTGTGCACCGAGGCCCACTAGTAACTGGGATAGGATTACTCCAACAACAACCATTTTTTGCATTCCTCTTGCACCTTTAATATTGGAAAACTTACCCTGTACGTCAAAGAGCCATTATCAAAAGAAAATGGACACCAAGCCAAAGAGGTAAATATTATGAGAGGCAACCAAAAGTTTGGTCAGAGAAGTGGGTTGCAATGATAATCTTGAAGAACAAAAAGGTGAGTTGGAGGGCTGAAGTCAGAAATTCCAGAGCTGGGGCTTAGGAGGCTGAAGGCATGGGTGCAATGGTGAAGTGAAGGGAAGAGGGGGATATCCATGAGGATCTGAGAATTCTAGCGGGAGGTGGGGGGGAGCGGGGGGGGGGGGGGGATTTTGTATCCCAAATTAATTTCACATAGGATACTAATAACAGCCTGAGAGAAGTTAACCAATGGAGTTGTTTTATTCAGACACATATTTTTTCTGTCTGGGAACGGTACTGATTATCCTCATCATCGCCAAGTGGCCAGGAGTAGCTGGATTTGAAAGAAGATCACAGAGGTGGAAGCAGAGAGTGCTAACCCACTGTGACACTGATGTTATTTCTGAAGTTAACAATCACTGTTACACAAAGTTCTTTTTGTGGAACATCCTATTAATGCAACATAGCACCCGAGGTCCACCACTGAAGCACTGAGACACCAGCAGCAGAACTGTATGTTCCTACCTGACTGAATAACACAGACAGTATTGATTATGCAGGAGGATGTGCGCTGTGTGTTAATGAGAGGAATAATCCTCTGTCAGAATTGGAAACCTTACTGACATTCTAGACATCTGGGATACAATAAAATGAAATTAGTGTACTGCAACTCACTTCCTGTCATACATGATTCTACCTATTATTAGATAAAGAACAACCATATTTATTATGTTATGCATCAACTGACAGAACATTGCAGGAATAATGAAGATTTTAAGTGTTACCTACATGAGTGATAAATGCTTGTAGTTAGGCAGTTCTTTGGGAATTGTAGTCAGCTGGTTCCCTTCCAAGTATCTGCAAAACAGAACAAAAGCAGTCAATGGTGATGGGAGCATGCCCAAGTGAGATAAGCTCTCCCAAATAGAACAGAATCATTGCCTTCAGCAGGAGAGGTGTTCAATGCTTTTGTAACAAAATTATTGAACAGAGAGAAAGAAAGGTCATGGACTGTGTAGGAACAATCCATAAAACACTCAGAATGTTTGTTAGCTTCCTTGGTAATTTGCAGTAGCTTTAAATAAGAAATTTTAATCGACTATTATGTAAATTACTTTTAAGAGGTGCATACAGGCTTTCTGATCTGGAGGGTCACAGCAATTACCCCACCCCTGACCCCCAACAATGTACAGGAGGTCAGCAAGGAGCCTTACAAACAAATTAAAATGCTGCCCTTTAGGAAGTAGCCATCAGCCAGCTATTTGTGGAAAGGACAGCCATTGTATATTTTGGAGGGGCAGGGGTGTGGGTGGTGAAATCACAAAGGAACTGTCACATGCTGACACAGTACTGAAAATATACATTTTAGTGACCCCCCTCCTTGCAGTTTTTTTTTTAAACTGGAACTTAGGAGCAGGACATTTGCTGTATCTGTGAGCTATTTCACTTTCTAAAAGGCTCCATGTTACTGGAGCCACTTAGTAATATATCACTGAGTGGTCTGTCTGAGGACATTTGTCATTTGGAAACTAAACAAAGTCAAAATTAAACCTCTTTCAATGTTTCCCACTCAATGAATGAGAGTCCAAAATTCAGCTAGCTATAACCCTTCATTGTGGAAACAGTTCACTTTTCCGAAATGTTATCCTTCAGAATGATTCCATAATTCCTGTAAAGTTATGTGATTAAGTAATGCTGCCCTGGTCTTTAGAAACAAAGACCGGGGAATCTTTCATCTCTCTGCAATGGGATCAAACCCAATTCCCAGAAGTGGAAAGGCAATGCTGTAACAACAGTGTGGCATTGAGACCCTCGTCAGAAACCTGAATACAATCTTCAACATCAGTTTGTTAAGCACACAAAATAACTCAGCACACAACTTGCATCCCAAATGACTGGTGACTTATTGATCAGGACAAAATTTAAAGCCCAGACATGGAACTGAAGATGACAAATTCACAGTTAGGCCGAAACTTTTCACTGGACCGGAGGTGGCAAGCCCACCTCCGCCGAACCTGGGGAGCCAGACCGGGATTTTTCGCTCCCCAGGCCTTTAACTGGTCTTGGGCGGGACTTCTAGCAACTTGATGCAGGAAGTCCCACCTAATGGAACTGCCAGCCAATCAGCGGACCAGCAGCTCTTGGTGCCAGCAGTGCCACCGGGAGCGGTGGCCACTGCTGGGACTACACCCAGCCATTGGAAGATGATAAAGGACGGCCCTGGAAAAAAGGTACGTTTTTAGGGCCTCGCCGGGGACAATCAGTTGGGGTCAGTTAGGGGGGCAGGGGGAGTGTTGTGTGTTGAGGATGGTTGGGGCTTCGGGGACAGCCCTCCATGAGGCACAGGGTGCCCGATCAGGAGGGCCCCCCCAATCCGCTAGAAGGCTGCCTGGTTTCAACAGGTGGGCTTTTTGAGGCCTCAGCCGCCCATCAGACAAGGGTAAAATACCCATGGCAATGGGCGGAGGCCCTTAACTGCCAGTTAATTGGCCACTTAAGGGTCTTGATTGGTCTCCACCCAAATTATGTCCGGGGAGTAAGGTCTATGAACGGCCTTCCCGCCCGCCCGCCGCCAATTGAGGTCCTTAAGTGAGCAAATAATGCCCTCATCCCACCACTACCGGAATTAGCCTAGCAGCGGGCAGGCCTGTCGCTGCATGGGGAGCACACCCAGAAAACCATGCGGGTTGCTTGCTGGCTCCGGGGGAGTGAGGAGGTCCCTCGTTGAAAGGCTTTCAGTGCCTGAACAAGGGACCCAGCACTGGGAAGCGGGGGCCTGCTGAGAGCCACCCCCCTTGCTACCGACCTCTCTACACACCTCCCCCCTGTGACTCCCACCCTGCGAAACCCCTCTTACTGTGATCTACCTATGGCTTGGTTCCTGGGCCTTGGCTGAGTGCCCTACCGGCAGAAGCCACTGCCTCCGTGCTGGCGCTGCTCAATTACAGAGCTGCCAGCCTTTGACTGGCTGACAGCTTTCAGCAGGTGGGACTTCCACCACTGGGGTCCTTTATCCTATAGAAGACCCACCACTGTCCATTTAAGTGCCTAATTGCCACTTGATCCAGTGGGCCTTCCCCAGTGGAGGTGGCGTAGAGGTTTCACTGGCACTTTTGTGGGTGGTCGAGTCCCCTGTTGCCCGGATAAAATGCCAGCCATAAAGTTCTGTGTTTCTGTTAATTTGAACAACTGAAGCTGCAGGCACGAGCAGATCAAAGTGTTCTGATTATGGATTCATCCAGTAATGAGGCAGCAGCACTAAGAACAGCCCTTTTCAAACCTCCAGGTTCACAAAATTCAAATAGGACAACCAGCGAGTGTAAGTGTAAATAGGACTGAACAGTTTAACCTTGAGGGAGAGGCGGTCAGGACTTGAGGCTGCATACAGTTTGGACATCTCTGATCTAACCAATTCTGGGCCCTAACCTGGAAGTCTAGTTGGGGCTTTACTGAGCATTTAACACAGGCTTTACCTGACCTGGAAGAAAGAAAAGAACAACTTGTATTTACATAGTGCTTTTCATGAACTCAGGCCATTCTTAACTGTTACAGTATTGGAAACACGGCAGCCAATTTGCACACAGCAAGGTCCCACAAACAGCAATGAGATAATGAACAAGTAATCTGTTTTAGAGATGTTGATTGAGAAATATTGACCAGAACACTGGAAAAAACTCTCTTCCTCTTCGAGTAGTGGCATTTGATCTTTTACTTTCACCTGAGAGGACAGATGGGATCTTTGTTTAATGTCTCATCTCAAAGACAGCACCTCCGCCAGTGCAGCACTCCCTTGGCACTGCGCAGGAGCGTTAGCCTAGAATTTTGTGTTGAAGTCGCTGGAGTGGGACTTGAATCCACAACCTTCTGACTCAGAGGCGAGAGTGCTACCCACTGCGCCAGGGCTGATGGGGTGGAAGGAGTAAAGAGGTTATACATAAAAATGTGTTCTGTTCTCCACCAAGACTTAAGATTTTGAAAAAATATGAGATTTTAAAAAAACAGACACTGCAAAGAGAAAAGCACCACATGAAGCCACACTCACAGTTCGGTTGCATCTTTGGGAATGCCTTTAGGTAAGGTGCGGAAACCTCTGTTACTGCAACGTACCACTGTGTCAACACAGTTGCAGAGTTCAGGACAGTGAGGGCCTGGCAGGCAGCTGCTCTCATTGTTATCAGCTGAAAGGCAGAGAAAGGAGATGAATTATAACAGCCAGCAGACTGGGCCCTGCTCATCATCTGGGACAAACGTGTGCTCCCTCTTACTCTGAGGAGCAGTGCCCTGCTATCCCCCACCTACAATTCTGCTGAGACATATATTCAACACAGGAGTGCAATGTGGCTGTGACACAGCTTCCTGCCCATTGCTGCACTGCGCTGGGGCACAAACATATAATTAATACAACACATTGCGAATTGTAATGACAATATGGGAGCTTAGAAATTGCATCCTGTGATATTGCTTTGTGAATGCAGCATGTTCACATTTAATTTCCACTGATCTGAGGTGTTAACTCACTTCAATGCATTACTGCATCCACTAAAATGGTGAACATGGGTATTTGACACAAAGACATGCTAGATGTTTGTAAGGTAATATTGTGCGATATAATTTCAGGCTATAACAAATGATTAATTTATCTTAGTATATTTTCTTTTATCAGTGATTTTTGTGGTCATTTGGTGCAACAGAGTAGAAAACTGTAAACCTAGGCTTGTACCCTCTCAAACTGGCTCTGGTTCTCTAGAAAATAGTCACTATTGAGTGACATTCTAGTTAACATGGTTCCCACTGCCATTTGTTACTGGCTGGCCTTTATCTTACAATTGTTCATTAAATAGTAGCAAGAATTACATCTCATTAATCTTATAAAAAGGAGAAGCATAGCTCCCCTACTGTTCAGTTGGTGAAGGCAACATGTAGCCAAGCCATACACAGCAGAATCTTCCAGCTTCAATGCCTGGTTTGTGCTGAATAAGAAGCCTCTCAATACCTTGAACCATGGAGGGGAAATTTAGACAGGGTTCCCACTCCTATTCGCCATCCAGCAACCTCTTCTGGAAGGAGTGTGGACATCACCAGAATTAGCCTCAGCTGTAATGCCCTCCACAGGTAACCGCAGACACTTTCTAAGTCAAGGCATGAATGATGTCACAGAGCACCTGTGCCACTGAGCCCCTATATGAGTTAATGCATTTGTAAGAGAAGAGGAAGAAACTGGCAATTAAAGAATTAAAATCACCTAACCCTTGTGTCACAAGTGAGAAAAACTCCACCTGGAATGTTAACACATCTTGTAAAGATAATAGGTGGAATCTTACCAGCTGTGTACAGGCAGATTTGGTGGCGGATGGGCGGAAAGTTTTGAAAACGATGCATCAGATCAGCCACCCGAAGTGTTCCTACCTCCAGCCGATCTTGGCGCAGGCGGGTCAACAATGGAAGCGGCTAACCTGCCCAGCAGTGGTGGGTAGCCAATTAGTGCCAATTGACTGGCCACTTGGGCCCTTTGGGACACTGCTGGGACATTGCCAGCGGAGGATGGGCCCCCCCCCCCACCCACCACCAAATCTGCCTCCACGCAGTTGGTGAGATTCCACCCATTATCTTTATAAGATGTGTTAACATTCCAGGTGGACTTTCTCTCGCTCAGGACCTGGCAGGTCCCTGCAGGCAGCCACCCGGCAGCAGGCCGGGAGGGACAGAGAAGCCTGCTTTATTTATTCCCCCTCCCTCCCACACCCAATCCCTGGATCCGTTTCTGCCACAGGGCTACAGCTGCAGGTCATCCTGTGGAGGGCAAACCCCACCCCCAACAATGATGGTCTGGCAGCTGTAGCTACAAATAATTTAAAACTTTTCGAACTCTTTCAAGGGCGTCTCCACCTTGAGGTACCCTCGTGTTCTTTTCCCTCTGCCCGTCGAGCTGTTAGCAGGGCAACTCTATGGGCCCTCCGATTGACCCAGCCGGGTGCCTGTCTGCCCACCATCCTTAATTGGACAGCACTCCTGGAGGCGGCCTCCTAATTGACCGCATCCAGTAAGATCGCACAGGTAGGCGGCCAGACATCAACAGCGGCTTCAGCACCTGCTTTTGGTCTCGACCTCTGAAAATCTTCAAAGGTGGTGAGATTCCGCTCAAGATGAGAAGGACCAGCAGAGGCTCTGAGTAGGCCGTGGAAAGGCCAAAAAGGCAATGGAGCATTCAGCAACCTCCCGCAAATAAGAAACAGGATTTCTGAGCAAAGGGTTCACTGTTCATGTGTGCATTTTATGTTGCTAAGGTTTTCTTCCCTCTCCTGACAGACTCCCATTGGGTTTGGGCCCCAATGTATCAGCTGCCCTCCAACTCGCTACACTTCATGCGCTCATATGCAGTGAGTGCTGGAACACTGTTCCCCCTTGGATGATACAGCAACTGAGGACAATGCCAGTTTGGTCCTACACATGCATAGCTCTCAACACAGGTCACTCAATAGCAATCAGGAATGGGGGCTCTGGCTGATTTTATTTTTCAATCCCCTCCTTAGTAGATGGCTGCTCTGGCCAATTACTGCCCTTGTTGAAATCAGCTACCTCAGCAAAACCATGGACTGAATCTGAATTCCTCTTGATCTCTGTGATACAGTAACACAACTAGTGGGGCATTTACCAATTGAACCATCTCAGGCGGTTAAAAAAATGAGAACAGAACTAAAATACATTTTGTGTTATGTTATGTTATGAAAAAGTGTTGGGAAAACCATACAACGTGGGATTAGAAACACAAACCAGAAGGATGAGCGTTGTGTGTGAATACATCATCGTTTGCAGCTGACATCCTTATAACAAAGACAAGACATAGCGGGAGAGAAATTTGTTTGGGTAGCGCAGCTTCCAGTGGTGCCAAGCAAACTTATATCAATTCCCCAGACGACAGACAGAGCCACCGCACCACGTTCATCAATGATTATGCATGACCCCAGGGAATCGACGTAAGTCAGCGTCGATACACAAACTAATTTTCCCCCAGCTCCTCCAAAATAAAACAAAATGCTGGAAACAGCAACAGCTTACTTTTATACAGCACTTTTAATATAAAAAAATGTCCCAAAGCACTTAAACACACATCAAACCTGTCAGATCAGATAAGAGAAAACGCAGGCTTTGGGCCTATTCTGATGAAAGGGCTCCATATGAAATGTTATCCTCTTTTATTTCATAATTGCAGCTTTATCTCCCTCCCCAAAGCAAAACAGAGAACAAATAAATAAAATGGTTTGCCTAACACATTCTTCATGAACACAGGCCCCATGCAGGTCTCCATCACAAGGCGACTGTGAGAAGACTTTTTTTTCACTTGTTAGTTTTTAAATCCTTCAGTAAAACACAATCTGACAATAAACAGCAATAGCATTGCATAGAAGTTAGGAAAAAAGTGGTCAAACACATTTTAGCATCTTATAACTTTGGGGCGGCGCAGTGGTTAGCACTGCAGCATCACAGCTCCAGCGACCCGGGTTCAATTCTGGGTACTGCCTGTGTGGAGTTTGCAAGTTCTCCCTGTGTCTGCGTGGGTTTCCTCCGGGTGCTCCGGTTTCCTCCCACATGCCAAAGACTTGCAGGTTGATAGGTAAATTGGTCATTATGAATTGCCCCTAGTGTAGGTGGTAGGGAAAATATAGGGATAGGTGGGGATGTGGTAGGAATATGGAATTAATGTAGGATTAGTATAAATGGGTGGTTGATGGTCAGCACAGACTCGGTGGGCCGAAGGGCCTGTTTCAGTACTGTATCTCTAAACAAAATAAAAATAACTGCTCTGCAAGCAAAGGATGAAAGAAACCAAAGAACGACAACTTTTAACCTCTCGATAATATCCGGAAAAATACATCAAAGAATATAATTTAAACAAATATGTGAGCACATAGGAGGTGAAAGTGGGGGTAAAATGCTTTTATAATATGCCTTAATCTCTACAAACAATTGGGAGATACAAATCTGGTTACTCATACTGTGCTGAGAATTGAGATGAAAGAATGCATCAGGGGCAGGAGCGCGTTCACTGAATTTTGAAATAAAAACAACATTTGCAATCTGCTAACGTATAGCATAACACAATTATACAAAATATTTTTTCTGATGATAAAATCTGTCTATTTCTCTCTTAAAAGTAATGAATTATAATTGGGTGCACATCCTGATTTGGTTAAAGAACTGCAGTTTCTGGGAGTCGAAAGAAAACAACAAATTATTTTCTAGCAAAGTGACCTTGGCAAACTGGTAGTTTACACATCCAAAATGACACAGTGGCGTGGAATGTTGTTTTTCCCACCATCTGTGGCAAGGAGCTGGAGAACTGTCACCATCGTTTTGGAGAGTCATAGAGTCACTTACAACACAGAAGGAGGTAAAGGCCGGCTCAGGTCTGAAAATGAAACCCGACCCGAGCCCGACAGAATCACATCCGATCAGAGTCCGATCCGGCCCAAGTCCTTTCATTTTTTCCCGCGCCAGACCCGACCGTCAGTTAACCTAGCTTCCTTTTTTCACTTTGTTGCTTAACTGCACAAGCTTAAAAAAACTGTAACTAAACAACCTTTCAAGTCCAAAAAGTACATTAACATTGGAGCCACGCACCGGAGGTGGTGATAGAGTGTGTCCGACCAAGCCTGACCCGACCCAAGCCCGACACATGTCGTCGGGTCACGTCGGGTTCGGGTCGGGTAGCCATGCTCTAGAAGGAGGCTACTGAGTCTCTGCTGACTCTGCACGGAGCTATTCAGTCAGTTCCGCTCGACCGCTCAATCCCTGTAGCCTTGCAAGTTTATTTCCTTCAAATGCCCATTCAATTTCCTTTTGAAGTCATTCATTGTCTCTGCTTGCACTACCCCTGTGGGCAGCTGGTTCCAGGATATTACCACCCGCAGCATAAAAAAGTTCTTCCTCCTATCCTCCCTGCATCTGTTGCCCAAAACCTTCAATCTGTGTACCCTAGTCATCGCACTATTTGTTAATGTGAACAGTTTTCCCTTGTCTAACTTATCAAAGCCTGTCATAATCTTGTACACCTCCATTATATCTCCCCTCAATCTCCATTCCTCTAAGGAGAACAACCCCAGCTTTTCCAACCTAACCATGTAACTAAAATGCTCCATCCTTGGAACCATTCTGGTAAATCTCCTCTGCACCCTCTTAAGGACCCTCACATCCTTCCTTAAAGTGTGGCAAACAGAACTGGACACAATACTCCTATTGGGACGTAACCAGAGCTTTATAAAGGTTCAGCATAACTTCCCTGCTTTTGTACTCAATGTCTCTATTTATAAAGCCCAAGATCCCATATACTTTATTAACCATTCTCTCAATATGTCCTGTCCCCTTCAAAGCTCTTTATCCTTGCTTTTAGAACTTTATTTAAGTGTGTCAATTTTTTCCTTCCCATTTTTTCCTCTTGCTGTCTTACATAGGAGCATATGAACTAGGAACAGGATTAGGCTATTCGGCCCCTCGAGCCTGCTCTGTCATTCCACAAGATCATGACTGATCTGTTTGTGGACTCAACTCCATTTTCCTGCCTACTCCCGATACCCTTTAACTCCCTTGTTTGTCAAGAATCTGAAACGAACAATGGGAATACAACTCCATAGGTATTAGAAGCCCTTTGCTAACTTGTCTACATGGCTATTCTTCATGTATGAGCCTAAGCAGGCTATTTAACTGTGATGGCATCACAACCAAACAAAATTCTGTCCTAACCCAACATGCACACTTTCCAACAGAGGTGTGTCCGTTGATAGCAGGGATCATGGCTGATTTCTTTTGCTCCCTCTCAAACCCATGGACAGCTGTGCTGTACCAACTACCAATTGAACTGAGATCAGTTAACTCAGTTAACTCTTCTGGTCTATTTGGTTTAGTATTACAGCAGGTACCTTTATCCACTTTGGAGAAACTCCTTGGCTGAAATAGTAAACAAAGAAAATTTGTTGTGCATTTATCAATCTTTAGATTGGTGACATTTGAGGGAATTTCCCATCTCCCGGAACTAACTGATTTGTTTTCCCTTGTCCTCCTCTTCTCTGGACATTCAAGTCCCAGAGTAGATCACCTTTCCATATAGCACAGCCCTCTAAGCTCAGGAGTCAGTCTTGCAGCTGTCCTCTGGACTCCCTCCAATAACTATTCCCTTTCTGCATAAATGAGAGCATAACTTAACACAGTGCTCCAGATGAAGTTGCACCAACATCACGTACAACTTCAATATCACCTCATTTGACTTATAAGTCCCACGCCAGCTTTGCTGATTGTCTGCGAGTGGTTTTAATGACCTATCCGCTGAAACCCCCAGAACTCATTCCTGCTGTATTACCTCAAACAAGTCATAATTTACCGTCTACTCCACATCCTCACTTCTTCCACCTAATTTCATGGTTTTATCTATATCTGTGACCTCTCTGTCTGACAATGTTGGAAATGCTGGACCCTTTAATTAACCAGGACTTACTTCAGAGTTAATAGAGAGCAGGTGATGCTCATTGTAGTTTGTATTTAAGGGCTGTTTTTTCCCCCAGTTAGGGGATTTACTTCTGGATAGGGAGTTAGTTTAGAAGGGAAGAGTAGAAACTGGTATTTGTACTGAACTGTGGATTGAGAATAAAATAGTTGTGGATCACAGACCGTCTCCTCCTTCCTGATTTTGGTGAATGGATAGCTGCCAACTGATCACTGCCCATTGGCCTACCCTGTCCAGATCCCTTTGGACGATTGTAAAATTGAGGTGTTTTGGAAAGAACAAATAGAGGCAATATAAACCAAATGGTTCAATTGTAAAGGGGGTGCAGGAACAGTCAGACCTGGGGGTTTACATACACTATTCAAATGGCAGGACACATTTGAGGAAGCTGTTGAAAAAGCATACAGGATCCCAGACTTTATAAGTGGAGGCATTGAGTACAAAAGCAAAGATTTTATGCTAAAACCTTAATAAATCAATGGCTAAGACTCAACTGGAGTTGGACAATGTTCAGTTCTCCAAGTCATTTATAAAAGTAATAAACAGCAGCAGCCCCATCACTGACCCTTTGAGACTCTAACAGCAACCAGTTTCCGCTTTGACATCTTCACCCACTCACCCATCACTTCTTACTGTCTATCCACCTGGCACACACCAAGCCAATCTAACACTTTGCCAATTATCTTATAGGTGCTCATTTGTGAACTAGTTGGTTGTTGTCCACTTTGGAAAGTTATCAGAGAGGCTCCTGGTATGTATGGATCCACAATCTAGCCTGAGCTACAAACTTCAGAAAGGAATTGAAAGAAAAAACTGAAGGAACTGAAACTTTCCTTCAGAAAGGGGTTGAAACTCAACATGAAGGCTGGATAACTGGGCTTGAAACTCAGTAAGTGCTAGATTATCCACCTATTTACTATGGCTCAATTGTAAATCTAACCTCAAATTTTGATGACTATCCACCATTTCCTTCCTTCCCAGTCTGTGAATTGTCAGTATTAAATCCAGCTTTCCTTACCGTCACAGGTGAAATCCTGAATAGCCACATCCTGAATAGGGATCTCCTTCAGGAAGAATGGCTTTTGACAGCGTGGGTTTCCACTGACGACCCTTCTCTTCCTCAGCCACCTGCCCAACCAGGCCAGGTGACAGTTACAGTTGAAAGGATTGGCCAGAAGATTTCTATGAAAGTTGAAATTTTGTAAAGTACAGATTAGATTTGTCAATTATAAATGCTTCACTCTGTCGAGCTACCTTTCATATAAAACTGGGCACTGACTCTATGAAAACATTTTGAAGTAACTAAACGTTTCAGAATGTCTCAATGCTCTCCTGGGCTTTGATCCAGTAACCTTACGGTGGCTGAAATATATCTTTGCAAATATACTAGTTACTCCAATGAAGAAGAAGTTCCATGAACATCCCACCACCACGGGAAAAGAAATATCCTACATGCATATGGGAACAATTTTCTCAGAACATAAATGTACTTTATAAATGTATTGACTATATTTCTATGCTTATTGTACAGTGAAGTGGTTAATCAACATAGCATATAATTGCTGTACTCAACTGTTATGAATGCTGGACCTTGTAGTATGGTTATGTTTTAAAACCTGCGATCTTTAATGCAGTGTAAAATGGACATTCGGAGAAAACATGTGACCTCACACAAAATCTGTCCAGAGGCAAGCTAGGGATCTTGCCTCAACTAATCCTCCTGGGAGTGAGCTCAACATTCTTAACTCACTTTAGATAAAGAAGTTTCTCCTGAATTTCCTATTGGATTAATTGGTGACTCACTTCTATTCATGGTCTCTAGTTCTTGACTCTCTCCAAGTGGAAAAGTCTTCTCTACATCTACTCTAGCAAATTTTCAACATAGAAAACTTAATTCTAAAATCTAGACTCATTTAAGACCTCCTAATTCTGTATTCATGCCCTACAGTTCAGTCTAAGTTAAATAATCTGTAAACAAATGGGTGGAAATTACAATTTGTAGAGGAAGTGATCTAGTGGATCTGGAATGCAAGCAAAGGTCACACTCAGAATCATTACAGAAGGAGGCCATTCAGCCCATCATGTCTGCACTGGCTCTCTGAAAGAGCAATTCTCTCAGTTACATTCCCCTGCCTTCTCCTCATAACCCTGCACATTCTTCCTTTTCATATAACTGTCTAATTCCCTTTTGAATGCTTCAATTGAACCTGCCTCCATCACATTCTCAGGCAGCGCATTCCAGACCTTAACCACTTGCTGTGTGAAAAAGTTTTTCCTCATGTCACTTTTGCTTCTCTTACCAAATACTTTAAATCTGTGCCCTCTCGATCTCGATTCTTTCATGAGTGGGAACAGTTTCACTCGATCTACTTTGTCCAGACCCCTCATGATTTTGAATACCTCTACCAAATCACCTCTCAGCCTTCTCCTCCTAGGAAAACAGTCCTAACTTCTCCAGTCTATCTTCATAACTGCAATTCCTCAACCCTGGAACCATTCTCGTGAATCTTTTTTGTCCTCTCTCCAATGCCCTCACGTCTTTGCTAAATTGCGGCACCCAGAACTGAATGCAATACTCCAGCTGAGGCCGAACTAGTGTCTTATACAAGTTCAACATAGCCTCCTTGCTCTTGTACTCTATGCCTCTATTAATAAAGCCCAGGGTCCTGTATGCTTTATTAACCGCTCTCTCAACCTGTCCGGCCACATTCAATGACTACTACCCCAGTCCATGTTTGGATAATTAAAGTCCCCCATTATAACTACCCTATTTTTTGTCCCAATGTCTCAGAAATCTGATACCAACCCTCCTACACCAGGTCTCCAGCCACGTGTTCAAATGCTCAATCCTCCTATTCCTATGCTCACTTACACGTGGGACTGGGAGTAATCTTGAGATTATTGCTTTTGAGGTCCTGCTTTTTAATCTCCTTCCTAGCTCCCTAAAATCTGCTTTTAGGACCTCAACTCCCTTCTTACCTATGTCATTGGTATCAATGTGGACCATGACCTCTGGCTGTTCACCCTCCCCCAGAAGAATGTCCTGCAGCCACTCCGTGACATCCTTGACCTGGCACCAGGGAGGCAACACACCATCCTGGAGTCACGTTTACTGCCGTAGCAACGCCTGACTGTTCCCCCAACTAACGAATCCCCTGTCACTACTGCTCTTCCACTCCTCTTCCTCCCCTCCTGTGCAGCTGAACCACCTGTGGTGCCACAAACTTGGCTCTGACTGCACTCCTCTGAGGAGCCATCACCCTCACCAGTATCCAAAATGGAAAACTGATTAGTGAGTGAGATCATATCAGGGGACTCCTGCACAACCTGCCTGGTTCTCTTACACTGTCTGGTGGTCACCCATTCCCTAACTGCCTGCATGCTCCTAACCTGTGGTGTGACCACCTCCTAAACATGCTTTCCACGTAGTCCTCTGCCTCGCGGATGCACAGCAGTGACTCCAACCGCCGTTCAAGTTCCAAAACCTGGAGCTCAAGCTTTTGCAGCCGGTGACACTTCCTGCAGATGTGTTTGTCTAGGACACATGGTGCGTCCATGACTTCCCACATGCCACAGGCTGTACATTTCACTCGGCAGAACTGCCCTGCCACACCTTAACTTTATTATAAGTAGAATAGTTTACCAGGTACTCACAAAACAGCTCCTTCCAATGCACCAAAGCAGGAACCCAATACCGGAGGGTTAAAAAAGTAGGGGAAAAAAAAATAGAAAAATGGAGCACCTCCTCCCCCCTTCACCGAACTCACCACTCACCAAACTCGAATCTCCACACTCAGCTTGCAATCTGCAACCGTTTGCAGGCTGTACCCAGAGCTCTGTGTTATACCTTTTGAAGCTGAAACTACAGCAACCAGATTTGACTGATCAGCTACTTGACTAATCAGATACTCTGCAGTCATGCCTGTTAATCCATGCCTAAGACTGTAAGAAACTTACTTTTCTTTCTTAATCCTACTTTAACTAGATGGTAAATCCCAATTAAATTCTAACTGCAGACCAGACTTTTCTAAAGATAACAATACTTAAAATCCCCACTCACCAAATTCGAATCTCCACACTCAGCTTGCAATCTGCACACGCTGACCAGGAAGTGATGTAATTGAAATATTGAAAATGGTCAAACTGACCCAGAGCCAATGAGCCAATGGGTGCAAATCTTTAATAAAATGCTGAGATGAAAGCATATCTTACATAGTAGAGAGAGAATGGAGGGTATTGAATGCTCCAGGGGTGATGGTGGTAACCCGGTTATCATACAGCGACAGCAGCCGAACTGAACTAAGGCCAGTAAAAGTGTTATTGTTGACGCAGTTGATCAGGTTGTTCCGCAGCATCCTGCAACGCACATTAGGGAGGAGAAAGCAAAACGAAAATCTCAGCTCGCGATAATCACATCAACACAATTTCAGATTTCAAAGATTGGAAGCAAAATAGAAAAGGAACAATCAGACCTCATGGAGTTGCTGAGGATACATCATCATCAATCTGGTCAAACCTTTTACTTTAAATATTACCAAGATCATGATCTACTTATTCAATGATACTTTTCTAATTAGTACAAAAGTGCAACCTGTTAATAATGCCCCAAACACTGCAATCCTCCATTGCTGCTCTTCCAGTTTCAGTCCTGTTCCCACGAGAAGGTATTGAGCAAAAGCTAAGGCTCTTTCTCATAGAGAAATACTCAAGGGAACAGTCCTTCCGGGATAACTGCCCACCTTCTCCCGGGAGATGACTCTGCAGTGGCATTGGCAAAGACACAGGAGCAGATAGAGCTCCACACTCTCCAGGAGATGGACTGTGCATGGCATGAGAAAGACCAAAGCAAGAGACAGGAAGAAATTACCTTTCACAGTTCAGAAGAAAAAAATTCTCTCTTCCAACCCTCTCCCCAACTCACCCTCCTCCTCCTCCATACAAAGGCTTGAAAACAGTCAACACAAATTTTAATTCAAATAAATACATTGAAGTTACAACATGATGGCACCCGTCCATCTCGCGAGATGATGGATTGTGGCCAGGATGTATGTTACTTCTGGATTGAGCATTGGCTGTAGAGGCCATCACGTGAGTAACAATCACCTGTCCACCATCTACAAGGCACAAGTCAGGAGTGTGATGGAATACTCTCCACTTGCCTGGATGGCTGCAGCTCCAACAACACTTAAGAAGTTCGACACCATCCAGGACAAAGCAGCCTGCTTGATTGGCACCCCATCCACCTCCTTCAACATTCACTCCCTTCACCACTGACGCACAGTGACAGCAGTGTGTACCATCTACAAGATGCACTGCAACAATGCAGCGAGGTTCCTTCAACAGCACGTTCCAAACCCACGACCTTTACCACCTAGAAGGAGAAGAGCAGCAGATGCATGGGAACACCACCACCTGCAAGTTCCCCTCCAAGTCATACACCATCCTGACTTGGAACTATATCGCCGTTCCTTCACAGTCGTTGGGTCAAAATCCTGGAACTCCCTTCCTAACAACACTGTGGGTGTACCTACAAGGACTGCAGTGGTTCAAGAAGGCAGCTCACCACCACCTTCTCAAAGGCAATTAGGGATGGGCAATAAATGATGGCCTAGTCATCGATGCCCACATCCCACGAATGAATAAAAAAATCTCTTCTGCAGCTGGCAAAACATTAGCCCAAGGTCAACTGATGTTTTTTCCTCCGCTGGGCCCTCTTTTCTGCCATCTGGTTGTTTCTTTTGTCCTCTGCTTTTTCCACGCCCTTCCTGACTGCTTGTCTCCAGGCACTCGGACTTCCCATGCATCAACTACAACTTTAGGTCTCGCTTGCAGACATCCTTGTATCAGACGTGGGTGACCTGCTGGTCTTGTACCGATAGTGAGTTCCCCATAGAGCATGTCTTTGGGGATGCGGTCATCATCCATTTGATGCACATGACCCAGCCAACGGAGTCGCTGCTGAGTCAAGATGGCAAATATGCTGGGGATCCCTGCATGCTGGTGTTCTTCCGTATTCAGCATTCTGTCCTGCCAGGAGGCGCCCCATATCCGTTGGAGGCAGAGGAGCTGAAGTTGTTCAGCCATTTTAAAGTTACAACATAGACACAGGCAAACTTGGCCCAACCAGTCTCTATCGCTATTTATTCTCCAAACAAATGGTTCTAGTCCCATTACATGGTGTATGGGAGTGTAATGGTTATGTTATTGGACTAGTAAAAGCACTGTATGGAGGTGGGAAAGCAGAATTTTGTTTTCTTCTGAAGTGCTTATTGTGTTATAGGCCGGAATTCTATGCGTCATCCTACCCCTGGAAGTGGGCTGTGAGCTGGGAGAGGGCGTAAAATTGGGATGGTAGGTGGTGCCAAGCCCAGCACCCACCTGCCGGCAACGATATTTTACCATTTGGCAGGGGAGATGGTGGGCGGCCCACTCACCCTTAGGCCAATTGAGGCCCTTCTGGCCCCCCTCGGTATTTTACCGACAGCAGATGGGCACTTCTCCAGCTTGGGAGGCTGCCCAGTAAAACTGGACAGCCTCCTTCCAGGCTGGGGAGAGGATCCCTCCTGATCAGGCACCCTGTGCCCCAGAGAGGGACTCACCAGTGCCACGGGCCGCCCATGCTGGAAGACTCCCCCTGTCCATGCGATTGATCTGCTCCCCCTTGCCTGGGTCTGGCTGATTGGTCCCGGCAAGCCCCAACCCCACTTAGCCTATTCTCCAACCTCCGTTGCTGGCTGGGTCCAAGCCTTGCTGCAGCCCCAGCATTGGCCACCACTCTTTGTGGCGCTGCTACAACTGAAGAGCTGCCCGCCCTCTGACATGCCCTTAATTGCCTAAGCCACACAAAAGAGAATTATGACTTCCAAGGCCAGCGTAGGAGGGCTTGCCCCTGCCTTTCCAGCTGGTGGGCGGGGCCACCACCTCCTCATTAAATCCCGCCCATGAACTTAGTATTGGGAATTAGGTGTTGGAGTAAGGCTGATGTGAAGGAAAGGGGAAAGGGAGGTAAGGGATTGAAGTAGCGGGACCCGGGTTGGCATATTGCCGGCTGCCAGGCCCTGGAAATTGTGGGGGTGGGGGAAGATGCATTGTGGGTCGTGAAGCACCAGTGGCGCTGTTGTCTCGAGGGCAGCCATTGCCACTGGGATGTCACTCCATTGGCCATGGAGTGCCTATAAAGGAGGGTGTGCCCCCCAGAACCCACTAGGAAGTTGCCAGGGTGTACCTGGCAGTCTCCCCATGCGACAGCGGCCTCTTCTGATGCAGGCAAAAATCCTGCGGATGCAGGAAGTGGCCGTCATTGGTCACTTAAGTGGCCCAATTGGTCACCCAGTCACCAAGTTTCCCACCACTAGCAATATGGCACGGCAGTGGGAAGATGTCGGGCTCCCTTCCCGATGCCTCACCCTGCCAATTTGCCAGCTCTCCCTCCTCTCAGCCTGTCGCCAATAGGCCAGAAAAATTCAGACCGACAACCCCACATGTGGCCACTTTCCATGTGTAGCACCACCAGAGAGCCTTTGGCATATTTTAATTTAACATGCACTAAATATCAAAAGTAAGAAGTTTGAGGAACAGTTTAAAATCAGAAATCAAACTGGATGCTTTTGGTAAATTAAACAGAATTGCTCTGACAGATGCCCTGATACCAAGCCCTCTCCAGATACTGCAGATTATCAATGTTGTGTACTTACAGTGTCTTGAGCCCAGAGAGACCAGCAAACATTCGGCTGTGGACCATTTCCAGCTCATTTCCAGTCAGCAATAATTCCAAGACTCCTGAAGCCCCTTCGAACACTCCCTCCCGGATATCTCGGATCTTGTTGTTGCTCAGGTTTCTGATGAGTGATGGCGATAAATATTAATTCCAAAAAAAAAGTTGATGAGAAATAGTACATCATTTATATTCCGTTCCTCTTTCCAAAAGTATTTTCAATGTAGTCATCCAACATAACTAGTTTGTACAAATAGCCTTGCACAAAATTGGAAAATTAAATAGTTTCATGGAAACAGCAGCAAACAAGTTGTTGATGAAAAATGGACAAATTCAAAAACCATTTCTGAATTCTCCATATTGTTAAAATACATTTTTAAATCAAAACATAGTCCCTTTTTTAATTATAATTTAATCTATTTTATTAATGTTCTGGGTGGCACTGTCATTTAGCAGAGTCTGTGTACTCTGTTCTATTAAGTATGCAGTCTGGTTTCCAATCCAATCCACGCAGATGGAATGAAGCAATCTCTCTCAGATGGTTATTAAGGTTCCATGGTGAAATAAGTTTGGGCAGTCTCTTAATGCAGTTCCCAGAGGAAGTAAGTCCAGAACATAAATCTGCCCATAATTCAGCACTAATTGGGCAATCTACCTCAGAACATGTGCAAGGATAGATGGTGTAGGAAATAGAAATGTCACAATGGTGAAAGTAGGGAGTGTTCTTCAAGAATGTTACTGGGGCAATATAAAGGGAGCCTTGAACTCTGTCTAACCCCTGCTATGTTGGAACTGCAAATGCTTACTGTAGACAAAGATGCTCCATTTCTTAGGATGTGACTCCTTCCACACACACAAATATAGACACATGTGGGTACACACACACAGGTGCACATGGATACACACACGTGGATATACACACTCATGCTCACATAGACAATATGTGGCTATAGACACTCACAGACACACACATGTGGATTTGCACACACCAACACAAGGGGCTTTACTCAAACTGACACACGGAGATATGTGGATACACAGAGACATACATAGATGCACATACAAATTCTTCACTCAGTAGGTTAATGTGAAAGGTAACAAATGCCAGAAGTGAGTATTAAGGACAATACTGAGAGAGGTAGGTACACAGCTCAGCTGGTGCAAGCATAATGTTTAGCCATTATTGCTTTAGGGAATTTGTCAACAGATCAGATAAGTAAAGATTCAATTAGAGAGTAAGCTTTGAAACAAGACGCCTGTTCTTCTGTAGCCAGGAACCCATAGGCTTTCCAAATTGAATCTCAGTGATAGGAAAATCCATTTATAATCTACAAAACAAGATTGCAAGGTTCAGTGACGTCTCTCTGTATCCCTCCATTGAGAAACCTTGCTGTTGTTATGAGGAGTGGTACACAGTGTTACTATGAATACTTTAATGATAATTAAGACATAATGCATGCAGTATCTCAGCAATACCATGGACTGTGTTCATCCAAATATCTCCTAAACATCTCCTGACTTGTTCTGGGGCATATTTAATGGACAGAGGAATCTCGCCTCAAAGCTATTTGACCTTGGAAGGCATCACTGCCAAAACCTGATCCTGCATGCCTCCCAACATTCTCAGATGAGCATTTTTTCAGCAAGGACCATTGGAGAGGGCTCAGGATCAAGAATGCTCTCTAACTCAGGGGGTCTGAGGCCACTGGAACACCCCAACTCTTGACCTGCTTGTGGTCAGTTCACTCACCACAGACCAAGGATCAAACATGGGAGCTTGGGATCTGAATGGCTCAGTATCACATTGGACAGGGGCTTTGCCCACTATGCCATTGGGATTTCTGACGATGGACAGAGTATATGCAGCATATGTAAAAGGAAGGGAAAACCATTTGCCTTAACATAACTCTATTCATTAGTTTGAAATATCTCTAGTATAAGTACTATAAAATCTGGTCTAGCAATATTGTGAGGAATCTATTGCCACTTGGGATAAAAAAAATTGCATATGACGTTTTGCATAACTGATGCATATAAAAAGAATTTAGTTCAAAGGCATTAATTTAATTAAGGGGAAATTTTAACTCCCTCTGTCCAGTGGAAACTTAGTACGGAAGTTAAAATTGAGCAGCTCTATCTGCTGCCCCATATTTGCTACCCGGCAGCTGAGGTGTCCAGCTGGCTCAGGCAGGAGCTTCATTAACATATGCTAATCGGGGTCCCATAACGGTATTTTAACAGTGGAATGGGTGGGGTGCCTGTTGCAAGCATCCTGTTCAGTAAAACCTGTCGGAGAAGAAACAGACACTCTAAAAGCTAGGTCTTAAACCTCCAGGCCTCACAGGGAAATTCGGGGCCTATGTTTCCCTGGCTTCCACCTCCCCCTGCTCACCCACGAGAACCTTGGCTTTGTGTGCTCTCTTTTAGAGACTGACTAAATCCTGATTCCCTTGTTAGCACATCAAGATACAGTCCCGATCATGTATAATAGGCTTGCTGGTGTTAAAGCAATTTGACCGCTATTGGCAGTGGACCATAAAACAACTTGCAGGGGGTGGCTATGCAGCTTTGTAGGACAGAAGCGCTGAACTATAATCCAACTGAGCGGGACAGCACACAGCAAAAGAGGAAAGCAAGAGAAGAAGAACAAAAAACTAGGAATTAGCTGCCAGAAAAGGATTCCATGATAAAGCCTCATACTTAATATGTTATAAGAGGAGCCTTTGTAATCGATTCCTATGGTCCTGGCAAATGGTTAACGTACTTACCTATATAGGCGGTTGCCCAGGATAATTGTGGACTGTATAAGTGGTGATGACTTTCCTGGTTCTGTGAGCAGAAAGCATTGAGCCTAGCGCCAAAATTTTGCTCACCAAAGATTGAAAATTTTAGTGTTGCAAATGAACAATCAAATCAAAATCTGGCTCTGATTTGGTTTGAACTTGAAAGTCTTTTCTTCCTTCCTCTCAAACAATCTAATAGGCTCCCTCGATGGCTGCTTTTTGATTGCCTGTTTAATATTTCCAGGTGCAGGTTATGAAGTTGGTCAGAGAGCAAAACTTCCTCCTTCTCTCTTCTAAAGGACTGAACCAAACTTTACAAACTGCACCTGGAAAAATTAAACAGGCAACTGAGTGATTAAGTACTGAAACGCCACTGTGAACCTCTCTTCATTTTCCAGCCACTTCAAGCCTTGGGCTAACACTGTTGACATTTCATCAGCAATCACTGAAAGTTCAATTGTAACAAAGAGACCTATTGGGGTGATGCAGAAAGGGCAAAAGTGAACAGGAAATCAAGCTGGGACAGTGGGGGGAAGGTGGGATAAAAACAAACTGTGCAAAGACAACGTGGAGAAGGTGAGGTAATATCCAGGTCGAGCCAGGAGGGCTTGGACAAGTGAGCTATGAACCAAATTGTGCCAGGATAGTTGAGGCAAGGCAGGATAAAAAACAGATTGAACTGTTAAAGTTAAAAGTAACAAAGAAGTGGGAGAAATTGCTACAGCAGCCATGATATTACAGCATATGAAAAAGTGTTGGAAAGAGGGTTGACTGCATTCGATCTTCAGTCTGTTGTGTTTCCATGGCCTATTAAAATGAGCGTAAAATGGATAAACAAAAAGATCATGGGCCACCTCATTGATGTCCAGCATTTCACATCCCAAGGGGAAGATGAAAAGGAAACCCTCCCAGTTGCTCTCACAGTTTCCTGGCATTAGGATCAAGGCTGGTATTGGCAGGAGGAAACCTTGCCTTGGTCAGGTGTGACAGAAGAGAGAAAATATATACATCTTACAAAGTATATAAATGAAGCAACTCATTTACTTGGAGTTGTCATGTGGTGATCTATTATTTGGTAAACCATGTTCTGCCTGTGGTATGTCACGAAGATTAATTTCCTGAGTTGTTTAATTTCTGGCTCTCTCCTGTGCACCAAACATCCATCTATGTCATTCTGTTACCACTCACTGAGAGGATGACTGAAGATGAATCATCCTTGATTTATTTTCTCGCAGCTATTCAGAAATCCTCTAAAAATAAAACAATTTATTTTTTCCTCAGAATCCTAGGAACCATTTTAAAGTAAAGAGATATTGCAGTATGAAGCCTTGATGATTCGTGGGTGGTACCAATGCGGGTATCAATGCTCTTTGCCCAGTCATATCCGCTTTCAAGTTAAGCACCCATTGATCTGGACATGCTACATGAGCAACACTTTGCCTGTTTGTGTTGTAGAGGTCAATGCCTCTGAGGGACCCGCCAATATAAAGTGCTCCTGCTATTGCACTGTGCACTGTCGGTTAGTTCCTTACCCTCTTCCTCCAACAGCAGAAAAAACAGACCGAAACTCACTGCGGCTTATTTTTCAAGCACACGGAACCCCACACGTTGGCGGCACGTTCATTAAATGGCAGGAGCACTGTCCGCAAGTTTCTGATTTGCAATGCCGGTGCTTGAGGTTCCCCAATGCCAGCATAGACATGGGAGATTACCTCCACTTTGGTTGGGTTCTGCCACGAGTACAGCATTAACACCATCTGACCAGCAAGCGCTTTTACTCATCACCGCATCTCTCCTGAGAGAAGCTCACTCTTGCTGAGGTGCATTTCCATAGGTACCAAACTGCTGCCGAGTACCTCGCCTAATTGACCATTCTTCAGATGCAAGCCGAGGCCATGTGGGCAAGTGATTGATGACAGACAAGCTCATTTTGCCATCACCCAATACAAGTATATTTTCCAGCAGGATTCACTGAATAGCAATGAAGGGCAGGACTGGGAATTGAAGTAGAATACTCTGATTTGTATGGTTGCATAACCCACTGGATGGTGCCTCAATTCACTCAGCCATCAGGGTAGTAAGTGTGCTTGATTTCCATTTAAGATCTATACCCCCTTAGCAGATAGAGTGTTAAGCATTCCCAGATTCTGACTCAAGAGATAATGGCTGGAATTTTACACCCCCCAGAGGAGTGGGATAGTCCCAGGGGGCGGGGTTGGGGTTGTTAAGTTGAGTGGGAGGTGGGCGGTGGTGGGGGTGCTCCTGAGGCTGTGCTGTAATTTTACCAGGGGTGTCGGCACTGAGAAACAGCCTGCCTGCCCTAGGCCAATAAAGGCCCTTAAATGGTTAATTTTAACTGCTACTTAAGGGCCTCCTCTCTCCTCCACTGGTATTTTACCTGACCGCCTCAGACCCCCAGGAGGCCGCCTTGGGGGCTGGAGGGGGCCCTTCTGATTGGGCAACCCCCAAAGCCCCAACCGCCCGCACAGAAATAAAGCTCCCCCCCCACAACTAAGCCCCCTTGCCTTGCTAGGGCCTGACCAATCGTCCCCAGCGAGGCCCCAGAACTTATCTCTCTTCTGGGGCGGACATCCACAACTGCTCCTGATGGAACTGCTGGAACTGAGAGCTGCTGGCCCTCTGATTGGCTTGCAGCTCTTGGAGGTAGGACTTCCTGCCTCAGAGAGGTGAAAGTCCCACCCAAGTCCAATTAAGGTCCTGGGGAGCATAAAATCCTGGCATGGGTCCTCAGGCCTGGCAGAGGCGGGCTCACCCCGACCATTTGCCTGATGGGCGGGGCCTCCTGCCTAATGTGACATTCCAGCCAATGTTACCCTCTCTGGACAGGTTCAGTTCTTGAATCAAAAGGGCTAATAATTTATTCAATGTGCTCCATCAATGTTGATGTGAAACCAACAAAATTAAGAAGCAGGAGAACAACAGGGGCAGGAGTATCCTTCTGATTTTCTGTTTCACTCCCATGACTGATTGCTTACCTTCAATGTTAGCCACCCATCACCACCACACACCCCCCACTCCCCCCCCCTCCCCCAATGTGATAGAACTTAGATTGAGAACTTAGTGGGGAAGAGGAATACAATCTGTGACTTACTACTCCATGGAACTGCAACAAACTGTGGGCTGACCTTCTTTAGCCCATTTTTGTGATGCACAACTTCGCATAAATGGGAAGAAACTGTTGTTCTGGCTATTTGAGCATTTGGGTTGCTCAGGGATTTCTGGAATTGCTCATGCGGAGGATGGAGTTCTGGCTTCTGCAAGAATTGGAAAGCCATGGAAATGAGGTGAGAGGGACCTAATGAATCCTCCAGACTTATTTTCCTCTAGGTTCTCTGGGTGAGCACCCATTTGGAGAGTGTCTGAAGGAGCATTTGCACCAAGTGCCCTTTGGATTGAAGCACTTGGGTAAGGGCAGGAATTCAATGGATACTCAGTGTGTGTACCCAGATATTCAAGCAGCTTCATGTCATGTCTAGCAGAGTGCACTGTGAGTGCCCTTCATTTGATTAATCTCAAGGCAAAGTGGGGAACTGGGGAAGGGGGAAATTTACTCTCCTGTGTCATTGTCTTTTTAGCTCAGAAAGATCATTGAACAGTGAGATTATTGGATTACTAATTATGTCATTCTGCATACAATTAGCAAATGAGATCCTCAGTCACTCTAAATGTAGCACAGAATGAATTACTTGGCTTATTTTCATAAGGATCAGATTGTGTCTTTAACTTAAAGGAAATTGGTACATGATTTAATCAGTATTCTTCCTTGCAGCTAATCTTTTATTGTGAAGATTTGCATTTTGGACATGATTTGCAAAAAGTTCAAATCCAGATGGCCTGGATATTCATTACATTTGTAACATCTGTTTAATATAGTTAATTGTCTGCATACAGAGACTCCCAAACAAACTCTATATCAAACAAGTTAACACAACTGTTGATTTTGACACATAAGGGAACAAAAGTGAGGAGTTTGAAACAACATTAGAATTTTTCAAATGTGTTCTGATCTGAGAATCAAAGCCTGCCTGAGTATGAAAAGAGGTTGAACTTCCTGTACTGTAAGAAAATGTTGCTTTTTATTTATTTAATGGACAGTTGAAATCAATTGGAAGCCAATCTTACAAAGAGTAATTGACCCATTACTGACTTTCCCATATTTTATTCATACGCTTATAGTATTGGCCAAATGTTATACTTCTAGTCACTATTTATTTGTAAATAAATATATGGGGATAATTTATGTGGGATTATGGGGATATTTTATATGGTGGCTCCCTGGGGTTCCACATGGCTTTTCCATAAAAATTATGCTGGGTGAGCAGGGAAAACCCATGGACATTATCCCCCATAATTCACTTAGTCTGCAAACTGCTGCTCTGTATGGTAATATCTGTGACTTTAAAGGTGAGTAGTTAGGACAGCATGAATTTATGTTAATTCCAGTGAGTAGATTATTGCAATCAGATAATTGTGAGCCTCTCAGGTCCATATCTCTGCACAGATTGAGTATTAGAATGATACAGCTTCCAGATCGGAGAGGAACATGGCCCCCACAGGAACTATTAATAGACAGTTCAGAAAAATCTAAGGCCACAACAGTGTCATTGAGAATATAAAAAGGTTTTTGGAAGCAGGAGAAGGCCTTTATGAGTGCTGTCATCCATCTATTCATTTATCTGTGTACCTGTATAATCACATCTTCCTCCAGAAAGCTTTCATATACGCAGAACTTTACAATGCTCGAAGTAAGTGCTGATGTGTAAAATCGAGATGGCACAGTAGTGAATCACATTCAAAGGTCAAAACATACCACCGACAAGTGCTGGATGACCACATCACTCACTTTGCCACAGACAGGAGATTGGGAGATAGGAATAAACAAGAGGCAAAACAGAAATTCCAGACACAAACCATAATATGATTTGCTACTTTTGAAATGTTCTACCCGAGTGGCTAATCCAAATTGTTAGAGCACACAGTAACCAGGGATAAACCAAACAACTTTATTCTTCCAATGCTGCTCATCACTGCACCACATTAAGAATTCCTCTATCAGATGATTACCACACATTATTCTGAAGGGAAGCCTCATTGCTATTTACAGCATTACCTCAGTACAATCTCCTAATTCTTTACTGTGGAGAACTTGAGACAGATGCCAAAGGGGCACGTTTGATAAACTCACATTTTACGCAGGTTCGGCAACTTCTTGAAGATGCCTGTTGCCTCCAGGATGGTCAGTTCATTGTCATTCAACCTCCTGAACCACAAAAAAGAGACAATTAAAGGGGGTTAAGAATTCATGTGCCAAAATTGTGAAGAAAACCCGAATAGGGAGAAACACCATTTATAAACAGACCTATAGATCAAGCATCAATGTATAATGGGTGAAGGAAACAATCTAAGTTTCTGCCCATGCACAGTCAACCCTAGGGAAGACACAAAGAAAGCCATTCAGCCCCATCAGCATTGTTTCAGTCCATGTTTAGTTCAGACCGTTTTCATCATTTTCCAACTTGCACTCAGACTGGTAACCCTTTTATCCATGTTGAATCTGGAATCTGTCCCACTTCCTTTTCAAGTAAGCCAGTATTCACTGAAATCCATATCAGTTTTCTCCATAATTCAAACAAATGTGTGTGTGTGTGATGTCGTTTCATCGCAGTTTTCATTCAACTTGAACAAATGCGAGCAGGGTGGAGAGGGGCTTGTCCTATCTTCTGAATGGAGTCTCTTTCACCTTATTCTCAAAACTCAATCTCTGCTCTCATTTGTTCCAGTTTTTTTGCCCCTTCCTTTCCTAAAAGCTAGGCTATGGCTTTATTGGACCACTTAGTGGCCCAAGTGGTCAAACCTGGATAACGCTGACAGGATATTTTACCTTGTAGGGTATCACACCAGATTCTGTACCCTGTGCTGCTGCATATACACTATCCAGTACAGGTTACTGAAGAGTAATCATGGTTATTTTCCCCCTCCCAGGTCGAGTATACAAGGGGAACTATAGCATTCCTGATTGCGGTCCTGGCTGAGATAAGCTAACTGAGACCTTCAGGTTGGTCTGCATGGCTCAATACCACACAAAACAATGCGTTTACCTACGAAGCCATTGGAGAAGCTCAGTTAGCCTTAATAAAAGTATTTCCCACAATAAATAAGAGTGCAGTAATATTATAGCCAATTTAATTCTGTCTCTAAATCGAATAATATTTCAACAATCCTTCCTGCCTTCAAAAACCCAAGGTATCACTAGTCAGAGGTGACACATTATGTTATACTGTTATTGCTTGGTTCAGAAAGTGAAACTTCTGTTTCTGTATAGGCAGCGAGGGAGTTAGCCTCACAGTCAGACTTACAGTTCAGTTGTGTATTCTGGGAGATGACTGGGTATTCTGGTGAGTTTTTGGTTGGAGCAGTCCACAACAGTGCCCTCACAACGACACTTCTCAGGGCAAACCAGGTCCATGAAGCAGTCACCACTGAGCTTACTTCGGTAGTCGTCTGACCCTGTGCACAATATCGATCACAACCAATTAGGTGAATTAATGATTATGTTCCTCTTCAAATTTCATTTGATGTGACCTTTAACCCTGTTTGCACACAAGACATTAACCCAGGCTGGCATGGTGGCACAGCAAGTCAGACTACCAATATGCTTCAAGATGGATCTTGATTGGCATCCATGATTGGCCAGATATTCAGTTCCCATTCGCATACAAGCATACAAAAAATGACGGACAGCTAAAGACCTACTGGTCCATCCAGTCTGTACCACAAGTGATCCCATCTCAGCTGTGCTGTCACTCCACTCCAGCTGGTGCTTCCTTGAAGGATAAAAAAAATTGGCTTCAGCATTCCCACATACTGTACTTGTGTCTCTCCTGGCAACTATTTACGGGATGGCATTGACAAAGGTTGTGCATCTATTGCAGACTGTAAGGAAGCAGTGCCCAGCAACTGGAATCCGAGCTCGTATCTCTATCGTTGTGATTTAGTTAAAATATCACTGGATAAGATTCCTTTAAAAAAAATGAGGATTAAGTCATGGGGAGGGAAAGTCTTCACTTCCCTGCTCACAGCTTAGGCGCTCTTCCTAGGGTTACTCAGTTGAACTGCACTTCGATTAGGGTATATAGTGTCCTGGTCCTGTAGTTTTTTTTTTTCAGAATATGTGGTTTGCCTTTAAGGCTTGCAAAGGATCAGTATTGCTTTAAGAACCAGCAAGCCTTAGGAGTTATAGGAAGGTGCATTTTTGTTGCCTTAGAAACAGCCATTTGGAGACTGCGATTCAAAGGATACATTCTCGATACCATGGAAACAGCCACTGTAAGCCTAATGTGATACATTTGTTTCAATTCAGTTTGAACTGGCTTTTAGTGAGACAGTTTGTTCTAACAGACACAGAAGACACAGAGGACACAGCTGTGATCAGCCCACCTGAAAGAGAGCTCTCAACCATTTAAACTGAAGGAATAGGATTTTTAGTCTGTTTAATTATTATCTCTCAAAATTCTAAAACATCAAGCCAAAACAGAGATCTCTGGTAATTTAAACTGAAGAAAGGGAAGTTAGACTGTGACAATCCTTTACCCTTCAAAAACTCTAAAGTCATCTTGATTCCATTGAAAGTATTTGCAAGTCATTCATTGTTGAAATTTGCTGGAGAAGGAAAGCAACATTCTGGGAGGACTTCAGGCAACATCCCATGAGGACTTCGAGCAACATCCTGTGAGCACTTCGAGCAACATCCTGTGTGGCCTTCGAGCAACAATGGACTGTAAATTTGCAAGGACTCTAATTTTCTCTATTTTAAATGTTGTTTATATCTTCATAGTGTTTAATTAAAACACTTCATTAGTGTTCTAATTAAAGAGTTAATTTGTTGATTTTAAGACACCTGGTTTGGTTAGTCTCATTCGGGGGTTAATAGATGGTACAATTTGGTTGCGTCTTTCTTTAATTTGGAAGGTTTTAAATGATATGTCAGCCGATCTGTGGAGTGACGGGACTGAATTAACAGTGCGTTGGTCCCACCACAATCAGAATCATATATTTTGATTGGGGGGCTTTGACAGGAGCGGTCGGTTGAATCATATTAATTGGGGGCTCACTCAAGATTTGAATCACATATTTATTGGATTTCTGGTTTTGAATCATATCTTAATTGGGGGCTTGCTCACAGTTGAATCATATTTAATTTGCTGGCTCGCATCTGGGATCCGAATCAGACTAATCTGGAGGGCTCGCATCTGGAATCACAGTAATTACTCGTCTCTGGGATAACATATTTAAACTGGGGTATTGCGTTTGGCATCAGATTAATTGCTCTCCAGTCTGGGATCTTATCAATTGGAAACTTGATTGTTGGAATCTAAATCTGACACCAATTTACAAAGAAATTAAAAGAACCAGGTATCTTGTATAATAAAGTACAGTCTATACCATTGTTATGGCATTAGTGGTCGTACCAGAATTTCTGGGAAAGCAGAATGTTTCCCTGAGTGACTTGAAAATTTTAACTAAGAGCAAATTAAAAGAATTGGCAGTGAAATTGAGGTTGGAATTGAAATCAGGTGCCAAAAAAGCAGGGATAATTGACATAATAGCCGAACATCTGGAATTAGTAGATGATGATGATGATGATGATGATGATGATGAGACAGATGAAGGGCAATATGAAGAACAAGAAAGGGAATACGAGAGTTATGAAGGTAGTAAGTCCGAGAGTGATGCAGTGGAATTGGCTAAGATTCAGTTAGAAATGAAAAAACTTGAGGCAGAATAAGAATTAAGAAAACTTGAACTTCAGAGAGAGAGTGAAAGAGAAGAGAGGGAAGTTAGGCTAAAAGAGATGGAACTAAGACAAAGGGGTAGGCTTAAATCCAGAGAAAATTCGGGTCAGGAAGAATCTGAATTTAGATCAGGATCCGGCGAGAAGTTACTTAAATTTATACAAGCTCTTCCTAAATTCGAGGAAAGGGACGGAGAGGCATTTTTCATATCTTTTGAAAAAAATAGCCAAACAGATGAAATGGATGAAAGAAAGCTGGACATTGCTCATGCAGGGCAGGTTGGTAGGCAGGGCTCATGAAGCTTATGCCATGCTCTCTGAAGAGGCTTCTGCAGATTATGAGATGGCAAAAAAGGCTATTCTCACTGCGTATGAGTTAGTCCCTGAAGCTTACCGTCAGAAGTTTAGGAATTTACGGAGATTGACTGGGCAGACATATTTAGAATTTAAGAGGGTGAAGCAAATGAATTTTGACCGTTGGATACGGGAATTAAAGATAGAAACCACATATGAGAACCTTCAAGAACTGGTTCTCTTAGAAGAATTTAAAAACTCAATTCCTTCAGTAATGAGAACTCATATAGATAACCTGAAAGTTTTGAAAGCTCGGCAAGCAGCAGAGATTGCTGATGATTTTGAGCTTGTGAATTAGCCAACCTATTTTGTCCGTCACCCCCATAAACCCGAGAGGGATAGAAAGCGGGAGAGTGAAAGGAAGATAAGTAGCCGGGGACAAGAAGGAACAGCTGGGAATGCCCCAGGATCACCTCCTCAGGTCAGAAAGGAAAGTGCTGAGGGTAGAAGTGAGGTTCGCAAGCCAGTGTTATCATTGCAAACGGGTCATCTTCATTCAGTGTGCTGGAAATTGTGAGGTAAACCCATAGGACTTGTTGGGGTAAGCAAAGTTAGTGCAGAGGAAAAGACTCTGACTGAGAGTATAGCAGACCAGGCTATAGCTTTAACCACAGCTGTGAATGTGAAACCAGATACTAAAACTAAGAGGAGTGTAGAGGTTAAGAATAAAATACCTGAGAGTTATAATGAACTTTTGTCAAAGGGGAAAGTAACTCCGTATCCTGTAAGTGAGGCAGGAAAACCTATCATGTATCCTCAGGGATACAGGAGCGACCCAAACACTCTTGCTGGGGAAAGATATGAGGTTTCCATCAGAGAGCACCTTGAACGCTAAGGTTTTAGTAAATGGAATTGGCGGGGTGTGTATACCCGTACCTTTGTATATAGCACGCCTAGAGAGTGACTTAATAACTAGGGTAGTAACTGTAGATGTTGGTAGTTTACCAGTAAAGGGAATTGATCTACTCCTAAGAAATGATTTGGCAGGATCAAAAATATTAGTTTCTCCTATGGTTACAGAGGAACCGTGTGAAATTAAGGAAACGGAGCAATTACAGGAGCAAGTTCCGAGAGTATTTCCTGCGTGTGTAGTTACCCGAGCATTGGCTAAACAGGATCCATTGTCGGAGGTAATAGGGGCACCACAAATAGATAATCAGGCATCTGAAACCTTATTTGGGGATTTAGATAATCCAAATGAGATGTTTAACAGATCGTCTATTATTGCAGCACAGCAAGCTGATCCAGAGAGCTACCAAATAGCACAGACGGCTCTGTCAGAAGCTGAGGTGAAAGGAGTTCTGGAAGTCTATTATATGGCAAACGGGGTTTTGAAGAGGAAATGGAGACCGCCTCATAGACCTGCCAATGAAGACTGGACAGTTGTTGAACAGATAGTGGTACACCCAAATATCGACAAGGATTATTAAGGTTAGCACACGACATTCCTTTTGCAGGACATAGGGGAATTTGGAAGACCAAATCACACATAAGCCAACATTATTACTGGCCAGGTCTTACAAAGGATGTGAGACAACTTTGTAGGGCATGCCACACCTGTCAAATGGTGGGAAAGCCACAACCTACCATAAAACCAGGGGATGAGGTATTAGTGTTGGTACCATCACAGGGAGAACCAGTGAAAGCACGGTTCAGTGGCCCATATAGAGTGATCAAAAGAGTGGGTAAGGTAGATTACTTGATTGACACCCCTGATCGCCGGAAGAAGATCGCTGTGTCAAAATCCTGGAACTCCCTTCCTAACAGCACTGTGGATGTACCTACCCCACATGGACTGCAGCGGTTCAAGAAGGCAGCTCATCACCAATTTCTCAAGGGCAATTAGGGATGGGCAATAAATGCTGGTCAGCGTCACCCACATCCCATGAATGAATAAAAAAAAAGAACCGGTTGTGTCACATTAATTTGCTCAAACAATATTACCGCAGGGAGGAGGATAGGCCAGTACAGGTATGTCAGGTAATGGGACTGTGGAGAAGGAAAAGGATAGTGAGGATGAGGCAGAAGCAGGCCCAGGAAATTCTCAGATTGAACCTCCAACTATCCAATCAGCAAATGCAGAATGGCTAGGAAAATTAAACAATTGGCTTTTACACTTAGAGACAAAACAGCGTGAAGTCCTAATCAGGGTTTTCACAATGTTTCAAAAAGTTAGTAGGGATAAACCAGGATGTACAAACTTAGCCACACATGATGTGGGTATGAGGGAGCCATTCCTTTAAAACAACATTCTTGTTGCTTAGGTTCAGGCAGATAAGCCCAAGTGGAAGCAGAGGTGCGGCACAGTGGCACAGTGGTTAGCACCGCAGCCTCACAGCTCCAGCAACCCGGGTTTGGTTCTGGGTACTGCCTGTGCGGAGTTTGCAAGTTCTCCCTGTGACTGTGTGGGTTTCCGGCGGGTGCTCCGGTTTCCTCCCAAAGGCTTGCAGGTTGATAGGTAAATTGGCCATTGTAAATTACCCCTAGTGTAGGTAGGTGGTAGGAGAATGGTGGGGATGAGGTAGGGAATATGGGATTAATATAGGATTAGTATAAATGGGTGGTTGTTGGTTGGCACAGACTCAGTGGGCTGAAGGGCCTGTTTCTATGACTCTAGGTACAATGCATGCTGAAGCGCAGCTTAGATGAACCTAGTTAGGACAACTAGAATTCACAGATGGTCTTGATGACTAAACCCGGTGGTTCACTCAAACTTGCATAGACTCTAGAAAAGTCACTGTGGTAAAGAAGGCAGCCTCCTACTCAAATTCTCATTTAAAGGACTGTTTGGACAGAGTGGGCAAAACAACGTGTCTTATAGAGACAGATGTGTTGGAAGGAGACAATCAAATTCCTCTGACACCCCAGGGTAAGAAAAAATCTGCTTCTGTTACACCAGACAGGGTTTTCCAGTGTCAAGCGATGCCACATAGGTTAAGGGGTACTCGAGAATCTTCTCAGAGAATAGTGAACCCAGTAGTGGTCAGTGCTCCTAGCTGTGCAGCTCACCTGGCTGAGGTGATGGACAATAGGGACACTTGGAAGGAAAACACAAAACAATTGGAAGACTATGCTTGTAAATTTAAAATGGGTTAATTGGAACATCCTTTTGAAAATTTAAAGCCGAAATGTTCTGGTGGAATTTGTTGCTGTAGTCTAAACATTTGTTTTAGAAATGTGTTTGCATTTTTTCAATTTGTATTTTTTTTACCCATAGTAATGAAACGCATTTCAGGAATGGTGTTTCATTCCGCTAGGGGCAGAGGTGTCACGGTCCTGTAGTTTTTTTTTTCGGAATATGCTGTTTGCCTTTAAGGCCTGCAAAGGATCAGTATTGCTTTAAGAACCAGCAAGCCTTAGGAGTTATAGGAAGGTGCATTTTCATTGCCTTAGAAACAGCCATTTGGAGACTGCGATTCAAAGGGTGCATTCTCGATACCATGGAAACAGCCATTGGGAGTGAGCCTGATACGATACATTTGTTTCAATTCAGTTTGAACTGGCTTTTAGCGAGACAGTTTGTTCTAACAGACACAGAAGACACAGAGGACACAGCTGCGATCAGCACACCTGAAACTTAAACTGAAGGAATAGGATTTTTAGTCTGTTTAATTATTATTTCTCAAAATTCTAAAACATCAAGCCAAATCAGAGATCTCTGGTAATTTAAACTGAAGAAAGGGAAGTTAGACTGTGACAGTCCTTTATACCTCAAAAACTCTAAAGTCATCTTGATTCCATTGAAAGTATTTGCAAGTCATTAATTGTTGAAATTTGCCGGAGAAGGAAATCAACATTCCGAGAGGACTTCAGGCAACATCCTGTGAGGCCTTCGAGCAACAATGGACTGTAAATTTGCAAGGACTCTAATTTTCTCTATTTTAAATGTTGTTTATATCTTCATAGTGTTTAAGAATTTAGTTCTTCTAATTAAAGAGTTAATTTGTTGATTTAAAGACACCTGGTTTGGTTAGCCTCATTCAGGGGTTAATAGATGGTACAATTTGGCGAGGTCTTTCTTTAATTTGGAAAGTTTTAAATAATATGTTAGCCAATCTGCAGAATAATGGGTTTGTATTAACAGTGCGTTGGTCCCACCACAGCCAGAATCGTATATTTTGATTGGGGGGGCTTTGACAGGAGCTGTCAGTTGTAACAATAGTGCAGTGTCTATAATCCTGAATTTGCAGCCCAGAGGCTGAGTTCAAATCCCATCATGGTACGTTTATATGGAATGTCACAGCAACACACAAGAAACGCAACACTGGCTAGGATAGACCAGTTTGTTTTATCAGTACACCATCCATTCAACATTCACCCACTCCATCGACAGTGCACTGTGGCTGCAGTATGTATTATCTACAGGATGCACTGCAGTAAGTTACCAATCATATTTCAATAGCACCTCCCACCCGTGACCTCTACCATGAAAAATGAGCCAGGTCATTTACTACAAGGGCATTAATATCATAGGAACACCATCAATTACCTTCAAGTTCCACTCCAAGTCACACATGATCTTGCCTTGAGTATATATCACTGTTCCTTTACTGTTGCTGGGTCAATATCCTGGCCTCCCAACCGAATGGTATTTTTCTTCATGGGATGTGGGTGTCACTGGCAAGGCCAGAATTTGTTGCCCGTCTCTAATTGTCCTTGAGAAGGCAATGGTGAACTTGAACCACTGCATGTGGTCTGGTATACCGATAGTGCTGTTAGGAAGGGAGTTCCAGGATTTTGACCCAGCGACAATGACGGAACGGCAATACAGTTCCAAAACAGGAGGGTTTGTGGCTTGGAGGGGAATTTGCAGGTGGTGGTTTTCCCATGCATCTGCTGCCCTTGTTGTTCTAGGTGGTAGAGATCACGGGTTTGGAAGGTGCTGTCGTAGGATCCTTGGTGAGTTGCTGCTGTGCACCCTGTAGATGGTACACACTGTCAGTACTGTCTGCCGGTGGTGGAGGGAGTGAATGTTTAAGGTGGTGGAAGAGGTGCCTATCAAGCAGGCTGCTTTGTCCTGGATGGTGTCAGGTTTCTTTAATGTTGTTGGAGATGTACCCATCCAGTCAAGTGAAGAGTATTCCATCACACTCCTGACTTGTGCTTTGTAGAAAGTGGACAGGCATTGGGGAGTCAGGAGGTGAGTTACTCGCTGCAGGATTCCTAGCCTCTGACCTGCTCTTGTAGCCACAGTATTTATATGGCTGCTGCAGTTCAGTTTCTGGTCAGTGGTAACCCCTAGGATGTTGATAGTGGGGGATTCAGCAACGATAATGCTGTTGAATGTCAAGGGGAGATGGTTGGATTCTCTCTTGTCGGAGATGATCATTGCCTGGCACTTTTGTGGCAGGAATGTTACTTGCCACTTATCAGGCCAAACCTGAATGTTGTCCTGCTGAACATTGGCAGAGACTGCTTCAGTATCTAAGGAGTTGTGAATGGTGATGAACATTGTGCAATCAGCAGCAAACATCCCCACTTCTGATCTTAAGATGCAGGGAAGGTCATTGATAAAGCAGCTGAAGATGGTTGAGCCTAGAACACTGCCCTGAGGAACTCCTGCAATGATGTCCTAGGACTGAGATGATTGACCTCCAACATCCACAACTATCTTCCTTTGCGCTTGGTATGACTCCAACCAGTGAAGAGTTTTCCCCCTGATTCCCATTGACTTCAATTTTGCCAGGGTTCCTTGATGCCATACTTGGTCAAATGCTGCCTTGATGTCAAGGGCAGTCACTCCCACCTCAGCTCTTGAGTTCAGCTCTTTTGTCCATGTTTGAACCAAGGCTGTAATAAGGTCTGGAGCCGAGTGGCCCTGATGCAAACCAAACTGTGCATCAGTGAGCAGGTTATTGCTGTGTAAGTGTCGCTTGATAGCACTGTCAACGACACCTTCCATCACTTTGCTGATGATTCAGAGGAGGATGATGGGGGATAATTAGCTGGATTGGATTTGTCCTGCTTTTTATGGACAGGATATACCTGGGCAATTTTCCACATTGTCAGGTAGATTGTGGGAGCATCTTAAAAACCGCAGCAGTTCAAGGAGAAGGGCCACCACACCCCTTCTCAGGGCAACTAGGATGGGCAATAAATGCAACCTTGATCATGAGGGCTGTTGTTATAAAAACCCAACTGATGTCCCCAGGGAAGGGAACCTGCTGCCCCTGTCTGTCTGGCCTACCTGTGACACCAGTCTCACATTATGCAGTTGACTCATAATACTCTCTAACGTGGCCTTAAGAGCTGTTCAGTTGTCAAAACAATCACTTAGTTCAAGAAGACAGCTATACACCTACTCAGAGCAACAAAGGAAGGGCAATTGAAGTCAAAGGGAAAACTCTACAATGGCTGGAGTCATTCCCACCACAAAGGAAGATGGTTGTGGTTTTTGGAGGGCAATCATCGCAGTCCGAGGTCATCACTGCAGGAGTTCCTCGGATTATGTTCTTGGTCCAAGCACCTTCAGCTGCTTCATTGATGATCTTCCCTCCATCATAAGGTAAGAAGTGGGATGTTCGCTGATGTTTGCATAATGTTCAGTACCATTGGCAACTCCTCAGATACTAAAGCAGTCTGTGCCCGAATGCAGCAAGACTTGGACAACATTCAGCCTTGGGCTGACAAGTTGCAAGTAACATTCGCAACACACAAGTGCCAGGCAATGACCATCTCCAACAAGAGAGAATCCAAACATCTCCCCTTGACATTCAACAGCATTGACATCATCAATTCCCCCAGCATCAATATCCTGGCGGTCACGGTTGACCACAATCTTAACTGGATGGCATTTTTCCATCCACAAAAGATGGTGGACATACAGCAAACAATCAGCGGGGTGTCTTCTCTTTGTGCACTTTTGTTGATGGCTGTGAAGGCCAATCCTTAGAGGCAGGTTCTGCCACAAGTGCCGCACGTGAAGATGCCAGGTGACGCTGTGAGTTGTTGTTTTTGGCGTTGGCGCCTGTTGCCAAGCTGTGGTAGTAACTGGTCATCATGGTAGTACACCCCAGTCCACAGGATGTGTCGCCATTTCCCTCTTTTGTCAGCTAGTCACTCCCAAGTGCGATCTTTGACATTTAAGGCCTTCATGTCACACTTGCAAGCATCCTTGAAGTGGAGCTTAGGGCGCCCTGCTGGTCATCTGCCCCTGGCTACCTCACCAGACAGAAGGTCCTTGGGTATGTGACTGTCTTCCATCCTGCGGAGTGTCTGATCCACTGAAGCCACCTCTATTTGATTAGTGCCAACGCATTTGGGAGCTCTGCCTTTGACAGACCACATCTGTGATTTACCCATAATGTACCACAGACAGCAAAGTTGGAAACTATTGTGGACATGATCTTTCCCATACGCCAGTTACAAGAGAAGTTTAGGGAACAGAGTAAATTTAACTGGACGAGCCATATAAATACTGTGGCTACAAGATCAGGTCAGAGGCAGGATATTCTGTGATGAGTGACTCAACTCCTGACTTCCCAAAGCCTGTCCACCATGTACAAGGAACAAGTCAGGAGTGCGATGAAATATTCCCCACTTGCCTGGATGGGTGCAGCTCCAACAACATTCAAGAAGCTCAACACCATCCAGGGAAAATCAGCCCGCTTGATGAGTACTTCATTCACCACCTTAAACATTCACTCCCTCCACCACCAGTGTACCATGGCTGCAGTGTATACCATCTACAACATGGACTGCATCAACTCACCATGGTTTCTTCAACAGCTCCACCCAAAACCACGACCTCTACCACCTAGAAGGACAATAGCAACATATGCATGGGAATACCATCACCTGCAAGTTCCCCTCCAAGTCACACACCATCCTGAGTTGGAGATATATAGCCTTACCTTCATCATTGCTGGGTGAAAATCCTGGAACACTCTACCTAACAGCACTGTGGGTGTATCTACACCACATGGATTGTAGCTGTTCAAGAAGGCAGCTCACCACCAGCTTCTCCCTCATCCCACGAATAAATAAACTAAGTAAGCATGGCTTTTCCAGCTTTGCCCATCTCCCCAAAACAAATTTTAAAAGCAGAGCCACATCTGCTTATATTCATTTACTGGAAATATATTTTGTACCATTAAATAAAACAATCCCACAGCAGCTGCTGTTCTGTTTTGTTGTGGGTCCTCGCATCACACCTCCAATCACAAACATAATTTATCTCAGGTTATACTCATACATTTAATTGATGTTTTCATTCTAAATACTAATTAAAATTGAAGTTCACAGCACAGAGAAATCAGCATTGATGTAGTTAATAGACTGGCTGCTGTGACATTGGTGGTCTTGTTTCCATGGTATTTATATTAATGAAGATTTTTTTTGTATTGAACATCAATTGTGCAGTGATAGTACTTAGCGTAGTACTAAAATACTGTTCAGAAATGGCCGAGCTGTGCACCCCTTACATGTGGCAGCAGTTTCTCTGCTGTTTATAGCCTTCATGTCTCTTTGTAAGGTTTGATATGACAGTATGAAAGGTTACAGGGTGAGATTCAAGAGGATAGGGAAAGAGTCAATGGTTATGTTGGACCAAGTGTAATTACCCTATTTTAGTAAATCCCAATTTGATCACTAGTGACAGGCTGACCCCGCCACATTGACTGAGCCTGTGATTGCACAGCCTCATCATTCATTGTGTGACCTATTGAATCTGCTGTAGTACAATCCTGTCCAATGTGTCTCTTACAGGTACAAGGCAAGAATTTCATAAAATCCTTCTGACATTAGGGAACACACTTAATTGCATACCTTGAGGATAACATTGTAAGATCAGGAGGCGAGCTACAGCAGATCTTGTTCAGATGCTCTAGTACCAACACATTGTCAATGCAACTCAAACTTGCACCTGCTGCAGCAGTTTGCAGCCCAGCCCTCTGATACATACATGCTGACCTTTGCTCTAAGTGCATTTGGTGAGCCCTGATGAAGCTGCATTCTTTCTTGTTTAAAACGGATCAATTTGAATAGAATTTTCTTTCGATTTTGTCAGTTCATTTGTTCTGTTGCCTTCCAGGTTTCCCTAACCAGTGTTTTCCACTTATGCACTTGACAAGCCCATGATTTTCCTCTCATTTGTTTTAACGGATGAAAAATTAAAGACCAGTGAGTTGCTTGCATTCCCCAGCTCTTAGTGCTGTGTGGCATTCTGTCAGGTTTCCACCAATTCCATGTTTGAGGTGTTTTTTTGGGAGGTTCATGACTTTCCCTCTGAGATAACACTGGGCCTCCATGTAGCAGTTTCCCTGAACATCCTGGCTGAGGTCAGGAGTCCACTGTGTTGGGACCTTTGCTGCTAGTCATGGTGCAATAGCCTAACTGGCTGCCAATACACTGGAATACTGGACTAGCTCATAAATAACTTTTCAGTGCAGATTTTAAACAAAAACACAGAAATACTTTCCAAAGCCACTGCAAAGAGTTCTCATTTTAGTATCTGGAAGGATAGTTTTGAATTGTGGATGACAGAGCTTTGGCGATGCAGAACTTCAAACCATTGTTTGAAAATAGGGAGGTGGTGATCAGCCTAGGGGTGTATCTGTTAGAATTCTAACAGGATGTGCTACACATTGGAAAGAGGCAAGTTCTACTCTGCAACTGAGGAGCTCCTGCTCTCAACTGAGATGATGTGAAATGTACTCAGTGAAGTCCAAGTGGAGGGAGGGAGACATACCCTTGGCCACTATCAGAAATATCCTGGTAGTGAATTACATAGAGGTTTTGTGATAACTTTGCCTGACATTGCCCCTGTCTCAGCTCATCTGCTGCTGAAACCCTCATTCATGCCTTTGTTACCTCGAGACTTGTCTATTCCAATACTCTCCTGGTGTGGTCTCCTGAATTGCACCCTACATAAACTTAAGCTCATCCACAACTCTTCTGCCATATCCGAGCTCACACCAAGTCCCCGTGCTCACTGACCTACATTAGCTGCTAGTCTGGCAATGCCTCAATTTAAAATTCTCATCCTTGTTTTCAAATCTCTCCATGGATTTGCCCCTCCTATCTCTGTAACTTCCTCCAGCCCTACAACATTCTTAGATCTCTGCTCGTCTCCAATTCAGATCTCTTGCACATCCCCAATTTTAATCACCATTGGTGGCTGTGTCTTCAGCTGCCTAGGCCCTAAACCCTAGAATTCCATCTATTAATCTCTCCAACTCTCTACCTCTCTTTCCTCCTGTAAGATGCTCACTAAAACCTACATTTTTGACGAAGCTTTTAGTCATCTGTCCTAACAGCTCCTTATGTGTCTCAGTGTCAAGTTTTATTTGATAGCACTCCCTCTGGGTGAAAAAGTTTTTTCCACAAATCCCCTCTAAACCTCCTGCCCCTTACCTTAAGTCTATGCCCCCTGGTTATTGACCCCTCTGCAAAGGGAAAAAGTTTCTTCCTATCCATCCTATCAATGCCCCTCATAATTCTGTATAGCTCAATCAGGTCCCCCTTCAGCCTTCTCTGCTCTAAGGAAAACAACTCGAGCCTATCCAGTGTCTCTTCATAGCTGAAGTGGTCCAGCCCAGGCAACATCCTGGTGAATCTCCTCTGCACCCTCACCAGTGCAAACACATCCTTCCTATAGTGTGGCAACCAGAACTGTACACAGTACTCCAACTGAGGCCTGACTAGCATTTTATACAGATCCATCATAACCTTCCTGCTCTTATATTCTATGCCTTGGCTAATAAAGGCAAGTATCCCATATGCCTTCCTAACCACCTTATCTACCTGTGCTGCTGCCTTCAGTGATCTCTGACCCTCTGTACTTCCTAGGGTCCTACAATCCATTGTATATTCCCTTGCCTTGTTAGTCCTCCCAAAATGCATCACCTCACACTTCTCAGGATTAAATTCCATCTGCCACTGCTCCGCCCATCTTACCAGCCCATCTATATCGTCCTGTAATCTAAGGCTTTCCTCCTCACTATTTACGACACCACCAATTTTCATGTCAACTGAGAACTTGCTGATCATACCTCCTATAATCACATCTAAATCATTAATGTACACTACAAACAGCAAGGGTCCCAGCACCGATCCCTGCGGTACACCACTGGTCACAGGCTTTCATTCGCAATAACAACCCTTGACCATCACCCTCTGCCTCCTGCCACGAAGCCAATTTTGGATCCAATTTGTCAAATTGCCCTGGACCCCATGGGCTCTTACCTTCTTAACCAATCTCCCATGTGGGACCTTATCAAAAGCCTTATTGAAGTCCATGTAGACTACATCAACTGCTTTCCCTCATCTACACATCTAGTCACCTCCTCAAAAAATTCAATCAAGTTTGATAGACACAATCTGACAAAGCCATGCTGACTATCCCTGATTAATCCCTGCCTCTCCAAGTGGAGGTTAATCCTGTCCCTCAGAACTTATTCCAATAGTTTCCCTACCACTGATGTTAGACTCACCAGCCTATAATTACCTGGTTTATCCCTGCTACCTTTTTTCAATAATGGTACCACATTCACTGTCCTCCAGTCCTCTGGTACCTTTCCTGTGGCCAGAGAGGATTCGAGAATTTGTGTCAGAGCCCCTGCTTTCTCCTCCCTTGCCTCATAACAGCCTGGGATACATCTTATCTGGGCCTGGGGATTTATCCACTTTTAATCCCGCTGAAACAGCTAATACTTTCTCCCTTTCAATGCTAATATGTTCAAGTATATCACAATCCCCCTCCCTGATCTCTACACCTACATCGTCCTTCTGCATAGTGAACACAGGTGAAAAGTAATCATTTAAAACCTCACCTATGTCCTCCGGCTCCACACACAGATTGCCGCTTTGGTCTCTAATGGGTCCTACTCTTTCCCTGGTTATCCTCTTGCCCTTAATATAGTTATAAAACGCCTTGGGATTTTCCTTTATCTTGCCCGCCAGTGTTTTTTCATGTCCCCTCTCCGCATTCCTATTTACTTTTTTAAGTACCCCCCTACACTTTCTATACTCCTCTAGGGCCTCCGCTGTTTTCAGTACTCTGAATCTGCCATAAGCCTCCTTTTTTTTCCTTATCCAATCCTCTATATCCCTTGACATCCAGGGTTTCCTGGACTTCACCTTTACGGGAACATGTTGGCCCTGAACTCTCACTATTTCCTTTTGAATGACTCCCACTGGTCTGACGTTGACTTTCCTACAAGTAGCTGCTCCCAATTCACTTTGGCCAGATCCTGTTCACCTGGTGTTACTTCGCCTTCCATTCACCATGCTCCTTTCATTCAGATATTCAATATTATTTATCATTTTTCAACTTATAATTGCATTTTGCGTTCATTAATCAAACACATATTCAACTTAATTTCATCCAGTGCCATAATCAAGGTATTGCATGGGTTATATGTAAAATAGGGCTCCTTCTATATTGCTTAAAAAAGTGCCTTAATCTCAATATAAGAATGCCTCCTCTTCTGCACCATAATGACATATCTATTTCCAACATCAGTGTTTGTTTGAGTGAGATTGTCAAATTATTTGCAATTTTTGCCTTAGTCAGTGACTTGTTTTTTTTAATTGTGCCAATAAGGATCTGGATGAGACTGCTCAAACTCATATTACTTGGCACCTGAAGAGCTGACAGAGAAGAAACATTTAAACCCAGCTCCCAGAGGTGAAGGAGCACAATATTTTGGAAACTTCCCTTTGAGCCCCTCAACCCTGTTCAAAAATATTATGGTTGAACCTCGTTTGATATCCTTATTTAACAAAAATCTATCAATCTCAGCCTTGTAAATGTCAATTGACTGCCAGCATCCATTGCCTTTTGGGGAAGCAAGCTCCATATTTCCACTATTCTTTGTGTGAAAAAGTGCTTCCTGACTTGATTCCAAAATAGTCTAACTCTAATTTTAAGACTGAGCCCCCTTGGTCATATTGTTTATAGTGTCAACCATGGCTCAGTTGATAGCACTCTCACCTCTGAGTCAGAAGGTTATGGTTTCAAGTCCACTCCAGGGCTTGAGCACAAAAATCTAGGCTGACACTCAGTACAGCACTGAGGGAGTGCTGCACTGTAGGCGATGCTGTCTTTCAGATGTGTCGTTAAATCGAGATCCCATTTGCTCTCTCAGGTAGCCGTAAAAAATTCCAAGGCGCTGTTTTGAAGAAGAGGAGGGGAGTTATCCCTGGTATCCTGGCCAATATTTATCCCTTAATCAATATCACAAAAAAAAAACAGCTAATCTGGTCATTATCACATTGCCGTTCGCAGGATTGTGCTGTGCACAAATTGGCGACCGTGTTTTCTACATCACACCAGTGACTACATTTCAAAAATACTTCATTGGCTGTAAAGCGCTTTGGGACGTCCTGAGGTTGTCAAAGGAGCTATATAAATGTACGTCTTTTTTTTCTGGCTTCCACCACCAGAGGAAATGGTTTCCCCATATCTACCCTATCGAATCCTTTAATCATTTTAAATACCTCAATTAGATCAGCCCTCAATCTTCTAATCTCAAGGGAATACAAGATAAATTAATGCAATTTAACCCTTCAAGCCCTGGTATCATTCTGTTAAATCTGTGCTCCAAGTCCAAGGCCAATATATCCTTCCTAAGCTTCGGTGTCCAAAACTGATAACCATATTGCAGATGGAACCTCTATACAATAGAAGCATCTCCTCACTTTGTATTCCAACCTCCTTGAGATAAAGGCCCACCTTACATTAATCTTTTTAATTAAGTTTTGTACCTGTACACTAACTGTGATCTGTCCACATAGACACCTAAATCTCTTTGTTCCTCCGTGGCTCACCATTAAGAAAACATTCCAATTTGTCTTTCCCAGATCCAAAGTGGATGACCTCACATCTCCCCAAATTGAGCCTCACCTGCTATAGTTTTGCCCACTCATTTAGTCCAACCAACTTGAACCAGAGAGAAAAGTAAGGCTTACAAATACAGTCAACATGGAAATAATCAGCAGGTTATTGACTCAGGAAATACGAAGGGAAAATACTCTGTTTTGGTGCTCCCAGAAGGAAGGGATTAAAGACTATTGGCTGGGACTACACAATTATATGTTACACACATGTGGCAAAAGCCTGGAGTGCAGTAGTTGAATTTTTTTTTAACACCCAGATTTACAGATTTGGAAAGCATGAGGGCATTGCTCTTCCAATCCATGCATAGTGCAGACTGCAGCAATGCTACACCCAGTGGCATATGTTGGCTAGTCAGAACTTACAGACAGAATGAATTTGATCCATTATTTGTTATGCTCTTTGGGTAAGGGATTTTAGTGCTGGTAATTGGAACTCTACTAATTTCAGGTACTCAGGGTCAGCATCAAACCAGATCAGTTTTGCAGAACAAAGCTCCCTCTGCTCTGCCTCAGTTCCAAGCTCAGAAGAACACCAGAGTGATATTTCTACCATTCTCTACACCAATCAACAGTGGCCTCTCTTTGTAATATTGTCAATTAGTGCCAAATTAGGGAGAGTTTTTGTTGCAGGCCCAGGCCTACTATTAACTGGATTGAAACTCCCCAAATACATAACAACCAGCACTTAGAGGAGGTCTAATCCCATCAGTCTGGGCCCAAATTGAAGTCAAGTTCCAGAGATGAAGTCTAACTTTTTTTGGGTGACAAGGAAGCACATAAAATGCTTAATGTTCTAAAGCACCTCAGAAGTAGTGCAGAAATCAACAACTGTGATCCAGCATAGGTAGAAGCACCTCTGATCTAGTACAGGAATAGCCAACTCTGATCTCAGGCAGGTATAAGCAACTCTGATCAAGTGCATGAACAACAAACTCACATCTAGCAGAGAAAAAAATCAGCTTTGCTCTAGTATATGTACAATTACTACAGATCTAGTACAGATACAAGGACATCAGATCTAGCACATGTAACCACCTCTGATCTAATACATGTATAACCAGATCTAATTTAGTGCAGGAACAACCAAGAGACTTTATAGAGCTAAAGTGCATCCCCCAATGTTCTGGGTGCAGTGGTTGATAGCGTTTAAATGCTTTGTATATGGAAGGATAGATTTGTTGGTAATAGCACTAGCTGAGAGAGTGTTTCTCAGGTAGGGGAAGCAATGTGTGAAACTGTTGCAGGTATTCCTGTGAATGATAAGGGATCAAAAGGAAAGAAGAAAATAATTCTGTCCAATTTTGGTCATCACACATGGTGAGGCCCTGGAAAAGGTACACAGAAGAGCAACCAAAATCATACCTCGTCTTCAGCCTCTTAACTGTCAAAATAGACTCCAGGAGTTAGGGCTACTTTTGTGAGAGAAACAAACTGTTAGAGAGCGTACCTTTGGGTATTTTAAAATAATGATTTCATAGAATCATACTGTACAGAAGGAGGCCATTTGACCCACCTTACCTGTGCTGGCTCTTTGAAAGAGCTATCCAATTAGTCCCACTCCCCTGATGTTTTCCTTAGCCTGAAATTTTCTCCTCTTAAAGTATTTTTCCAACTCCCTTTTGAACGTTATTACCGAATCTGCTTCCACTACCCTTTCAGGCAGCACAGTCCAGATCAGAACACTTCACTATGTAAAAAACATTCTCCTCATCTCCCCTTTGGTTCTTTTGACAATTAATTTACATCTGTGTCCTCTGGTTATTGATTCTCCTGCCAGTTGATGCAGTTTCTGCATATCTACTCCATCAAAACCCCTCATAATTTTGAACACCTCCAATAAATCTACACTTAACCTTCTCTGCTCTGAGGAGAACAACCCCAGTTCAGACAGTCTCTCCACATAACTGAAATCCCTCATCCCTGGTACCATTCAAAACTCCTCTGCACCCTCTCCAATGTCTTGACATTCTTACTAAAGTATGGTGCCCAGAATTGGACACAATACTTCACATACTGGAAAAATGTAAAATTCTTTCCTCTTGCATGACTAGAAAATACCTAAGCAAAGAGTGAGGTCGTTCGATTCTGAGGATATATTTTTATCTGCAAGTATTTCATTTCACGGGGAGTAATCGCCCTCTGGAGGTATGCAGTGGTTATGGATTCCCTGCAGTCCTTCAAAAGAAAACTGGGCAAGTTCCTGAGAAGAGAACATTTCAAGTTATAAAAAGGTAGGTTGTAGGATAGTTAGAAATGGGGAATCTTAAGAGTTACCAAGGTCACCTTGTTTGATTGCCTTAGGGGCATGGAAAGGAATTTCCCAGAACTTTTTTTTTTCCCAAATTGACATCCCCAGGAGATTGCATGACTGGGAGAAGGAGGGGCTAGTTGATGGTGCATGAGATTGCAGCATCTGGATGGAGCAGGCCTGATGGGTCAGGATGTCTTTTCCCATTCTTTTTCATACTTTCTTCTGCTGGCATGAAAAGCTAACATCTCCCAACTTGTCTATCCCAAATTCTGCTTCCTTCAGTCCAACCTTGAGTGGCAGTGGTGACCATCATAGAAATGGGCTCACAGCCTTCAGTACTGCAGTGTTGATTGCACCAGAACAGATGGATGCAGTTAGGCTGCATGAAGAGAAAAGAGAAAAACTGACTCAAAAATGTTCCATTTCTTAATTTTATAAGATTTAGTTTTACATGACTTCTACAGCATTGTTTGTGTTCCGAGCTCTTTGACCCTCCCCCCATCTCCATTAATACCATCACTAGTTGTGCTTACAGTAAAACCATAGCAACTGTTGCTATGGTGCAGAGAAGTTGGAGAAAATACAAAAATTGAGAATTCTTTGATCTACTTAGGCAGCACCAGTATGAAGTACCTTTGAGTCACATTTCAAACTTTGTAATTTTACCCTTGCCTCAGAAAACATCATTAGCATCCCCAGCTTGTTGGAGTAAGGTAGGAGGGGCTTGACATGCTGCAGAAAGACACAAAGCGTACCATGGTGCTTGACGAAACCATGTTTTACTCATAGCTTGGAACCACATGGTTAGATCAAGCACAACAGAACACCTTGCTTAGAATCAGAGCCAGTGTTAGGCAACGTCAAGGAGAGCAGAAAGGCAAGAGAGATCGAAGAAGACTGGTGAGCACAATCTGGAAGCTCGGCTGGCAGTCAGTGATTTATCCATGCAAAATCAAAACATTATAGTGCCAAATCATCCAATTAGAACAAGCTGTTAACTAGCAACACCAGGCAGGAGGACTCCACTGTCAATATAAACCCAGGTAGAGATTACAGATTACCTGGTTCAGTGATGAAATTAATTAACCAGTTAGTAATAGAAAAGACTGAGAAAACTGTCAATCAATATTAACTCTAAAGCTCAGAGGAGCCTGGGCTGCAGCCACATCATCATATCTGGATATTTCACATTATCAGCTTCAAAGAATCAATCCTGCTCTGTTGATTTCCAATGTAATTAGTTAACAGCCTATGATCGCTGAGTACTATGAAGCACCCCCACCACTGGAAACTCAACCCAGCAACCTCTGCCAGCCCAACCCATACTGATGAGAGGAACCATTCTATTGATCATCACAGGTTTTTAAGTGCAAGATGTAGCCACTTTAAACAAAGCTGGTTTCAGGAATCCTGTACATAGAGAAACAACAACTTGCACTTATATAGCACCTTTAATGAAGTAAAATATTCCAAGGTGTTTCATGGGAGCTAAATCAGACAAAATAATTGACACCGGACCAAAGGAGGAGGCATTAGGACAAGTGAGAAAAAGCCTGGTCACCCAAGTGACCATCAACAACATTAGCTCTTGGCAGTTAGACCATTCACTTTCTCATCTGTCTGCAGTGCATAGGATGTCAAGATCCCAAATCATCTGGGTTCACAAAATCCTATGGAACTATACAATACAACTTACAGAGCCTAATGGGGTCCTGCAGCAATTACAACAAACACTACTTTGCATTTGACCATCCCCCACAGCTAAGAACCCCCTCCTCACCCACCTTGCCAGTGGCAGCTGATCACCTACATCTCCTGATGAGAGCTCCTATTAGAAGTTACCTTGAGTTAGATAGTGTAAAGAAGCAACACCTATCCTTAACAAGGGATTGATATTACTGACAATCTACAAGCTGCTACAGTTCCCACTAAAGCTTAACACACGACAAAACATTAACAACAGCATCATTTCCTCCTGTAATCTTGAAATTATGAAGACCACCTGCACCTGCCTAGATTCATGCTCCAACGAACTTGTGTAAGGCAATTGTAATTTATTGAATTTGATGGAGAGAAGTTACTGGCTCGGGGTATTTATTGAATCCTTCATATATCACAGGTGATGTGTTAAGAATATTAAGCAGTAGACAGCAGAACCTCTGATGTTCTCCTGCAGACATGTAGCATTTACACTGGTCACACTGCTTTACTGGGTTTATTTCATGAGTTCGAAAGCATCACAATTTAGAGGTCCTTCTCTAGGTCTGCCAAGTGTCTTCCATTCAGGGTAAAATTGTCCTGCAGTCTCCAAAAATTACAAATTAATCTCCTGGACCCTGTTGTGAGCAACCCTGGAGAGAAATCATGGGGGCATTAAAACAAAATGTGTGTTTTCTTTTCATTTTCTTTCATTTTGTTTATAAGAATATTGGAGGAGGGAAAAAAAACTATTTGACTGACAGTTAAAGATCATCCAATTGGCTAAGTGCCCAATTTTAACTCACCCAAAACCCATTCATTTATACAAGAGTTAAAATTGGACCCTAAGGGAAGGATTTTCTCCCTAATATGGGGCAAGAACAAAAGCGGCAGGCATGTAATTTTGCGCTGCTGGCCACGTGCCCTTTGCCTGCACCATCCTGCCCAGAGCCATTTAGCTGGAGGCCGGTTCAGGGGCGGAATGGCTACGCACCGAAAGTGGGTCGCTAGTTAAGATAACTTAAAGGCTAATTAACACTAATTGTCAGAGACCGACTTGAATTTCCCAGTCGGCCTGCGGGCTCCCCACCCCTACCACAACCCCTGTGCGTCGGAAGCACAACAGTTTCCAGGAGGCACCCCCCACCCCCCCCATGCCCCACCTACCTGGTCACAGCTATGGCCGCAGGTCACCCTGTGGAGGGGCCTCCCTCCAGAATGGTGGCCTGGCAGCTACGGCCATTTTTTCATTTGTTAAAGGTCCCAAGAGGCATGTGTCAGGTGACCAAAGGCAGGAGCATGGGGGCGGGACAGCTGAAGGTGAGTGGTCATGTAATGAGATCTTTAGGACTATGTCCAACTAGAGTTAGCAACACTATTTCAATATTGGAGGAGGAGGAGTTGAATCTCACGCAGAGGTTCGCAATCTCCTGCTCCCGTACCCCATGGTCGTGATCTCACAGCTCCAATTGCCTAACGTTCTCTGTCATTTCTCTTGCTTTCTTTCAGTACAAATAGATACTTTTGGTATACGGCCCACAAATGGAAATATCACAGCTAAAATCTTTCTGCTGCTGACAGCCCTGACTTGTCAGAACTATTAAAGAAGACCATGTTAAGTTCTATGTTGTCACTTTGTGTCAATCTTTCTGAATTAACAGATTCGAAATGAGCACGTGATGGAAATGAGATGAGTTAAATGGCAAGATTCTGTCAATGCTGGAGAATCTGTTGTGAAGCTGATGAATTCCTTTATTTGAATCCACTTGCCTGAACGTAGGGAGTCAATAAAAAAGTTGTTTGCGTTGTCATCAAACAGGCATTTTTGTGAAAATTAAATTGTACTTTTAAAGCTTACATATATGGAAAAGTTACAGTGCTTATAAAGGTCATGGTAGGTTCACAAATCCATGTGGAAGGGTATGTAGGACGTTTATGTACAGTTCAGTAGCACACCCCTCACTGTAAAAGCCTGGTATAATACAACTTTACTGTAATACTTGCCGATATAACACACCTCTCACTGTAACAAGCTGGCATAATAGAACCTTACAGTAACACTCCCTGATACAGGAACATAGGAGCAGGAGTAGGCTATCCAGCCCATCGAGCCTGCCCCACCATTCAATATGATCATGGCTGATCATCCACTTCAATGCCTTTTTCCCACACTATCCTCATATCCACTTATGTCATTGGTATTTAGAAATCTGTCAATCTCTGCTTTAAACATACTCAATGACTGAGCTTCCACAGCCCTCTGGGGTAGAGAATTCCAAAGATTCACAAACCTCTGAATAATGAAATTTCTCCTCATCTCTGTCCTAGGTGGCTTCCCCCTTATTTTGAAAAGTGTCCTCTGGTTCTAGACTCCCCAACCAGGGGAAACATCTTCGCTGCATTTACCCTGTTTATCCCTTTAAGTATTTTGTAGGTTTCAATGAGATCACCTCTCATTCTTCATAACTCTAGAGAATACAGGCCCAGTTTCCGTTCATAGGACAGTCCTGCCATCCTGGGAACAAATCTGGTGAACCTTCGTTGCACTACCTCTATGGCAATAATATCCTTCCTAAGGTAAGGGGATCAGAACCGCACACAGTACTCCAGATGCGGTGTAACCAAGGTTCTGTACAATTGAAGCAAGACTTCACTACTCCTGTACTCAAATCCGCTTGCGATAAAGGCTAACATACCATTAGCCTTTTTAATTGCTTGCTTCACCTGCATGTTAGCTTTCAGTGACTTATTGACAAGGACACCCAGGTCCCTTTGTACATCTACACGTTCTAATCTCTTACCATTTAAGAAATACTCTGCATATCTGTTCCTCCTACCAAAGTGGATAACCTCACATTTTGTTACATTATATTCCATCTGCCACATTCTTGTCCACTCACTAAGTCTGTACAAATCCCCTTTGCAGCTTCCTAACAACACACATTCCCACCTAGTTTTGTGTCGTCCATTAACGTGGAAATACTACATTTGGTCCCCACATCCAAATCGTTGATATATATTGTGAACAGCTGGGGCTCAAGCACTGATCCCTGCGGTCCCCACTAGTCACAGCCTGCCACTGTAAGAATGACCTCTTTATTCCTACTCTCTACTTTCTGCCTGTTAACCAATCCTTAATCCATGCCAGTATATTACCTCCTATTCGATGCCCTTTAATTTTGCTAACCAACCTCGTGTGGGGGACTACATCAAAAGTCTTCTGAAAAACCAAGTATACCACGTCCACCAACTCCCCTTTATCAATTTTGTTAGTAACATCCTCAAAAAACTCCAACAGGTTCGTCAAACATGATTTCCCATTCAGAAATCCATGTTGACTATGCCCAATCAAAGCATTATTACCTAAGTGTCCATTTATCACATCCTTTAAAATAGAGTCAAGCATTTTCCCAATGATTAATTTAAGGCTTACAGGTTTGTAATTCCTTGTTTTCTCTCCCCCTCCCTTCTTAAATTATGGGGTGACATTTGCTACCTTCCAATCTGCAGGAGCTGCTCCAGAATCTATAGAATTTTGGAAGATGATCAATGCATCCACTATCTCCATAGCTACCTCTTTCAACACTCTGGGATATAGAATATCAGGTCCTGGGGACTTATCAACCTTCAGCCTCATTAATTTCTCCAATACAACCTTCTTACTAATACTAATTTCCTTCAATTGCTCATTCTCCCTAATCTCTTGGATCTCTAATTCTGCGAGATTTCTTGTATCTTCCTCAGTGAAGACAGACAAAAGGTAATCATTTAGCTTCTCTGTCATTTCTCTATTCCCCATTATAAATTATCCTGATTCTGCCTGTAATGGACCCACATTTGTCTTAGCCAAATGTTTCCTTTTTACGTACTTATAGAAACTTTTACAGTCCGTTTTTATATTTTTTGCTAGTTTACGTTCATATTCTATTCTGCCTTTCTTTATCAGTTTCTTCGTCCTCCTTTGCTGTATTATAAAATCCACCCCACCCCCACACCCCACACCCCCCCAATTCTCAGGTTTACTACTATTTCTGGCAACTTTATAGGCCTTTTCTTTTAATCTTATGCAATCCTTACTTCTATTGTCATCCACGGTTGACTTTGGTGTTTTGTGCCTTGAAGGAATGTATAGTTGCTGTAAACTATGTAATAATTCTTTAAAGACTATCCATTGACTATGTACTGCCATACCTTTTAATGTATTTTCCCTGTCCACCTCAGCTAATTTTCCCCTCATACCTTCATAATTTTCTTTGTTCAAATTTAATACCTTGGCTTCAGATTGAACTACCTCACTTTCAAACAGAATGTAAAATTCTTTTATCTTACGGTCACTCATCCCTAAAGGTTCTTTTATAACAAGATTATTAATTAGCCATTTCTCATTACATAATACTAGATCTAAAATAACCTGTTCCCTAGTTGGTTCCTCAAGATACTGCTCTAGAAAACCATCCCTAACACACTCCAGAAACTCATCCTCCACAGTATTAGTGCTCATTAGGTTTACCCAGTCTATATGCAGATTGAAGTCACCTATGATTACTATATTACCCATGCTACATGCTTCTCTAATCTCCTTATTAATACTATGCTCCACACTACCACTACTGTTTGATGCTCTAGAAACAACTCCCACCAATGTTTGCTGCCTGATGCTGTTTCTTAGCTCCATCCAAACAGATTCCACATTTTGTACTTCCAATCTGAGATCCTCCCTTACTAATGTACTGATTCCATCCCTTATCAGCGCAACACCACCTCCTTTTCCTTTTTGCCTGTCCTTCCTAAATGTCGAATATCCTTGAATATTCAATTCCTAGTCTTGGTCACCCTGGAGCCACGTTTCCATTATGGCAAATAGATCAAACCCATTTACCTCTCTTTCGGCCTTTAAATCATCTATCTTGTTGCGAACGCTGCGTGCATTCAGGTAGAGTTCCCTTAACCTTGTCTTCTTGACATTCTGCATTCTAAGCCTAGTTGATGCTCGCCTTTATTTCGCCTGCTTTCTAATGTCACTTGCTACTTTTCTACCTCCTGTTACCAGCTTTACTTCCTTCCAATTTGAGCTACCCCTCAGGTTCCAATCCCCTGACAAGCTAGTTTAAAGCCTCCCCAACAGCAATAGCAAATCTCCCTGTGAGGATGTTAGTTCTGTTCCTGTTAAGGTGTAGCCCTTCCATCTTGTACAGATCCCACCTGCCCCAGAACTGGTCCCAATGCTTCAGAAATCTGATGCCCTCCTTCCTACACCAATTTTCCAGCCATGTGTTCAATCAATCAGTCCTCCTATTCCTATGCTCACTTGCACATGGCACTGGGAGTAATCCTGAGATTATTGCTTTGGAGGTCCTGCTTTTTAATTTCCTTCCTAACTCCCTAAAATCTGCTTTCAGGACCTCATTCCTCTTCCTACCTGTGTCATTGGTACCAATGTGGACAACGACCTCTGGCTGTTCACCCTCCCCCAGAAGGATGTCCTGCAGCCGCTCCGTGACATCCTTGACCCTGACACCAGGAAGGCAACACACCATCCTGGAGTCACGTTTACTGCCACAGAAACATCTGTCTGATCTCCTGACTATCGAATCCCCTATCACTATTGCTCTTCCATTCCTCTTCCTCCCCTCCTGTACAGCTGAGCCACCTGTAGTGCCACGGACTTTGCTCTGGCTGCACTCCCCCGAGGAACCATCGCTTTCACCGGTATCCAAAATGGAAAACTGATTAGCAAGCAAGATAGACTTAGGGGGCTTTTGCACTGCCTGCCTGATTCTCTTAGACTGCCTGGCAGTCACCCATTCCCTCTCTGCCTGCATGCTCCTAACCTGCGGTGTGACCACCTCCCTAAATGTACTATCCGCCTAGCCCTCCGCCTCGCAGATGCACAACAGTGACTCCAGCTGCTGCTGGACACACCTCTCACTGTAACAGCCTGGTACAATACAACTTCCCTGTAACACTCACTGATATAACACACTTCTCACTGTAACAGCCTGGTATAATACAACTTTACTGTAACCTTGTGTTCTGATGAAAAGTCACAGACCTGAAACATTAACACTGTTTCTCTCTCCACAGATGATGTCAGACCTGCTGAGTATTTCCAACACTTTCTGTTCTTGTTTCAGAGTTCTAGCATCTGCAGTATTTTGCTCTTATTTACTGTAACACTCCCTGACTCCCTGAATGAGCAGAAATTTCCTCTCACTAAGTATTGGGAAGATCAAAGCTATTGTCTTCAGTCCCTGTCATAAACTCTGCTCCCTAGCCACCGACTACATCCCTCTCCCAGGCAAATGTCTGAGGCTGAACCAGACTGTTCGCTGTCTTGATGTCATAATTGGCCCTGGGATGAGTTTCTGCCCATATATTTGCGCCATCACTAAGATCACCATTTCCATCTCTGGTACTTCACCCAACTTCACTTCTGCCTCATCTCATCTGCTGCTGAAACCTTCATTCATGTGTTGTTACATCTAGACTTGACTATTCCAATGCACTGCTGCCGGCCTCCCATCTTCCACCCTCCATAAACTTGAGGTCATCCAAAACTCAGCTGCCTGTATCTTAACTTGCACCCATCACCCCAGTGCTCGCTGAGCTACATTGGTTCCTGGTTAAGCAACACCTCAATTTTAAAATTCTCATCCTTGTTTTCAAATTCCTCAATGGCCTTGCCCCTCCCTATCTCTGTAATCTCCTCCAGCCCCACAACCCTCCGAGATATCTGTGCTCACTTATTTAGACCTCTTGAGCATCCCTGATTTTAATTGCTCCAACATTGGTCGCCATGCCTTCAGCTGCCTAGGCCTCAAGCTCTGGAGTTCCCTCCCTACATCTCTTTGTCTCTCTACCTCTCTTTCATCCTTTAAGATGTCCCTTAAAACCTACCTCTTCCGTGAAGCTGTCAGTCATCTGCCCTAATATTCTTTTATGTGGCTCAGTGTCAAATTTTTTTCTATGATGCTCCTGAGAAGTGCATTGAGATGTTTTATCATGTTAAAGGTGCTACATAAATCCAAGTTGTTGATGTAACAACTCCTTACTGTAACACCAATAATATTATATGAATGGTAAAGTGACAAGTGTGCTAATTATTCATGGTTATCTCATTAGTAATATAACTATATAAAGCAGGCTCCTTGTAACAGGTTTTGGAGGTTAGAGAAAGTATTATAGAGGGTTAACTCAATGTGCTGTCTCCAAAAGTCCAGACTGAGAGAGACAATAGCTCAATTAGTTACACATTCATCAGCAATAACATTGTTGCTATGCCATAAGTGATATTGTGTTTGATATAACCCGAAGTTGCCACATTATAAAAAGAGGAACAACACTGCAATTGGATTGTGCCAAGAAATCCTTGGAGGTTTATGAATGGATTGTTGTTTTTCAGCACAAAACGTGGGAGTACAATCTGTTCAGGAGCAATGATTTGGGGACTGTTTAATTAGGCAAATGTTGAAAATTAATGCTACTAAACAGCTGGGATGATCATGTGATCGGTGGCTGAACAGTCGCCATTGGAAACAATTTTATAACAAATTCTAAAATAAACCACTGTGCCCTGTCCATCTGTTTATATTTCTCACTATCTGCAGTTAAGACTAATACCTATAAGATCTCATCTACACAGAAGACATTTGGCAATCTGTTAAGATCTACAAAATATAAAAGGGCCAATTTTCAGTCAAATTTAGATTCAGATACAAAATCAGATAAAAATGTAATTCCCTGTTTAAGGTGACACAGTAGTTAGGAGACATAGTGCTCTCTTCAGAGGTGTTCAATGTACTTCCAAGTCATGAGTTTTTGTAATGGTGGAGTTTATGGTGGAGCTTACTTCCAAGTCTTGGGCTTTCGTAATGTGGAGTCCCATTCAGAAGGCCCCAGGCTTAGAGCTTTTTGCAGCTTAAATTGTAGAGTGCTGAACTTTCACTTGGAGGAGCCCAGCTCCATGAGTTGTAGAATGCTGGACTCCCATTCAAGGAGGCCCACTTGAATTGCAATTAGAGTCCTGGACCTCCTTTCAGACAAGCCTGAATTCAAACTTTATCCTCGATTTAGCTTTCAAATCAACTGCTCTCAGTGGACAAGTTTCACCAATATTCATTTCGGCTGTTATAACCAAAGCATACTGTATAAATGAAAATCCCAGAAATCTGTTGCTATGGTCCACCAAATATCAGCTATTTACTATGCTTTTTCGGTGTGACAGGGAAAATGGCATCTATCTGAAAACACATTACCCTGTACTTGCATTTTTTTAAAGTAAAGAAGGGACAGCTGTGGAGTACCCAAAATGATCCAAATTGGGCCAAAGTTGAGTATTTAATAATAAACTCCACATGGTTCAGTTTTAGTCACTGTGGCTTGCAATTCATTCCATTGAGGAGAACAATCCCAGCTTCTCCAGTGTCTCCACATGACAGAAATCCCTCATCTGTGCTATCATTCTGATAAATCACCTCTGCAACCTCTCTAAGGCCTTCTTATTCTTCCTAAAGTGTGGTGCCTAGAACTGGCCACAATACTCCAGCTGAGGCCTAACCAGTGATTTATAATAGTTGAACACAACTTCCTTGCTTTTGTACTCTATGCCTTATAACACAATTTTACAGTATATGTCAATCCAGGAGTTATTTCTCAGTTTCCTAATGCTCCAGTTTTGTGAATAATCACTAGCAAAAAAGTACAGTGCAAAGGAAGTATTATCCTGGTTTTGTTTTAGCAGGACAGCAGAGCTCGAAGAAGTGGCCTCATAGGTGGTAAATTCTCATCAATTACCAGTGTTATGGTGGTTGATTTTCTACCTATGAGAAGGTTAACAACTTACATTTATATAGTGCCTCTAATGTAAAAATAAGTGAGTCAAGGCATTCAGAGGCATGGGAAAAATGGACATACAATGATAGAGAGATCGAGATGGATGAAAAACAGCTTGGTCAATGAGTTGAGTCTTAAAAGAGGAGAGGAGGTAGAGACGCAAGAGGCAATTCTAGAAAGTGGTACCTGTTTGTCTGAATACAGGTAGCAAAGATAAAGAAAAGGGAGGGGTAAATGCACCAGAGACTGGAATTAAAAGAAGAGTGCTCAAAGGAACATTATAGGACCAGAGGATGTTTCAGAGGGTGGAAAGATGGGCTCTGGAGGGATTTAAAGACACTGGAATCCTGTAAAATAGACAAGGAACATGCATCTGCACAAACCAACTTTACAATAGCTCAGTGAGTAAATTCACTGTGTGGCATGCTACTGAACCCTAAAGATCAGAAAGATTTCTGCTCTCTATTCATTTAATCAATGTCAGTTGATGATGTCAAATGTCTCTGGGCTAGCAAATGGAAAATATTTTCCACGATTCCTGCTCTTGATTGCTCTCCAGTGACTCCTGACAGAAGTGCATGTGTATAGATGCTAAGTGAAGACTGGATAGGGTTCAGTTTGATAACTCATTCCAGTTGAATAGCCTGCAAACCCTCACTACCTAACTCACATATCACAGAATGCAGTGCAGATGGAGGCCATTCGGCCCATTGTGCCCGCACCGGCATACATGAAGAATAGTCCTCTGGTTAGGGGCTGAAGGGCTGTCAGCACCAGTGAAACAATATCTTGCTTGAGCTAGTGTTTCCAGGAGAGGAGAGATTCGAAGAGCAAAATTAGTGGGAAATCAGATGAGATAACAGCAACTACTGGCAATCCAGCTCCAATATACAACTCATTGGAATGAACAGATGTCCATTGGAGACCAAAGCCATTAGTTGTATGTACAGTCTCTCTCCTTGGCCTCAATCAAATTGGCACAAGCCTGTCCAGCATTTCTTTCTTCCCTCAAACACTTTAAACTATTTCTCTCCTTCTTTGGTTCACCTTTCTCTTCCCTAGCCCACACTGTGAATTATAACTTAACATAAGTAAGTTCAGCCATCTTCTAATTACATCTCCATTGCCAAACTATGAACTCCACTTCAAAATTCTGAACGGGACTATGTTGCCAAATCTCAGGTGATTTTGCTGGTATGTCTGAAACTCCCCCTTGCCTTGTTTCAGTCCTTAATGTCCTGTATGATTCTTTCCAGTCGTAGGAATGTAAGCCACAATACAGGACAACAAAGGAACAGTTGACTTCATTTGCCTTATATTTGTAGTTACATTGCTCAGGAATTGGGATGCTTAATCAGGGAAGAAAAAATTCTACTACAGCTGCTAAGCAACAGGTTGCCAAGATGAGCCACAATGTTCTATGCCAAAGGAGTTAACTTTCTAAATTTCCACTGACAACATGGCCCGCAGAATATGTAAGCAACTTATCGCTTCTTCCACACCCCTCTCAATTTTCTCTTCTTACTTCTCTTCGCTAGAGTCAAAGCCTATGCAGGGTACAGTTCCACCATCTTTTTTTACTTCAGCCAACTGCTGTGGCCACTGTTCCTGCTCCTGGTTATTATCCAGATGTGCAGAACAAAACAACTCATGACTATGAATGATGTAGGCTAACCATGCTAAAGGAGCTGACTAACAGCAGAACAAGCTGCATAGGCAATTAAGAAAATAAGTGTCTTAAGCAAACACAGCTGTCGTATCAACCATATTCACCTCTGGTAAAAAACATTATATAACTTGTACAATGTGGGTACAGCTCCTGTGCTTTATAGGCGAGTACTGTGGAACCTACTTTTAGTAATTGCTATTGTTACAATTCAAGATACTTACGAATCCTTTTGCCAGTGCCCATCACAAAAAGGAGCTTCCATTACCATGCCTACACAACGAGCTGAAACTTGATTTTATGCATAAATTATCTGAAATGAACTATTACTATTAAGAGAACATTTTTGGAAATAATACGGCCTACCCAGTGTGTTCTACAGAACTCCCTGAATGCATAGGAACCATTTGAATCAGGCTAAAATACAATTAGCATTTATGAAAAGGCAAGATTATAGAGAAACAAGTGTAAATTGTTAGATTAAAAAAACACAATGCATTTCTTAAAGTTCACCATTACGTTAGACCTGTTTTTCTCAAACCAAAGTAATAAAGCTTCTTTGAGTTACTTTTTTTTAAACTAAATTCAGGCAGCAACCTATACCAGTAATGAAAATAAACGAACTAAATTAAATTAGGGAAATCTTCCCATATTTACCTCCAGATTCTGGCAACCTCTGACTATAGAGTAGTTAAGTTGGAGTTGAAAGATGTCTTTCAGGATACCAGACTCAAACAATTTTCCCATCTTAGTGACAAAATGAAACTGAGAGAGTCATGCTAGCAGAATCTTATTACAGATAATGGCTTGGTCATTTCCAACCAGGCAGCAAGCATATTTGTACCTAATCTTTCAGAGACATGGAATAACTGCAAATGCAGTAGACTGTAAGTGTAGGCAGTTGACATTCCAGTGATCCATAGTATCTATTACTTTCAGCTTGGTGGACTTGCCATCTTCTAACACTTGCGAGGTAATAGAAATAGCTTGGTCCTAAATGATCATATGCTTCTAATGGGAAACCATAAATCAAACCATCAACATTTCTATAAAAGATCTATAATTTGATGAGCTATAGGTTAAAGGGCTACTGGAACAATGCAAAGATTTCACAGCCAGGATTGTATTCCTGATGAAATTTGACACTGTTATGGTTTTAGATTAAGTGATGTGTATTCAGACAAACATAAACTTCTGCATATAATGACACCACTATTCCCAGCCAGAATGGAGATGATTGGGCAATTCCGCCTGGAGACTGCACTGCCGTAAGTGACTGTGATTGATTTATGCAAATCATTTTTATTATGTAACTATCCTGCACTCACTGCATTTTGCTGAAGAAATGAATGGTATTTTTAACCGGATGAAGTTCGGTCATCTTCTGTTTGCTGCAGTTCGTAGACAGTCTTTTAAATAAACTCTGCAAATTGGCTTAGTTTATTGCTGTGTGCTTTGTTTACTGTAAAATAAACCTGCTTGCTCCAAGTCCTGCCCCACCTCCAACTAATTTGCCAACAAACTGGCATTAGCCAGTCATTAGTTTAAACCCCTTTCAATTAGCAGTTTACAGGGACAGGTTTGGCTATTTTATATAAAAATTAATAAAAATTTGTGGATCATTGTTTGTAGCAGATTTAATCCTCAAATTGTGATTTCCAAAGCCGATTTTTTACTGTGGGCTTTAAATGCTATCACATTTGTACTGAGCAGCACAAGTCCATTGCCCTGACCAGTCTGCATCGCCTGTAAAGAATTTCACAGTGATTTATATGCTCGTTCTGAAACTAAGCTCTGCTGTAAATATCATAGTAACACTATAAAATGCTGCCAAACAGTTCTGTAGATATAATAACTCACCTGGTCTGTTTAGTAACTCACCATGCCAAGGAGACACTTAAAAAAAAACTCTTATTAAACTTGTAAATGGGACAGTTTTTCTGTGGAAATTTAGCCAGGGTTTCCATCAACTAAATATGTACATTTTTACACAGATTTTATGAACGAACAATCTGATGAATGAACTGACAACTTGAAATTGAAAATGGGTAAAATTGAATGGGAGGTGGGCGGGGGGGGGGGCCAATCCCAACCCCCTCCCGCCCCGCTGCAATTTTACACAGGGCGGCGGTAGCAAGAAACGGACAATCAAGGCCCTTCTGTGGTGGCCAATTAACTGCCACTTAAGTGTATCCTCCAGTTGCCACGAGTATTTTACCAGTGGCAGGCGGATGGCAAAGGCCCGAAGAACACCACCAGATAAAAGCTGACGGCCTTCTTGCGGGATGGGGAGGGTGCCCGCCTGATTGGTCACCATGTGCCCCATGGAGGGCCCCGTCCGAAGCCCCAACCACTCCCACCACACACTATCCCCTACCTCCCACAACCGACGCCCCTTGCCCCACCAGGGCCAGGCCGATTGTCCCCGGTGAGGCCCCAAAAACTTACCTTCATTCCAGGGCCATCCTTTACCTTGCTTGCGATGGCTGTGTGTAGTCCCAGCAGTGGCCATCGCTTCCGGTGGCGTTGCTGAGAATAAGAACTGCCGGCCTGCTGTTTAGCTGGCAGCTTCATTAGGTGGGACTTACTGCCTCAAGGAGGTCAAAGTCCTGCCCAAGGCCAATTAAGGGCCTGGGGAGAGAAAAGTCCCGGTATGGCTCCCCAGGCCTGGCAGAGCTGACTTTTCTGCCGGCGGGCGGGACCTCCCACCCGACATAAAATTCTGGCCTATGACTTAGTAGTGCTGCGAAAAATGTAAAATGTCTATTTTTACTTTCCAGAAGGATGGCTTGTTTCTCTGCATCGCAGGAAATAAACATCTTAGCTGATACGTTAATGTCACTTCAAAGGAAGTTGCCTAGCCCTGAAGAAATAGATTGCTTAATAAGTATCTGTGCTGGCCAGCCCACCAAGGAAGAAGGCTATTATTCTCTACATGAGGGTTGCTTTGTTTTACAGGTATAAACATCACACCAGGAAAACCAGTCAGGCAATTTCTGTGCTCTGAACCCCTTTTTAATTGACAGTGTTGTGCAATTGGATAAGATATCTTTGTGCTATCTGCTGCCTTTCACTTAGCTGGGACTTCAAGGAAACCTGGGTATAATTGTTGACTGATATCAAGGTTTCCTGAATGAATCTCAGCTGCTGCATTTTCTACATTACAACAGTGACACACTTCAAAAGTATTTCGTTGGCTGTAAAGTGCTTTCGATTTTCTTGAGGTTGTGAAAAGCACTGTACAAATGCCAGTCTTTCTTTTCTATGAGGCAGTAAACAAGCTGAGGCTGATAAAACACTCCCATGGTTTTTTTTAATGGATGAACTTATCAGGTACATTCATCCTACGTAAGGGCATTAATTTTGATTGATGACGGCTTCAAGACATTTTATTGTTTTGTAGCCAATTCTCTTAATTTATGTTAAGGGACAATGTGATTTATCTGTCTACTGCTGTTTGCCTTTTACTTCAACTAATTTTATTTCCCAGTAGGTATTCTCAGCGACATCATGACTGTTCGCTATTTCATCAACAAAATTTCCAAAAGTGGGCAAAATAAATAGAGAATCAACAAAAAGTTTTATTTTAATCATCATTTTTTGATACAGTTTTATTTACCAAAAGGGTCCTGATCGTAAAAGTGAAAATGCAGTGATGTCACTTCAAGATTCGTCTGTTACAATAAAACAGTTAACCTTATTCATCAGTGTCTGCCCTTCCTGCCTTTCTTTGTCTAACTTAATAACATTTTCTGGATTTAATTTGTGAAGATGGTCCTGTTTCTTAATTACTGCTGTTCCAGACAGTAAAATTTAATTTGACAGCCCCAGTAATTCTCTTTTTAAAAATAAATATGTATTTCAAACACACAATAGGCAGTGAAAAAAAAAGCACCATGAGAAAGATGACTTTGCCAAAGATCGTTGGAACTTAACTTTCAGTAAGTTCCACTTATCTCTGTTTCTGACTGTAGCTGGTTAGAGCGATGGGCAGACTGCATTCCATACTGACCTCTGACCCACAGAGCAGATTTGATTTCTAAAGGACAGATCCCCATGTATTGGGCTGATGTGGATATGCGACTACTTTCTTGAATCGGGGTTTACCTGAGCAGCGGAATTTCTTTGCCTTGATCTGATTGATACGTTTGTTGGCCAGGCGGCGCGGGTTGGTGCAGCGGGCACCGCTGGTTTCAATCGGGTTGTTGTGGAGATAGTCGGCCAGCCACCTCAGATGACAGTCACACACAAACGGATTCTGGGCCAAGTGGCTGAGTTTAAAAAGATTACTTTTTGTGAGAGAGACAAATATTTTTCAAACCAAAAATATAAGACGTCTCAAAGTTTTATATATTTGTTTTCAATTGTTACCAGATCGCAAGTTAAGTCTACCTTTTAAAATGGGAGTCTTACAATTGCATGCAAAAAACAGCTTTAAAAGTAAATTATTTCTTCTTCTGACAATTTTTATTTCAAGTTTTTGACAATGTGAAGGAGTTAGTTGAACATCAGCAGAAATACTGTCAGTACCTGTAACTCAGCGTACTGTCTGGGTGAAGTTAGTGAGCCCGACAACGTGTGAGGGAGCTGGATGAACATCAGTTGACATACAATCAGTAACATAGGGTGCTGTCAAGGAGCTGCTATTAAAACTGACTTCAGTTTGAAAACAAATTGAATTTTGTGCTCATCAAAGGGCTTAAGCATTATGTATGCAGCACTCAGATCAGGTACAACAGACGTTCGAGGGAAATATCAACATAATATATAAATATAAAACTCTCGTATAAACAGGCTTAAGGACAAATTTGCAAATTAAACATACTTATTTTAAATAAAAATCACAGACAGACTCTGGTTCTTGGGCAATGACATTGTATCTTAAATGTTAGTCTACTGTTTGGTTTCTGATTTATTGCCAGTGGAAGAAAGCAAATAATGACTTTGAAAGGACTAGCTCCAACCCCACTCTCTATAGTCAAGTTTACCAATGGCACGGTGAAGCCAGTGTGGCTGCACAAGGGGGAGATAGGCTGTGTGTCTGTGATGTCATGATAGCATCGGTGAACTTAATAGAGCCCTGTCGTTCAGCCAGATTGACTGTGATTGGTCGAGCAGGCACAGAGTCAAAGACAATGAGGAATGAGACTGATCTCTCACCCAAAAAGCTGTTGAGGTTTGGTCCATAGAACCACAGAAAAATTATGGCATAGAAGGAAGCCATGCCAGCTGAGAAGGAAAGAAATATAGAAAGTAGCCTCCCAATCCAAAACCACCTTCCAGCACCTGGTCCATAGCCTTGCAGCTTGCAGCACTTCAGGTGCATGTTCAAATACCTTTTAAAAGAATTGAGGGCTTCTGTCTCCACCACCATTCCTGGCAGTGAATTCCAGACACCCACCACCCTCTGGGTGAAAAAGGTTTTCCTCAGGTCCCCTCTAATCCTTCTATCAATCACCTTAAATCTGTGCCCCCTGGTAATTGACCTCTCCGCTAGGGGAAACAGGTCTTTCCTGTCTACTCTATCTAGGCCCCTCATAACTTTGCACACCTCTATTAAGTCACCCTACTGCCTCCTCTATTCTAAGGAAAACAACCCTAGCCTATCCAATCTTTCTTCATAGCTGCAACTTTCGAGCCCTGGCAACATTCTTGTAAATCTCCTCTGTACTCTCTCCAGAGCAATTATGTCCATTATAATGTGTTGACCAGAACTGTATGCAATACTCCAACTATGGCCTAACCAGCATTTTATACAGTTCCAGCATTACATCCCTGCTTTTGTATTCTATACCTCAGCCAATAAAGCATTCCATATGCCTTCTTCACCACTCTATCTACCTGTCCTGCCACCTTCAGGGACCTGTGGACATGCACTCCAAGGTCTCTCACTTCTTCTACCCTTCACAATATCCTCCCGTTTATTGTGTATTCCCTCACTTTATTTGCCCTTCCCAGATGCATTACCTCACACTTATCTGGATTGAATTCCATTTGCCACTTTTCCGCCCACTCAACCAAACCATTGATATCATTCTGGAGTCTACAGCTACTCTTTTCACTGTCAACTACACGACCAGTTTTTGTGTCATCAGCAAATTTCCCAATTATGCCTCCCACATTTAAGTCCAAGTCATTAATATATACTACAAACTGCAAGGGACCCAACACTGAGCCCTGTGGAATGCCACTGGAAACAGCTTTCCATTCACAAAAATATCTGTCGACTACTACCCTTTGTTTCCTGTCACTGAGCCAATTCTGGATGTAACCTGCCACATTCCCCTGTATCCCATGGGCGTTCATTTTACTGACCAGTCTGCCATGTGGGTCAAATGCCTTACTAAAGTCCATGTAGACCACATCCACTGCAGTACCCTCATCAATCTTTCTTGTTACTTCCTCAAAAAACTCAGTTAAGTTAGTAAAACATGACATTCCCTTAACAAATCCATGCTGACTATCCCTGATTAATCTGTGCCTTTCTAAGTGGCAGTTTATCCTGTCCCTCAGAATTGATTTTAACAATTTACCCACCATCAAGGTCAGAATGACCAGCCTATAATTATTTGGCCTATCCATCGCACCCTTTTTATACAATGGTACAAGATTCGCAGACCTCCAAATGTCTGGTACCTCTCCTGTATCTAGTGAGGATTTGAAGATGATCCTCAGAGCATCCACTATTTCCTCCCTGGCTTCCTTCAACAATCTGGGATGCAATCCATCCGGCCCTGGTGATTTATCCACTTTTAAGGATGTCAGACCCTCTAGTACTTCCTCTCTCATTATGCTTATCATATCTAATATTTCACACTCTTCCTCTTTAACTACAATATGTACATCAACCTTCTCCTTTGTGAAGACAGAGACAAAAAACTCATTAAGAAACCTGCCCACATCTTCTGTATCCATGCATAAGTTCCTTTGTACATCCCTGATAGGCCCTACCCTTTCCTTAGTTATCCTCTTGATGTACAATAAAACATCTTTGGGTTTTCTTTGATTTTACTTGCCAATAATTTTTCATGTCCTCTCTTTGCTTTTCTAATTTCCTTTTTTACTTCACCGCTGCACTTTCTATACTTTTCCAGGCTTTCTAAAGTATTGAAGTTTCAAAACTGAGATTGAGAGATTGTTTGTGAGGCTAGTGTATTAGGAGTTATGGAACAAAGGTGGTAAATGGAGTTAAGATACAGATCAGCCATTATCTAAATGAATGGCAGAACAGGCTCGAGGGGCTGAGTGGCCTATTCCTGTTCCTATAGGAATCTTGGGAGACAGGTGACATCATTCACTCCTAAGAGATGCCATTGTGATAGAATCAGGACTGAACACAGTGATGTGATTCACAGAGATTGTTACCAGGAAGTTAGTTTGAAGTTGGCAGGCAAAATATTAGGTAAATTGAGATTGCAAGGTGTCCTCTAATGTATAATATGTAGAATTGCACTGGCCTGATGTTAACACGATATCTACCCTGTGACATACAACTTCAGCATTCCTTAATGCCCACAGCACAACAATGACATTTTGTCAAGACTTTTATTCTCTGCATCCCAAACTTACAACTGAACATAATATTGGACTGGTAAGAAAGTTCACAGGCATGGGTATTTCAAACAATAATCAGTACAGCACTATGTGGTGAGTTTCAGTGACCCACTCACAGAACTTAGATTACCAGCAAAAATGATTCCAGCTTTACTGTCTTGGTTCCTCTGAAACCCTCAATTGGATGCTATCTGGTAATTTATCTAGGGGTATGCACTAACCCTTTGACTAATGAATCATATTGCAACAATGATTTTCAGGGCGGGTGCAAGAGAATTTTTTTTAATAACAGCAAATATTGCTGGTTTTAAATTTATTTTCTCCAATTCCCCCCAACTGAGTGTCTCATCCCTCAAATGAATCTTCTGTACCTGACCTTGCCTCAGACTCCACCAATGTCCAACTTGAATCAGCTGTAAGAGCTATGTGAGATTATGCTAGGGTAAATTCACTCCCCATTTCCCCTATTTGGATCTGATCAGCACCTCTCTCCCCACATAGTCTTAGCTGAGGCTGGGAACTGAGTGGAGGAGAAATATTTGCAGCCACAAAGCCATATGCCAGGGCTCTGTGGTGTTACACATTAGTGCTGATGTATATTGTGGCTTCCTGCCACAGAGAACTACAGCCTGCAAAAACTGTGAGTCATCACTTCAACACAAAAAGTTTCCATTGACTTTGCACACAAAGTAAACCATGCCACCAATTATCCTTACCTGTCCAATGGCCAAGTCGAGTGCAACATTAAAACATTCCATTATGGGGGTCATCCCGCTTCTTAACAATTGGTCCTCCTAAACAATCACCAGTCTCCCATCCCACCATTCTCAGATTGGGTCCCCTTTATAATCCCATTAATCTCCCTCTTCTGTAACCTTAATTGTTTCATATTGAATTTCATCCATAATGCTGAGTCTCTTCTATAACCACACTTTTCCTTATCACATAGCTGCACCCAATCTGTCTCCTTCTTTAACAAAGTCTAGAAAATAACAATTAAATTACCACTAAAACAGAACACATACAGTGTCTGAATGGATCGTAGAGGTGTAAACAGTCCCTTAGCAATGGTCTGGAGCTTGTTGTCATACAACGAAAGGAGATTGAGGTTCTGCAAGTCCTGGAAGGTGTTCACACGCAAACAGTTAATCTTGTTGGCATTTAGGAGTCTATAGAGTGAGAAGAGAAATGGCCCAATTAGATTCTGTTCACTTCAGCATGGAGTTAAGCATACCTGCACAGACACTAAATGGCACCAGTATCAGATCAGTGCTTACTATGCCACTATCAAACCTGTGCAGTCCAATCACATGTACAGAGGATGACATGTACTAATGTTGGACCTGTGTTGTCCAATCACCTGTAAAGATGCCATACCTGTACCATTATTGCAGCTGTAGTTTCAAATCACCTGTACAGATACTATAGCTGTACCAGTGTTAGACCTGCGCGGTCCAATCACCTGTACAAATACCATACCGAAGCCAGTGTTGGACTTGTGCTGGAGGTGAAGATTCAAATGTTGAAGGCACAAAATGGAAGGTGATTTCTAGGAGGACCCCACAAAATTTGGAATTTTTACATTCACGTAAATTGTGGTAAGTTGTCTTTCAGCATATCAGCATAAATTTTATGAATGAAGTTCAAGCCACCTCCTCAGCCAGTTCTCTCATCCTGGTACCAGCTGTAAAGTTAGGCTTTGTTGGACAACATTAGAATAGACCCAATTAGCTCTTCCTCTCCAGTATCAGTATCGTATTATTTCGAATCTTGCATCTTCCAAACTGTATTTAATAGATTCGCAGTCCATTCATATTCCACAAAGTAAAATTTAATGAGTTCTTTGACAAGGGCCAGACAGTCTCCTCTGATTGAGGACTAGATTGATGTTCTTTAAATACATTCTTGCTGCAGTGCATTCCCTCCTCCAAAGATCGAATAACTAATGGTAATCACTTTTGCAAAACTGTTTGAGTGACTTAGATTATGTTGCTCCTACACAGTTAATGACGTGAATCTTCTATTTGAAACAAAAGTTGAAGCTTCTGTACACAGAGGCATCTCTGGTGGATCTAAGATCCTGGATCTCAGTTATTAATGGAGACCACATGTTTTGCTCTTCACTCTGCAGCTGCTTCGTCTGAGTGTGTCAAGCTGCATTTTTTGAAATATTTTTGTTTTGCAGGTTAAATAAAATTTGCCAGTGATTAATGAGTTATTGATACACAATTTGAAACACTAACCAACTGCATAAACTTTGAATTGTCTCTGTTTCAGTTTGGTAAAGGGAAAGCTAGATAAGTACGTAGACCAGTTGGGCTGAATGGCCTGTTTCTGTGCTGTAAATTCTATGTAATTCAACGTAAAGCATTCACTATCCCAACACAGCTTTACATGAAAAGTTTTCTGTCTCCTCAATATTCTGCACCATTCACCAGCTGAGAACATGAATGGCCACCTACTCAGAATCCTTTGTAGATAATGCCTTGAATTGGACTGTCAAAATGTGTGTAACAGAGACTTCAAGTTTCACTAGCTTTACCTCCCAGGAGGGAAGTGCCTCCCTCACCTGCTCTTGTTGCTCTGTCACCAACTGCATCAGAATACTTTTCCTGCTTTTTGTATGTAGACTTGGTAAAATCTTTTGAGAAATACCTAATCGCCAGCGACATCCGCTTTAAAAATCAAACTGTCTTCCATTTCAAAGTGTCTCAAACTCTCAACTCTTTTTCAATTACAACTTTTAACTTGCAATTTGTGGGAGAAATCCTAAGTTAAAAGGACTTGCACGATAAAAGAAATTTGAAACTAGCTTAATTTGTTTTTTCATATTCTCAATCAGGCTAAATAACATGACAACATTACATTTTGATTTAATGCTGTTTAAGGGAGTTTCAGTCTAGAATGTACTTAATTTCTTTCTTTTTACATGTCTCAGATGGATTGAAATGATGGTGTTTGTTCCAAATTCATGGCTAATGTGGAGCCACAATTTGGCCAGTTGTGCTTTAAATGGAGCATACCATGCCTGATTTATTTAATCATTTTGAACAAGCAGCCATTTGCAGTAACCCTGACATTACACTAACTACTGTAGGTCATTTTAACTTTATGAATGAAACAAATATGGATTGCTACTCACAGCAGCTGGATCGATATCAGCCCATCGAAAAGGCCCTTGGGGAGATCGGTAATCTTGTTTCCATAGAGGACACTAAAAAAAACAAGAAAACGTCTGTTAGGCATCAAGACTTCATTTCAGAACTGAGTTGATTTATTCCTGACTAGCCACCAAAAGTATAGATGACACATTTGCAATAAAAACTCACATTTTTGTATCAACAACTTGCATTCATAGAGTGCCTTTAACATAGAAATATGTTCCAAGGTAGAAAATTACTCAAGAGACCAAAGGAATTATGGAAGCTGAGCTAAGGAGGAAAGATTAGGAGGAGTGACCAAAAGTTTGGTCAAGGGGTGGATTTTAAAGAAGGGCTTAAAAGATGAGAGGGAGATGGAGAAGCAGAGCGATTTAGAGAGGGAATTCCAGAATGGTGAGAGGAAAGGTCTTAGGTGGCTTGTTTATGAAAGTTGGGAGCTTGCCCAGGAGGTCATTGGAGTAATTGGGTCTAGAGGTGACAATGCATGTTTCAGTGGCCGATGGGTTGCGTTGGGGTGCAGGCAGGTGATGTTACAGTTTTGGAAATATGCAATCTTTGAATTACAGGCTATAGGATTGTTGACTTAACTCAATGTCCCACCCAGGTAACACACAGCCCGAGAGCCTCGAGGACAGGATCTGTGGTTGACTTTCACTGCAAAGTGCTTCATTGCTCTGTACTCACTTTCCACCTGACCAAATTCTACTCCCCATTTATGTCATGGGAAAAGAACACCAAGTCTCTGTTCCATGACAGGCTGCAATTACTTTAATCTTTATCATGTCATGTCTTGGTGTGATTAAGCCGCAAATACTAGGCAAGAAATTTATCTCGCAGCAGCCCTCCCTGGTTTGAGTTGTAAAAACCCATTAAACATTGACTCACTGAAATCTATGTCACCAACTATGTCAATCTTCAGAGTTCATTATATTCAACTGGAACTCAAGTTTAGCCTATCAGAGGCCCATTTTTCCACTTCCAAAAGGGTCACTTGGACCGAGAAAACATATTGTAAGAAAATTGTTTTTAAACTTAAAAAGCTACAGTGTAATCAGAGCAGGATAAATCAGTTACAAATTAAATAAAAGAGCTAAAATAATAAAAACAGAAGAAATAATTGACAAAATGGGAAGACAATGAGCTGAATTAAATAATTATTTCTGTTTTTAGGTTACTATATTAGACAAAGTTATTTATTAAATCTTTATTACTGTAATAGCATTTGTTTCAGCATTACTGAAAACTAAAAAGGGCAGTGAAGGTAATGAAGAAAATAGAAATCAACCAGGTGCCTAGCTTAAGGCAGCTGAGCTATGAGCAGAACTTCGGGTTGACTACTCTGAAGAAGAGAATGTGCAGGGGAGATATTATTCAAGATTCTTAAGGGAAGAGATGGCCTCAAGTTCTGGAACCAAGGCACACAAGCTCAAGCTGAGAAAAGGAAAGGTGCATAGACAGGTAAGATTTAACTAATGTATAGGGTGGTGTCAAGAAAACATGGTACACCAAATGAGGATTTTTAATTCATCGGTTGGAAACCTACATTTAACATTTAAAAAGGAACTGGGATCCTACATTTAACTTTTAAAAAGCTGGTAGCCAAGATGGCCACCACAATTTGCATTGAAATACCTCACATTCCAGCACATCGAATGTGAGACACATGTCTAACGAGATTGCATCCAGGACAATGCCTCATGAAATTGGGAAACAGCTATTGGCAAAACATTCAAAGCCATCTTGCAGTCATACCTCCAGGGGGTGAACATTGAAAACAAGGAAGATTGAAAATACTTAGATTCAAATATAGTTAAATTGCAAACTGGACAATCATAAGACCACCTCCCCATCTGTGGAAAAACTAGCAGTCTTTTGCAAAAGAACAAACTTCTGAGATTTTGAAGCAGACAAGGTTTGAGTGTTAACCAGACAAGGGCCCCCTGGGGTTGTGTGTCTCGCTCCAGAATACATCACAAGTTTGAAACCTGTCTGCGACTGTGAAATCTCCAATTCTACCATTGCTACAGACAGAGACGCTGGGAAGGAAAGCCATCTACTATTCTGTCTCCAAGAAAAAACAGAACCTGGTGGGTCAGCCACAAAGTTTACTTCTACCAGCCAAAGACCTCAAGATCACAACTTCAGCCAGAAGACAATGGAATTACACGACCCCACAGACTGTATATTATTTTTACATGTTCTGGACTCGAATCTAAGTCAGCCTATTTCTTGCCACTCAATAATCTGCTTGTGTGTGATTCTCATGTGCGTGTGTGAGTGAAAGTATAGCGTAGTTTTATTATTTTATTTAGATCAGGTTTAGCTTTTTTTAAGTACAATAAGCTAACCTATTTCTTGTTTCAACTCAAGAAAACCTGTTCGTTTGGTTCTCTTTTGATCACAACAAAGGTAAAAGGTAAAACACTAACTGAAGTGATAAGCACATGCACTGTTTTAAAAGGAATAAACCCTGCTGCGGTCAAACAATGAGAAGGACAAGAGGGGAGCCTTGAGACCCCTCCTCACCTGATCCCAACAGTGGTGAATGTGTGGAGCAGACCACCTTGCAAGCAAGTGGAGGCAAATAGTGTGGTAAAATGCAAGGGAGAATTTGATTGATATTTGAGAGCATGTGTGATTGAGAGGTAATACAAACATACATACATACGAATTAGGAACAGGAATAGGCCACTCAGCCCTTCAAGCCTGCTCCGCCATTCAATAAATTCATGGCTGAACTGATTACTCCACATTTCCACCTACCCCTGATAACCTTCCACCCCCTTTCTTATCTAGAATCTATCTACTTCCGTATTACAAATATGCAAACACTCTGCTTCCACTGCCTTTTGAGGAAGAGAATTCCAAAGACTCATGACCCTCAGAGAAAAAATTTCTCCTCATCTGTCTTAAATGGGCGACCCCTTATTTTTAAACAGTGACCCCTAGTTCTAGATTCTCCCACAAGGGGAAACATCCTTTCCACATCCACCCTGTCAAGACCCCTCAGGATCTTATATGTTTCAATCAAGTCGCCTCTCACTCTCCTAAGCTCCAGTGGATACAAGCCTAGCCTGTCCAATCTTTCCTCGTAAGACAGCCGCCCATTCCAGATATTAGTCTCGCAAACCTTCCCTGTACTGCCTCCAACCTTTACATTCTTCCTAAAATAAGGAGACCAGTACTATACACAGTACTCCACATGGTCTCACCAATGCCCTGTATAGCTGAAGCATAACCTCCCTACTTTTGTATTCCATTCCCCTCGTGATAAACAATAACATTCTATTAGTTTTCCTAATTATGTGCTGTACCTGTATACTAACCTTTTGTGATTCGTGCACTAGGAAACCCAGATCCCTCTGCATCTCAGAGCTCTGCAATATCTCACCGTTTAGATAATATGCTTCTTTTTATTCTTCCTGCCAAAGTGGACAATTTCCCACTTTCCCACATTATACTCCATTTGCCAGGTCTTTGCCCACTCACTTAACCTATATATATCCCTTGGTAGCCCCCTTATGTCCTCTTCACAAGTTACTTTCCTACCTATCTTTGTGTCATCAGCAAATTTAGCAACCATACCGTCAGTCCCTTCATCTAAATCATTCATATAAGTTGTAAAAAGTTGAGGCTCCAGCACAGATCTCTGTGGCACACCACTCGTTACATCTTGCCAGTCAGAAAATGACCCATTTATGCCTACTCTCTGTTTCCTGTTAGCTAGCCAATCTTCTATCCATGCCAATATGTTACCCCCTACACCATGACCTTTTATTTTCTGCAATAACCTTTGATTTGGCACCTTATCAAATACCTTCTGGAAATCTAAGTACAATACATCCACCAGTTCCCCTTTACCAACAGCACAAAGAACTCCAATAAATTGGTTAGACATGATTTCCCTTTCACAAAAGCATGTTAAATTTTTCTAAATGCCCTGCTATAACATCTTTAAGAAGAGCTTCTAACATTTTCCCTCAGACAAATGTTAAGCTAACTAGCCCGTTGTTTTCTGCTTTCTGTCTCCCTCCCTTTTTGAATAAAGAGTTAGGTTCGCTATTTTCCAATCTAAAGGAACCTTCCTCGAATATAGGGAAGTTTGGAAAATTATAACTAGTGCATCAACTATCTCACTAGCCACTTCTTTTAAGATCCTGGGATGAAGTCCATCAGGACCCAGGGACTTGTCAGCCTGCAGCTCCAACAATTTGCTCAGTACCACTTGCCTGGTAATTATAATTTTCTTGAGTTCCTCCCTCCCTTCCATTTCCTGACTTACAGCTAATACTGGGATGTTACTTGTATCCTCAATAGTGAAGACCGATTCAAATTATCTGTTCAGTTCATCTGCCATCTCCTTATTCTCCATTATTAATTCCCCAGACTCACTTTCTATCGGACCAATGCTCACTTTGTTAACTCTTTTCTTTTTAAAATACCTGTAGAAACTCTTATTATCTGTCTTTATATTTCTAGCTAGCTTTCTCTCGTACTCTAATTTTATCTTCCTTATTGATCTTTTAGTCATTCTTTGCTTTTTTATATATTCTGTCCAATCTTCTGACCCGTCTCCCATCTTTGCGCAATTATAGGCTTTTTCCTTAAGCTTGACACTACCTTTAACTGTTTTAGTTAATCACGGATGGTGGATCCCATTTTGGAATTTTTCTTTCTCATTGAAATGTATCTATTCTGTGTATTCTGAAATATCCCCTTAAATGTCTGCCACTACATCTCTATTGACCTATCCCTTAACCTGATTTGCCAGTTCATTTTAGCTAGCTCTGCTTTCATGTCCTCATAATTGCCCTTATTTAAGTTTAAAATATTAGTCTTGGACCCACTCTTCTCTCCTTCAAACTGAATGTAAAATTCAATGATATTCTGATTGCTGCTACCTAGGAGCACCTTAACTATGAGGTCATGAATTAATCTCATCTCGTTGCACAATACCAGGTCTCGTATAGCCTGCTCTCTGGTTGGCTCCAGAATGTATTGTTCCAAGAAGGTACCCTGAAAACATTCTATGTACTCCTCTCTAGGCTACCTCTGCCCATCTGATTTTTCCAGTCTATATGTAGGTTACAGTACCCCATAATTATCGCTGTACCTTTCTGACAAGCTGCCATTATTTCTTTCTTTATACCCTGTCCCACAGTGTGGTTAATGTTAGGTGGCCTGTACATCACTCCCACAAGTGACTTCTTGCCTTTATGATTTCTCATCTCTACCCAAACTGCTCCTACATCCTGGCATCCTGAACTTAGGTCGTCCCTCTCTATGGCGCTAATACCATCATTAAATTAGAGCTACCCCTCCACCTTTTCCTAGCTTCCTGCCCTTCCTAAATGCCACGTACCCTTCAATATTCAGTTCCCTATCTATGTCGTCCTGCAGCCATGTCTCTGTAATGGCTATCAGATAGTACTGATTTATTTCTATTTACGCTCTCAGTTCATCTGTTGTTTCTTTTCGAATGCTATGTGCATTCAGATACAGAGCCTTGAGTTTTTTGTCCTTTTATTATTTTGTAACCTCTAGCCTTATCTGTTGATTTACTCTTAGATTTGTATGCTCTGTCCCTTTCTATCACAGTTTGTTTATCAGTTCCCATATTAATACCTTTCTCTCTTGTCTTGTCTCTACTCCTTGATTTACCATATCTTCCCAAATTTGATCCTTTGCCCCCACTATTCAGTTGTGTTCAGTAAATGATTCAGTTTAAAACCCTCTCTACTTTCCTAGTTATGCCGCTCACTAGAACACCGGTCCCAGCACGGTTCAGGTGTAGACCGTCCCAACGGTACAGCCATCACTTTCCCCAGTACTGGTGCCATTACCCCATGAACTGGAACCCACTTCTACCACACCAGTCTTTGAGCCACGCATTAATTTCTCTAATCATATTTGCCCTATGCCACTTTGCCACTAATCGAGAGATTATTACCTTTGAAGTTTTGCGTCTTAATTTAGTACCTAGTTCCTCACACTGACTATGCAGAACCTCTTTCCTTGTCCTGGCAATGTCGTTCATACCTACATGGACCACGATGACTGGATCTTCCCCCTCCCACTGTATATTCCTCTCCAGCCCTGAGCAGATGTCCTAAACCCTGGCAGCGGGCAGGCAACACAGCTGTCTGGACTCTCGCTCTTTGCTGCAGAGAACAGTGTCAATTCCTATATTTATACTGTCCCCTACTACCACTACATTCCTTTATTCTCCCTCCACTTGAATGGCTTCCTGTACTATGGTGCCATGGTCAGGTTGCTCATCCACCCTGCAGCCCCCACTCTCATCCAAACAAGCTGAAAGAACCTCAAACCTGTCGGACAATCGCAAAGGCTGAGGCTCCTGTACTCCTGCCCTCTGGGTTCCCTTACCTGCCTCAGCTGCAGCCACACACTCCTGTCCCTGACCACTGACGAATTCAGAAGATCCCTTCCTAAGGGTTGTGACCACCTCCTGGTCCAGGTAACGTTTCCCCGCCCTGATGTGTCACAGTGTCTGCAACTTACACCAAATGTATACGCAAGATGGCCATAGGATCACAGTCCAATGATTTACAACTACTTGTTCACCAGTTAGAAGCCTGAAAAGATTGCACTATGCTAGTTGAGATGAACATAACATCAGTTTAAACAGTAGGTTTGATTGGAGTTTAGCTGCCTGTACAAGGCACACATCAGTCCCTGCAGCTTATGCTGCAAGTTGCTGATCTGACCTTGTACATCCCAGTACAAACCTTCAAGTACAACATTTTACAGTCTCAGCACATTCCAGTACAATATTCTAGTCCCAGCACATCCCAGTACAACCTTCTACAGCCCCAGCACATCCCAGTACAACATGCTACAGTCTCAGCACATTCCAGCACAATATTCTAGTCCCAGCACATCCCAGTACAGCATGCTACAGTCCCAGCACAAGAGTCTGGTGAGTTTCTGCATATCCCAGTCCACAACACTGTGCAATGTATAGAATTCTTCTTTGTAGTTACTGTTCATTCTTTCGAGCTCTCTTGTATGATGTGTAGTTTATCCTATAGAGCTAACCAATCTACTGTACTCTTCATTCTACAAACTTTTACTGTGTAGAGCACTTTACTGAGCTATTCACTTGGTGCTAATCAAAGCCTTGTTCAGTTGGCTGAGAGTGTATATATTGAAGTGCTGAAAGAATATTGAAAGCTGCCTCCTTGTAAATCCTGTTAGCTATCTGTGAATCTGGAAGTCTTGAACAGGTTATGAAGTTCAACAGCTTTTTTTACTTAGCAGCTGTTTTCACGAACCAAGTGGCTCAATGTAATAAATTGTGATGTAGATCTGCACAGATATCTGCAATATAAGAGCAGAATCTATTATTTTTGGAAAGAGAAACTAACTTCTAACAATGCAGTTGGCTGATTTGTGCAATGTGATGCCCGTTTCAACCCAACCGCGGAGACGGTTGTTGCCGTCTGGTTTCAATCCTGGAGGGCCCAACTAGTTCAAACTGCTGCTGTTTTGATTGGAAAAGGAAAAGGAGGACTTAGCACTGAGTGTGGGCCGCGGGGGGTTGCGGGGTGGGGGGGAGTGATACCACACAGGAACTGAGAGATGCGGAATGAAAGGGGATTGAAAAACAGTAACATGAAAAGATTATTCACAAAAAGGACAGCAGCACGTAATAGGAAGATATTGCAAAACACATAACTTGCACCACAAGCATTGATGCAACAGAGTTAACCTTGACCGTTTATTTCAAAGCCTGTATTTGGTTTAATGCTTAAAATTAAATTTATTGGGTTAACCAGATTCTCTATCTGTGTGGTCTTTTAATGCCACAAATACTGGAAGTGCATCAATAAGAGTTTTATTAGCCTGTGTAATGCACCTAAAAAGCTTTGAAGTTATTGGTGAGTATTAGGTCTTTTTTAAGAAGGCGCTGACTTTAATTCTACACTATTTTAGCTGATCCACTAATTTACAGACCAGCTGGGCAAAATGTAAACTCAGCAATCCTACTACTTAACCGTTTGAGGATTCAGTAAATTGTAAGTCTCAAAAGGAATGCTGTAATTCTTCTCTAGCAGAATCAATACTTTCAAATAGGTGAAATGAAACTGGCTGGGAGGAGTCCTTAAACATGATAGTGTGAGCTGGATCAACTTTGCAAGTTCTACATTCCAACAGTGACTACGCTTCAAAAGTACTTCATTGGCTGAAAAGTGCTTTGGGATGTCCAGTGGTCATGAAAGTGCTATATAAATGCAAGTTTTTAAAAAAATCACAACCAGTAACCCATGGAGGGGCTACTGAGCCTGACAATATTAGGGAGTTCGATTAACATCAGTAGGCATTAACCCTAGAATTTTGCAGCTCAATTGTCTGTGTTACTTGAAATCCTTCACTGTCAGGCTCAATAACCCATCCAAACCAATACAATTTTCTCATCAAAAAATTGTATGTAATCAAAAACGCTTTTAAAATTTGACTGAAAGGAGCCATAACAACTTCTATTTTTATAAACACCTTTAATAGAATAAAACGTCCCAAGACACTTTACAGGAGTGTTATTAGGGCAGATGACCAAAAGCTTAATCAAAGAGGTAGGTTTTAAGGAGTGGCTTAAAGGATGAAAGAGAGGTCGAGTGGTGAAGAGATTTAGGAGGAAATTTCAGAGCTTCGGGCCTAGGTAGCTGAAGGCAGGGTCATCACCAATAGTGAAACAATTAAACACAAAAGCAAAATACTGTGTATACTGGAAATCTGAAATAAAGATAGAAGATGGTAGAAATACTCAGCAGGTCTGGCAGCATCTATTGAGAGAGAAACAGAGTTAAAGTTTCAGGTCTGTGCCATTTCACCAGAACTGGGAAAAGTTACGAATGTAATAGGTTTTGAGCAAGTGAAAGGGGAGGGTGGGGAAGAAGAACAAAGAAGGTCTGTGAGAAAGCAGAGGGCAGGAGAGATTATATGACAAAAGACTTCATGTCCAAACGGAGTGATAATGGGACAACTAAAGAAACCAAAGATGTGTCTAGAGGAGGTGTGAATGGCAGAATCCTGAATAGTTGCCATGTGAAAGCAAAGAAAAGGAAATAAGAGAGAAACCAGCAAAGAAAAATAACACTAAATGGGGGCAAAGGTTACAATCTAAAATTTTTGACTCAATGCTGAGTCCAGAAGGCTATAAAGCGCCCAGTCAAAAGATGAGCTGCTGTTCCTCGAGCTTGCGTTGAGCGTCAATGGAACACTGCAGCTGGCCAAAGAAAGAAAGGTCAGAGCAGTAGAAAGATGGAGAATTAACAAAATAGGTGACTGGAAGCTCGGGGACATGCTTGTGGACTGACCAGTTTGTGTTTGGTCTCCCCAGTGTAGAGCAGGTGGCATCATGAGCAGCGAATACAGTATACTACGTTGAAAGAAGTACAAGTAAATCATTTCACCTAGAAGGAGTTTTTGGGGCCTTGGACAGTGAGAAAGGAGGAGGTAAAAGGGCAGATGTTGCATCTCCTGCACTTTGTATGGAAGGGTGCTGTAGGAAAGGGAATGGATGTTGGGGGTGACTGAGCATTGGACCAGGGTAACGTGGAGGGAACGGTGCCTTTGGAATGCTGAATGAAGAGTGGAGGAGAAAATATATTTGGTGGTGGCATCACGTTGGAGGTGGCAGAAATGGTGGAGGATGGTGGGGTGGAAGGTGAGGACAAGGGAAACCCAAACATGGTTGTGGGAGGGAGGGGAAGGGGTGAAAGCAGAAGTGTGTATAATAAGACAGACACAGTCGAGTGCCCTGTCAACCATGGTGGAGCAATTAAAATCACGGATGCTGAAGAGGCCAGAATTAGAGGAGCACAGATTTCACGCAGGTCTGTAGAGTTGGAGGAGATGACAGAGATAGGGAGGGGCAAGGCCATAGAGGAATTTGAAAGCAAGGATCAGAATTTCAAAATTGAGGCATTGCTTAACCCGAAGCCTGTGCAGGCCAGCGAGCACAGGGGTGGTGGATGAACGGAACTAGGTACAAGTAACGGCACGGGCAGCAGAGTTTTATGGAGTGTAGATTGTGGGAGGCCAGCCAGGAGTGCTTTGGAATACTCAACTCCAGAGGTAGCAGAGGAACAGTAAAAAAGAACAAGAGAGAGAATGAAATACAGAAAAAAGGGAAATTGGCACAGGGGACATTATATGTTTCTTTCAAATTGTAACGACAGGAAAAAAAAATCCACCCCGAACAGGTTATATGTTAAAAGCAATGGAGAATTTCCTTATTAGTCTTCATACTTACAGGGAGGTGAGTGATCGTAATCCTTGAAATGCATTGGCTGCAATCTCTGAGATCTGGTTCTTACTCAGGTCTCTGCAGAAAAAAAAGCATAAGAAGCACATTTCAATTCTAAAGAAAAACTACGACCCATAAATCTGGTGCGGGGCATCTCATGGTGAACGCCATGAATTTGATTCATTTCCTCACCATTCAATTTGTATTGTTTTTGAGCCACAAGTTTCTGGAAATGTGAATTGATAATGCAAGGTTAACAGGTCATCTGGGGCCTCGTGAATGTTGAGTCCAATGGTCTATCTTCTTATCAAATTAAATTGAAGGATAGATTGGTGGTGAGCATAGAGTTTATGGAAAGGAAGGAAAACAAGCGAGCAGAGAATGCACACATGAATGTCCTATCAGGACAGGATCAGGCTTGACTATCACACTATCCACAGTCAAAAGTTCACCAAGAGGGGTATGGTAGTGTAGCGGTTATGTTACTGGATTAGTAATTCAGAGAATGCAAGCTCAAATCGCACCATGACGTTTGGAGAATTTAACTTCAGTTTATCAGTAAAAATTACCACATAGCTGTCAGATTTATGGAAAAATCTACTGATTTACGAATGTCTTTTAGGGAAGGAATCCCACTGTCTTAAACTGATCTAGCCGATATGTGACTCCAGGTCATCAACAATGTGGTTGGCTCTGTGAAGTGCCATGGCAAGCCACTCAGTTGTAGCCGGTCCAGAGAAGTTTCTGGTCAATGCCGCCATTACCAGCAGTATAAGAAGGTAGACCCGGCTAACTCAGGCCAACTGGGGTGGGAAAATAACACCCAGGTAATTGCCCAGTTATGTCTTGTCCACAAAAAAAGGACAAATCCAAACTGGCCAATTACCACCCCTTCAATTTACTCTCAATCATCAGCAAAGTGATGGAAGGTGTTGTTGACAGTGCTATCAAGCAACACTTATTCATCAGTAACCTGCTCACCAATGCTCAGTTTGGGTTTCTCCAGGACCACTCAGCTCCAGACTTCATTATAGCCTTAGTCCAAACACGGACAAAAGAGTTCAATTCCAGAGATGAGGTGAGAGTGATTGCCCTTGACATCAAGGCAGCATTTTGGCAAAGAGTGGCATCGAGGAGCTGTAGTGGGGATGAGGTTGGTAAGAATCGCGGCAAGGACTCTGCTGGCTGGAATCATACCTAGCATAAAGGAATATGGTTCTGCTTATTGGACATCAATCATCTCAGCCCTATGACATTGCTGCAGGAGTTCTTTGGGGCAGTGTCCTAGGTTCACCCACCTTCAGCTGCCTCAATAATGACTTTCTCTCCATCATAAGGTAGGAAGTGAGAAGGCTCACTGACGATTGCAGAGCGTTCAATTCCAGTCAAAAATCTTCGGAAACAGTCCATGCTCACATGCAGCAAGACTTGGACAACATTCAGGCTTGGGCTGATAAGTGGCAAGTATTATATGGGTTTGCATCCCACTGTTGCCACCATATCATGAGTTTCTTTGTGTTATCTTAAGCAATGAGATATGTGGATTCCAGTTGATTGAAGATTTTATTACATCTAAACTGGCACATACAATACAGAGCAAACAAATACAGAACCTTTGGCTCCAGAGTGTTGCTGGACAGAGCAACTATGGCTTCTAGTCACATGGCTCCATCCTGGTACTTAGCACATTAGCATACTGAGTTCTTAAAGGCACATCACTCTTAAAGCCATCATACAACAAGTAACATTCGTGCTACACAAGTGCCAGGTAATGACTATCTCCAAAAACAGTAAGTCTAACCATCTCCCCTTGACATTCAACAATATTACCATCGCTGAATCCACCACCATTAACATCCTGGGTGTTACTATTAACCAGAAACATAATTGGACCAGCCACATAAATACTGTGGCTGCAAGAGCAGGTCAGATACTGGGAATTCTACAGCAAGTAACTCATCTCCTGACTCCCCAATGCCTGTCCACTAACTACAAGGCACAAGTCAGGAGTGGAATGGAATACTTTCCACTTCCCTTGAATGAGTGAAGTTCCAACAACACTCAAGAAGCTCAATACCATCCAGGACAAAGCAGCCCACTTGATAGGCTCTTCATTCACCACCTTAAACATTCACTCCTTCAACCACTGGCATACAATAGCTGCAGTGTGTACCATTTACAAGAGGCAATGCAGCAACTTGTCAAGGCTTCTTCAACAGTGCCTTCCAAACCTGCAACCTCTTCCACCTAGAAGAACAAAGTCAGCAGGTGCATGGGAACACCACCAATGTGCCTGCTGGCCTGACAAGCCACACATCATCCTGACTTGGAACTATAAAGACGTTTCTTCACTGTCACTGGGACAAAAACCTGGAATTCCCTCCATATCAACACTGTGGGTGTGCCTACAACACACGGACTGCAACGGTTCAAGAAGGTGCAGTTCACCACACCACCACCTTCTCACAGGCAATTAGGGATGGGCAGTAAATGACATCCACATCCTGTGAAGGAATTTAAAAAAACACATCTTATGAATGAGCAAACAAAAAACCTGGGTTTATTTATGAATAACTGAAACTTGAGTGAGTTACAGGTGAGCACACCACATCCATTGAACTGCATCAGGAGAATAGCTGAAGGGAGCCAACTGGTAAGAAAAGAGGTAAACATAATCATATTTAATCCTCTGACATCTGAGTTTATGAGGGCATGGGAAAGTACAGCTTGAGAATAGGCCCTACATTCTACAAACCAGGTTAAGGTATTCTAAAGTTTCCAGTACACAGTCTGTCTTACAATAGTTCAGAGTCGAGGAGGTACATTTTGACTTTGTGTGATAGCGTGAAATGGGTGATAACAAATTGGAAGCCAATTTTATACATCTCTTCCAATTTTTATTTCCATTGGCTTCACCCATTTTGCACTCTTGCACAAAGACAAAATCTACCCAAGCTCTTTGGAAGAGGAGGGGGAAGAAAAGGCAAAAAAAAAACAAATGGAGTAAATTTTAACTTTCACTGTATAATGGTAATCTGGTGAAGTAGATGATCTGCCCAGTATAAAACACATCTGATTTTCTTCATTGGATATAAATTAGGAGAGTTCTAGGATGAGCAAATGGCCCACTCTACCAGATTATCACCCAGACCACAAGTAAAATTAACGCCCAAGGAAATGTCTGCATTACAGCCATTGCAAAATTGCACATCGAGCATGTTGCAGGCCAGAAGTATTGAAGGTTTTCCTCCTACTGTTACCCTGGAATCCCTGGTCTGATCCAAGAACAGGGCCAGGCTTTCTCTGGGTGAGATTATTATTGAGCATGGAACCTGAATGTAGTTAGATGCTGTGGATGTGTGCCCACTGGGAACAAGCTGCCAGTTGCTTAGATTAATTATACTGAGGACCCTAATTATTGTTATTGCTATTTTTATCAGATATGTTAAGAAGACACTTAATTAAGAAATTACTCCAGGAGTGTGAACGATCTGATCATTACTGGCTGGTGATGCTATGAGAGAGTTATTATCAAGAAACCATCAGCAGAATAAATTCAACATCCTCCAGCTCCAATGATTATACTCTCTTCCCAGTGCCCCCATACTCCTTTTTTCAATCTGTTCATTGACATTCTAAATGAAATGCTGAAAAAAAGATGCCAATTACTGGCTGCATGATCGATGTCTGTTGTCAGACCTGTGTATTATATCCAACGTACAGCCTTGTACCCTCACACTTCAAGTATAAACTGCGATGTCAACTATATCAATCTCATCCATTTATTTAGCATCTGGACATTTTTGAAGACTGTCATGGCCTTAAATTTTTGCTGTGGAGATATTACTATATAAATGGCTCATATGAAACTCTTCAGGCTGCCGTTTAACTAGTCACTGACCTTTTTAAAATAAGTGGGTTCATGTGTCAGTTAAAATAAAGGAATTTCACGAGTGTTATCATTTTTAATAATTAAATTATTAAATAATAAAACTAATTTCATTCCTGTTTTTACACCACTACTCACAATGAGCAATTTCACTAAGTTGTGTCTAAAAATATTTGCATTTCACTGCGGGTGATAAACAATAACATTGGGGTGAATTTTCCTTGGCAAGGGGAGGCAGGTTTTGGTGAATGTGGGGAGTTAAATCCCCTAAAAGTGACGTCAGGTCAGGATCCCAACATCACCCCAGCATCTTCTCAGTTTCACCTGGGTGGGGTTGAAGATGAGTGGGGGACTTCCCATGCAGCTGTTGGGTAAGGAATTTAAATGTACAAATAGCTCATTAATTTGCATTTTAACCAAGGATTCTGGCACTAACCGCCATCGGACCCATTTCCTGAGCTGTCAGTAACTCACCAGGGCCACTAAGAGGAGTGCACAGCAGGGTGTGCGTCTTTGGTGAAACTGACAGTCTGGGCAGCCTTTGATCAGTGAAAGTGAAGAGCTGCAGCCATGGCCAGGTGAGAGGCTGTTGCTCACAGCACTCATTTTCCAACAGTGCTTGACAGGTGGTTGCCAACTTCTCCAAAGTCACTTCATCTGTCTTGCATTTCATTCACCTTCAGCTGCACCTCCCTGCTGCCAGCTTTTATCACAGTATGGGAGCAGCTTATGCAGCTCCATCTTGCACCTCTGATGAACAGTGAGAAGAGCTGTTACACCAATACCAACAGTTCTGACAGCAGAAGCAACACCAGCAGCAGGAAGACCAGCTGCTTTCTCCTCAGCCATATGGGGATGGACACAAAGATCCAGCTCCAAGGAGACAAGAGCCCAAAACAGGTTCTACAGGCAGAGGATCGGCTCTCTCAACACGTCTGAGGACCAGTGTCTCGGGAGGCTCAGGCTCTCATGGCAGATCACGACTGACATCTGCAGCCTGCTGGAATAAGACCTCCTTCTCAGTGGGCCAGGTGGGCACATCAAGGTCCCTGCAGGGCCACCCCTCCAGGTCTCTGTCTCTCCCTGAGGTTGTGTGCTCTATTTTCCTGTAAGGAGAGAGAGCAGAGAGTTGTGAGTGTTAGAGATGGCTTATGTGGCTAGCAGAGGACAACATTTGTGGAGGGTGGCTGGGTGGCATGGGTGTGAGATGGTAATAGGATGAAGGTGAATGACAGTGTTGACTGTTCAGATGGGGATGTGAGGAGGTGCTTGGAGAGAGAGGAATGAATGCAGCTGCAAGGTGTGTTGTTCTGAGGAGCGCTGTGCAGGAGAATGCTGGGAAAGTCAGAGGGTTGAATTTTATCAGCCCTCCAGGTACAGGCAGGGTGGTGTGTAGACCTGCAAAATAGCAAAGGAAGCTGGGGTGGGGGCTGGGTTGGGGGGAGGGGGGGGGTGGGTTGGAGTTTCGTTACCTTCCCAGTGCCATTCAATTTTATCAGGGGCAGGGAAGGTTGAGGACAGCCTTCCCACCAAAGGCCAATTGAGGTCTTTTCCAACCCATGTCTGGCTCCCTTTAATTAGAAATCTTTCCCTTGACAGAATCGGCACATCGTCCCACCCACCCTCTCTGACTGGCCGGGGAACCTGGAGGAGGGATGCCAATGCAGCAGCTAAGTTAAAGAGCCTTGGCAAAGCCAGCTGATGCTAACAATGGGTTCTGACCAATCGATTGTGGGATCATTTAGCTCTGTCTGTCACTTGTTGCTTCCACTGTTAAGCATACATGTAGTCCTGTGTTGAAGCTTCACCAGGTTGGCACCTCATTTTTAGGTATGCCTGGTGCTGCTCCTGACATGCTGTCATGTATTGAACCAGGGTTGATCCTCTGGCTTGATGGTAATGGTAGAGTGAGGGATATCCTGGGCCATGAGGTTACACATTGTGGTTGAATACAATTCTGCTGCTGCTGATGGCCCACACCGGCTCATGAATGCCCGGATTTGAACTGCTAAATCTGTTCTGAGTCTATCTCATTTAGCATGGTGGTAGTGCCACAATACACGATGGAGGGTGTCCTCTGTGAAAGGACAGAACTTCATCTCCACAAGGACTGTGCAGTGGTCACTCCTATCAATACTGTAATGAAGAGATGCATCTGCGACAGGTAGATTGGGGAGGACAAGATCAAGTTGACATTTCCCTCTTGTTCATTCTCTCACCACCTGCCGCAGGCCCAGTCTAGCGGATCGGCCCTTCAGGATTCAGCCATCTTGGTCAGCAGTGGTGATAATGAACCACTCTTGGTGACGGACATTGAAGTCCCCCACCCAGAGTACATTCTGTGCCATTGATACCATCAGTGCTTCCTCCAAGTGCTGTTCAACATAGAGGAGCACTGATTCATTAGCTGAGGGAGGGTGCTAGGTGGTAATCAGAAGGAGGTTTCCTTGCTCGTGTTTCACCTGATGCCAGTACAGTCCATAAGGGCTCCACTGAAGATGTGGAGACTATTTGGTTGCTGCTTCTGCCAACAGGACTGGAAAAAACCCAGAATTTGTGCTTCTACAAGCATTTCTGAAAAGAGAAGGGTCAAATAGAGAAGAGACAGATTGGGAAACAAAAACGACTTACAGAAGAGAAAAGGCAGATAGAAAAAGGAACAGAAAGAAAAGAAATAGAAAATGAGAAGAGGCAGATAGAGAAAGAAGGAACAGATAGAAAATGAGAAAGTGCTGATAAAGAGAAGGGGCAGATGGAAGAACAGGTATGATAGAGAAGTGTGGAGGAATAGGTCTTGGGGTGCGTGTCCACAGATCCCTGAAGGTAGCAGGACAGGTAGATAAGGTGGTTAAGAAGGCATTCGGGATTCTTTCTTTTATTAGCTGAGGCATAGAATATAAGAGCAGGGAGGTTATGCGAGAACTGGGTAAACACTAGTTTGGCCACAGCTAGTGTATTGCATACATTTCTGGTTACCACCTTACAGAATGTGAGCACACTAGTGGGGGTACAGAGGAAAGTTATGAGGGTGTTTCCCTGGAAAATTACAACTTTGAGGAAAGGTTGGAAAGACTAGGTTTGTTTTCTTTAGAGAAGAGGAAGGTGAAGAGAGATTTAATTGAGATATATAAAATTATGAAGAGCCTAGACAGAGTGGATAGGAAGGACCTATTTCCTTTAGCAGAGAGGTCAATAACCATGGGCATAAATTTAAATTAATTGGCAGAAGAATGAGAGGGGAGTTGAGAAGAAATCCTTTTACCTAGAGGGTAGTGGTGGTGAACTGGAACTCATTGCCTAAAAGGGTGGTAGAGGCAGAAACCCTCATCACATTTAACAAGTTCTTAGATATGCAGTTGAAGTGTAACCTACAGTGCCACAGACTAAGAACTGGAAAGTGGGATTAGGCTGGATAACACTTTTTTTGGCCAAATGGCATCCTTCTGTGCTGTAAATTTCTACATTCTATGATAGTAGAGAAAGTGAGAAGCAAACTTCGAGAGGGACTGAAGTTTTAGCATCACAAAATACTGGGAAGCTTCCCACTGCTTGTCCTGGCTTTGACCATCTTACTTGTTAGGTATTGTCTTACACTGTTATCTGGAGCCATGTGGAAAGAATGCCAGCTCCTAGTCTATTTCTCTGGGTTCCATTTGCAAGCCTGACTGATTAGCCAGTCATCAACAGTGCCCTGGGTTACTGCAGACCTGTTTGGCTCAGGTATCGGTTTCTCAAGTGTGTCGTGAAAGGTTGTCCTGACTTTCAACATCCACACTATTTTGTAGCCACCTCATCCTCAAAGAGATCCACTGCACTCCCCTGGAAGGGGTGGGGAGTCACTAATTGGTCAGATTAGACAACAGACAAATATGGATTTGAGCCCTTGTAAAGCAGACAGCAGGAATGAGTATCTCCTCGTAAGTGGCATGGGGAGCAGCACAGCCCATTTTTGATCCTTATCTTGATAAAACATTGATGAACATTCCTGCTTTCTGATAGGAATCACTGCCCTAAAGAACAGGGCATTGCACGACAAACATCGCACCTCAAAGCGTATTCCGGCAGCTCTCTCACTGTTCAACCTCCAATATGGTCAGCTTCATGGAGTTTGTACTTGTAGGTAAGTCAGCTCCACTTACTGCTGTACACTTGAAAGGATAAGGAGTCGGGGCGGGGGTGGAAGTTGCTAAAGTGATTCCTGCATGTACACAGCCACTGTGTCACTGCTGTGATTATTCAGTTGGTCAATATTCCTGCAGAACAGATTTTAACAAAGCTCTTGATTACTTACAAGCGCTTGAGTTTTTTGTATTGGCTGAAAGCTCCGGCTCCCACAGTCTTGATCAAATTTTGTTCCAAGCGTCTGCAAAGCAAAAAAAAAAGGCCTTAATAATATTTCAGCTGCAGGCTGGAAAACATGCTGATATTTACCTGGCAGTGCCTAGAGCAAAAATAGAATCAATAACCCTGGGACAGTTTCATCAAGGTTAACAACTGAGTCATAGTGACGAAGAGGGCAGGTAGACAGTGGCTCTAGAAAGAGACAGAAGTACATGGGGAAGGTACACAAGGTCAGAGAACAGTGCCTACTCCTCATCACCCTGTCCATGCCGACCCCGTCACTCTTCACACGCCGACCCTGTCACTGTGTACACACCAACCTCGTCACTCTGTACACATTGACCCTGTCTCTCTATACACATTGACCCTGTCTCTCTGTACACACCTACCCCTTCTCTCAGTACACACTGACCCCGTCACTCTGAGCACGCCGACCCCCTCACTCTGCACACGCTGGCCCCGTCACTCTGCACACGCCGGCCCCGTCACTCTGCACACGCCGACCCCATCACTCTGCACACACCGGCCCCGTCACTCTGCGCACAATGGCCCCGTCACTCTGCACACGCCGGCCCCGTCACTCTGCACACGCTGACCCCGTCACTCTGCACACGCTGACCCCGTCACTCTGCACACACCGACCCCGTCACTCTGCGCACACCGACCCCGTCACTCTGCGCACACTGACCCCGTCACTCTGTGCACACTGACCCCGTCACTCTGCGCACACTAACCCCGTCACTCTGCGCACACTGACCCCGTCACTCTGTACACACTAATCCCATCACTCTGCGCACACTGACCCCGTCACTCTGTACACACTGACCCCGTCACTCTGCGCACACTGACCCCATCACTCTGTGCACACTAATCCCGTCACTCTATATGAATCTCTTTATATATTATTGTATTTGAATCAAGTGTTTTGCAGTGAGCTGCAGACATCTGGTGAAAATGAAGCAATGATCTATTGTCAGCTGGTAAATTCAGAAGTCCATTCAGAATCCATGGGTAACCCTCTGACTTTCTTTGTGTCTCTTTCCTATCATTCACACCCACACACTTTCCTGTTCAGACCAGGATGGTGTTTGAACATTAGATACGCAGCCTGCGTGTTTTAACTCACCAAGGTGACAGTGTAATTTATCTTGAAGAAGTTGTGTATTTGTGTATTGCTGCCTCAGTGTATAAAACACATTTAATCCCTGCCACAGGCCAGCCTTTGCTGGGAAATTAAAATGATTGTACATTTGCCTAATGGAACATTTCATTACTAATTTTCCTAACTTCCTTCCCCTTCCTCTCAAAGTCCGACACATTCTTCATCAAACTCCTTGCTGATTTCACTGTGAAACTCAGGATTAATGCTTATTGTCCTCAGCTTCCATTCACTCTCTAAATGAGGTTGTTACAATCTGTTAATATTCTGCTTGGGGTATTTTCCAACTATTTCTCCCATTTAAAAAAAAAACAACCTTACAGTTAGAAGGTTAAGTACACACATTAGCACCCCTCTGGGTGTCTGTCACATCAATTGAATGATTACCCAGAGAGTCAGGAGGGAATCCTGAAATTAATGCTTGCTGTTTGAGTTGTAAAAGTAATATCAAATCCAGTTTTTAAGGTGAATTAGATAACACAAGCTCTTATTGTCCTCTGTGCATTTGTTTTAGTCAATCTGTAAATATGTCTACAATCGTCATGCACGTGGATTGGTTCAAGCTATTGCATTGGAGAGCAAGGCTTTTCTGAATTTGTGTTGTGAGTACAAGACATTTGTCTTTTGTAATGTGCCAGTAGCAGCAAGCAGACAATACCCCTCTACTGTCCTCATCAATATAGAGGAGACAAAGTCCAGGACTTGACTTCTACGCTGTTGCTAAAGCAGCATAAAAATTGGACAATTGTACAAAGCTGCATGCATAAAGAAAAATGGCCTCAATATTAATCCCCCCACAATGGGGAGAAGAGGGTTGGGATGGGGGTGGGGGGAGGGGGTGGGGGGTTCAAAATGTAAAAATAGGGATTGCGACCCCAAGCCACCACCAATGTGTTTTGCCGTTTTTAAAGAGGTGGGTTTTGAGGTGTTGTGTGACCCTGTGGAGAGGCAGGACACTTAGTTAACATATTGAAATCTATCTCCCACAGTGCAATTATGGTCACAGACATGAACCTACATGACAGAATGTACAAACTGGGCTGCTGCCTTTTCTCATTGCTACATCCTCATATCGATACTGTAAATGTTTATTTATGAATCGAGGATTTTGCCTGTTGGGGGAGAAATTCACCGTGTTTATTATTTACCCCGTTAAATCTTCAAGAAGTCCTTTTTTTTTTAGCTAATATCTCATAGTAGCTTCCACTGCTATGTCCAGACTGGCCAAGAGAGTGTGGGAAAGTGGCGCACTGACACGGAACACAAAAGTCCGAGTGTATCAGGCCTGTGTCCTCAGTACCTTGCTCTACGGCAGCGAGGCCTGGACAACGTATGCCAGCCAAGAGCGACGTCTCAATTCATTCCATCTTCGCTGCCTTCGGAGAATACTTGGCATCAGGTGGCAGGACTACATCTCCAACACAGAAGTCCTTGAAGCGGCCAACACCCCCAGCTTATACACACTACTGAGTCAGCGGCGCTTGAGATGGCTTGGCCATGTGAGCCGCATGGAAGATGGCAGGATCCCCAAAGACACATTGTACAGCGAGCTCGCCACTGGTATCAGACCCACCGGCCGTCCATGTCTCCGCTATAAAGACGTCTGCAAACGCGACATGAAATCGTGTGACATTGATCACAAGTCGTGGGAGTCAGTTGCCAGCATTCGCCAGAGCTGGCGGGCAGCCATAAAGACAGGGCTAAATTGTGGCGAGTCGAAGAGACTTAGTAGTTGGCAGGGAAAAAGACAGAGGCGCAAGGGGAGAGCCAACTGTGCAACAGCCCCGACAAACAAATTTCTCTGCAGCACCTGTGGAAGAGCCTGTCACTCCAGAATTGGCCTTTATAGCCACTCCAGGCGCTGCTTCACAAACCACTGACCACCTCCAGGCGCGTATCCATTGTCTCTCGAGATAAGGAGGCCCAAAAGAAGAAAGAATCTCATAGTGAAAAGAATCTTCCAATGAATTGGTCTGACAGTCATATGAGGCTGTGTATCCACCAGGGATACCAGAGATCTACCCAGTTTGGTGTTCAATGGACTGTTGGCAGCAAAACCAAGAAGAAATCCGGTAGTAGTATGAGTGAGGCCTCAATCATGAGGTGCTGGAGTTTTGCAGTTAGCGTGATTTGAGTGCATTTGATGTGAAAGGATCTGTGCCAAATCGCTATTCACCATTCACCCTCAAAACACCTTGGTCTGTAAGTCCCACAGGGAGGTAAATAGCACCAGTGCAGGAATGTAGGAGGTGGGAGGGAGGCCAAATGGACAAACGAAACAAGGTTGAATTTCAAATAAATTAATCTGAATAGAGTTTGGCCTCTCCAAATTTCAGCAGAGTCGCTTACAGTTTGTAAAGATCCAACACATTGCTCATTCTGACATTGTGTCTGCAGCACCTCACTGAAATAAGCTGAACTGTGGAGTTGCAAATCTGGATATGATCCACATTAGACTGAGTCCATTTGGAAATCAAGTTTCGCCTCATTTACTTCTGGTTTTGCTGTGAACAGCAAAAATAAATGATGATGGCTTGTGGACACAAGAAGTGGTGGAGCATATTCTTTATTTTATGTAACTTATCAAATGGTTCTAACCATCACGATGGTTCGCAAAGTTCACTAATCAAAGGCCTGCATTGCCACCATATTCCCATGATGAGTGAACAGGCTGTATATTCACTTGACGCCCAGTTGGAAGGACTGGTCCAGTGGGAGTAAACAACATCTGTCTTTAACTTATTTCCACTCCCTCCTTGTCTCAGTGCTGAAACATTTAAACTCACGGGTTGAACCTAAGAGAATATCTATGATTGTCTCTGCTATCATTGGCAGTGCTGCTTTGTGATTTGCTGACAGTCGGCATCCTATCAAGGGAAAACTGGGCAGTGTCAATTTCTCCCACAACCCAACCTGCAAGAACCTCAGGGGCTACAGTGTTACCAGTTTAACCAAGCCCTAGCTGGATGATCACAAGATGTGACTTGAAAAGGGCCAAATGAAATAAATTCATTTTAAAATTTGCATTACAAACTTAAGTCACTTTTGGAAGATGTGAACACATTATTCTTATAATATGTGCCGAGTGCCAAATGAATTGCTGGGAGTAAAACAGAAGTTTAGCCAATCAAGTTTGCAGCCTTGACTCAATGGGAGCATTCTCATTGCTGAGTCAGAAGTTTTTGGGTTCAGGCCCCACTCGACCATGTCCACAAGTTACATGACCATGTAACTTGACCACAAAATCCAAGCTGACGCATCGGTACAGAAGTTGGGCTCTACTGTACTTTCAGGATGAGATATTAAACCGAGGCCTTGTCTGCCCTTTCAAGTGAATGCATTTTGAAGGAGAGCAGAAGTGTTCTTCCCATTGCCCTGGCTAACATTTAACCCTAAACCATTAAAACAAGATATTTGGACATTTATCTCATTGTCATTGAGGGCACCTTACTGATCGCGAATTAGCTGCTTCATTTTCCTACATTACAACAAACAGTGACTACAATTTAAATGTAATTGATTATCTGTGAAGCACTGTGGCACATATTGAGGCTGTGAAAGATACATCAATGCAAACTTAATCTTTCTATATTTCTGGTGCAGAGGAGTACAGTAGTGTCAGTGTCTGTGTCAGCAAAGCATGAAAAACAGTTATTTTCTCTCTCTCTCTCTCAATTTTTTCATTTACTTCTCTTTTCTTGAACCTAACATCTCCAGGTTAGAGATTTTTCCACAAGTGCTATCACTTGCCAAGTTTGAGTCTAGATTGCATATTTCCAGGTAATTCAACCATTGAGTCCCATCCTGTTCTCACCTGATATCCAGGAATCTAGAGATATGCTAATGCAGCACAGACCAAGGATCCTACCATGGAAGTTTCCTGATCTGTATTGTTTGGCACCACATTAAGTGGTGGCCTTACTCATTGGTTTGATCTCATTACATTTCCTGTTTGCAATCACCTGCAACTCAACCAAAATTCACAGGCCCTCTGAACCAACATTGTTTGAAGGCTTTCGAGTCCAAATTTCCTTCTTAAATAGCTGTAATTTGTATTTGTCTGATCCTCATGCTTACACGACATAAGTCTCTCCTTCTGGTATGCCCGCACATATCCTGCTCCCCACCACAACACTCCCTCAACGAGATCTATTGATGGGATTTGTAGCTTGTCAAACTGGTAACCTGTTAGCTGGGAGTTACAACCTGTTAATATATATCGAACAAAACAGCAAAAACTTATTGTTATTTATCCGTTCACATTTATGGCCTCATGCTAAATTAGAGTGAGAATCAGGCAGGCGAGGGCTGAGGTGGACACTAATTCTATATGATTGCGCAAGAGAAGCTGCCATGCTGCTACATTATTTCCCCCACCCCCCCACCCCCCACAATTGTCAGCCAAAGGAGGAATTTGAGATCTGGGAGAGGCATTTTAACTCTCAGACCTCATCTGTTTAGTCCCCGGTCAGTTTCCCGCTCAAAATTGGTGGAGAGCTGCCAGACAAGCAAGAGGACATGGCAGAGGATTGAAGAAACATTCTCTAGCACTTAGGTAAGTCATGTGGAGGGGGTATCAGGATGGCTTTGTAACTGGATGAGTGGAGGGCAGATGGGGGCGGTGTATGGCTGATGGAAGACAGGAGCCTGCGGCAAGAGGAAGCCTAAACTATCCTTGTTGGGCCTGGTGGAGGCCCCAACAAAATTAAAATACTTACCATTCTGGCCCCAACACCTTTTTAGGTTAGGTTGGCCTAGCAAGAAAGCTACAATATAAGTGATGCATTGAAGTGACAGCCTAACTCAATGGTAGCATTCTCGCCTCTGAAGCAGATGGTTGTGCATGCAAGTCTCACTGCAGATACTTGAGCACTTACTTGATGCTGATACCTCAGTGCAGTGCTGAGGGAGTGTTGCACAGTCAGATGTGCAATTGGATGAGATATTAAACCAAGTCCATGTCTGCCACCTCAGGTGGAGGTAAAAGATCCCATGGCACTATTCAAAGAAGTGCAGGGCAGGTCTCCAATATTTATGGCCAATATTTATCCCTCAACCAACATCCCTATAAAACTGATGACCTTTTTTTTTGTTGCCGCACGCAAATTGGGTACCGCGTTTCCCCACATTGCAACAAATTTCAAATGTACTTTGCTGGCTGTAAAGTGCTTTAGGGCTTCTTGAGGTTGTGAGAGGTGCTATATAAATGAAAGTTCTTTCTTTCTTTACAACTGCTTACTCCTTAGGCCCAAAGTTAAAATGGAAGTTGGGCTCTGATGATGTCATTGGAGCCCAGTCTGCCTATTTAAGGAAGGATCCTGCCAGCTCGGAGCAGCAGGATTGGTGCAGGACGTTGATAGGTGAGTGCCATGGGTGATTTTAAACGCCAGATGGGCAGGATTAAAACTGCCCCCTTTACTCTCAAAACATGACACATGCAAATTCTCAATGCCTTGCCAAAACATGTTTTCTCCCCTTCTCATTTCCATTTCCACCATCTTCACAAAGGATAGCCTGCTCCCAGAGATCAATAAATTCCTCCTTTGGCTGGCACTAGGGAGGCATGGTATGGAAGCTTCCCTTACCCATCCTCTATAGGAAGGCACCATAGCCATTCGATGTCATTTTATTCGCTTGGAAACTGAATGGAGAGGCAAGGTCAGATCTGTATCCTGCTGCTGCTTTGGTACCATGTGTTGATGCTGCATAGTTCCCCTTACTGTCCAGCTTTTCTCTGTATGAAAATGTTACAGTAGGTAACACATGTTTACAATAACCACTGACTATCTTCAATACTTGAAGGAATGTTAATGCTTCAAAGATATTATGCTTTGTCAGAAATGAATTCAAGATCAATGCGATTATATTTCTTATATAAAACTGTCAAGGGAGGCTAAACAAAATGAACAAAGTACTTTAAATCTTGATTGTTTAATAATTCTTGGTTAGTGCAAGACCTACACTGAACCGATCATTGGAAATTAAAATACAACCTTTCAGACTCCTTTCTTTTTGAACTGTTTACTCAACATCAGTTTGAAATTAAACGGCACAGACTTCTCTCCACATCTCTAATAAAAATGCTTCCTTTATCCTGCCGGTGTGTTTTTTCTGTCTCATTCAATCAATGCTGACTTGAACCATTCCTGACAGATAGTGTAATTCGATTACTAAAACCGGGGGTGGAATGGGGAGTAGAAGACAAGCAAATGGAGACTGGCCAAGGCTGCACCCAACTTCAGATCAAGATAAAACTTCACCAGCCCCTTAACCATTCAGTGTAAATCCATTCAGAATTGATTCCTTTGCTTCTCTACTAAGAAAAAACATACTACTGACAGCAGAGAGATATTGCAGAGTGACTTGTTTTATAAACATGGCATTAAACACAAAGAGACTACCATAAATTATATGTATTTTACTTCCGGTTAATAAATCTAAAGTGAGAGGCAGAGGGACAACTCCAACTCACTACAGAGCACAAAATCTTTCTGAAAAAATTATTCTTGTTTTCTTCTCAACATTTTTCTGCTCCTCCACTGAAGATACTGCTTTGCACTGAGCTACAGTTTTATGGGTTCCAGCAACCATCTGGTACTTTACGAACATATGAACATGTGAATTAGGAGCAGAAGTAGGCCATTTGGCCCCTCAGACCTGCTCCGCCATTCAATAAGATCATGGCTGATCTCTTTGTGTTTTGAATTCCACACTCCCATCTACCCCCGATAACCTTTGATTCCCTTGCCTAACAAGAACCAATCTACCCTGCCTTAAAATTATTCAATGACCCTGCCTCCAGCACCTTCTGAGGCAGAGAGTTCCAAAGTCACACAACCCTCTGAGAGAAAAAATTCTCCTCGTCTCTGTCCTAAAAGGGCAACCCCTAATTTTAAAACAGTGGCCCCTAGTTCTGGACTCACCCACATCCTTTCCACATCCACCTTGTCAAGACCTTTCAGGATCTTATATACTTCAATCAAGTCGCCCTTCACTCTTCTAAACTCCAAATAGTCTCTCATGTGGCACCTAAACAGCGAGTGCTGGCTGTTTACTTCATCGGAGTATCACAGCCAACTCTAATTTTATTCCCTGTTCATGTGCGTGTTTCCAATAGGAGTCACCGTGACTCAGGGCAGGAACTCTGTCTGATCGCTCCTTCTCCTTAGTTCAGGAACTCTAGACAAACTCCAGAACCCACCATCACAACAAATCTTTGGGGAATCAGATTTTGTCCAATCAGTGGACCAGTTGGATTGAGTCGGCATTAGACTAGTATAATGCCAGCACAATGTGAGTGGGGCCTGTACATTAGTTTCTCTGGACACAGATCTTGCGTGCAGATGATTTTAAGTTGGAGCCTTTATTCACAGGTGACATGTAATAACTAGACTACAGTCCAGGCACTCTTTAGCCCCAATTTTAACGGTGGATGGGAATTGGGCAGCAAGTCATTATGACTCACAGGCCTCTGTAAGTTTGGAAAGACAAATTTCCCTCCTGAATGCTTGCAGAATTGGGCAGCATGCCCACATGACCGATGCAACTTCTGGCACAACTCCCGACTGTGCCTAAAGCAGGTGCAGCTCTGCTCGCAACTTCTGCTTGCATTTATTTCTGAACAATGGTTCAAGACTTGCTGGCTGCAGTGCTGCCTCCCGCTTTTTTGATCCATTTTTGGATCTCCTAGTGGAGGAAGTGATGGAGGTACTCTTCCCCAGAAACTGTGGGAAAATCTCCAAAGTAGGCCCAAACAGAGGTAGCTGAGAGGGTCAGTGCCAATAACACCCACTGGACTTGGGTTCAATGTAGAAAGAGGTTTAATGACCTCACAAGAGCAGCAAGGGTAAGTACACTTCTTCACCTCAACTATTACCTCCCATCCATCATGCCATTCAACATAACAATAACTTGCATTTATATAGCACCTTTAACATAGTAAACTGTCCCAAGGTGCTTCACAGGACAATTGCCAAACAAAATGTGACACTGAGCCATGTAAGGAAATATTAGGAGGTGATCAAAAGCTTGTTCAGAGAGGTAGGAGATAGAGAGAAGTAGAGAGGCAGGGAAGTTTAGGGAGGGAATTCCAGACCTTGGGGCCGAGCAGCTGAAGGCACGGTCATCAATTAAATTCAGGGATGCACAAGAGGCCAGAATTGGAAGAGTGCAAAGATCTGGGACTGTGGTAGGGCTGGAAGAAGTTACAGAGAGAGGGAGGGGTAAGGACATGGAAGGATTTGAAAGGAATGAGAATTTTAAAATGGAGAAATTGCTGGGTCAGGACCCAATATAGGTCAGTGAGCACAGCGGTGATGGGCAAACCGAACTCGGTGCGAATTATGATGAAGGCAGCCGAGTTTTGGATGAGCTCAACGTTATGGAGGGTGCATGGTGGGAAGCCAGCCAGGTTAAATGGATAAAATCTCTCTCTTGCACATTCCAAAGACACTCATCTCTTCCTTTCCTATTATCACACTACACTTAAAACATTTCTCCACTCACGTACTACCAAGTGGCAAAGCTGTGCCACAAGGGGAACAAGATGGATGCAGGAGTAAGGAAGTGGGTAGAGGACTGTCCAAACAACAGAAAATTCGCTTGATGCTTCTATTAAATTTAGAAAACTGAGCAACTTGACATTTCAATCCAAAGGCAAAAAACAGATGTGATTATATAAGAGAAATGGACAAACATCTTTTGGGTGGTCAAAAGTGACTAGTTAAGGTCTGCTGATACCTAGACTTTAGAGAGCCAAACCGATTGAGGGAATTCAAAGCTTGGATCAGAGTCTGGTTTCAGAATATCTGGTTTGCACCAAAGACAAAGTTTGAGATACAGGAGTCTGTATATAAGAACAGCCAAGTTGTTTTGATAGAAGTCTCTCAGGCTGCCTCACACCAATTACGAACTACATTATTTTCCAATGGCTTCATTATAGTTAACGTTAATGCTATGTTGCATTTACAAAAAAAGTCACTGCAGTCAGATGCAATTTAATTCAGAAGTCTTGATGTTCTGCTGGAAATTTGCTCAAATGAAATTAGCCCAGAAATGAGACTTGTTCGGATCATGTTTGTGGTGAAGTAAACCTCAAGTCTAATCACAGAGCCTGGCAATGATGAGGCTTTCTCTGAAAGTGGGCATTGAACAGCAGGGCATTCATTCACAGACAACCGAAGCCAGACAGGCTGAGACGATGGCTTGCAAGGGATTGCAATATAACAACATCCAGTTTTTACTTTATGTCCCAACATGTAGTGTAGCGTCAGGCACAAGTGAGGAGGTTTTGTTTATTCAAGAGACAACATAACTGGTAACATTTCCGTCTCGTAAAGATGGATCCTAAGTTAACGGAGTAGGAAAATCATCCACCAGAAGAGCTCAGGTTCAGCACTTTATGAAACTTCACCAGCTACCCTGAAATATATGATGAATGGGGGGATTGTGGGGATAAATCACAGAAAGGTTACAGCACAGAGGAGGCCATTCGGCCCATCATGTCTGCTTTCCAAATGAGCAATTCACTCAGTGCCATTCCCTGCCTTGTCCCAATACCCTGTATATTCTTCCTTTTCAGATAACTATCTAATTCCCTTTTGAATGCCTCGATTGAACCTGCCTCCACCGCACTCTCAGGCAGTGCATTCCAGATCCTAACCACTCACTGCATGAAAAAGATTTTCCTTATGTCGCCACTGCTTCTTTTGCCAATTACTTTAAATCTGTGCCCTCTCGCTCTTGATTCTTTCAAGAATGGGAACAGTTTCTCCCTATCTACTCTGCCCAGACCCCTCATGATTTTTGAAAACCTCTATTGAATCACCTCTCAGCCTTCTTTTCTCCAAGGAAAGCAGTCCCAACTTCTCCAACCTATCTTCATAAATGAAGTCCCTCATCCCTGGAACCATTCTGGTGAATCTTTTCTGCACCCTCTCCCATGCCTTCACATCTTTCCTCAAATGCAACACCCAGAACTGGACGCAATACACCAGCTAAGGCCGAACTAGTGTCTTATACAAGTTCAACATAACCTCCTTGCTCTTGTACTCTGTCCCTATTAATAAAACCCAGGACACTGCTATGGTCAAGTGAGGAAGGGTCAAAGGGCTTTGCTCTTAATTCTTTCTTAAAGTGGATATACTGGCCAATTCAGTAGGTGTTTGATTACTTACTTGCTATGATCATAACAAGAACCAATCGGACAGGTTACCTTGAGTTAACAAAGAAAGAGGTTAACTTTATTGTACCTAAACCGAACTAATTAAAATAATAAACACCGCGCCAGCTTTCACTCACACACACACTCTGGAGGTTTACACATACACAAATAGGTTACAGAGGGGGGAAGGTATATTGGTTGAGTTAGATTCCAGAGGAAAAAAGGGTATACAGTCTGTGGCATTTGGTGATTCGGCTGGCTTCTAGCTGCATTCGGCAGTCCTAAGGCTTTTAGTTTGAAGAGGCAGATGACTGATTCGGTGGGTCTCTTGGAGACAGATAATTTATACCAACAGGGTTTCTGATTGTAGCCGGAGTATGCAAAAGTGGTCAGTCAACAGGTAGGATTTGAAAGCTTTCAAGCTGGAATGGAGAGAGAGAGAGAGAAAGAGAGAAAGACACCCACTTGGGTCTGCATGTGTCAGAGTCCAGTTGTTTTTCCTCTTTCTGCTGCAGAAAGACACAAGCTTAAAACCACAGATGGGGAGGGGCTTGTCACATGACAGTCACTCAGTCATTCAAACATAGCAGTTAGCAGTATTTCTCTCTTGCTAAAAAGAACAGGTAATTCCTTTAAACTTCCTGGGTCTTGGTTCTTGCTGGGAATATGAGCAGATATTTTGTCTCCCTCCTCACAAGCATTGCAGTGTAGGATACTGTGTTGCAAATTCGGTAGCCATGTTAAGCTGCCAGCAAAGTCATCCTTTAAGCTGGTCTTTTTAAAATGTCTTTAAAAAAATATATAAATTCAGATCTCCAGTCAGTGGATTAAAGCAAATTATCATTCAATAAAGCACATTGGTGTAATGATACTGTATGCTTTATTAGCTGTGCTTTCAACCTGTCCTGCCACCTTCAATGACTTATACACACAGGTCCCTTTGTTCCTACACCCTCTTTAGACTTGTGCCCTTTATTTTATATTGTCTCTCCATGTTCTTCCTGTCCTGCCACCTTCAATGACTTATGCACATCTAGACCCAGATCCCTCTGTTTCCACACTCACTTTAGACTTGTACCCTTTATTTTATATTGTCTACCCATGTTCTTCCTGCCAAAATGAATGACTTCACATTTCTCCGCATTGAACTTCATCTGCCACTTGTCCACCTATTCCACCAGCTTGTCTACGTCCTTTTGAAATTCTACACTATCCTCCTCACAGTTCACAATGCTTCCAAGTTTCTCATCATCCACAAATTTTGAAATTGTGTCCTGTACATCAAGGTCTAAGTCATTAAAATATGTCAGGAAGAGCAAGGGTCCCAACACAGTTCCCTGTGGAACTCCACTACAAATCTTCCAGCCCAAAAAACATCCATTAACCACTACTCTCTGTTTCCTGTCACTCAGCCAATTTTGTGTCCATGTTGCTACTGTCCCTTTTATTCCATGTGCCATGTGCTGTGGCACTGCGACCCACATGCCAAGAAGATTCTAGGACTAGGTAAGGTAATGATAAAGTTGTTGTAGCCTTGTTGTTTCTGTCTTAGGTTTTTTGCTCCTTATAACTGTCCAGTGACCTTTGATGGAAAGCATGTGTTTGCTTGTTCAGGACATATGTGTGCTTGTTTGTGATAACCGCATTGACAAATAGCCCAGAAACTCACTACTTAGTTGACACCTTTTTTGTTTGTTGGTCAGCTGGATACCTCACAAGGATAAAAACTCATGACCATGTCTAAATGCCTCCAATCTAAGCAGGTGAGAAATCTACACAGAATATTTATTTACCTGGTGTTATGTGTATGCTGTCTGCATGTAGACACACTCTATCACCCCAATTCCCACCCCTATTTACCTAAATGCAAAAATCTTTGAAGGAGTTAACTGTCACCATTAAAAGAGTGAGGGAATTCGAACGCACGTGATTTACATAAGTTTTTGCATTATGGCAGAACTTCCTTAAACTTTTATACCAATTCTGCCAAACTCTGTCAAAACCTTCTGTTACTAATGAACATGACTTTGCCTCATTACAAAGATAAAACTCATGTGAATCTCCTCAATTTATGCCTGAACGGGGCTGTAAATCTATGCCCAAAATTTTAGACTCAATGTGACCCAAGCTATTTAATTTGTAATATGATAGGGAGTTGACTGGGCAAAATGATTGTGGGGGAGGAGGGAAGAGAACGTTATTCAACTCTGGTTCAACTGAGCATTGTAGCTTTTGGTTCTGACTTTTCTCATTTGGCATGTAATGAGCCACGAGCAGTTTGTGGGAGAAAAATTGGAGTACTCCCGTTTTCAGGTGCATTTTCAGGTGCGGAGGTCGTGATGCACGGTTACCCCAAGCCTGGACATGAGGGCCAGGAGGCCCTCAAGGCAAACCCTGAGAAGGGAATGAAAGCAGTTGGCCAGCGAGATCAATTCCTGGAGTCAGGTCCTAAGTGCCTAGGCTGCTGTACCATAAGAAGTTCAATGTCCTCAGGGTCAAGGTCAAGGTTAATGAATGCATCCTCACATTACATATTCTACCCACTGCACCACAATCTCTCACACTGCTCAATGCACCACATCCCCATCACTCACCCAACAGCAATCAGGATTCAGGCCTAACATATAGATACTCCACTTCACCCTTACACATCTTCCAATGATGCCAGTCTCACAACCACCTGTCGCTTCTTCCACATACCTCCAGCTATTCGTCCATGGCAGGCATATCACCCAAACACACTGCAACACACTCAGTGGCATTCTTCCCTCTCTCTAACAGGACATGGTGGTCCATAACAGGAGGAAGCAGAGCAGAATCGGAAAGTGATCAGGCACACCTGCATCACCTGAGCCCTCTGGAGAAGACAGTGCTCCACATCATAGGAACGGCTGTGACAGAAACCAGTGCATCTGGCATGCTGAGAACATTCAGGATGATGGTAGGTTCCTGTGTTACAACCCTTCTCAAATTCCACCTCAGCATCATCCTGTAATCGGGCATTAAGTGAAAGTTGCAGATGGTGGACCCCCTGCTCTCCACCTTGCCCAGCCTAACCCTTCCCTACTGTATTTCTGCTGTCTGATACCCTAGAGCTGCTGCCTGGCCAACCACTGCAGCCTCATGAGGGAGGGCGAGACTGCTACAAACCACTAAGGAAGAAGCACTGTCACTTGACACTCACAGCCATCAGGTCAGATACAGGCACAGCGTGTAACTTAAAGAGTAGTATAGAGTCGGGATCTGCATGTGGTGAATCATCTAGTGTGAGTGGGCTGCAGTCAAGCCAGGGGAAAGGACAGTTCATGTGCCAGATCACCAGAGGGTGGGTTGCAAAGTTCTGCTGCAGGGGACTCAGATAAAGACTTCAACAGGGCAGTGTACAGGAGAACGCTGATGAGCATGCACACAAAGATGTTTGATGCATTGGCAAACTTGCCAGACAGCCTGTTGTCACTGTCAAAGAGTGTAGAGAAGCCTGGCACAGGATTTCGTGCAAAGCTTGGCGCCCGTTCTTTCCAGTGTGGAAGTGCTGGCCAGCAACATAACAGCACTTGAGGACCCTGTGATACAGTACAAATCATACAGCACAGAAAGACACCATTCAGCCCATCAAGTCCATACCAGCTCTCTGCGGAGCAATACAGCCAGTCCCATTCTCTCACTCCATCCCTGAATCCCTGAAAATTTATTTCCCTCAAGTGCCCATCCAATTTCCTTTTGAAATCATTAATCGTCTCTGTTTCCACCACCCTTGTAGGCAGCAAGTTCTAGGTCATTATTACTGACTGTGTTAAAAAGTTCTTCATGACATTCTTCCTTGGTCAAAACCTTCGATCTGTGTCTCCTAGTCGTTGTACCATCAGCGAATGGGAACAGCTTTTCTTTCTCTACCTTGTCTAAACCTGTCATAATCTTGTACACTTTTATCAAATCTCCCCTCAATCTTCTTTGTTCCAAGGAGAACAACCCCAGCTTTTCTAATCGAACCTTGTAGCTAAAATTCCTCATCCCTGGAACCATTCTGATAAATCTCCTCTGCACCCTCTCAAGGATCCTTCCTAAGCCACCGAAAGTCTCAGTGCTGCAGTGAAAGTTCAGACTGAGGTCATGAGGTCCATGCTTGCAGGCATGCAGGCTCAGATTGCTGTCATGGCTGCAGATCTCAGTGCTTAACAGGGTATGCAGGGTCTCACAGCAATCTAGCACCCAGTGCTCCTGCAGATTACTAGGATTGCTGAGGCATCTACTCGGGGGGAGTGGCAGTGGCTTTGTGGTGCACAAACCTGCTGTCCGCCCTCAGGACGGCAGCATTCATCCTCCCAGCACTGTCACTCCACCAGTGCCTCTGCCACCTGTCAGACAGCTAGACCAGACTGTTGCCACCCATGTTAAGATGGTGCAGTCCGAAGCCAAGCTCTCAAGTCACACAGCTGCTCAAGATCGTCCTCCAAAGCCATCTGTAGTCTCCCACAGTGAAATTCAGCAGCCTTCCACCGGCCATGTTGCAGCCACTGGGTTAGGACTGATTAGGAGCACTAGGACAGTCAAATGTATCCAACAGGCAGGCACTGAAGAGATACACAAGAATGACTAGTTCAGTTTTGTATGTATTATTGGATGTGTTGTTGGATAAAGTTGTTATGAAAAGATTTTTTTTTGGTGGCTTTATTTCAGGATTTTGACCAAGAGTGATGGTACGTAGCAGATCGGTTGAAAGGTAGGGAATTGTGGAGGAATGATGATGATGGGATGATGTCTTGGGAAACCAGAGACTGAGTAGCCATTCACAGACAGCCCGTTTGGAGCGAAGGGGTCCCAGTTGTGGCTGCATGGCTCTCATTACGGGGCATAGTCCTCACGTGGCCAGGTGGGGAGGGAAGTCATGAACAAGGTGTAGGGCAGGTAACCTTCACCACCAAACTGCAGCCTCCGGATTGTCGTGGTAGCCCAAAGATGGTGGTATGGCTGACTACCTCAGGATGAAGGTGTTGTGGCTGCTGCCAGGATAGCGGGCATTCACTGGCATGATGTTCTGTGCACAGTCACACTCCAACTGCACATTGATAGAGTGGTAGCCATTGTGGTTCCAGTACATCTCCCCGTTTAGATGTGAGGCCCACAGAGCTAAATACATGTAGTTGACGGCTTCCTGCACCACTGGGGATCTCGCTAACCTCGCAAAGTCACATGCCTGCTCCTCCTGCTTCTCTCCGTGAAGTGAGTTGAAGAATTTCCCTCTCCAATGGGTACAGGACCTCAGTTACCTTCCTGATGCATTGATGGGTGTCCTCACACATTGCTCATGGCTGAGGTGGAAGTAGGAGAAGTGCTCCCTAAATGCCCTTGGTGAGTAGGGCCTCCTCTGTGTGCAGCTGCTCCTCTAAGCAGCCTGTGCTCCTTGTCCCTGTCATGTTGCAACCCCAAGAGAAACTGCAACTATAGCTCCCATAACTCCAGCAGGCTTTCTGTTGAGAGAGCAGGAAACTCTTCTGACCTCCCTGTCAGGGAGTAGAACTTCAAAATCTAACAAGTCACCAAAAATTCCTTCAAGAACACAACACAGTACTTCCACACACTCTGCAAGAGCAAAATAAGTCAAAAGCACTTCACCTGTAATTTGGATGGTTGGCCCTTTAAATATGACTAGTGGGGCTCCCTAATGCAGTTGAACACATGTTCAGCTAGGAGTGATTATCAGAGAGCAATCGCTGGACCTGCGTGGTTCTAATATCAAAATGTGTGTCAAATCAGCATTAGAGGCTACTTGAAGTCACAATCAGTTGGGTCCACTGTGTGGGCCATGCCAGAAGTGGCCGGAGTATCCCGGCTGACAATTTTGGGCGTTAGTAGCATCAGCGAATATAGTTTTTCACAGTCAGCAAAGGAAGATTTTGTAAATATACAGTGTTCTGCAGAAAGTTACTTAAAACTCTGCTGCCTATATCTTAACTCGCACCAAGTCCCGTTCACCTCAAAACTCCTGCACTCACTCACCAACATTGGCTCTCGGGTCAGCAAGGTCTTGAATTTTAAATTCTCCTTCTTGTGTTCAAACTTCTCCATGGCCTTGCCCTTCCCTGTCTCTGTAATCTCCTCCAGCCCCACAACCTTCTGAAATCTCTGTGTTCCTCCAATTCTGGTCTCTTGCGCACCCCCAGTTTTTATCACTCCATCATTGGCAGCGATACCTTCCGTTGTTTAGACCCTAAGCTCTGGAATTCCTTCTGTAAACTTCAATGCCTCTACCTCTTGTTCTTTCTCCTCCTTTAAGATGCTCCTTAAAGCCTAATTCTTTGACAAAGGTTTTGGTCATTTGTCCCAATATCTTGTCATAGAATTTTATTTCCCCCGCAAAGAGTGGTGGGGTGGGGTGGGGTGGGGGGGGGGGGGGGGTTGGATTGTAAAATGGAGTGGAAGGTTCATGGGGCCCTTCCCGACCCGCTCCCGCCTCAATTTTACACGGGGCGCACGTCCCAGGCCAATCAAGGCCCTTAAGTGGCCAATTGATGGCCACTTAAGGGCCTTTGGCTTCCCCCACGGGGATCTTACCCTTGACCTGTTGGGCGGCCCAGGCTTGAGAAAAGCCACCTGACACAGTGGCGCAGTGGTTAGCACCGCAGCCTCACAGCTCCAGCGACCCGGGTTCAGTTCTGGGTACTGCCTGTGCAGTGTTTGCAAGTTCTCCCTGTGACTGCGTGGGTTTCCGCCGGGTGCTCCGGTTTCCTCCCACAGCCAAGGACTTGCAGGTTGATAGGTAAATTAGCCATTGTAAATTGCCCCTAGTGTAGGTTGGTGGTATGAGAATGGTGGGGATGTGGTAGGGAATATGGGATTAATGTAGGATTAGTATAAATGGGTGGTTGGTCGGCACAGACTCGGTGGGCCGAAGGGCCTGTTTCAGTGCTGTATCACTCTATGACAAAAGCAGGTGGCTCTCTGATGGCCTGTGGGTGAGCCCCCCTGGCCAGGCAGTCTGTTCCCGACGAAGGGCCGTCCCCAATGCCCCAACCAACCCCACCATCCAGCACGCCCCCGTCCCCCAAAATTGACCTCCTGTGCCTCGCCGGGGCCTGACCGATCACCCTCGGCCTGCTGATTGGCTGACAGCTCCAATAGGCAGGACCTCCTGCCTCAATGAGGTGGAAATCTCACCTAAGCCCAATTAAAGGCCTGGGGACCGTAAAATCTGGACTGGATCCCCAGACCCAGCAGGGACGAGATCGCCACTGACTTTTCGGTTGGTGAATGGCTCCCATTCGCCAAGGGAAAAATTCTGACCGTAGAATCATTACAGAACAAAAAAAGGCCATTCAACCCATCATGTCCATACTTACCTCCTAAGGAACAATTCAGGTACTGCCACTCCCCCGCCCTCTCCCCACATCTCTGCACATTCCTCCTTTTCAGATATTTAGAATATTGAGAAAATGTAGAAAAATTTACGGCACAGAAGGAGGCCACTCTGCCCATCTTGTCTGCGCCAGCCGAAAAACGAACCATCCAGCCTAATCCCATGTTCCAGCACTTATTCTGTATCCCTGGAAGTTACTGGACTTCAGGTGCATATCCATACAACTTTTTTTCCTGCATGGCTTCTTCCATGACTGATTGTCAAATTTTGTTTGATAACGTTCCTTTGAAACACCTTGGAATGTTTTCCCATGTTAAACATAAATGCCTTTGCTTGCTGCTGTTGTAATGGTTTTTTTTTATTTTGCAGCTCAGTGACTACGGACAGGAATGTCATCTGGAACTGTTGAGCCTCTGCCTGCAACCTCACCGCATCGCCGGATGCAACCATGTGTGAACAGGAGGATCGAGCAAATCTGGCTGTAAGGTTTAAAGGAGAATGACTATATTTGCAATTTAAGAGCTTCATGATGTGGTTCTCTGAAATGCTTAAACTGTGACAGCTTTGGCTGTGGTTGGTGGCCTCCTGTTTTGAACACACCCTGTTCTTTTAATATTGTGAAGCTTTAGTGGGTGTTAGGTATTTTTTAATACAACATTTAACAGTGTTTTCCTTCCCATTCCACACTCAGGGCCACATACATCCTTATTTAGCCTCCAAAACTGATGTTCAATGAAGAAGAACAAACCTTGGCTTTGGTCTAAGCAGTGGGCTAAGTTTGTTTCAGAACAAACCAAACCCATCAAACATACAGCCATAATGAAGTACAACTATCTTATTTGCACTCCAAAGTTCAAATAACAATAAAAAGGCGTAGCTCAATTTGGCTCAACTCATTTCCACAATTCCTTTTGGAAGAGTCTGATTTCAGTTTCCAAGGTATCTGAGCCTCAGTTTCTGGTTCTGACCTGATGGAGTTGACCCAATTCAGATTTGTTTCAAGTTTTATTTTTTTTCTGGCCAAGATTCGTGCAGATCCTGCTGTAACCTCCAAGCTACGAACCAGGTGCTGGAAGGTGGGACTAGATTGGGCGGCTAGCTTTTTCAGCCGGAGCAGGCACGATGGACTGAATGGCCTGTTCCTGTGCCATAACTTTTCTCTGGTTCTATGGTTCTAGATCCATTGTGCTCAAACCATAGGCTTCCCCACAGAATCTAGTGGCTGTTCATCCTGTATTTGGGGGATGCAGTCACCTCCAGACTGTAACACTGCATCCAGCATTGGACCCTGAGCCACCTCATCTCTTTAGGCTTTCCTTTATTGGAATGCTGCACTTGATCCTAGCAAGTGTGGTCTGCACTCGACTATTGGCCAACATGATCCTGTGTCCAGTTAAATAATGACTTTGCCATCTCCAGAGCCAACTTAGAAGCCAATACTTTTGATGTCACCCTCCCCGTCCCCTTTGCCCTTGAAAAGCAAGGTTGGGAAAGTCTATCACTCACATTTCCACAATGTTTTCTGGAAGGTTGACTGGGATTTCGGTCAGTCCTTTCCCTCGACAATCCACAATGTTGTTGCTGCACACACATGCTGGCGGGCATGATGTAGCATGGGCACTGCAAGATTGAGGCTCTGAGGACTGAGGACCTGGAAGGACAGAAGAGCACACTTACTCAGAACAGCAAAACAGATACATACAACATGTAACACTGATGAAGCATTCTCCTCTGCCAACTAAGAACCTTTTCTAAAGGAAACAGTTCCTGCAGGAGATGTTTACAAGCAACACAAAGCTTGTGTCACATGTATTTAAAATGCCGATGTAAAAATTCTTGTATCGTGTTTTAGCCAGGAATGACCAATAACATTTCAACCTAGCTGACTTTAATTGAGCCAAATTGTATTTATTTGTGTATCAACATAATTGCCTCAAGTTGCATCATTCTTGGTTTAGACAGACTTGTCCCTTTTCTTTGGATTTGCATGTGAAGGTTGCAATTTTCCACTGTGCCTTGTACCTTTCTGAATCAGAAGATTTCCATTCTGTGACATGTGGAGCTGTTTTTTCCCTGCAGGCCTCTGAACCACTGTGAGGTTCAAATGGGGGTCAAAAGCCCACACCATTTGGGAAATAGTCACTCAATATGATTTTCCATGGAGCAGTTAATTAATGGACAGATGGTGGGCTCCCTGTCCAATTAAGGATGGTAAGTTGGCTCTCGAAGCTGAAGGGCCAAACAGAGGCCTTCCAGCTTGAAAGCAGCAGCAGGATGCCAAGGCAGGTAAGTGAGGGAGAGGACGCTTCAAAATGGAGGCGCCCTTTCTCCAACCTCTTAAGATCTAAAATTTAAAAAATGACCTTTTCAGCAGGCCACCACTGGGTGGGAACGAACCCCTCTACAAGACAGCCTGCAGCTGCTGCAGCACCCTGCCAGGCGTGAGAGCCTTTATGCCTGCCTGGAGTGTTGGCCCCTGGGTCTGCCACCGGGAGGCTGCCTCCAGGCACCTAAACGGCCCCCTACTGCCTGCAGGAACTTGGGGGCCAACTGGAAAATCCCACTTGGCCACCTTCAATTGGCCTTAAGTGGTCATTAGTTAGTTTAATTAGCTAACCACTGTGTGCAGATAAGTCGCCCTGCCACCACCAACCACAAATCCCACCTCCGGGAAAATAGCCTGGGTGTGGGATGGAGACTAGAAAACTGGCACAGAGGCCAGTGGTGCTATCCTTAGCACCCGCCCCCTCTGATTCTGCCCCCAGCGGGGGTTCAAAACCAGGTCCCTGCTGTTTGTGGCTGGAAGGAGACACAGCAATGGAAGCAGTGGTACTTTATCGGCCTGCTGGTCTAGTGAGGGAAGCTGGTCCCCAGCATCCTGATCAACTGTACCATTTCATAAATGTCTCAGTCCTGTCAACATGGTGATATGCACATTCAATACTTAGCAATATAAGGACTAATTATTTTTTACATGCACTGGTTTGAAAGGAAAATAAACATCAAGCTGATTTCATTGCCCTCCAAATGTGTAAATTAGTCTTATAAACCTTGTCAATGTTTGTAACATAATAGATAGAGCTTTTCCTAGCTTTTCACAGCAGTCAACATGGCGGGCTCCATTTTCAAAGCTGTTCTAATGAAGTCAGTCCAGGGTGATAGGGGAAGCTGAAAACCTGCAACTATTTACTTCATTCTTCACTGGCATAGAATGTGGTCACAGGGAGCGCCATGTTCCAACACACATTGGGCGCCAACTAGTTAACATAGCATATCAGAAACAGCTCCCACCACTGTCAGCTTGGTCCCCAAGTGATTCTCAATGGTTAACTAGGTCTCTCAGTTGTTGATCTACAAGCACAGATACTCCACTGAAATCTTGTTTCTGACTCTTTTTGGCACTGGTGTTTTGGCACAAAACCGTTACTCAAACTGTGGTGTGTGTTGGATAGCGTTCGACTTGCCAGACTTTCTACAGGCTTGTCTGCCTCCATCTAAAACAAAACTAATCTCTATAGACTAGATTCTTTTACTGACAATAAAATCCCAGCAACTGCAGGAAGCATTTTTTATTGATGCTTGTGAGTTGAATTGCTGACTCAGTCAAACCATTTACTTTCTTTCCATACAGCTATCCCACTACCTTAGTAACTAATTGTGAGGACTAGGCAAGTGAAGCAATCCATTTGACGCATTCATGCACAAACTGGCTTCATCACAGTTTTCTAACTTTGCAGTCAGAGTTAGAACCCTTGCTTGCCAAATTTCATTTAAGGGGAAGCTAGATAAGTACGTGAAAGAGAAAAGAATAGACTATTATGCTGATAGGGTGAAATGAAGTAAGGTGGGAGGAGGCACATGTGGAGCATAAATCAGTTGGGTATGGAGCAGTTGAGCGAGTGACTTGTTTCTGTGCTTTAAAATGCATGGAGCTCCTCAAGGTAGCATCCTAAGCCCAACCATTTTCAGCTGATTCATCAATGATCTTCCCTCTATTATAAGGTCTGAAGTAGGGATGTTCGCTGATAATTGCACAAAGTTCAGTACCATTCACAGCTCCTCAGATATTGAAACAGTCCATGCCCACATCCAGCAAGACCTGAACAACATTCATGCCTGGGCTGTTAAGTAGCAAAGACATTTGCCCCATACAATGACCATCTCAATAAGAGAGAATCTAATCTTCTCCCCTTGACATTCGGTGGCATTACGATTGCTGAATCCCACAATATCAACATCCTGGAGGCTACCATTGACCAGCAACTTAACTGGACCAGCCATATAAATACTGTGGCTACAAGAGTAGGTCAGAGGCTGGGAATTTTACAGCGAGTAACTCACCTCCTGTCTCCCCAAAGCCTGTCCACCATCTACAAGACACAAATCAGGAGTGTGATGGAATACTCTCCACTTGCCTGGATGGGTGCAGCTCCAACAACACTCAAGAAGCTCGACACCATCCAGGATAAAGCAGCCCGCTTGATCAGCAGTCCCTCAGCTCTGGTGTCTTGGTGCGTATTTTGCGTCCAAACAACAACTCAGCTGGGCTCTTTCCCATTGTAGTGTGTGTAGTTCCTCCATACATGGCCATGTATGAAAGCAACACCTCCTTCCAGTCTTTACCCTCAGCCTGAGTAATTCTCATCTGTTTCTCTAAGGATCGGTTTTGTCTTTCCACTTCCCCATTTGCCTTTGGCCATTTAGGTGTCTGCCTGTGATGGTGAATACCTGTGCCTTGCAAGTAATCTGCAAAGGTCTGTGAAATGAATTGTGGCCCATTGTCTGAATACAAAGTGACTGGTAGACCGTGTCTAGCAAATATTTAAGTCATTGCAAACATTGTTTTCTCTACCGTTGTAGACTTCATTACCACATACTCATAATAATGGCTGTAATAGTCAATCACCACTAGTATGGGCTCTCCTGATGCAAATGGACCTAAGAGGTCAACCGCTACATCCTCCCATGGTCCAGTCAGTAACCGTGTACAGCGTACTGGTTCTGGTGGATAGGGTCTACTGACAAGTTGACATCTATGACATGTTTTGACAAACTGCTCCACATCTTTCTCCATCCCTGGCCACTATACTTTGTTTGTAAATTTTGCTTAGCACCAACCACTGCCAAATGACCCTCATAAGCTAGCATCACCAGTCTAGGCCTAAGATTTTGTGGCACTACAAATCTGTTAGCTCTGAGAATACACTTCCTCATTGTGCACAGTTCATCTTGTATAATAATGTATGCTCTGAATGGGCAATTTCCAGCTTAGAGTCTCTGTCTGATGTCATTCAATTCTGATCTTTATCTGACTCTCTTTCACTCTCTCTAGTTGTGATTGCTCTTTGTGTAGCATGAACTGCCACAAACCACACAAATAATTCAGCTTCCTTCTCTAGTGAAGATCTGTGTGTTTGATCCTTCCTCAGTAGTTGTGACAGCGAGTCAGTGGGTGTCATCTTTCCAGCAATATGACTCACCCACAGTGTTGGTCCTTCAACTGGCTCTATGATGGCTTGGTCAACCAGTTCCTTGATTTGCCTCAATTTTCCCTCTCAGATCAAAAGGTGTTCTGTGTACAGGGTTGTGCAACTTCCCATTTCCTTGAAACACTGGTCCAAACCCCTCGCAAAGCTCCACATAGGATTTCACAGAATTCACTTTCAATCCATTGTTTGCATCCCCAAGGCTTGACCAGTTTCTCTAATCAGAAGAGGCTCACCATCCTCCTCTGTCACTACGAATTCTGCCTCCACACTCCGATCTGCAGCTTGTGCACTTGCAGTGAAACATCCAACAGTTTGAAATGGAGTTTTAGATGTGCAAGGATAAAGCTTTTTGACACATTTTCGCAATGTTCACTTGATTCTCTTTGTCTTCAGTTCCTCCCACAGTACTCTGCTGATGACATTACTGTCACTGCCTGAATCTACAATAATGCTCACTTCAACACCCCCAACAATCACTAGAACTTGTTCATGGTTGCTTCCATTGACAGAAAACATGTATCTACGATTGCTATTTGTGTCCTCACTCACTGCATCTTCAACTTGTCCCACAGTTGTATTACTTTCATCTCTCTTTCCTTTACATGGTTTGCCAGGCTTGCCACTCTGCTTAGCTTTGCTTCTGTACTTCTTGGCAAAATGGTCTCTGCCCCCACATTTTCTGCATATCTTTCCCTGGGCAGGGCAGCAATCTTCTCTTCCATAGTGCCCCAAGCTGCCACATCCGAAACACTCTCTCTCAGACTTTTGCTGTTCACAATTACAATACCTGGATTCTGTCCTGTCACTTGGTTAACCTCAGACTTTGTCGTTCCGACGGCAGAAATGGGACGAAGTTTCATGCTGTGCACTTGTCCATCCACTGTTTCCAATGCAGCCGCTATCTTCAAAGTGTCATCCAACATTAAGTCACCTCCTCTTTCTAATAAGCTACATCTCAACTTATCTGACTTGCAATGTTGGACCGCCAGATCCATTATCTGGTTATTCAGATCTGTCACAGAATAATTGCATCCATCTGATGCCTGCCTCAAATGAGTCACAAATTGGGCTACTGTTTCCCCCGCTTTCTGTCTCATGATGGAAAACATGGGGCCTTTGGAATATGACACTTGGCCTCACCACATAATGGTCCTTCAAAGCTTTCACTGCACGTTGATATCCGCCTTTTCTCCCGTGTCAGACAACGTCTTGAAAGTCTCCCTTACCAACACACCCACATTGAATAGCCCATCACTGTGCTTTCTGCTCCTCCCTCGCCCCATCCAAAAACAAACCATGACTGTCAGCATACACTTCAAACTCCTCCAGCCGCGCTTTCCATTTCACGCTGATGGAACTGGCATCAACCATCGGATCAAAGGACTCAATTCCCTGGACTGCAGACATATCAGCTCCAGCAAGTGCCATGATACAATCCTTAATATCTCTGAATTTACCTCTGTATTGTTTGTCTTTATAACCTCGCTGCCAATGTCACATCTCAGGCTGAAATGAATCACACTTGAAATTACAGCTGTAACTTTAACAAAGATTTAACAAGTGTTGTATTAAACACTTCTGTAGAGTTCTGTTCACTGTTCTCACCACAGCAGCATAACCTTATCTGACCTTACAACAACCCCCAGGTCAGGTGTTTTCCCCAAAGCGCAAAGCTACTTTCAGTTTCCCTTCCAAGTACCGTATATTCTCTAATACTCAAGCCACCCATACAATCATGATAGTGTGTAGCATCTACAAGATGCACTGCAGCAACTCACCAAGGCTCCTTCAACAGCACGTTCCAAATCCGTGACCTCTACCACCTAGAAGGACAAGGGTAGCAGTTGGATGGGAACACCACCACCTGCAAGTTCCCCTCCAAGTCACACACCATCCTGACTTGGAACTATATCACCATTCCTTCACTGTTGCTGTTACTGTGGGTATACCTACATCGTATGGACTACAGCAGTTCAAGAAGGCAGCTCACCACCACCATCCCAAGGGCAATTTGGGATGGGCACTAAATACTGTCCTTGCCCGCATCCCAAGAACGAATAAATAAAAAAAGAAATGGGTGCACGTTGCCCTTGATTATCGCACCATTTAAAATTAATCTGCAAAAAAACATGCACAACAGGCAGCTGAATTTCTGCTCTGTGCTTTCAATGGGTGTAGAAATTAGCCAAAACTATCAATGATGATACGTTAACGCAGTGTGAATTTTTCTTTATGTTTACCCCAATCATTTGCATCCACCCCAAACTCAAGCGACTTCCTATTCTACCAGTGTGACAGTTCTGTTAACAGAGCCCACGTCCTTACCGGCTTTACTCACAGACAAACTTTAAATACACTGTTTGAGGAAGCAATCAGGCTAAATTTTTCTTAACAGAGCACTGTATATAAGCAATCAATACAAACGTGAGATGTCCTCCTTAAATTTCAAAATACATTCCAGACAGGGATGTGTAGAGTAGACTCAGGTTCTTCTCACAAGAGAATTCACAACAGGCACACCAACAACCTTGGCTCCATTTTAAAAATCCCAAGGACCAGGTCTAGGTACACAGTAATATGAAAATATCCCATCTAAAAAATTTTTAAACTTGAAAATGGGCAGATCTCATTCTGAAATAGATGCCTATAAAGCCACCACCACCGGTAAAATGCGGCGGGGCCTTCCCGGTGTCGGGGGTCGTGGCAGGCCTATCCCAGGAGAATTTTCTGGGCACCCCCACCATAGTCCCTGATGACAGAGGGCTAGTAAAATTCAGCCAGTGTATTCCCCCCAACCCCTCTTCTGGGTTGTTTGGAATTCCCCCCCTAAATCCCTGCCCCTCTCTCTTCCTTCACAAATTCTCTCAGGACCCATCATATAGAATCATGGCATTGTTACAGCACAGGCCATTTGGCCTGTCACATATGAACGTATGAATTAGGAGCAGAAGTAGGCCATTCAGCCCCTCTAGCCTGCTCCGCCATTCAATAAGATCATGGTTGGTCTGTGCGTCTCGAATTCCACATCTGTACCAGCTCTCTGCAAAAGCAACTCAGCTAGCCCCACTCCACCTTTTCCCGTGGGCCTGCACATTCTTCCTTTTCAGATAACAATCCAATTCCCCTTGAATGCCTCAATTGAACCTGCCTCCACCACACTTTCAGACAGCATTCCAGATCCTAACTACTTGCTGTGTAAAAAAGTTCTTCCTCATGTCCCCTCTGATTCTTTAGTCATTTTAAATCGGTGTCATCTGGTACTCGACCCTTCTACCAATGGGAACAGTTTCTCCCAATTTACTCTGTCCAGCACTCTCTTGATTTTGAGCATCCCTATCAAATCTCCTCTCAACCTTCTCTTCTCTAAGAAGAACAGTCCCAGCTTCTCCAATCTATCCACGTAACTGAAATCCTTCATCTCTGGAACCATTCTTGTAAATCTTTTCTGCACCCTCTCAAATGCCTTCACATCTTTCCTAAAGTGTGATTCCAGAATTGGACAGTAGTCCAGTTAAGATTGAACCAATGCTTTATAAATGTTCACCAAAACTTCTTTGCTTTCATATTCTATGCCTCTATTTATAAATCCCAGGGACCCATAGACTTCATTAACTACTTTCTCAACCTGCCTTGCAACCTTCAACAATTTGTGCACAGATACCCCCAAGTCCCTCTGTTTCTACACCCCCTTTATTTTATATTGCTTTTCCTCATGCTTCCCACCAAAATGTTTCACACTTCACACTTTCTGCATTAAATTTCATCTGCCTTATGTCCACCCGTTCTACTGGCCTGTCCATGTTCTCTTGAAGTATATCACTATCCTCCCCATAGTTCACAATACTTCCAAGTTTTGTGTCATCCGCAAATTTTGAAATTGTGCCCTAACATTCCCAAACCTAGGTCATTAATATATATCAAGAAAAGCAATACCAAAACCTAGCAAACCCCACTGTATACCGGCCCCCAATCCGAAAAACAACTGTTCACTGTTACTCTCTATTTCCTGTCACTCAGCTAAATTTGTATTCATGCTGCCACTTTACCTTTTATTCTATGAGTTTCGACATTGCCGACAAGCCTGTTATGTGGCACTTTATCAAATGCCTTTTGGAAGTCCATGTACACCACGAGCCACATTACCCTCATCAATCCTCTCTGTTACCTCATCACCTCAATCAAATTAGTTATTCTTGCACTTTTTTTGAACACGGGTGTAACATTTGCAGTACTCCAGTCCTTTGGCACCACCCCTGTATCTAAGGAGGATTGGAAGATTATGGCCAGTGCCTCCGCAGTTTCCACCCTTACTTTCCTCAGTATCCTCGGATACATCTGATTCTGTCCTGATGACTTACCATCTTTAAGTACAGGCAGCCTTTTCACCCAAGATTTCAGTTATGTCTCCTATACTTTCTCTTGGCTTAACATTTCCATTCCTCATTCATAAAGTTGCTCTGTGTCAATTTGTGTATTAGATACTCAGACGGTGGCCTTGTGGTAATATCACTAAACTAATAATTCAGAGGCCTAGGCTAATGTCCTGGGGACACAGGCACAAATTCCACCACAGAAGTTGCTGGAATTTAAATTCAATTAATCAATAAAAATCTGAACACCATGGAACTATCATTGATTGTTGTAAATCCCCATCTGGTACACTAATGACCTTTAGGGAAGGAAATCTGCTGTCCTTACCTGGTCTGGTCTATATGAGACTCCAGACCCACAGCAATGTGGTTAACTGTTAACTGCTGTCTGAAATGGCCTAGCAAGCCATTCAGTTCAAGGACAGTTAGGGATGGGCAACAAATGCTGGCCTTGCCAGCGATGCCCACATCCCATGAAAAAATAAAATATGCAATTGCAAGTTATTAAATAAAACTAATCAAAGCAACCTTATCAGAAAGACAAAAAAAGGAAGTCATATTTAATTCTATTTATTTACAATTGAAAGGGAAAAATAAGGGTCTAATTTCTTCTTTGAGGCTGGGAGAAATATCTTAAAATGAATGTTTCCCTTTCACTTTTCCTCCATTTCTAAGAAGACCCTATCAGCCCCAGAACTGGGAACACAGGTATACTTTTGACAGAAGGTTTGCTCATTGCTAAGAAAGATGGACAAAATAAATTACATTCTACGTGAGACCATCCCTTAACAATCTAACCAAGAACTTGGCCCAAAGACAATAGGAACATTTGAAAAAAGTTGAAACTGCAATTTTAAAAGAATGGTGCACATTAACTGTTATCTGTGTAAGTTAGCAGTACTACACTTCTCAAGTACATTCAGGGCTCTCCATCGCTACAGGCACGTTCATTCTACGTGACCGTTTTCTATTTATACGTCACTGAATAGAGAGGGATTGAAGGAAACAAGCACCAACTTTCCTGCTCCATCTGTCACAGTGGCTACAAAGTTTACAAATGCACAGCTTGCAATTCTCTGGAGTTCTGTTGGCATTTCATTAACCAAAGACATGACTCCCTGCAGAAACATTTGACTATGACCTGTCCTTTTCTGCACGTATCAATCTATTACCAACAGCTGTTCCATTGGGCTTTTGGGATTATTCTTGTGGGATTAGCAAAACCCCATAAAGTCACTGATGGATTATTCTTTTCTGCCCTTGACTTTTCCCTATTTTTTTCCATCCTTTATGCCTCTTGCCTCCATACTTTTTTTTTAAACATGGGAAAGGTAAGAAGACCTTGTGTTTGCGTCTGCTACACACTGTTTCTACAGAATTCTCAGAAAATGTGAAATGATACTCGATGATGGGGCCTTTTTTTCCAACACTAAAGTGTGATTGTGCATTAACATAAGGTATTGTTGCATATTTGGTTTGTCTGCTGCTGCCTTAATATACTTAGTCTAGCTTAGTGAGATTACTGAGTCTTCAGTACTTTGAACATTAACTCTTCATTACATTCTAACGATGTACAGCTTCATACCAGTCTGTATGTCTCATCTGATGCCACACTGCATCTTCCTCCAAGTCTCTCTCACATGTGATCTCTTACATCATCATAGAGGGAGGTACTCCTTACGCTGTCTCAACATTAACCCTTTCAGACCCGTATACTACATCTCCCCCAAGTCCTTATCCATATATATATTTATACATTCACTTTTTTATTTTTATGTATTACCCCATCTCCCCCAACTCTGACATTACAGATTCAATTTGTCAGGAGGTTTCATGATTATCCCTTGTCATGTTGTTGTCAGACTTGGAAGATTAGTAATCTTTTTCTGAACTCCTGTTTCTTGACTTGGATAGACTTCTTTGAGGTTTGTTGTATCCAGTGTTTTCTGAATTTCAGGTTCAACATTTGGTTCGTCCAAATGTATGACTGATCGATGTCTTTGATGAATAGAAAGATTTTTCCTGTTTCTTCTTACAGTACCTTTTGTAGTATGTACTACATTAGATCTCTGTTGATTCTCATCTCTCCAGATGATTACTCCTTCTCTGTCTGGTCTCGTACCCATACCTTTTGTCCTTCAGTCAACTTATGTAGATTCCTGGTATGGTATTTCCTATTACAATTATAGGCTTGTTTCCTTCAGTAAGACTTTTCTCTGTCTTGAACTCTGATAATCCTGGACTTCTAGCCCTGGAAGTAACTTTTTGGGTAGGATTGGAAGTTGTGCTCTGAGCTTTCTCCCCATCAGTTCTGATGGTGTTAATTCACACTGTAATGGAGTAGATCTGTAGTTTAGGAGCATTGTTTGAAAATCATTTTTCTTTAATGGTGCTTTGATAGTCCTGACTCCTCTTTCAGCTTCGCCATTAGATTGCGGATATCTAGGGGAACTTGTAAGATGTACAAATCCACCGTTCCTGCAAAGTGCATGAAGTAGTTATTTGCAAATTGTGGTCCATTATCAGAAACTATCTGGCCAGGTATACCATGTGTTGCAAAGATCTCCCGTAACACTCGAGTGATTGTCTCTGTTATTGTTGTCTACAAACGTTTGACCTCAATCCACCTTGATAAATAGTTAATGACAATCAGGTAGGATTTTTCACTAAACATGAATAGATCCATTACCATGGTCTGGTTGGGAATTGGGATGAGATAATTGGTCTGATCCTGTCTGTGTGCTGCGCATACCTGGCAATTAGAAATCATTTCTTCTATATCTCTTGATATTCCCGACCACCTCATGGAGGACTGAGCCCATGCTCTACTTTTTGTTATACCCATATGGCCCTGATGTACTTTCTCCACGATATCTACCCAGACTGAGTCCGGAATCACCAGCCTCTCGTTATATCCCAGAAAATCATCCACATTTGTAAAGTGTCTTCTGTGTTCGAAGAAGATTTTTATCCTCTTACCACTGGGACGCTGCTGTGGCCAGCCTTCTTTGCAATATTGGTGGATATAGATGCACTCCTCAACTTGCATCTGAGCATGATGAATTTCTTCACGCTCTTTTGAACTTGCTGGTCATTGTGTTGCAATGAACTGAGAATATAACTCAATTTCATGAATAACGTTAAGATCCTGTTGTCTAGGATGATCGACAGCAGCTCTGGAGAATGCTTCTGCTGTTTGTTGCTTGCCATGTACGAATACTGTTTCATACGTGAACTTCATAAGCCTCAAACGGAATCTCTAGATTCTCGGAGGCATTCTAGCGAGTTCCTTTTTGTCAAGTAAGGAAACTAAGGGTTTGTGTTCTGTCTCTATGAGAACCATTAAGTCGATAATATAATCTGAGAACTGCTCTCAAGCCCATGTGACTGCGAGAGCTTCTTTCTCTATGATGGTATACCTCGTCTCAGTCTCAGACAATGCTCATGATAAACATCCATCTGGCTGTTCTTGAAAAAGGACTGCCCCTATCCCTGCAGATGAAACATCTGCTGAAATTGTGGTTAGCAGTTAGGGGTTTTAATGCACTAAGTTATCCAGCGAAATCAGCACCTATACTATCCTTTGAAATGCTTGCTCCTGATGTGCATCACAGCATCACGCTTGAGCTTTCCTTAATAGTTGTCTTCAGGGCTCAGTAACCTGTGCTAAATTAGATAAGAATTTTGCCAACTGTGTTGTATGATTGCCTTAAGAGTGAAGTCCCCTTAAGATCTCAGTATGCTAATGAGTAATTACCAGGATGTAGTCATGTGACTCAAAGCCAGAGTCACTTTGCAATGGTATAATCCAGACAAAGGTTCTGTAAATAGTTTGCTCTGACTATATATAATACTTTCGTTGTTTCTAAACCTGTTTCAGATCTTCAACAAACTGGACTCCACGTATCTCATTTATGTTGCGTCAGACAACATAAAGAACTCATTACATGATGGCAGAGGTGGTGAAAACACAAGATCTAAGCTTGATGACCAAAGGTAAAACAGCTTTGAAAACCACCCTTGCTGCAGCTAAAAGAGAGAAAGTTCAAAAGAAATACTGGCCCAAAAGTGGAAAGAAGAAAGAACTTACCTCCAACTGTAGAAGACAGAGCACAGAACGACAGACTGCAAATAAAGTCCTGTGATCAGGTGAGTCATTGTGCCGATGGTTGAGGAATCCCAGTTAAAAAGAAATAGCTTTGAAGTGCTTAAAAAAATGAATCTTTTCAAAGGCTCTGTGAAAAAAACCCAGTGAAAACCCAATTCCTCTCCCAGGCTGATTGAGGTCAGCACTATTAAAGTAGGCGTCCATCAGCAAAAGCGTGGGAAAAGCTCAATCACTGCAGAGTCTCCATTCACAGCAGCCAAAGTTTGAAAAAATTAAACCACTCAAGCATGAAGAACATAAACAAACTCTCGCAAAAAAACAACTGAACTGCCTATTGAAAAGCTATGTAAACAGACAGCTTAAAAGCTGAAAGCAAAATAAACACAGAACACTGTCACACATCCCTCCTCTCCATCCAAGCAGGTAGTCTAGATAATAAAGAATTTCATAAAGGGGAAACAGTGCAGAGTAAATAGAACAAAGTTAAATAAAGAGCAGAAAGCAAAAGAACAGCAGAAAGATGGATATCAAATTTCCCACCATGAACTGGAAGGCCATTATATCCTATCTGAGTTCAAACATTTTAAACGAACAATGCAGTTATGCTTCACAGACCAAGTGACTGTAGAACCAGAGAAGCAGGCTGTAAAAATAATGATAGCGGTTAGAAATGAGGGGGTTACACAGAATCAAAACCTCTGGCTTATCTGAAGAGGACCAGAAAGATCCCGCAAAGATATGGAAAGTGCTAGAAGATCAGCTCTGATTAAGAGTGAATTTCAGAATACACTGCCTAGAATTGATGTCCTACAGACAACAGCCACAGGAATCAATAGGCCAGTTCATCAGTAGATGCCATAGTAAGGGCAATGAATGCGATTTTTCAGAAACTGGGTTGTCGGAGTGTCTAATGGAGCTGGTATTGTCTCAATGCCTACTGAAACATTTCAAAAAGCCCTCTTGGGGTAAAAGAAACGTCACAGCCATTGATGCGCTGCTAGAAGATGGCAGGAAATATGAAGCCATTGTAGCTGGACAACAGCATCTGCAAGCATTAGGTGCAGTCAACAGTATTGGCACCATCACCAGGTCACTAAAAGCAAGCAAGCTGTGTGGTCAGTGTAGTTGGTCCCACTCACCGCGAAGTTGTCCTGCATCTCAAAATCTGTGCAAGCTGTGCGGTGCAAAAGGACACTGGGTCCACCAATGCAAGAAGGTCTGGCTCTAAAGATGCAGCCAGAGTCACAGCAGGACACAAGCAAACAGAAGACCGGCGTAGCAACAGGTCAACAACAGCAAGGAGAGCGCCAGAGACTTGCGTAAATGCAAACTGATATGCAAAGTCCACAGCAAAACAGACCTGAGACTGATATGGTAAAAGAGGTGACAGAAACCCTCCGATGTTTTTGGCCTTATAGAGTTGAACGCGGTATCTCGAGAGGTGTCACCTTCAAGGGAAAACAAGTGATTCTGCTCAAAGCTCTCTGAAGGACATCTTGTCACAACTTCACCAAGGCCATATAGATATAGAGCGAACAAGATGAATAGCATGAGATACTATTTATTGGCCAGGGATCAACGGTGACATCAAAAGTTTAGTGAGGATGTGCAATGCATGCCAGCCACAACAACGCAAAAAACTCTACACCCTCACAAGATTCCGTCAGTCTTGGTCCAAAATCGCCACGGATTTATTTTCCGTTAATGGCGATGACTTTATTTTAGTCACTGATTATTTCTCCAAATTTCCAATTGTCAGGCAGGTAAAAGACACATCAAGCATGGTCATCGCAAACACGTTAATTGCCATATTCAGTCTAATCGGATCACCTGACGAAATCATTTCTGACAATGGGCCACAGTATAGGAGCAAACCTTTCAGGGATATGTGTGCCAAATGGGACGTAAGCCATGTGACGTCCTCACCACATTACCCTAAATCTAATGGTCTTGCCGAGTGCATGGTTCGCACAGTCAAAGCACTTATCCTGAAGTGGAGGAGAACAAAACAAGATCTTCATGTTGCCCTGCTCCACCACAGAGCTACACCCATAGATATGGGCTTACCGTCACCAGCAGAAATTATGTTTGGCAGACAAATGATAACGAGTCTGCCAAGCCATCATCTGTCCAAATTATCAGATGCAGGAGACACTGCTCGAAAAACAAGGAAGAATGAAGATGGTGCATGACCGACTTGCAAGGATGGAACTACCTCAGCTACACATAGGTCAAAAGGTCAGGGTCATACACCCCACAATGAGAACATGGTTGCACGCAGAAGTATCCAAAATATGCTGTGAGCCTAGGTCCTATGAGATTACAACATCAAACTGAGCCGTGTTGAGAAGGAACCAAAGCCAACTAAGAGAAGTGTGCAATACCCCAATTACATACAGCGAACTCAAAAGAACGCTATTAGACGATGAGGATATGACAGAACAACAACCAACACATTGACAACATGCCTGCAAACCCAGAACAGCCAAGAGCAAAATCCACATCCCCAAAAGGTTATAACATAACCAGATTTAGAAGAGTTGTCAAACCACTGAAATGATATATGGACTATTAAGCTTTTATCCATGTAAATTTTATAATCTCTATCCCGTATAACTAATTTTGATGTTATTTAATTTTATGTATTTTTGACTTGTAGCATAAGAGACTTATCTTTGGAAAGAAAGGGGATGTTCTATGATTGCCTTAAAAGTGATGTGTCTTTAAGATCTCAGAATGCTAATGAGCCAAGTACCAGGATGTAATCATGTGACTCGAAGCCAGAGTCACTCTGCAACTGTAACACCCAGACGAAGGTTGTGTAAATAATTTGCTCTGTACTGTATATAATAGTTTAGCTGTTAATAAATCTGAGATCTTCAGCAAACTGGACTTCACATATCTCATATATATTGTATCAGACAACAAAAAGAACTCATTACAAACTGATTGACCATTCTAAGGAATCGTTGAAGATCTTGGACAGAGGCAGGAAGTGGGAATTCACTCATGTCTCTCGTCTTTTGTGGGTCTGCCATTATGCCCTTGCTACTGACAATGTGTCCTAAAAAGCAAATAGACATTTTCAAAAATTCACACTTTTCATTAAATGTTAGTCCTTCATCTTGCATTTGATTCAAAAGCACTCTAACTCACAGGTCATGTTCTTCAATGGATTCACCATGGACTAAGATGTCCTCCATAGGAATATTACTCCTTTAAGGCCCTGTAGAATGTTTGACATAGATCTTTGGAATATTTCCGGTGCTGATGTTATGCAGAATGGTAAACAATTAAAACAAAATCTTCTGGAGTAATGAAGGTTGTCAATAACCTTGACTTATTATCCAATGGAACTTGCCAAAAGCCACTATTTGTGTCAAGTTTTGTGAACATGATACTTTTAGATAACTTTGCCAAGATTTCGACCAGTGAGGACATCAGATGAACTTCTCCTCTTTCAGCCTTCTTGTGTTAGGTCTACACAAATGCCAAGAGTACCATTAGGTTTAGGAACTGGAACCATTCCCAAACTGCACTCTGTAGGTTCAGTGACAGGAGAAATGACTCCCATCCTGGTCATCTCTTCTATTGATGTTGGACTTGCTTCTTTAGTGGGCGTGGTTTAGCATCTTTTCGCACAGTAATACTATATTCAGTCTTCAGTCTTCCTTGACCAGTAAATAATTTCGGGAAGTCTTTTTGGAAGTGATTCCTGTATTCTTATTGTTTAACTTCTTCCATTTTTCTTATAAGATGAAGGTCAATACAAACTCTTCTACTTAAGAGAGAGAATTCCTGATTCCTTAGAACTTACAGTTTTTCTAATATCTGCTGTCCGTTGTACTAAAGTGTTGCCTGTAGCTTTCCCTTGACTTTCAGTTCAGTCTCTCCTAGGCCATGTAACTGAGTTTCTGTTGGTTGCAGGTAACATTAATAACCACAGCTCTTTGTCTGATAAGACCATTACACTTGCTCCAGTGTCCAGTTTAAAATTAGTGATATGTCTGTTGACATATATATCCGCATACCAAAATTGGGTTCATTGATCTCACCAAGGAAA